>NW_028321897.1:18125000-18750000 GCF_036245765.1 Copidosoma floridanum | reverse complement strand
TCCTCTACAAGATCATCATCATCAGCATTAACACCAACATCATGATTCTAATTACTATCATCATCATTGTAAAAATCATCGTTATCATTATCATCATCATTATTATCATTGTTATAAGCATTTTTATCATGATTATTACTTCCGTCATCCCTTTTATTATTATAAGGATTACAATCAACATTGTTATTACCATTATTATCATCATTATTAACATTATTGACATCATTATAACTATTATTATTATCAGTATCCTAACTCATTATCATTATTATTATTATTATTTTTATTTTTATTGTTATTATTATTATTATTATCATGATTATCATAACCATCATTACTATTTTTATTATTATTTATAAAATAAATATCATTATTATTAATATTATTATTATTATCATTATAAACATTATTATCATCTAAACTTTTATTATTATCATTATGACTGTCATTATTATTTCTATTATTATAATATTTATCATTATTACAATAAAGATCATTATCATAATTATGATGATTGTTATCATCATTATTATAATCATTATTATCATTATCATCATCATTTTTACTTTTATTATCGTTACAATAACTCTTGTTGTTATTAATTTTCTACTTTTCCCTATCGTTTTTATTATTATTATCTTTATTATCAACATCATTATTGTTATCATCACTATCGTCATTATCATCAACATTATCATCATCATCATAATCATCATTTTCATCATCATGATTATCATTTTTATCGATATCATTATTATCATTATCATTGTTATTATAATTATCGTCATTATTATTTTTATTAATACCATTATCTTAACTATCATTATTATAATCATTATTATTATAATTATCGTCATTATTATTTTTATTAATACCATTATCTTAACTATCATTATTATAATCATTATTATTATAATTATCATTATTAATAATCTTTATATTATCATTATAATTGTTACTAACTTTATTATCCTAATTATTATCATCATTATTATCATCATCATCATTACCATCCTTAATATCATCTTTATCATTCTTATCATTATCATAATCACCATCATCATTATTATTATTATCATTATTATTATTATCATCATTATCTTTATTATAATTATGATTAGTAACATCGCTAATATCATTATCGTTATCATTATCATTATCGTAATCATCATCATTAATACGATCATTATCCTAATAATTTTTATTATTATCATCATTATCATCATTATTATCATTATTGTCATTATCATTATCATTATTATTATCATCGTCATTATCTTTAATTTTTATTGTCATCATTATAATCATTATCATCAACATCATAATCAGCATTATTATCAACATTACGAACTTTATTATTTTCATAACTATACGAATAATTATTATTATTTTTATTATCATTATTATTTCTATAATTACTATCGTTATTATTATTTTGATCATCATTTTTGACATTTTTATCATTATCATTATTATGATAATCATCATTATCATAATCTTCAATAATGTTATCATTATTATTATCTTCATCAACATCATCATCATTATTTTTAACATCATTATTATTGTTATTATCATTACTATTATTATCATAATTTTCATAATTATTACTATCCTAACCATTATTATCACTATTATTATGATTATTTTTATTATTATTATTAATATCATGATCATCATCATAATCATCATTATCCCTATCATTTTCATTGTCGTCATCATCATACTTTATTAAATATCATTAATTATCACATTATAAACATAATTTTTTTAATCATTATAGTAACTATCACCATTATTTTTATTATTATTATTATCGTCATAACCATCGTCATACCTTCAAGCATTTTCATCATTTTTATTATTTAACTCATTATTGTCATCCTTTTTCTTATTATTTTAACTATTTTTATTACTATCGCTCTCATAATCATCAATATTATCATCAATTTGATTATTATTACTATCATCTTTTTTGTCATTATTATCATAATCATTATTATTGTCATGATTATTTTTATTATTATCATCATTAAAGTCATTATCATTATTATCATCATCATTATCATTATCATTATCATTATAATGATAATTGTTGTCATCATTATTATTACGATCACAATTATCATCATTAGTATTACTTTTATCATTATAATCGTCATCATCATTATTATTATCATAATCAACATCATCATTATCATCATAATCATCGATATCATCATGATTAGTATTATTATTATCATTATCATTGATATTATTATATTTATTATTACTATCATTATCACCATAATTATGATAAACATCCTTACTCTTATTATTATTATTATCATTATAATCATCATTATCATCATCATTATCATGATTATTGTCATAATTATTATTATCATCATCACTATTCTTATCATTATCGTTATCATCCTCCTCGTTATTTGTTTTAATATTATTCTCATCGTCATTAGGGTTATCATCATCATTATCATCATCATTATTATTATCATCATTATCATTATTATTATTATTATCGTTATCGTTGTCATCATCTTAATTATCGTCATTGTTATAATATCATCATTTTATTTAACATTATCGTCAACATCAATATAATTATCATTATCATCATTATCCTATCTATTAATAATATCAGTATTATTATTATTTCAATTATCATGACTATCGTCATTATTAACATCATTATTAACCAAATAAACATTATTATTACTATCATCATTATCACATATATTATCATTATTATTATTATTGTTATTATTTATTTTCTAATTATTATTATCCTCATTATTATCATTATTATTATTATTATCATCATCATCGTCATTATCATTATCATCATTATCATTATTATTATCATTATCATTATTATCATAATCATTGTTTTCATTATTATTATTATCATGATCATCATCATGAACATTGTTATTTTTACTATTATTATTATCATCGTGATTATTATTATTATAATCATCAGCATAATTGTCATTACTATCATTCTCTACAAGATTATTATCATCAGCATTATTATCAACATCATGATTCTAATTACTATCATCATTATTGTAAAAATCATCAGAATCATTATCATTATCATTAATATCATTGTTGTTAGCATTATTATCATGATTATTATCATCGTCATCTTTTTTATTATTATTAGGATTACAATCATCATCGTTATTACCATTATCATCATCATTATTAAAATTATTGACATCATTATAATTGTAATTATTATCAGCATCCTAACTTATTTTCATCATTATTATTATTATCATTATTATTATTATCATCATTATCATCATTAAGATTATCAGCATTACTATTATTATTATTATTCTTATTATTATGATTACTATTATTTTTATTATTACTATTATTTTTATGATTATTACTATCGCTAACATTGTTAACATTATCATTATTATTTTTAAAATTATTATCATTATTTCTATCATCCTTAACATTTGATCTTCTGTTATCATTATAATTTATATTATAATCATCATCTTTATGATCATCATCATTTTAATTATAATTATTATTATTATAATTATTTTTATTATTATTTTTATTATTATTAATATTATTATTATCATTATGTTCATTATCATTTTTATCATTGTTATAAGCTTCATTATTATCAACATAATTATTATTATATCTATTGTTCATATCAATACTATAATTATTATAATTACTTTTACGATCGACATCCTAACTATCATTATTATTATCATAATCCTTATTCCTATCAGTATTATCATAACTATTATTTATTATATTATTACTATAATTGTTATTGTCGTCATCATCTTTATTATTATTATTGTTATCATTACAATAATCTTTATTATTGTCATCATCGGCATTTTTATTAACATCATGATTCTAATTATTATTATTATCGTTATTATCATTTTTAATATGATTATTATTATCATTACTATTATAATAATCGTTATTATTATTTTAATTACCATTTTTGTCATCTCTATTATTATCATTATAATCATTATGATTATCATAAATATGATGATCGTTATCATCCTAATTATTATAACTATCATTATCATCATTATTGTTATTATTATTATTATCATTATCAACATCATTATCATTATTTTTATCATTATCATTGTCATAATTATTACCATTCTCATCATTATCATTATTTTCATCATTTTTATCATCAATCGTCATTCTTATCAATGTCATCTTTAATATTATTATCATCTTATTCAATGTTATTATCATTATCACTATAAGTATGATTATTATTATTATCATGATTATCATTATTGTTATATTGATTCTTATTATCATTATTATCATTAGAATCATCACTTTTTACTTATAATTATTATTATCTTTATCATTTTCATTATTATTACTATCACCATCATTATTATTATTATGATCATTAACGTCATTATCATTACCATGGTCATTATCGTTATTATTATCATTGTAATTATTATTATCGTTAAAATCGTTATGATTATCATTATTATTCGTACCTTAACTATCTTAATTATTATTACTATCATAGATATTATTATTATTATTATTTTTATTATCATTATTCTTATCTTTATTATCATAATGATCATCATAATTATTACTATCGTTATCATCTTTAATACCATCAATACCGTCATTATCATTATTATTATAATATTTATCATAATAATTATTAATGTCATCATTATCTTCCGCATCATTATCATTCTTACTATCATTATGCTTATCATAATTATTATCATTATCATCATTATTATTATCATTATTATCATCATTATCATCATGACAATTATCATTATCATCATTATAATCATTATCATTATAATCATTATCGTCATTATCACTAGTATTTTCATTATTATTGTAATTATAAGCCTAACTATCAATAATATTATCATTATTATAATAATTATTGTTTTTTTAATGATTTATACTATTATTATCGTCATTATAATTGTCATCATTATTATTTTCATCATTATTTTTTATTTTTTTTTTCATAAATATCTTTATCGTCATTCTGTTGAATATTATCATCATCATCATTATTATTATCATAATAATTATCAGCATGTTTTATATTATAGTTCTCATCATTAGCATCATTATTTAAATGATAATTATCATGATTATTATACTCTCCTTTATCATTATTGCCATTATAATCATCAATTTTTTTATTATCATTATTATTATTAGCGTCATTTTTATTATTTTTATTTTCAGTATCATTATTAGTATCATTCTGATCGTTCTAATTTAAATCATTTTCATTACTTTTATCAAAATAATAATTATATTTATTATTATTATTATCGTCATTACAATTATTTTTATTATTATTTGTAATATCATCAGCATTATAATTATTATTACCGTCATTTCCATCATTATTTTTATCATTGTCATTATTATTATTATTATTATTATTATTATTATTATTATTATTATTATTATTATTATTATTATTATTATTATTATTATTATCATCATTATCATCATCATCATCATAATCATTATCGTTATCATCATCATAATTATCAGCATCATTCTAGTTAATCTTAATCATCAATTTAACATCATCATCATCATTATTATTTTCAACGTTATTATCATCATCATCATCAATATCATCATAATTATTATTATTACTATTACCTTTACCAATGTGATCATTGTCGTCATCATTATAATTTTCATCATTGTCATCATCATTATTATCATTATCATTATCATTATTATCATTATTGTTATTATTATCATTCTCAATATTTTCATATATATTATCATCGTTATTATTATTATCATCATAATTATCATTATTATTATTATTATCATCTTTATTATCATTATCATCATTCTCATCATAATCATCATCATTTTTATTATCATCATCATTACCATAATCATCATCATCATCATCATCATTATCATCATAATTAATTTAACATCATCGTTATTATTATTATTATTATTATTATTATTATTATTATTATTATTCTTATCGTTATTATTATCATTATTATTATTATTATTATTATTATTATTATTATTATTATTATCATCATCATTTTTTTATTATGATTGTTATTATTACTATCATTGTCATTACCATCATCATTATTACTGTTATCAATTTTTATTATTACCATAATTATTATCATCATCATTATTATTGTTATTATTATCATTATTTAAAGCGTTGGCAAAGTTATTTCAGGGTTTTTTACTTGCTCCACAGGTCTTTGGGCCTGGGTGAATGCGATACAGTGTTAGGGCCTAATAGGCAGGGATTAGTGGGCCTGATGCCAGGTAGGGATTGCCGGCCTTACTGGCGAGTGGTGGCCCCTGAAACATGGGGCTCTTTCAGAACTGCTTATTAGCCTGGTCTTAATGCTTCGGATCCAGGCTTTACAGTGGCGAGTTGCACCAATGCACTTCCCCCAGGTGCAGAGAGTGTCAGCTTAACTGACAAGGTGGGTCACACCAGAGATAATTCCACTGTGCCCCTGGTATAATTGGTATGGTATTAATTAAAAGAGAAGATTTAATAGGTGTGGTAATACACCCCCACAGATAGGTAGTGAGTGGGTGGCCCCGGCGACTGGGCAAATAGGGTGTTGCGGTAACCCAATATAAAAAAAAAAAAAAAAAAAAATTATCATTATCATCATTATAAATATTATCATTATTATCTTCTTAATTATTATTATCATCATCGTTATTATTATCATTGGTTTAATCATTATCATCGTTGTCATAATTATTATTACATGAATCTTTACATTTTTTTGTTATTATCATTATCATCGTTACTTTTATCATAATTATTATTATCGTTATTGTTTTTATTATCATTATCATTATTATTATCAACATTATCATCATTAGTAGTATTATTATTATCATTATCATCAATGTCTTTCTTATCATTATGATAATTATTATCATTATTATCATCGGCTTTTCAACTATCATCATCTTTATTCTTATCATCTTCATTATTATCACTATCAATATTTATATTTTAATTTTTATCGTTATTATTATCATCATTATCATTATTATCATTATTTTAATCACATTATTGTCAACATTAGAATAAATATTATTTTGCTTTTTATTATCTTTATTATAATTATTATTATCATTACTATTTTTGTTATTATTATCACTGTATTATTGTTATCATTATAATTATCATCTATATCATCATAATCATCATTATCATCATCATTATCATTGTCATTATTATAATAATAATTATTATTATTATAATTATAATAAAAATTATTATTATTATTCGTATTATAATTATTATAACTATAATTATTATCACCACTATAGCTTTTATTGACGTCATCATTATTATATTCATTATAATCATTACTATAATTTGTATTATCATTATTTTTATCATAAATATTGTTCTTATCATTACATTTTCATAATAAATATTATGTTCATTATTATAATTATTATTATAATTGTTATTTTAGTATTTGTATTACAATCCCTTATATTTTTATTCCCAGTATTATTATTATCATTATTATTATCGATTTTGATCATTGTCATTTTAATCTTTATAATTATTATTATTATTAACATTATCATAATTATTACCATTATTATCATCATCTTTATAATTATCATTATCATCATCATCGTTATTAAAATCATTATTATCGTCATCGTCGTCATTCTTATCATCTTTATCATGACCATCATCATTATTATTCTCATTGTCTTCATCTTTATCATAATAGTTATTATTATTATCATCATCATCATTATTATTAACATGATCTTCATAATTACTATCATTTTCATAGTCATCATCATTATTATTATGATTATTCTCCTGCTTATCATTATGATCATCATCATTAGCATTGACTTTATTTAATATAATTTCTATTATCACCTTTATTACCACCATAATTATTATTATTATCATCATCATAAATCAACGATCATCATCATTATCAGTATTATCAATATACATATCATCATTATAATTATTATCATAATCATTATCATTATTATCAATGTCTCATCATCAGTTTCATCATTATTGTCATTATTATTATCGTTTATTTTATCAGAATTATCATTATCGTCATTATGTACAACATGATTGATATCATTATCATCATCATTATCTTCATTGTCATTATTATTTTTTTCATCATCATTATTATCATTATTATTACTTTTATTATTTTTCTTATTACTTTTATTACCGTTATTATCAGTATCACAGTAGATATAATTATTAATTTTGCTAGCTTTATTTTTATTATTACGATAATTATTATCATTATCTTTATTTTAATCATTATTATATTAAATTTTATTATAATGATTATCATCGTTTCTATTATTATGAATATTGTTTTCATTAATATAACTCTCATTATTGTTAACATCACTATAATATACACTATTATCATTATTATTGTCATTATTATTGTCATCATCATTATCGTCATTGTTATTATTAATATCCACATTATTATCATTATTATCATTATTATTATCATTATAAGTATCAAATTCCTTATAAATATTGTCATCATTATCATAATTGTCATTTACGTTATTATTAATATTATTGTCATCATCATAATAATCTTTATCATTATTGTTATGATCATTATTATTATTACCGTCATTATCAATATTATCATAATGATTATTTTTATAAACATTATTATTATTATGATTATCATAATTATTATTGTTATCACTATTTTTATTATTAATGTCATAAACACTACTACTATGACTATTATTATCATCATCATCATCATCATTATTATTATTATGATTGTTATCATTATCATCAATATTATTATTGTCATTATGAATATCATTTTTATTATTATTATAACTATTATTGTTATTAATATAATTATTATTTTTATTTTTATGATCATCTATAGTTATTTTATCGTTATTATTATTATTTTTATTATCATTAACATTATAATTACTATCATCATTATTATTATCATCATCATCATCATCATCATCATCATCATCATTATTATCATCATTATCATTATCATTATCAATATAATCATTATCATCAATATTAACATTATCATTATCATTTAAACATTATTGTCTTTATCATTATCATCATTATCGTTATTATTTTTATTATTATTATTTTTATTATTATAATTATATTTATTATTATAAGTATGATCACTATTATTGTCATCACCACTATTATTATTATTGACGTCAACATCATTAAAATCATTATTATCATTATAATCATTCGTTTTATTACCATGGTTATTATCGATATTGTTTCTATCATTCCATCATCATAATTTTGATTGTCTTTATTAATAAGATTATGATTATAATTTTAATTTTATCATTTCTATCATAATCCTATGTATTGTTATTTTTATAACTATTATTATCATTGTCAAAATTATCATCATAGTCATTTTTATCTTAATCCTGATTATCATTATTATCATTGACATTATTATTATTATGACCATCATCATCATCATCATGATCAACATCATTATTATTATTATTATCGTTATTAAAATCATTATTATCATTATCGTTATCAAAATTATAATCATTATTATTCTTATTATCTTCATCATTATTATTATTATTATCACCATTATCGTTATTATTATGATTGTTTTATTGTCATCATTAATTTCATCATCTATATCATTATCGTCATTATCATTATCATCAGTATCGTCATTTTTATTATCATTATTATTATTTTTAATATTATAATTATATTGATTATTTTAAGTATAATTAATTATATCGCTTCTATTGTCATCACGACTACTATTATTATTGACGTCAACATCATTAAAATCATTATTATCATTAGTATCATTAGTTTTAGTATAATTGTTATCATCGATATTGTTACCATTATTTTTTTATCATAATTTTGATTGTCTTATTTAATAAGATTATCATCATATATTTTATTTTGTCATTTCCATCATAATCCTATGTATTATTATTTTTATTACTATTAATATTATTATCAAAATTATCATCATAGTCATCTTTATCTTAATCCTAATTATCATTATTATTATTGTCATTATTATTATTATATTTATTATCATTATTATTCTCATTATGATAATTTTCAGTATATTTATCATTATTATTGTCATCATTATATTATTATCATTATTTTTGTTATCTTTATGAGTATTATCATTATCGTCATCATTATTATCTTCATTCCTAACATTATCCTAATTATTGTCATGATTGTCATTATTATCTTCATTATCATTCTTATTATTATCATGATCATCATTATTTTTATTACTGTCATTATCATCGTCATCCACATTATTATCATTATCATCATTATTATTATTATAATTATTATCATCATCATCATTATCATCATCATTATCGTCATCAAAGTCATTATCATTATCATGATCGTCATCATTATTTATCTTATTAACATCATCATCATCATCATCAATATTATCATTATCATTTTTTTAATTATTTTTATCAATATTATTCTATTTATTATTATTAATATAATCATTATCATTGTTGTTATAATTATTATTATTATCACTCTCTCTATTTTTGTTGTTATTATTATCATTATCATTATTCTTATTATAATCATTATTATCGTTGTTGTTTTAATTATTATTATTATTATTATCATCATTATCAACATCATTATAATAATTATGATCATCATCATCATTGTCATCATAATCGTAATTATCGTCATGAATATTACTATCATTAAGATTATTATCAATTTTGTTACATTATCGTCAACATCAGAATGAGTATCATTTTTATTTTTATTATCTTCATCATAATCTATATCATTATGACCATTATCGTTATTATTTTTATAATTATTATTATTATTATTTCCATATTTATTATTATAATGATTAGTATGATCATTTATACCACTATTATTGTTATTTTAACTATCCTTCTTATTAACGTTAACATTATTAAAATCATTATTATTATCATGATAGTTATTTTTATTATTGTTATTTTCGTATTTGTATCATAATCCTTTATATTGTTATTCCTTATCTCATTATTGTTATTATTATTATTATCATTGTCATTTTCATCTTTATTGTTATTTTCATTATTACCATTATAATTACAATTATCATTATCATTATTATTATTATTATCAATAGTTTAAATCATTATTATCGTCATCTTAATTAAAGCTCTCTTCATTTTTATTGTTATCATCATTATCATCGTTATTTTTATAACAATCAATATTATCTTCACTATTATTTTTATTATTATTATGATTATCATTATTATCAACATTATTATTATCATTATAATTTTTAATTTCATTATCATCAATGTCTTTTTTATCGTTAATATTATTGTAATCATCATCATCATCGGCATTAGTATTATTGTCATCGTCATTTTAATCATCTTCATTATCATTATTATCACCATTTATATTTTAATCATTATCGTTTTATTCATGATCATTTTAGTTATCGTTATCATTAGTATAAATATCATTATCAACATTATCATTGTCATCATAATCGTCATTATCGTCATAATTATTATAATCATCATTATTATTATAATTTTTATTACATCATCGTCAACATCAGAATGAGTATCATTTTTATTTTCATCATCTTTATCATAATCATTGTCATCATCACCATTACCGTTATTATCATCAATGTTTTATTGTGATCATTATCCTTCTTACCTATATCATTACCATTATCATTATTATCATCATTATTATCGTCTCTATTATTATTATATTTATTATTATTATTATTATTATTATTATTATTATTTTTTATAATTATTATTATTATTATTAGTATAATCATTAATATCACCATTATTTTCATTTTTACTATCTTCCTTATTAATGACAACATTAATATAATCATTATAATTATTAGTATAATTTTTATTATCATTGTTATCTTCGTATTTGTATCATAATTTGTTATATTCTTATTTCTATTCTTTTTATTGTCATTATTATTATTATCATTGTCATTCTTATCTTCATTTTTATTTTCATAATTATCATTGACATCATCATTATTATTACCATTATCATCATTATTATCTTTATGATCATCATTATAATCATCATCGTTATTCAAATTAATATCATCGTTATCGTTATCAAATTCGTTATCATTGTCATGATTGTGATCATTATCATTATAATCATCATCATTATTATCACCATTATCGTCATTATCACTATCGTGATCGTCGTCATTATTTTCCTCATTAAGGACGTTCGGTAGTGATTGAATTTTCCAACGAATTTTTCTGAAATTTTGACCAGACGTTTTCATTGTTGTTACAATAAACCAGTCAAAATTTAAAGAGGTTCCTCTGTTTCGTTTTCGAGATATTGAATTTCAAAGTTAAGTCATTTTAACACTGTCGCTTATGGGAGAACTGACTAAATCACAGTTTTAAGCAAATTGGGCCAGTGAATTTGGCCAATTTTTTTATATGTTACAGATAATGTTATTAATTTGATGTATACCAAGTTTTGCGACGATCGTCTGATTCGTTTATAAAAAAAAAATTAAATAAAAGCTCGACCGAAACGCAACGGCAACGTCGCAAGTGGCGGGAAATTCAAAATGTTCCAGGATGTTGATCAGTAAATATCTCAATATTATTGTAGATATTTATGCATTCACGCATAAAATACAAGCTTACGTGTGTGCGTGAGTGTATGTACAGAACGCCCACCCCTTCCCATAAGAAACAATAAATGTTAATAACACGCTATTTATTTTTTTTTTTTAATTTCAAATTTATTATTTCTTCTTAAGATACAAATTTTTTGCACACTACAAAATCACATGCTCATAGTTTGAATCACTCATCTTAGAAATCATCCTACTTATCTGACATCCCATGCTGTATGAGACTTGTCAAGTCATTTAAAAATTCAAGTATTTTATTTACACTGGTAGCTCTTTTGATTAAAGGGCTTTGCCCATTTATTAGAAACGATCTTAAACCATCATTACCTTCCATAAATTTATCAACAATAATATTAAAATCTACTTTATTTTGACTTAGATATTTTAATCACTGTTTTGGGAATGATAGACGACATGGGGGAAAAAGTTGGCGAATACATTTTTTCATCAGAAATTCTTTGAATTTTCGCAAGAACACCTTTTACGGAAAACACGTTCGTTGAAATATCATCCCATGAAAGATATGTAGCGGTTAATTACTTACAGCTTTATCACAAAAACATTGATACACGAACGCTGTCGTAACCGACGCAGCACGCAGCAGACGAGCAGACAGTGTAGAATGTGCAGAGACACCTGATGCGTGTACATGAACACTCACACATTTAAGACCCGTACGACGTTGCCAAATCTTCATTCATCGCTGGTTTCCCCTCACCGCGCAAATGTTTTCCCCCGCTAACACTACCGAACGTCCTTAATATAACCCCATTATCATTATTATTGTTATTTTCTTATTATGCTTATTTTCATAATCATTATCATAAGCATCGACATCTTCATAATTATAATCATTATCATCATCATCATTATAAATTTTATTATTATCATTATCGTAATCATAATCGTTATAATTATTTATATTTTCATCATCTGTATTATAATTATCATTATTATTATTATTGTTATTAGTTTTATCTAAATCATTACTATCGTCATCATAATCATTACTATTATGATCATTATTATGATCATCATTATCGATATTATAATTATTATCATTATTATTACAATTATAATTATCATTATCATTATCATTATCATTTGTTTAATCATTATCATCTATATGTTATTTATTTTAATTATTACTCTCTTTATTTTTATTGTTATTATCATTATCATTCTTATTTTTATAACAATCAATATTATCGTTACCGTTATTTGTATTATTATTATGATCATCATCATCATCAACATCATTATCATTATAGTTATCATCATCATCAACATTATTATTATTTTAATCATCAGAATCATTAAATTAATGTCTTTTCCATTGTTATTATTATTATCATTATCATTATCATCGGCATTAGTATTATCGTCATCGTCATTCTTATGATCTTCATTATCGTCATTATCATTATTTAGACTATTTTTATTATCGTTATTATGATAGTCATTCTTATCACCGTTATTATTATTATAATTATTATTATTATCATTAGTGTCATCATCATCGTCATTATTGTCATCATCATCATTATCAACATTATTTTTATTATTATGATTACATCATTTATTATAGTCAACATCAGAATCATTATCATAATTATTCTTTTTATTTTTATCATCATTATTATCATCATCACCATTATCGTTATTATTATTATTGTATTATTGTCATTATTTATATCACTATCGTCATTATCATTATAATCATTATCGTCATTATAATTATAATTATTATTATTATTATTATAATTATTACAATTATTATAAGTATAATCATTACTATCACTATTATTGTCATCACCACTATTATTATTATTGACGTCAACATCATTAAAATCATTATTGTCATTATTATCATTAGTTTTTTTATCATTGTTATCTTTAATATTGTTTCTATTATTGCATTATTATAATTTTAATCGTTTTAATTATTATAATTATCATTATCATTTTAATTTTCGTCATTTCTATTACAATCCTATGTATTATTATTTTTATTACTATTGTTATTATCATCAAAATTATAATCATAGTCATTTTTATTTTAATTCTGATTATTATTATTATCACTGACATTATTATTATTATTACCATCATCATCATCATGATCAACATCATTATTATCATCATTATCGTTATCAAAATGATTATTATTACTATCGTTATTATTATCATTCCTATCATCATCCTTAACATCTTCATATCAACTATTAACAATATTATCTTTATCGTCTTTATTACCATTATAATAAACATTATCATTATTATCACCATCATTATTATCATTGTCAACGTCATAATTATTTATATCTTCGTCATCATCCTAATTATCATTAATGTCATTTTCCTCATCATCATCATTATTATTATGATCAGCATCGACATCTTCATCATCATAAAAATAGTTATAAAAATGATGATGATGGTTATCACCCATGTCGTCATAACATTTTTCATTATTATTACCATTCTCATCATTTTGATTATAATTATCATTATTATTATCATTATTGTTAGTTTTATTTTTATTATAACTATTGACATTATTATTATAATTATTATTATCATCGATATTATCATTATCATTATTATCATCGCCATTATCATTATCATGATCGTTATCATTATTAACCTTATCAACATCATCATCATCATTATCATCATCATCATTATTATTTTTTCATCATCATCATTATTATTATCATTTAATTTACTTCTATTACCGTCAGTTAAGTTATCATCATCACCATTTTCATTATTTTTATCATTATCATCATCGTGATTATCATCATTGTCATTTTTACCATAATTATAATTATTGTCATCATAATTATCATTATTATCAGCATTATTATCTTTGACATTATTATTATTATCACCATTATCAAGATCATCGTTATAATCATTATCATTATCGTAAATTTTATCAGAATTATCATTATTCATATTATTTACAACATGATCGTTATCATCATCATCATCATCTTAATTGTCATTATTATTTTAATTATTATCATCATCATCATCGTCATTATCATCGTCACCTCGGTCATCATCATCATTATCATTGTCACCATGGTCATCATCATTATTATCATAATTATCATCTTTATTTTTATTACATCATCGTTAACATTATAATCATCATCATTATCATCATTCTTTTCATCAGTATGATCATAATTATCGTCATTTTTCTCATAATCATTAATATCGTCATCACAATTATTATTTTCATCATTATTTTAATTCTTGACATTCTCATTATTATAACCATCATTATTATCATTATCATTATCATCGTTATTATTTATTGTATCAGAATCATTATTATCGTCATTATTTACATCATTTTTTTCATCATCATCACTATTATTATTATTGTCATTAATATTATAATCATAATAAACATTATTATTATTAATATTATTATTGTTATTATTATTATCATTAATATTATTTCTATTATTATTATTATTATTATTATCATCATCACTTTCGTCATTATTATTGAAATTAACATCATCAAAATTATTATTTTAATTACTATCATTATTATTATCATTATTATTATCTTTATTGTTGCTATCATAATAACATTACCCTTATTTCTATCATCTTTATTATTATAATTATCATTATCATTATCATAATCGTTATTTGTATCGTAATCCTTATTACTGTCGTTATTGTCATTATTGTTTTTATCATTATTAGTATTATTAACATTGTTATTTTTATTCTTATTATCATTATTTTTTTTTACATCAGTATTATTATCACCATCATTATCATTATCATCATCATTATTATTATTATCATCGTCATCAAAATTAATATCATTATCCTTCTTATCATAAAGCAAGTAAAAGTATGTATTGTTAAGAATACTATCCTAATTTAAAATCGGGTACGGTAAGTTCTGTCTTCTCAAAGTTATGATATAGCTAAATTTCATAGGCTATTTACTTATCTCTTAACAATTGGGTGATACTTCTACCGTTATTGTTATTTTGTAATTATGTAGCCGTTATATATATGTATATAATTAGTTGTATTATGGTATAATCGTGCGTATAAAAAAAGATAAATATTACATTGTTTTAAAATAATATTTACACAAATAAAGTTGAATGAACCAAGAACTTGAGACTGATTAGTGAGCTTAAACAATTTGATAACAGTTACAGTACGATTTTTAATATCTAATTTAATTACATTTTCACATATCTTACTATGAATTCTATATGTTAATAATATGTATTAGGTCCTTCTATTTGCGTCTTTGGTGGTGTAGAAAAATAGATGGAAATAATTTTTTTTGAAACTAAGTATGATTAAATATAATGTCAATAGGGGTAATTTACAATAAATTGAAAAGGTTGTAAGGGGACAATAAACATGGTGTAGAAAGGCTGTGGAACAATAAGCTAAATGGTGTGGAAGGTTGGGGTGAAGCTGTGGGCTGTATTAGGAAAAAGTTAAAAGTGTCGATTGAACGTGGCAAACGGTGTAATTGAGCTTATTCGTGGTGGGACTGGAGGGGTGGGGTGTGGGGGCATATGTTTAATGCCCCACAAAAATAACTATATACATACACATATAACTGGGGCTCTGCGCGCCAATCCCCTTATTTTAAATTCAGTCAAATACTTCGTTTCCTCAGTTTGCTTCTTATAGTTAAAAAAATAAAAAATCTTTGTAAGATAGTTTAAGGATCATAACAGAAGTAGTAATTAATACTTTACATAAATTTTTAAAACAATTTTTGCCTTGATCCTAACTACAGAAATTATCCAAAGAGATAAGATTTAAGAAACATTTTGAATAATTTTATTGATTTTATAGTGTTTCCAGAAAAAAGGTCTAATAGGTTTTTCTTACTTTACTTCGACATTCTTATACGGAATTCTGATTAGGCCTCATGTTTACTACAGATAAGAATATTCGAAGAAGTTATAAAATTATAAAAAAGTGGTTATGTTCGCTGGCCGTAATAAATCTCTCCGACTGTAAATCACGATTTTTTAAATTGTAAGTTAACAAACAGATAAATTTTCTCTTATTGATGACCCAAGAGGTCCAGAAAGAATATTGCTACATAAAACGTTGATTTAGTATTTTATTTCTCATAGAAAAAAACTTTTATCTATAACATGGACTGGTATAGCATCAATATAACTTCTAAAAAAATGATCAGTCGTAGAACTTTTTGTTTACCATTAGACTTAAACAATGTAGAAAGTTGGTTCTAGGAATTTGAAACTAAAAAAAAAAAAGAAAATTAAAAGAAGTAGATTTAACTGTATAGGAGAATGCTTCTATGATCTCAAAAAAGCCTTAGAAGTAGTTGAAAGAACATTACGTGATTTATGAGATACAAATATCCATTATGGTTATAAATGAATTGTTTTAGGGGGAAATTTCAGATAGATTTTTCTAGTTTTCAAAAATAGTAATAGAAGCATGATTATAGAAGTAAATATTAAACCATCATATTTTCAGTCCTTGTCTCGTATTCGATAACTTAATATCATCAATACACTTTCGATTGACAAAACATTGTCAAAATTGTTATTAGAAATTGCAGAAAGAAAAATAAAACCATTTCAAGGATCAAATAAATAAAAACAACTTATATTTCGTTCTGATATTTTGGTACAATAAATAGCGTTATACTTACTTATTATACCGGATATATTTACTTTTTAAATAAAAAAATTCTAAACCATATAAAAGAGGAAATGAAAACATACTGCAGGTAAATCATACTACTTACAAGTTTCGATAAATCTAATTATAATAATTATTAAAACTTTACAATTCAATTTTTAAAAAAAATTTGTGAAGGTTTACCACCACATAAGCTTAATTTAAAAATTGGAGCAAGTGTTATATTGATACGCAATTTAAGTATAGTTAAATGGTTGATGGCTTGTGTACGGGTACAAGATCATAAATAAATAATTACTTAAATACAATATTAAAGCATTGATTATAATTGGAAAAAAAATTATAAGGAGAGTTTTTATATTAAAAATAATTTTTAAAACAGGAAATTCATCATCATTACCTTTTATTTTATACAAAAAACAATTTTCTGCAGTTTTGGTGTTTTCAATGACTATCAATAAATCTCAAGGTCAAAATTTTAATAATATTGGAAAACACTTGAATAAGCCACTGTTTTTTATATGGTCAATCATACGTCACGTTATCAAGATGCAAAAATAAGGATGAAATTTTTATATCAATAGAACCTGATTTTAATATAAAAACACAAGTTATTACATAGATAAAATTTTTGACGTTAAGTAATCTAAAATAAATGAAGAAATTTAATTTTTTTACAATAGCAAAACTATGAATTTGTCTGAAATATTTTTGCACAGATTATTCATATAATGAACTAATATATTAAATCAATAAAACTAATATTTAAGTATTGTTTTATGACGATACTAAATTATAAATTATATACGAACTAGCAGCCCCCCGTGTTGGCTTCGCCCGATACTTACTAAATGGAACACCGTAGTGTGTTGACATATAATGTGAAACGTTTTCAGTTATAAATTTTACGTTTATTCCTGACACTTCTCACAACAAAAATCTTCTTATTATAAACATGGTTGTTCGCAATCCATACAGTTTATTTGGTCAAATAATAAGCTGTAAAAATTAAAAAATTATAATTATGCTGAAAAGTACCGTGCATTCCTTATGCCATAAAATAATCGTTGGCCGTAAGAAGCGGTTGATTTGCAGTTTCTTCCGTATAATTTACGAAAAGGGCTATTTTTTAAAGCTGTTAAGATTTTAAACTCCTAAAAAATATGTATTAAAAAAAACTTTTTTTCTCTTATTTCACAACTTTATTACCAGAGCACAAAGTCCTGGAGCTTAATCCCTACATTTTTTATTGCCACGAAAATACAAATATATTTTCTACTTATTTAAGAATTTGAATTTAGATCTTTAAAGATTGAAGAGTTTAGTGTGAGGGTAAAATGAAAAGCTTATCCCTCACGTTATGGATACTTTACTTGGCGATTTTGGCTGTTCCAATCTTGATAAGTTTTCTGCGTCAGTTTTTTGACGCCTCAAATTATATTCATTAGATACATTTGAAGTTTTCTTTTCAATATACCCTTTTGCGACTATTGGCATGCTTGCGACTTTTGTGACCCCTAAAGGCTGTTTTCAGTCAACTTTGTTAATTCTAATATATTAGTTGGCAAGGTAGTTTGACGTCAGATAGCCCTAAAAAATACCGGTGAGCTTCTTAAGTAAACTCTTTCTTGACTGAAGTTAACAATAATTGTAACTGCCTGGATACCACAGAATGATCTTTTCTGGCCTGCTGTTGGAGCCCCAGACTGATTGGGAGAAAAATTACAAAGTTCAAAGCTTTGGGGCTAGTTTTTTTTGCAGACTCAGTTGTTTTGATGATCTAAAGTGGAGAAATTAGTAGGGATTGGTTCGTGAGGCTTGCCCGTTGGAGACTCTCGTTGGCTCAAATTTTTTTTCCGTTTATAGCTGTTAAGTTCGCCCAGCGCAGACCTTGGAGAGGATCGGTAATTTCTGGTTGAATGCTTAGAGTCAAGAGGGTAATATAGGGTCATCAGTCACCGGGGCTCCCAGCCTTGCAACGAACAACTCTGCTCGTGACGTCTGCTAGTTAATGACTGACTTGGTTTAATAGTGGCCGGTTTTACGTAGTCTTTTATAGTTGACGAATCGTCTTCAGAAATCGAAGTAAAAATGTTTTTGTTGGCAAGGTAATCTAAACTTAGGTGGCCCTTAAAAGGACCGATGAGATTAATGGTTAAGTAGGGAACGTAAATGCTTACATTGGCCCTGAAAAGGGACAGTGGTAAAATTTCAGTCATTCCTTATTATTATTTTTGATGATGAAGAGCCAGCTGCGGGTAGCTTGACTATTATCCTCAGAGTCTCTAATGTGGACGAAGATCGCACATGAGGGAGGTACGCCACTGATCAAAAAATATCTCATCTTTGGGTTGTTTCCCAGATCACCAACCGCTTATCGTTAGACGGGGAAATGTGGTGATGCCATTGGGGAAACGACCACTGAGAAGGAAGCCGTTATGGCTGCGCATGCCTCTCAGGGCTGTTCACCCTGCCTTGCTTACATTTGGAGTATAAAATTCTCTGATGACACCAGGCCAGATTGTGGTACGGCCATATAACTCTGAAGGATTAGAGTAAGATATGCACTTATTTTTCACTATTTATTTTCATTTCCTATCGATCCCTCACACGATTTCAGTTAAAGAACTTCAGTGGACTTAATGTGTAAGCAAAAGCTTATTATATGTTAACCTCCGTAATATAATTGAAAGTAATTAAAAGTTTTCTTTTATTAATTTTGTTATAATATATTTGTGAGTACTTATGTTAGTTACAGGTGTGCTAAAATTTTTTTTATCAATATGACTGTTGGACTGTAAATAAGATTTTAGTTTGTTACATATTTAGATCTGGCATGACTGCTATGCATAAATAAATTAAACAAACACTTACTTTTGTTATAATAGAATCTATACAAGTATCGCTCCAATAAGACTTTTTATTTTCATGAGATACCTTGTGAAGCCCTATAAAATCATAAACAGACGGAACCTTCTTGTTGCACAGTTGCAAACTGGATAAAAAATATTGAATTATTATACACAATTAGGAAATAAATTAATAAGTTAGCCTGTCGTTTATTTAACTTCTCAGCTTATACGTATTAAAAAGGATCTTAAAGTTTTTTTTTTAAATTAATAGGTTCATACCTCACGTTAAATCCTAGACAAAAAATTCATTTGATGTGTTAAAATAACATGGAAAACATGTATAAATTGTATACGTGAATTTAAAAGAATTTCTTTTAATATCTATAAAACCATCGTACACTTTTAATCGAAGGTTAGTTTTTGTTTATTCCAGAACAAAAACAACAGTTTCAAAATGAAAATAAAATTGTAAGCATGTCTCTAGAATTACTTCCATATGATATAAATTCGAACAAACTTAAAAAAAAAAAATCTTAACTATGAAAACGTTAATTTTTTTAAGAGAGATAATCACAAAGATTCCGTATGAAGAGAGGCACTATGAAAATTTTTTTATGAATTTAAAATTAATGAGATATTTAAAGATGCATATGCAGGTTGTATTCAATATTCTGTGTTGTTTGTCATGCATAGGCTAAAAATTTAGTAATTGAGAAAATGTACTCCTTAACTTTATACCTCTCAAATAAAATTAACATACGGCTTGTACTTTCAACATTCTTTAGCTTTTTTTTTAGTTTGAAAAACCTTTGTTAAAAATAAATAAGCCTATGTAGATAAATACTTTATAACATCTTCTATAATATAATTAAATTTATTAATATTTATACTTCATGTAATACATAAGGCGTCTTTTCTCAGCAACGGTTGTCCATACAATTAATATACGTATCGTCATCAAACATGTATGAATCACGTGACCCAAGAGATTCTACGTATGCTCAATGCCTAGCGTCTCACGCCTTCTCAAATTTGAAATTTTATTATGTTACAAATTTAAGTTAATCATTTTTTTATTTTACATCGATCTTAAATCTTTTCTAAACTTAAAAAATTAAGTTCTCCCTAATCACTAAGTAAGAATGTCTCCATCGTTAATTTCTGAGATTACTTTAACTACAATAATTATACAGTTTAAACAATTTAATATGTTCCAAGTTTTTCATACATTTACCAAATTTAGCAATACTAATCGCACCCGAGTTATCTTCAGAAACATTTTAGTTGAATAAAAATAATTAAGAAACCTTTTAATATTTCTCTTATCTATAAGTTTTCGCTTACGCTTTTAGACAACGCCACATACTCAGCTGCTGTCGGAGATTTTGTTACACTTCCTTGTTTCTTAGATCTTCAATATATTACATTATTAAACAGCTTTATAACGTAACCAGTAGTTGATTTTCTATCAACTGCATCACCTGCCCAGTCTGCATCCATAGAACAACTCAAGATATCTACTGCGTGTCTTTGCTTTGTATGCGAGATAGGGTACATGGTGAGACCGGGAGTACAAGGTGCAAAGAAAGAATGCAAAACGATTATAAATCAATTTTAAAGTATATTCAAGTTTTTTATTCAGTAAGTAAGTTACAAATTTTTGTTTTGGCGCAATGGATAATTTTCAGTACAAAGAGTGAAGGAAATAAGAGAACATAACGTTAGTCATCCAATTGTAATTAAGCACCCTTAATTGTCGACTCGAAATAAAGTAAATAATTTGTTTTTTTCTTACGATCATTCGTGGTTCATAAATTATTGCACAATTCACGATTTTTCTAGATTTAAGATTAAAGATTTTACAACAATTTAAATAAAATTCATTGTAAAACGTTAACGCTACTTCGCCCTTAACAACGATATAAATATCTAAATCACGACAAAATGCCCTTTCTTATACGATGTTTAACGATGGTTAACGTGTCTTCACATATACATCAACAAATCAGACTTTTAATAAATTCTAAGAAACATATTTCAAACTTAAGACCTAAATTAAGTTAAATCAAATACTAAGTGCAAAAAATAATAATTGTAAATAATAAAAAAACTGCATTCAAACATAGGATCTTTTTCGTTGAGCAGGCTTTGTGCTAATTTGTAACAATTGGACATTAACTTAAATCCCTTACCCTCTATACTCTATTAGACTCATCAATCTCTTGGATATAATTTAAAAAAAAGAATATAATTGTGGGCACATCGCAGAATCAACGGGATCTAGTGGCTAGATGACACGGTACGACGATCGAAGAAAAAACAACAAAATAAAGGAACCTCAAAAAAAAGGAAAATAGGCAAATCAATTAGAAAATAAAGACGAGTACGCCTAGAAAGCCAATACAAGGGATTTATTACTTTAACGACGAGGAGTTATCGCAATGATAAACAGCGAACTCGCTTCTCGTGTCGATTAGATGGCCCCTACTCCTCACACACACCAGAAAGAAAAGACCAAACAAAAGCAAGAAGCTTAGAGTTAAGAAAACAGGGCCCACGGAGGAAATCTCAGTAGAGAGCCAGCAGTTGTTCAGCAATCCTCATTAAAATTATCATCTCCGCTCTCTAGCCTTTCTTCGGTCTTTCCCTTTCTCGTAAAAAGTCGCCCAGACCGCTGCTTGTTTTCGGGCATTTTCGCGCTTTCTCGCCCCAGGTCGTGGCCCAACGCGTTTGGTCCCTGCAATACCTTGAAATTTCTTGTGTACGTTAACTTAATATCTTTTGTTAAATACATATATTTAACAATTCTTATTGTATATCTGTTATGAGTTTGATTTGAACCGTTATTAAATCTACTTAAATAGTTTACGCTATAACTTACATCTGGTCTTGTTTCTGACCTTGTATATAGAAGTGCTTCTATCAAATTTCTGTAGTTTTTAAATTTAAATGCTGACCGTGCAAGCTCACATTTTAAGTTTTGCTTGATTAGAGTTTCATATAATTTTGCGTTGATCACATCATACTTTTCCGCTGAAGACTCTATATATATATATCTTTCCTAACCTAATGTCATTACACCACTCACACGATTAAAGTCAATGTTTATACCAAAACATGTAGTAATATTACCTATGTCTTTCATATTAAATTTATTTGCTTATACCCATTTTGCTTTGTTAAGTTTATTTTGGCTTTTACTGCATAATAATAAATTATCTATAAAGATAATAACATCATTTGAAGTATATCCATCATGTATATGATAAAAGCAATAATCGTTCTCGTTTCTTTTAAAATTGAAACTTTTTAAATATGTATCCAGACACTCATACTACGCTTTAGGGCTTTCTCTCAAACCATATAAATCGTTTTTAATCTGCATACTCTGCCTGTTTTATCGTTATAACCTTCTGGTTGTTTGACATACTTTTCAGATGTTACATTTCCATCAAAAAAAAGTGATTCCATATCGATTTAAATAATATTAAGATTATTTTGTTAACAATAAGCCAATAGAATTTGGAAGTTTGCGTTCTTACTACAGGTGCGTGTATGTTGCAAATTTTTTTTTGTCTAAAACCTCTTACAAATAATCTAGCTTTGTATCTATTATCTGATGTCTTGGTATACATCACACATTCAAAATTATTACTTTTTCTATCTTCTGGTCTATCTACTAATTCACAAGTTTTATTTTTTAAAATGCAACTCATTTCCTTATCCATAGCTTCCTTCCATTTTATACACATTTTATCGCTTGTTGCTTCATTATAGATTTTTGGAGTGTCTAACCTAATTTACGTAAATACTTTTTGCATAATTTTCTGGTTTAAGCGTTTCTGGTTCTTTACACATTCTACTTGACCTTATTATTGTACTAATATTTTTATATGTAGCTCCATTAGTCTTTACAGTTTTAATATTTCCATCAAAACCGAATTATTGTAACTACTATCATTATTATCATTTTTTTACTGTAAAAACTTTCATTTTTTTCACCATTAAAACCGACTTATTTAACATCCTCCTCGACAATATTAAATGTCTAGCAATTATAATTTTATTATAAATAAGTACTCTACAACCAACACTTCCATATTCTACTAATATTTCTACTTCTGCATTTTTATCGCATTTATTATTTTGTTTAACCTCTGCCAATCTTACAAATATTTTATTCCCATACAGTTTTATATTATTCAAGTTTGGCTTAAGGTGGCTCCAGCGCCTAGTGCCGTATCAAAATGGGGGGACTAAAAATTAATCATTATTTTCTTTAAAATATGGTATAAGATTATCGTAGAGACTGTTGTAAGCCATATTCTACATTTTATCTGTTACTTTAGTGAGTAAATATAAAAAAACAAAAAAGTTTTATGGTGCCCTAATTGATGAACTGTTACGGTACGCTCCTAAGTTCAAGAGTAGTTATACCTATATATATACGTACTCTGCAGAATGCAGACAGCTGAGAGCTGACTTGCACTCGCAACTGTATACT
Organism: Copidosoma floridanum; assembly: GCF_036245765.1. NCBI lineage: Eukaryota > Metazoa > Arthropoda > Insecta > Hymenoptera > Encyrtidae > Copidosoma > Copidosoma floridanum. Next base: position 18,724,168 of record NW_028321897.1, on the reverse strand, counting down.
TAGTCTCCGATTATTTAAAGATTTTGTTCGATAACAAGACACTTTTCTCATGTCATCGAAAACTGCGTAATAATATATACAAGATAGTATATTTTTTACACCTTACGGGTTATTTATATAAGTGCAGCAGTAGGTTGTATATCGCGTAAGCTTGCATTTTCTATCGAACCCGTTTCAAAACTACGATTTTGTAAGCATGATTTTTTACAATTTTAATCGTCAACCTTAATTTTTTTTTATACGAATAGAAAGATGAGAATTCAAAGAATAAAATTAAATTTTATTAACCTCGGTTGGGTTATTTATAATTTTAACATTGAGGCCACTGGAGCCACCTTAACTCTCATCATAATTTTATATGGAGTTTTTCTTTCAAAAGTGCTTGCTATGGTTCTGTTTTCTAAGTAAACTGCCATTTTTACTACTTCTGGCAAAAATTTTTTATCTAATTTTGAGTCAGATAACAGACACCTCGAAGTATCCATTACTTATCGATTGTATCTTTCTGCAGTTCCATTTAACTCATGCACATATGAAGGGCATGGATCTATTATAATACCATTATGCTTTGCAAATTCATAAATACCTTTGCTTAGAAATTCTTTTTCATTATTACATCTCAACCTTTTTACTCTCTTCCCTGTCAAGTTTCCTAATTGATTTATGTAATCTACTAAACAATCATAAGTTTCATTCTTAAACTTCATTATGCGTGCTTTAGCAATTTTACTGTAATCGTTAACAATAATTTAAAAATATTTATCTTCATTATAACTATCTCTATAAGGCCCATAAAATCTATGTGTAAGATTTCTAAGACATCATTTGCTCTACGTCTATCGTTATGAAATTAAAGATTATGCATTTTATTTTGAATACAAGTGCCATACTTTATATAATCACTTTCTAAATTATTAGGCAGACCTTGAACTAACTTTGCCTTACACAAAATGTTTAAATAATCAAAATTTTCATGTCACAGCATTGTATGAAATTAAAAAAAAAAAACATATCACTTGTTACATCGTATGCCAGTTTTTTATTCACTATGCTTAAAATCTTGTACACATCATTTACTTTATAAACTGTTGTAAGCAATTCATTTTTTTTATCAAATAGTTTTGCAGCTTAATTCTCCATGATAATTTTATGATAATTCGTTATTTTACTAACACTCATTAGATTTTATCCATTTCTTCAACATAGTCAACATTTTTTACATGGATTTCTTTATTCTTATTATTTAGTTTGAATAATAGATTTATATTTTCTATTTTTGTAGCTTTTAAAGTTTTTCCGTGGCTTATTCAAAAATTGACTGAATTCCGCTGATTTAAATATTCGGAGAAATAATTTAAGTTATTAACAATATGACCAGCTTGTACTGGTCCACTTGTAGTTGTCCACTATGTTAAATTCATTCAATTTTATTACTACAATTATTCACTTTGTAATTGGCAAGATTTTGATTCTTATTGATACTTACATTGTTATTCCAAATGGTCCAAAATAAGTCTTTGTTAGTACTTTAATTTTCGCTATCGCTTCTACCATATTCGGCACTGTTATCTTTATTCTGTTGTTGTTGCCAATGTTAATTCTGCCCCTGTTGATATTCACCACGATCACGCTGTGCTTTGCCATGGATTCTGTTATTTTTGTGAAAGTTTTGCTGCTATTGGTTGCCAAACTGATCTCCTCTGCCTCCTTGCTGTTGATTACTTTTTCCTCTGTTCACATTTGGAACACCAGTCCACGATCCTCTTGATGCGTTTTGTCGTTGATTACAATTTTTATTATAACATTGATTTTGAAAATGTCCTGGCTTACTACACTTATAACAATTTTTTCCTTTTTTACTTTGAACACACTTGAACTCCCACTATTATGTTTATTTTTGTATGCCAGAACTTTTGTCTCGTACATTTTGATAAACAAGAATGAAACAGGCAACTTAAACCACGGACCGCTACTATGTTAAAAATAAATAAGTCTGGGAAAATAAATACTTTATAACATCTTCTATAATATACTTGAATTTAAAAATATTATTACTCCATGTATTATGTAAGGCATCTTTCCTCAGCAACGCTTATATATACACTGAATATACGTATCCTCATCAAACATACGTCAACCATGCCACTCGAGAGCTTCTACGCATGCTCAATGCCTAGCGTATCAGCGCCGTGCGCGTAACTTTAAACTTTCTTATATTCTAACAACCTTTAACTTTCAAAATTTTGTATGAAGTGTATTATTCCTACCTTATGCATTTAGTTTATGTCACACGTGGCTCAATGTTAGCCAAAATGTGCCACAACATTTGTACACTATTTAAAATGCTCCATAAGACCTATGTAAAAATTCTAAGTTGTAAATACATTTTTATTTATTTTGATAAACAACATGCTTCAATATTCTTACTGTTGATGTATTGAATCTTATTTGACCATAAATATTAACTTTAATGCAATGGCTCAATATTCTATATAGTGATATGATCGGACTAGTTCAGAGTAAGGTCTTAACTGTTTTATTAAGTGGCATTCGTAGCGTTCTAAGATTTCAGCTCAAGAGCTTTATTTGTTCTTTTATTTTTTTTATTTATTGAATAATGATCTTCAATTAAATAATATAAATATATAATGTATATCCTTATAAAAGCAATTTAATAATAATTTGTTCTTTTAAATACAATTTAATTGGGTCACTATAACGAGGTTCAACGTAAATTTTATAACTGATATCTTAATTAAATCTATCACTGACTATTTTTACTGCTGCTTCGGAGTTTCCTAATGCTTCGTGCTGTCACCATCAGTGTTTTCCTAACTTACACGAACGAGCACGTGGCCAGAAGGATGTTGCGATATCTGCTTCCTCTGCTATCGCTGGAATCACCTTCGGCGGGCCTTCTATGCTGTACCTTGCTCCTTAGCGTACTCCGATACTTTTAATGTTCTCGATACGCACTTGAGTTGCCTCAGCCAACATGTTGTGCCTTACGTGTATAAGATACTCACAAGTCGCGAGAGTTAAGAGTTAACTAAAACTTTAGAGGACAGGTGACAGACGTAAAGAGAGCACTTTTTGCTCTTAATGGTGCGTTTTTATAGCATCAGAGCGAGTAAAAGAGGCCTTTGGTTGAATTAGGTCAACCAATGAGCGATGTTATTGCAGATTGCGTTGACAGTTGCATGATGATGTGACATGTTGTAATTTTACGTATAAGAAAATAACAATACAACAGTACCAATCGCATTTTCTGACAAGTGCGATTGAGTTTTTGGGTCAGTGATGATGAAAGCTCGTATCAGCAATATAAGAAAGCCAACTACAAGTTTAATTGTGATAGTAAGTTTACAATTTCGAAATTAATCCTGCTGAGGATTTTACAATCAATTTTGAATATAATGAATTAATGTTTGAATTACAAATTCTCAATTAGTGTACATTATCAGAATAAAATAATTAATGAGCAAGTAACTATTCATTCATACGTACATGCATTCTCAGAATGAGGCTGGTCGTATTCCATGTCAGCATATTATGAAGCATTCACCTTAAAGCTAATACACACACGCGCACACATAAACGACATACAAGCTTCTCTTGTCATTTGAGCTTGCTTTATATTCACAATACGTCTTATCTGAATTTTGATGGACGGATAGTTCTTAGTTATAGTATAATTTGTATCAACTCGAGATGTAACACCCCCTCTTTAGATTATGGCCGCCCTCAGCAACTACAGATCAATTGAGAATTCACACGAGCTGATGAGACAAATTATTACAATAGATGTAAGTTTATCTTTTGCAATCATTTTACTATATATATACATATATATATATTTTTGTAGAAAAACGATTGATTAATTATTTTATACTTTTGCTTTTATCGTAAAGCAGTGCAAGTATCAAGTTGTTATGTTAGGTATTGATCATGCTGTGTGTTTTACCCATATATTTTATTTTCGTTGTATTAACGATTGAAGTATGATGTTTATGTGAGTTCAATGATCAAAGTATTATGTTTGTGATGTAGGTAGAATATTTTCCAGTGTCATGCAATGAATATGGTGGTAATGATGTTTATTAATACTGTACGATAGTGGTTTGGCTTTACCGAAGATTAGGTAAAGAAAGAAGGGAGGAGCGATCTGATTGCAATTTTTTTTATTTATTGTTGATTTCCTTGTAGAATTTTTTGGCTTAAGATAAAACATTCAAAATTTTTTTGGAAATCAAATATAATGTTTATAATGTGTTATTATTGAACACTTCTTTTTTTGCAATAAATAGCAACGTTTTAGTTTGTCAAAGCGTTTGTTAATTATTCTGCCATTTTTTTATTTTCATATGACGTTATTATTACTACGTATTTCTTTGATCTTTTAAAATTCCGTTATAAGATCTATCTTATTTGGTTCTTTGAGTACATAGACTGTCATTTCGACTTCCAAGTTCGGTGGTTTTGACTTATTGTCATAACGTGTTTTTGTATTTTGTTTTTTAAGTATGTCACGAGATATGTTTTGTATTATATGTAAACAGCTGGCAAGGTCATAAGCATATGAGCTGTATGCTTCTGATTTCAATTTGTCTGGAAGTGGATTTGGGGAACGTGCCTGTCTACCAAAGACAAATTCGAAAGGCGTGAAGCCTGTTGCTGGATAAACTGAAGTATTATACCCATGCATTGCAGGAGGAACCATTTGATCTCAATCATTTTTGTTTTTAGCGTTAGTTCTCAAGAATTTGTTTAACATAGCGTGGCTTCTCTCTAATAAACCATCTGATTGTGGGTGATATGCACTAGTGAGAGCTAGATGAAATCCATAAATTTTTTATACTTCTGTCAATACATGATTAATAAAACTTTTTGATCAATCACTGAAAATTATTCTAGGAATGTCGAAAGTTAAAATAAAATATCTTGATAATACATCGGCAATAGTTATTGCTTATATATTAGGAACAAAAACTGCAATAAAATATTTTGTAAGTAAGCATGGCATTGTTAAAATATGCTTATTTCCGAATGTTCTAATGGTGTGTCCGTAATTATCATAGATTTTCTAGTTTTTTTATAGACCAATTTTTGTTTCTGGCTAATCTTCCTTTTTCGTATGTATTCAGCAATGTCGTTGTGCATTCCTTTCCAATAATATTTTTCTCTTATTCGTCTATAAGTTTTTACTACTCCTCTATGACCTCCGAACAAACTTGTATGACATTCAACTAATTGTTCCTTTCTATCTTTTGGGGTTGGATAAGAACATGCGCCAAAACAAATTTTTACTGTAAGGGGAAGGTGACGTAACTCTTCATATGAAATTGATGGCATATCTCCTCGAGGGAGATTATCGGTGAGTTTACCTTTCCTAGAAATACAAGTGGTGGTAACTTCCTTTACTGATATTGCATCGGCAAGATTTTTAAAGCAGGTTTGTAAAATGCTAGGTTTTATTTCATCAGAAAAGTTTTTGTTTACGACTAGTGAAAATATGTAGCGATTTCGGTTTTTTGTAATTATAACGTCTCCCAATTTTGGTTAAACATTTGATAATTCTTCTTTTAATATAGCTCCTAAATCGAATTATAGTTCGTCATATTAGAGGGATTTCCAACGGGACTTTTTTCGTGATGTTTTTCGATTGAGAAAGGTTTTCGTCTCTTTCTTCATTACTATTTTGTTATATAGGTGATAAACTTCTTCTGTATAGTTTATCATTAGAGTTTTGTAAATGTTTTTTGGTAGGACTATTTCTGTGTGATGTAATTGGAGATTTTGCTCTCATGAGATTTCCGTTTGCAATAAATTCGATCATTGTTTTATCAATCTATTCATTTACTATAGTAGGAGAAATTGAATTTTGAGGTGACGACATAAGTGAATTTATTTGTTCTTGATTTAAGTAACTGCCGTCATAACATTCGGTAGGAGATGTAGATAAAGATTGTATTTTTCCAAGAATGCTGTTACTTGGTATTTAATTTTTCTTATTGTAACTATTTCACCATAACGAGTTTTGATTCCATTCTTCAATAAATTTTTCTTCGTCGCAATCTGTATTAATGTAAGTGCTATTTCTTGAATCGGATAACTGCTCGTTATTTTTATTTGTATTCATATTGTCTAGAGTCTTCATATTGTTGAAATGTTACAGATTTTTGATTTACGTCATCGGCTTGGGATGTACTGGGTTGGATTGAAATATTAGTTAGTCTTGGTGAAAAACCTGAATTTTTTTCGATTATTTCTTTAATTTTACTGATTTCCAAATTTTCGTCACTTGAGTTCTCCATTATATTCTGAGGGGTCTCTCCTTCAAGTGCATTTATTAAGCATGGCATAAATAATCGTTCTTGTAATGGTATTGGCGTGTCGGATTGTGGGTCCCTAAACTGTAAAGTAGACGCGGTATCGGGTTCGGATGAGAAGTCTTGTATTTGAGCTCTTGGTGTTCCTTTTATTCGTCTCACTTTCAATCTTTTCGCTATTGTAGGTGCATTTAATTCACCCGTCCGCCTCCCATACCCCGAGGTATTTTTAATAGTGTATCTCTAGGTTTATTTTTTCTAAGTGTAGGTGCTGATTTTATGCTTTCAATAGTATCGGAATAAGATTGATTGGTTTTTGACATAATTTGGCGAGCTATCAAAGTTTTAGTTTGTTTAGATTTTATAGATAGCAAACAAACTTTTAATGATATTTCTTTGTCTAAAGAATTATCTTTATCACTTTCGTCTTCATTCTATTCTATTGGACTTCTTGTTAAGACGTCCGCGTTTGTATTTAGTCTACCAGGTTTGTACTTATAAGTATAGCTATAACCTCAAAGTCTTGCTCTTTATCTATTGAGCCTACTCATAGGATCTTTTATAGACTCAATCCAGGAGAGTGGTTCATGGTCTCTGGAAACCGTAAATTTCCTGTCATATAAGTAATGTCAAGAATATTGGACTGCTACATCTACTACTAAGCATTCTTTTTTCGTTGTAGAATAATTTTTTTCAGCTTTATTTAAATTTTTTGACATGTACGCAATTGGACTGCCTTTTTCTGGTTCTCTTTGGCTGAATACTACCACAATAGCTATATTAGTTGCGTCTATTGTTAATATGAATGGCTTATTCAAATTGACGCAAGCTAACACAGGTGCTTTGCATAATATTCTTCTTAACTCTTCAAAAAATTTTTGCTGAGTATCTGTCCACTCAAGTTTTCTTCCTTTCCTTAACAAGGACGTTAAAAGCTCTGCAATTTCTGCAAAATTTTTGATAAAACGATGGTAATAGTTTGCTAATTCTAAAAACTGTCTTACATTTATTTGACTTCTTGTTTTGGAAATTTTTTAACAGCTTCTAATTTTTTTTAATCTGGTTTCACTTCGTTGTTTCCTATTTTATGTCCTAAATAAGTTACTTTGGGCATTAATAATTCAAATTTGCCAAGTTGTAATTTTGATTTTGATTTCGATAGTTTTTTAAATAAATGAGTAGTTTTTGTCACATTATCTTTTCAAGTTTTTGAACATACAATTATGTCATCAAGAAATTTAAATAACTCTATGCTTTGCAGTCCTCATAAAATAACGTCCCATAGTTGTTGAAATGTTGCAGGTGCATTGCATAGTCTAAAATGGCATTCCCATATATTCGTAATGACCGTTAGGTGTGCTGAAAGCAGTTTTATGTCTATCTGCAGGATCAGTTTCTATTTAATGGAATCCACTGGCTAGATCAAAAACAGAGAAATAATTTGAGCCTCCAATTTGCTCTAATAATTCAGTAATGTCTGGTAGTGGATAAGCATCAGGGATGGTTTTTTCGTTTAATTTACGGTAATCCATTTATAATCTGTATTTTTTTGTTCCATCTGGTCTTTGCTTCTTGGGTACTAGCCAGAAAGGACTACTGTAAGGGCTGTTTGATTTTATGATTGTACCGTCTGCTAATAATTTTTCTGTTTGAGTTTTAATTTCTTAGTGTAATGATAAGGGGTAGTGGTATTGTTTGACATATACAGGGTGGTCGTCTGTCGTAGGTATTTTATGTTATAATAGAAGTATAAGGAGCTAGGTCACCTGGAATGTAAAATAAGTGAGCGTATTTTTCTACAATTCTTCTTATTTCTGATAAACTAGCTTTTGAGTGATTAGATCTTTTTAGCTTATCCATTATAAATTCAATGCGATCAAAGATATCAGAAGGTTCAAGTTTTTCCACAGGTTTTTCTATTTCTGTCGGCTTATTCCTTGTGTTTATTGCTATTGTATAATGATGACCTTCTTTGCAATCTTCTACCGCCTCGCCTATGTGTATATACTCTGGTGGGTAGTAATCCTACGAAGATACGCATGGCCGGTGATCTTGTTTCTAGTCAGTAACTTAATAGCTACTTTTGTTCTGGCTGGTAAATGAAAACTTCTATTTCTATTTACTTCAAATCCTCGAGAATTCTAATAAATAGTATTACGTGGGGGTGTGGGTATTTTATCTTCATCCTGAAATGGGAGAATTAATTTTCCTTAAGTTGATTCGGAATTTTGTTTCGTTTTCAATCTTACGGATTTTTCTTGTTTTTTAATTAATTTTATAGAGTTGATTTTATTATCTCGGTATAGAAAAGGTATAGGTTCAATTGGTCTGCTTTTAACTATTAATGCATTTTACCCGTAATTGATTCTAGCGTTTTCTCACGTAAAAAACGGATCTCCTAAAATACATACATTATTTATTGGCGATTTTGGGCTCATAACGTGAAATTCGTGATCTGTATCAAACAAATTTACCGTAATGGTACCTACAGTGTATATTCACTGTGGGGCTATTCCTTCTAATTTAACTGTATTATCACAATTAATTTTTGTGCCGTTCTTTAATGCGTTATAACGGATGACATTTACTTCGGCACCTGAATCTTATATAAAAATTTCTGAATCTTTCTGAAATGTTGCGCAACGTAATTTAACTGCTCGTGAATTTCCTATTGTTCTTGCTTGGAAGGCTCTGTAGATTTAATTGCCATTATTAATTTCAGACGCGTCATCAGATTCAAACTCGCAGTCGCCTCCAACTGTCGAGTCTCGTTCTCGTTTTTTGGAGAGTTAGGGCGTGAGTCTCAATACCATTCTTGATTATAATTTTGGTATTGTTTTTAGTTGTAGTATTGAAATGGAGATTGTTGATAGTAAGCATAGCCTTGAGTATGAGGATAGGGATAATACATTTGTGGGTACTAAGGTGGATAAAAGGGTGGTTGTTAAAAATATGGAAATTCTTGGAAATTTGGAAGATAATAATAGTTATTAGGTTGATTATTCCAGGGTGGTGGTAGTGTACGGCTTGGTAGCGAGGTACTTAGTCGTTGTTAAGGTGCATAGCTAAGTGCGGGATGTACAATTTTTTGACCATACTCGTCGAATTTTGATTGAGTCATCTGGACATCATTTTTGTCGTAGGTATGCGGGAAAGAATTTCTATTGTGGGTCAATGGGTCATTAAAACTGACGAATTTTTTTCGTGGTCAAACTGAGTGGAGACAGGAACAGAAATTTTGGTAACGTTTGGTACTAAGGATGCAGGAGTCGTAGAAGTAGAGGTCGTGGGTACAGCCTTTTAAACGTACTTGGCCTGATTGTATACTGGTGGGCAAGTACTATCAGTAAGTAAAGCAGCCCCTAAAGCTTCATGGATATCTTTGGGTTCCAAAAGTGCTATACTTAATTTCCACGAGTCAGGTAAACCATTAATGAACGTTTGTAACGCTAATTTTTCAAGTTGTGGTTTTTGTGTTGTCTTTTGAGTTTCTTGTCATTCAATTCAGTCAAAAGGGCTGTTAAGGTAGTTTTTGTAAGAGAAATTGTTCTATGATAAAAATTTCGAACTGCTTCGTTTCGTTTCATTGTAGTATTTAAAAGTTTTGCCATGTATTCATGATATGATTTGATTGGTAAAAATTCTTGTTTTAGATGTTTTTTTAACTGATCGATTAATACAAAAGTAGAACCTACTAAGCTCTCTGGAGCTTTGCCTTTGAGTCTAAAAATAACTGTGCGAAGGTACATAGGTTCTTGATTGGCTGTTATTAGAGTTCGTTCATACTCTACATCTTGTAAAAAGTCTTTCAAGGGAGTCGAGTATCCAGTATAAAAAGGTTTTTTTATGTAGTATTTATTTAATTTATAAAAGTATTTTTTTTAAACAAAACTAAGATTAGAAGACCACACAAGCGATGCCAATTTTGTTATGACCGGACTTGTTCAGAGTAAGGTCTTAACTGTTTTATTTAAGCGTCATTCGTGGGGTTCTTAGATTTCAGCTCATGAGCTTTATTTGTTTTTTTTTTTTATTGAATTAAGATCTTAAATTAAATAATATAGGTAATTATTGTATTTCTTTATTAAAGCAATTTAATAATAATTTGTTCTTTTAAATAAAATTTAATCGGTTCACTATAACGAGGTTCAACGTAAATTTTTACTGATATTTAACTTAAATCTATCACTGACTATTTTTACTGCTGCTCTAGAGTTTCCTAATGCTTCGTGCTGTAACCGTGAGTGTTTTCCTAACTTACACGAACGAGCACGTGGCCAGAAGGATGTTGCAATATCTGCTTCCTCTGCTATCGCCGGAATCATTTTTGGCAGGCCTCCTCTACCATACCTCGCTCCTTAGCGTACTCCGATACTTTTGATGTTCTCGATACGCAATTGAGTTGCCTCAGCCAACACGTTATGCCTTACGTGTATACTCACTAGCCGCGAGAGTCAAGAGCTGACTAAAACCTTAGAGGACAGGTCACAGACGTAAAGAGAGAACTGTTTCCCCTTGATGGTGCGTTTTCATAGCATCAGAGCGAGTAAAAAAGGCCTTTGGTTGAATTAGTTCAACTAATGAGCGATGTTATTGTAGATTGCGTTGACAGTTGCATGATGATGTTACATATTATAATTTTACATATAAGAAAATAACAATACAACAGTACCAATCGCATTTTCTGACAAGTGCGATTGAGTTTTTGGGTCAGTGATGATGAAAGCTCGTATCAGCAAGATAAGAAAGCCAAATACAAGTTTAATTGTGACAGTAAGTTTACAATTTTAAAATTAATTCTGCTGAGGATTTTACAATCAATTTAGAATATAATGAATTAATCTTTGAATTACAAATTCTTAATTAGTATACATTATCAGAATGAAACAATTAATGAGCAAGTAACTATTCATTCATACATACATGCATTCTCAGAATGAGGCTGGTCGTATTCCATGTCAGCATATTATGAAGCATTTTCCTTAAAGCCAATACACACACGCGCACACATCAACGACGTACAAGCTTCTATTGTCATACGAGCTTGCTTTATATTTACAATACGTTTCATCTGAATTTTGATGGATGGATAGTTTTTAGTTATAATATAATTCGTATCAACTCGGGATGTAACACTGGCATACGTGTTTTCTAAACTCAATTATTTTACTATTTGAAGGAATTTGTTACTTTGCGAAAGTAGGAAAGTACAAACTTTTACCTTTTGTATTTGAAATGCGATAGTCCTTGTTTTGTTTGTGTACGCAGGATATTTTCCTATCTTATCCATCCTTTTGTATAACTAATTTATAGGTGTTATTTTTTTTAATAATAAATGTCGAAGAATTGTTATAAATATATTTATGGTGATAACTAATGAAGACATTAATAATAATGCATTTTAATTTATCTTACGTAGCTTTTTTTATGTACAACATACTTCTATTTATTTTATTTAATGCTTTAAGTAGAACAGTAAGAAAAAATATGACAAGTTGATAAATAGAGACAAACCAAAAAGTATACATCAGTGATTCGAATTAATTTCTTTTACATAAAAGCTAGGAGTAATACTTCCTGACTGGTACCTGACAGTTGATGCGTGAAGCACACAAGTGGGTGGATCCCTACAAGTGTGTATGTATTACAGCAGTGAAGCTTCTGTCAATGTGTTGTAGTAGTACGTACTGCAAAGCTAGTGAGCCAGTATAAAGCTACAGGGAAGTAAGAAGTTTTAATATATCTGTAAACTTCTTATCATACTTGGTTGGCATCAACATAATTTACAGTTGAAAATGTGCTATTTATTACTGAAGTGATCTAATTTTTAATTTATAATAAGACACATCAAACGTCAGGACAAATAAGTAGATTTTATTTTTTACTTTGTTTATAGACATAGGTTGTATTGTTTTAAAAATATTTTATAGACATGAACCTTCGTTTAATCCAAGAAAAGTAATATTAGAAAAAAATACATTATCCTTTGAATTGGATACTTACGCTTAAAAAATAAACACAATTTATATGTTAAATCAGTAAATAGACCGTTTTATAAGCAATTTTTATAAACTCTACTAATAATAAGATCAAATCTTTTTTTAAAAGACTTATGAAACTTTTTTCTTAATACTTTTTACACTATAAAAATCATTTTCTTTTTCAGGTTTAAGTACAGATACTTTTTAGAGGCAGATAGTAAGCAAATAATAGGATCTTTGATTATTGCTCATTTCAATCAAACAGATCAAGGAAATTATATTTGTCAAGCGGAAAATATAGCAGGAATATCGCAAAGTAATATAACCTTGTACTATCGACAAATCGAAGGTAGTACAGTGAAACCCTTATCAAAAATAAGTCATGCAGGTAACACAGCAGTTATCGCTGCTGGCGCTTTGCTCGGTGTTCTTTTTTCTTTCAGCTGCCTTTTTTCATCTATATTTCTATATGCACGCAGAAAACATTCTAGATCAACAGATAACTTTCAGCAAAAAGTACTCTCTAGTGATTTAGTACCTTCTTCACTCCTAGAAAAGAACCTGAAAGTATTTTCTGTTGAAAAAAAAAGTGTTGATAGTGAGTTTATACATGTATCAGCTAATGATAAGAACTTAGAGTTGGACATGACTGATTTACACTCTCCAGTTGGATCAAATAATTGTCACAATGATCAAAATAGTTTTCATCATAAAACTGAAACTTTCACTCTTCATGATCAAGATTTATGGAAACATTTTATTGATAAAGACTTAATGAGTAAAGTATTTTCTGGAAGCAATGTCACATTTGCACCCAATTACGTATCATATGAAGGTATCCTTAACCACAATCATTTAGATTGCGATGGTTATCCTTTGAATTTTGGCTTACCAAAATTAAACCAAATTTCAAATTATTTTTGTAAAAATGGTCAGAATGTGATACAATGTAATCAACACCATGGGCTTGATAATTCAGTTGAGACTGTCGTAAACGAAAGTAGCTATGTTAATACGACTTACTCACCTGAAAAAAAAAAAAGTAGATTTCCATTGCCTACTTCTCAACAACTACCTACATCCCACATAAAAACGACAGTTACACATAATTTTTGTTTGGGAAATACGTACTTAGATGGAGTAGGTAAACTAGAGGTATTAGCACCATACACAAATCATTGTAAGTTCTACCATCATCTGAACAAACAAACAAATAAACAAGAAGATTTAGAGTATTCTGAAAGTCCTGACGAAGGTTATGTGGGGGATGCAATGGATGTATAGAGAATTTAATATTGTATACGTTTTTCACTACGACGAAAACATTTTGATAAAGTGAATAAAATGTTTTAAGATTTAAAATAAATATTCTAAAAATGTTTGTAAATTGAAAACTGCGCCTTTAATGCACGTACGAGTAAGTTATTATTTTCTGCATTATTAAAAATTTTTATTTTGCATAGCTGTTATGATGTGACTACGCTTTATTTTGTATAAAATCATTTTTCTTGACTTTTGCACTTGTGCTTAAAGTTGTTTATCATGCATAATTAAGTCAGCAAAATAATTATTTTTTTAATTAACAATATGGACCAAGAAATATTTACTCAATATTGATGCACTCACTAATGACAGTAACAGATACACACTATTAATATGATTTAATTGCGCTAGGATTAGAAAATAAATATACTATATCTTTTGTGTTAAAATTTACTTTATAAATCTAAATCAAATTTCTTAAAACACTTTTTCAACATAGAAGACAGTAGTTTCACAAATAAGGATTTTAAATAAACTAATTCATCATACTTTTTCTAATCAACAAAACAATTATTGTATACCCATGTTTCTTTTTTTCATTTGATAAATAAAGTTTTTGACAAAAATAACTCATGAAGATATACACTCCATCTAAGTTTTATTTTTTTTTCTTCTAAAATTCTAAAATTCTAAAATTTCGAGTCAAAAATAAGATCATTTAGTATTATGTTCTCTACAACGAATTGTAGAATTTGTACGAATTTTTAAAAATATTTTTAAAATGATTTAACGACAGCTTGAAGTTACAGAAACGGAATGAAAATAAAAGTAGTATTTAGAAATCCTTTATTAGTTATATATTATTTGTTTCTTGACAAATAAATTACAAGTATTTCGTATGTATAAGAAAAAAATAACAATATTACAGTGGTAAAATTAATTTCAGTTGTCATTTTTGATTATTTGATTTTTACAATTTTTCGTACAAGATTAAAATTATTACAATAATATTTATTCTAATACAACAATACGTCTTAATTCGTATTTTAAAAAAAATATCTACGAAAATAAGTAAATCAAAGCAGATGGAAGTATCTCAAGTGAATTCATGTACATAAATCCTTAAATTGACGAAGTTAACTTGAATAAAATATTTGTGTATATTGACTGTTCATAATTTGATAGTAACTCTTCAGTTTTGCAAATATTGTTTGGTGAATCATAAAAACGTATCATAACTTTGTTAATTTAAAAATAACATTTAATTTTTTTAATTCACACTTACTTTAATAGTCATGATTGTGTTGTAAAAAACTATAAATGTTGTTTGGCAGCTTCGAACAGAAAGCAAAAAAGCGTTGAAAAAATTTCAATGACATTAAGAAAGAGAAGGCATTATAACAAGCATATAGCTAATTATCGGATATAAGAAAATTTAAATATTGAAAATGGAAGCAAATTTTACAAAAATTACATTTCATAAAACATCTTAAAAATCACAACATAGAACTAATTCAATTGATTTGTAGTAACTATAAAAACATTTTAAAGCTTCGAAACTATTTGAAAAAACGCATTTACTGACAGTTATAAGTGTGAATATCATTTTGAAATACAATTTGCATTAATTTTATATTAAATAAATTTAGCTAATAAATAACATATAAAAATTTAAATATCTACTTTTTTTAGTTAACACTTGTGTAAAGTCAAACAAAGATGCACAAACAACTTTAGACAACAATTTTAAACAAGCGTTGGAGTTATCAATGAATATTAAACTTTTCTATTTTATAATTTTAAGGCATGTTCGATTACCTTTTTCCCAATTCCCGACAATTCAGAGAGTCTTAAACGTATATTTTTATGAACTGAGCTGTGAGGTACGGGGAAGGGGTTACATGAAATTGTTACGGTAGAGAGAAGGCAAGGGGGGTAAAAAAACTTAAAAATAACTGAAAATAGGCAAAAAATATTCAATAATTTTTAAAAGTTCAATTTCAGCAGTGAAGAAAAGTGAGAATGGGTATCCTGGTGATCCTCTGAACATCTATATGTACGTATAAAAATAGATATGCAGTACCCAAAATGATTATACTAATATTCTTAATAACGAAAAAATTGACAAAAGAACAACTTCATTTTACTATTACAAAATAAGTTAATTTATATTTTACGTATTGAAGTACTATATTTTAAAAGAAGCTTATTGTAAGATTTTGTACTAAAAATCTTATTACATTGTTTATGTACTGCCTTTAACGTATTGACTTATTTTTTTCTATTGTGTTTATATAAAAAAAGGTAAGAAACAGACAAGGTTTTGTTCCAGAAAAAAAAAACAAAGAGCTTATGCATAAAAACTTATATCAACAGGACGATAAATTGGAGGAAGCACGTTTAAGTGTGCATATTCTTCATTAAAAATATCCCAACATATTTTAGCTATCTTGTACTTCATAAGCGATTTTCCATTCACTTTTTGTCAAACGTAATATTAGTGAATCTTTTTTAAGAATTTTTTACCATATTTAGGATAATTTTCACGATATTGTATGCGTTTTACAGTTTATTCTTATGTAATGTCGTAAATGTACCAGATTGTTCAGTTTTTCTTAATGCATAATTTTTTAATTATTTAATAATCGTACATAACATTATGCTACATGGAACATTACTTTATACAAAAGTTTTAAGAAAAGATTCCAAACGCTTTGTCTTAAGAAGTAAAAAAACAAATTAATTTACTACTTATAATCATTACCATTTTCTTTTTCTATTGTATTTGTATGTATCAAGTCCATCTTTTGCCTTCATGGGTAGTGTAATAAAAATAAATACAAAAACTTTAAATAATTAACTTTAGTATGTGTTATTAGAGTTTATTTTATAGTTTATTAAAGTATACTTTTTATAAATTATAGTTAGAGTACATATGCTATACATTATAAATAATAAATGAAACTAATACTTTATATGATTTAAAGATAAAATTGTTAAAATCGATCTTATTCAGTATATATTTTGCAAGAGAGATTGTGCAGCATTCAGGGACTCCCCTGATTAATACAGTAACAAATCAATGAGAAAATGTGGAGAGTCTGTAAATAATGGTAGAAAATTTGTGGAAGGAACAAACAAAATTAGGTGGGAAAGAACTAAGGGTTGGCTAGAGGTAGTTGTGGATGGTGGATGATTGATAGAGAGATTTTTCTACAATTTTATATAACAAATAAATTTATTGAATATTCCCTTATTTTTTAGAAAGTTAATTGAAGGCCTGCAAGGAAAGGTCAGAGTTAGTGGTAGGACTGTACAGAGGATGGTGAAGGGCATTTGCAAAATGCTCCACAAAAATAACTGTACACATTGTTAAGTATACGGTTGAAAAGCCGTAAAAGGAATTATCTATCACGCTAAGCCGTTAAACGTATTAGCTATCACGTAATCAAACATGTTGATAATGTTTTTCGATTGTTACTTGGAAGCGTAACAATTTGAGGGGCCCGTCCAAGATACGAATGCCAACAATTTTAAGATTGAAGAAATCTTGCATCAAATACACACCAATGGAAGACATCAAAATTATGAAGTAATAGCTTGAAAAATCCAAAAAGCGAGGATTGGAATTAAGAAACCAGCTAAAAATATAAGAAAAATTGTGAAAACTCAGAATGAAATGATAGCAAAGTTCAAAAGTGATCTAATTAAGCTGCAGAAAAATCGTAACAACTTGCAAGTTCAGCTTAATGCGATACAACAAGAAAAGTGGGGACACATTACTTAAATAACAGAAGGATCATGAGATGACACTCCAGCAGTTGAGGTTTACACTTTCTGATTCTCATGCGATGGTCGTGGTTCTACCAACTAAGTGGAATACACTTTAAGCTAAATAGAACTCCTACTTAAACAAAAGACAGTTACGACAGAGGGAAAACACGACTTCTCAGGGTCAAAGAATCCGTGGTATAAGACAGATAAATATTACTGAAACTCTTTTGCCACAACAAACACAATCATCATAACTGCCACAAATCACAGTCAACCAGCTCAGCATGCATCTTTTGGGTAATCTCTTTCGAATGGTTAAGTGATAGATTCATTTCCACCTTTGCTTGTTTTGGTTAGTAATTATGACGGTAGTTATCCGCTTAGTAATTTGTCTCATCAATTAAGTCTGATCGCCAAGTTGAATGGTTGGTATGATAATAGTAAAATGGTTGCTCTCATTCCTTGTTTACGTAGAAGATCAAGATTGGTACTTGATAATTTTTCCGAGCCAGAAGGGCTCTTGAATTTGATTTCAAAGCTTAAGGTTCATTTTTAGAAGAAGTATTTGGCAGTGACGTGTTATTCTTAACTACAGAATAGAAAGCGGACGCTCAATAAAAAATTTTCAAGTTTAGCTGCTGATTTACCAAAGCTAGTTCCAGGTGTTTACCCTAAGTGTCTGTTTGCTACTGCAAATAAGATTTGTTCTTTACAGTTTATCATTCGGATAGCTGATAATTTCGTTAGGGAAGTGCTTCAATTAGAGAAGATCACATTTTTAAGAGTTTTTCTTTAACGGGCAATGTAGGTGAAGGCAATTTTTAAAGAAAATTGAAGACTTCCAGGGATTAGTGTTATTGCAGAAGCATACAGAGCAGTGCAGTCCAGATTTAATTAAGGAGCAAGTAAGGAAAGGAGACCTTTGAATGCCACCAGTTTTTAGTGCTGAGTTTGTCTAAAGAAGGACCATATGAAGTATAATTGTCTTTAACTGCATGCATTCAATTGGCAGGAAAACTACGTTTGGTTGAACTTACAGGAGCAAGTTTAATAGTAAACAAGCCTGCTCTTGTACATTTAATCTCGAATAACAGAAGAATTGATGGAAATTTCAGTTAATTTATGCTTAAAGCTACATACAATAACCAAATTTGTAATTTTTTATTCGGTTCTGCTACTGACGCAACTATTTTAAACTGAAATTTTTTTATTAAAGTAGGCATTTCAACTTTTATTTATTCTAAAACACCAAAATATCCAATAGGTAAGCATGTTCATTTAAAGTTTGGCTTTGAAGCATTTGTGGTCTTGGGAAAACATGAGGTTTAGACTATCGTGTAAGTAGTTGATATGGTTGATGATTGTATTCTTGGAAGTGATTTCTTTGATGAGGTAGGTTTAATACAGAAGATTTATAGTTTGATATTTAAGAAACTAGATTCTAAATATAAAGATCATGCCTCTGTACGACAAATTTTTAACCTACAGGGTAGCGTCCCAGTTAATTGACAGGATATATTTCAGCAACATTTGGAGGAGCGAGAACACCGCAAAAAGTCATAATTTTCAGATTGGCTAATCAAATGTCAAGATATTTTCGAAGATGATAATATTGTGAAAAAATATGATTTGGTCGAGCATGAAATATACTTGAAAAAAAAAACACACCTAATTAGAGAGCCACTAAGAAGTGTTCTCATGTACATACAAGAGAGAGTTGACACTTTATCTTGATATTAAAAACTGTACCTTAATACTCTTTCAAGAGGTTGAATACAGTCTTTGAACACTTAAAATAGGGATTTTAATGTTCTTATAAGCTTTTCAAGTCGATAAAATAAAATATTGTTATTTCTAAGAACTATGATAAATAAGCTAAGTCCCATATTTTTGGTATGGCAATTTGAAAAGTAACACCTTGTATGGCCACTAAATTCAAGAACAAAAACGTGTACTTTTTCATGGGTGGGGTGTCAAAAGGGAGTCAAGGGTGTGGGAAGCTCACGGCATCACCAATAAGACATAATTCAGCTCATTTATATGGCATAAAGGCACCACTGTTTTAGACCTAACCAAAATTATGACTTTTAATTTTAAAAGTCATCATTTCCTCGATAATAAGAATATATAGAGATAAAAATTTAAGGATCACATAAATTCGCTGTTTAAGAAGTATAAACATATATTTTTACAATTTTTTATCTAGTACTACGATATACTGTTTTCAGGTCTTAGCATTCGTCCCGTAACAGCTTACGTTAAAGAGTTCGTTATTTATTTTTAAATAAAATATAAAACACATAAAGATACCACAATTTTCTAGGATTGATCAAGTATGATATACATATTGATCGTATTTTCAAAGAAGCAAGTAACTGCATGCTTCCTCATTAATTAAGGGAACTTTTCGCATGGTTTTTAATATTGAAGATTATACAAGGTGATACAATTTGGATTAAGTATAAGAACTTCTTTTGTAAGGATTTTATTCGTAATAAAGGAAATTGTGCTCTTCTGCACATTAACCTCATTTTTAAACTTGCAGATAAATCATTTAAATTATTTAATTTACCTGTACTGATTAAACTTAGCCTACAAAACAGTGATGACGCAGAGGAAGTTGCATTCTATAAACGTATGCTTGATTCGATGTATGCTTAGCTAAAAAATGAAAAAATTTGATAATTTGAGACAAGACTTTTAGAATTCTCAATAAAGCTTTAAAGAAAGTAGACAGAACTTGGCATGATATATGAAATATGCATATACATTTTGAAAATAAATTAATAATTTTGGGAAGAGATTTCTGTTAAAGACTTCCTGTTGCAAAAATTCTAACTAAAGTATGGCAATATCAGAAACTATGAAGTTATCATTTTTTTAAAGTTTTTTTTATACCTTAAAATAAAATTAAAATATTCGTTTGGTTGATACAAATTTTTTTAAATTACTTATAGAAGTTAGAGAGGAAAAACTAAAATTACTGATCATTTCTGAAAAATCGAAGGTCAATGATGTATGTTTAAATATTAAGTAAAAATAATTAATCTTTATTAAATTTTGTTATTCTGACCTCTCATAATATGCACACTATTTTTTTAATAATAAAATTTTAAATCTTGTAATAGGAAATACAACTTATTGTAGCATGGATCATGCCACGTACAAATGTGTTGATAAATCAGATTATAACGTTTTCATAAATTTTACTATTGAAATATTAAATAATATTCGTGAAGGATTGCTACCGCATGAACTAAATTTGAAAGCTAGAGTAATAGTTATGTTAATAAGAAATTTGTGTATAGCAAACGGTTTATACAACGACGCACAAATGAAAATTAGAAAATTGTTTAAGTACATCATAGAAGTTTCAATTATCACAGAAAAAAAATTTAGAAGTAGGGTGTTTATACCGAAAATCACTTTGAATACAGGTTTTACTTCGTCGTTACTTTTTATACTCTACAGAGAGCAATTTCCTTCAGTCTTGGCATTCACTCCTGGGCGGTATAAGAAAAAAAGTATACGTAGCTGAAAGCTCGCTTACAATAAGTAGTAGGAGTTGCCACTTGCAATTGCTGGCTACAGCTAGTTCAAGATCAAGTACAGTTTGTCCATACAAAAGCCTATCCATGTACTATAAACTGAACTGCTACAAATCGGTAGAATTGTCCCTCATATTACAAGGAGTGCTGGATTGGTAGCTTATTGTTTGGGGCTGTGGTGGCTGCTTAAGGGGAGGTAAAGGGGCACTTAGAAATGTGCGAAGTAGATTCGGGGGGAGGGGCATTCAGAAAAATAAGAAAGATTTCTTATTGGTCAAAACAGCAGTTACAGTCACCGAATTTCCCTTGATTTTTGGGGTGCCTGCAGGGGGTTGTAGGGGGCTTTAAAAATTGTGCGGGTAGGCTGTGCGGGGCAAGATAAGGTCTTAGTGGGTCATTGGCTATTATTTTATTGGTTAAAAATGTCATGTACAGTAATCGAATTTTTTCTTATTTTAAAAGGGGGTTGTAAAGAAGTGCAAGGGAAAAGTGGTGGGGCTGCTGGAATAGGTGTGAGGGTAGTGTGAAAGGTGCGACTCTTACAACTATATTATATATATATGTATATATACATATCTCTTCCTCAATTATACAGTTGTTTTTAAGGGATTCAACCTCTAACCCTCCTTCATCCCCCTCCATCCTCCTCCATCCCCCACCCATCCCCCATAAATTACCTTTTTAATCGTTTGTTTTCTTGCTGTTTTAATAATTCATTACACCCTTCTCTTTCCCCCTCTATCCCCCATGCATCCACCACCCATCCTCCTTTATCCCCCCCTTCTCTGCAGTTAAATTACCTCTTGAGAGTCTAAGGGTATAATTGCATTTTGTCAGGCTGTTAATTTTATAGCGCCATTCAATTCGAGCGTAGTACACGATACATTTTTAAGAAGATATTACGTTGTATGTCAGTGTATAAGATATTTGTTTAAGAAGTCTTGAAATTAATGGAAGAAATCTTGAAGTCTTGTATGACAGTAAAATTTTCAGAATAATATCCTGTAGTAATGAAGAAAAGTAAATTAATTGATTTCAAAAAATTTATACACGATAAATTTACAAATTCTGATTTTTTATCTTTTTAAACCTTCTAATCCTAAAAATTCATTTCCTTATTTTGAACAAACTTGTTCAATTTCATATTTACTGTGAATTTTTATATTACATGTGTTGATCTTTTAAATTTTTTATTACAATATACGCATGTGAATGTTTTTTCTCAATTATGCTCCTTTTGATGCCTAACGAAATTTTGTTTCAAAGTAAATGCAATTTTACAAAAATCACAAGCGTATAACAATTTTTAATGTGTCTTTTTATGATCTATTAATTTTTCAGGGTTCGAAAATTTTCATGTGATAATAATTTCCCATTCGGTGAAAAATGATTCGTTTTAGTAGGTGATTTTATAGAAATTCTTTCAGTAATAAAGCATGGGTGTAAAAGCTCTTTAATTCTATTATATAGTTATTACACAACTAGTAAAGCTATAAAGTATTTATTTCTATAAAAATACTTAAAAATTTTCAAATTAAAAAAATAATATGTGGAGTACAGATAAACAATATTTATCATTATTAATGGACATAGAAACAGAATCATAAAGTCCTTTGAAATTCCCTAGGGATGGAAAACTAATAACATTTGTAACCAAATGTATGGGGATGGTAGAAGTTGCTGATTGAAAAAGAATCATTTCGACACTTAATAACGAACGCTCACATATTTTTAATAATCGAATTGTGAGTTTTATTAAAAAGACAGTACATATTTATTACAGTATAGATTATGCACAATATAAAGTGACTGATCGCACTAAAGATAATATAAGCAAATTTTTCAAAATAAACTCTGAATTAAATACATAAATGATAACCCCTTCATGTTTTTAATGAAAAAATTTATGCTATTGTTATAGTAATAAGAAACTTAAGTATATTTGATGATTTGTGCAATGGCACTAGGCTACGCATGACAAAAATATTAAAATATAATTTAAAGGCAGAAATAATAACTTGTTAAGAATACAGTAGAAAAAATTTAAAACCCAGAATTACTTTTAATACCAGTAAAAATATTTGTACCGTTAATTATACAGAGAAAAAAGTTTCTTTCAGTTCAAGCTTTTTCCATGAAATCAATAAATTACTAGGTCAAAGTTTCGACGAATTAGGATTTTGCTACAAAAGACCTTCGTTTTCTCTTGGACAACTATTACGTATTGGTATCAAGATGTAAAAATCCTAAAATTATATTTATACAAAATAATTTGGAGAATTAATCAAATATTTAAAATGTTGTATGGCAAGAGATTTTTGATCGTTTACGAATTAATTATTTTGCCGTCAAAGTTAATTCTTTATAATTCTTTCTTTTTTTTGTAAGAAAATAAGTTTATTGTGAAAATTATACTTTGAACGAGTAAAAACAAAAAAAATTACTTATTTATTACAAAACTGTATTCTTAAGTTTTTACTTAAAAACAATAGAAACACTCACACTACTAAAATTTTTATGTATGTTATAACCTTATTTTATATATGTATATTTGACCTTTATCTTGAAAGTCTTAAAGTGTAGTTAATAAATTAGTTTTACAAAATAACAGAATAGGACATCCATTAATTTTGGATTCGAAACTTTACTATTAGAAAAATCGTCGTAAATTTTAAGGGCAACATTCATAATAATAAAAATTTAATAATTTTATTTTTTAAGACAAACATAACGTTGCCGTCATGAAATTATTTCTATCTTTGTATGAATAACTTGAGACTTAGTAAATTGTGTAGACTGTGTTATCCTCAATATATGAATAGTGTTAATCTTATTTTGAATTAATTTTTGTAATCTCATTTACAAAAAAATTACAAAAACGTTATAACTATTATTTCTTATATTTATTAAATAATATTTTAATTTATACATTCATACACACATGTTCATTCTAGCACTACAAAAAAGTCTTCATTATAAAACTTCCATCTCTGAACACTTCAACTCTAAGTCTATGTTGTATGTATATTTTTAATCAATTAAAAGATTGTAAAAATAATTAAGAAAAGTAGTTGTACTCAATTATATAATAAGTCCATCATTCCGTAGATTAAGTTAATATAATGCGTGGGGGGTTTGCGTGCAGAGGAGCAGAGGCCCACTAGTATATATATATGACAACTAATGTATTGCGACAAAGTCACAGCGTAGGGAACACGTTAATGTGGTAAGTTCCTAAACCTAATGTGTACATGTCTGCGTGTGCTCAGCGCGATAAGGTGATGCCTTTCAGGCTACAAGTTACGGGCGTGCTTTTGGTGAGCAGCACTGATGTGATTCAGGCATCAGGAGTGAGGCTTGTTGGTTGGTGGCAGCTAGATGGTTGGTGATAGTGCCTCCAATCTTGAAGGAGTCGAATGGTATGAAACATTGGGACCATATTGGTGCAGGTGCCAGTACTATTTGCTGGTCAAATTATTATGTTAATTGGGGTAAGGGAACGGTTAAATAAATGAAAAAGGGCACTGGTGTATAATTAGTCAATTTAAAATTTGCATGGAAGTAGCTAATAGTGATCCACTAAAAGCTTTACCAGTAATTGTGATCCAAAATGCTAGCAGTTGGTACCGAGCCAATATGAATGATTTTTCATCAATCAGTAATTTTAAACAGGCATTGAAGTCACAGCTTATTGGGGAATTTGATAGGTAAGATTTAATTAAGAAATTGCGTTTGCGCATTGAAGCAGAGAAGGAGAAAATATCTAAACATCTATCTTGTGTCAAATATATAATCAGCAGATTTTTTGATCCCCCTTTCTTGGAGACGCAAGTAGAGCTGGCTCTACGCGATTTCTTACCTTCTTATTGAAAAGATATGGCACAGAAAAGACTAAAAACGTTAGGAGACATGAAAAAATATGGTAAATGACATGAAAAAGGATTAGATTTAAATGCAAGTCATGTTCCCCCACCACCAGCCAAGAAGTACAGAATTCCGACTGCTGCATATTCTCAACAACAAATTAAATCAGCAAAAGTGGCTGTAGCTAAAGAAAATCAGCAAAGCGGCCCTAAAAATAAAAGCCAACAAAAGTGAACTAAGGCTGAAGGTTATGTTCAGGGATTAGTGGTTCCTTGGAAAAATATACCAAATCCTAAACACGGAATCCAGTACCTCAGAAAAAGGAACAAAGTGGCTCTAAATTACACAAAGTAATGGCTTATGTTATTTGTGCAAGGAACCAAGTCGTCAAGGAGCACAGTATCCTAGCAACTGTTGTTTTTGACGTTATGCTCCAGGTTACTAAGCAAAAAAGTGCCCATTAAACACATTGTGCTTACAATTATCATGGCTGGTATGCGGAGTATCGAGAGTTATACTTGCGAACTGTCCTGATTGTGTAGGTAGGCATAAGTTGTTAACCAAAAAATCAGTCAACATTGTTGACAGGCTTGGTTGAGGAGAATCCAAAACTCATGTCTAACTTTCTAAGAAGCCCATCACTCGTGACATTAGGTTTTGATAGTGACCATGAGGATTGGGCTGAACAAGTTGCAGCGAAAAAAAACTGGGTGTTAAGTTCTTATACGTTGAGAGGCAGTAAGGCTATGGATAGTGACTGTGAGAATTCGGTTCAATTAGGAGTTGATTTTGGCTTGGCTGGCTTCAGGAGTCCCTCTTTCGAGTTAGTGGATAGTGGAGATAAGAAAGTATAGTAGAGAAGTGGATAGTATGGATCGCATGCTCAGACATCCGTTGGCTTGTTTTTCTTTAGGAGGCAAAGAATATGATGTGACAATCGACTTGGGAGCTTCGATCTCATCGGCAGGACCGGCAGTAGCTCAACAATTTAACGACCGTTTAATACGCTATTTAAGGGCTTGTTCCGTACCAATTAGCCATTGAAGGGCTTATACGTATCAATAGAATGAGATGGTGATGTACGTACTTAACAGTTGTGAGTAGTAGATAACATAGGGCATGATATAGTACTAGGCATTGATTTTAGTGAGAAATAGGATGTCACTGTAAGCTTGGAAAAGAAGTACTAGAAATCCTTTGACGGTCTGTGGTATAAGTTTGGGCTCAAACCAAGGACGTCAGGCTTGCTAGTGGCTGAATGTGCTAGAATAACTGAAGTCAGTGCTACTCAGAGAGAGAGAGAGAGAGAGAGAGAGAGAGAGAGAGAGAGAGAGAGAGAGATAGAGAGAATTAATTGGATAGTGACTAAATTTTTGTCAAAAGTTTCTGGTTAAATGGGATTGATGACTAGGATGGTACATAGAATTGTTATAGAACATAGTTTGCCTCTAATTTGTCACAGGCCGCGTCACATGTTACTAAAAATATGTGAAATCGCTATCGCAGAATTAGATAAGTTTTCTGAGGAAGGAATGATTAGGCGCTCTCACATTAATTATTAAAGCATCTCTGTGACAATACGAAAGTCTAATGGAGCATACAGATTTTGTATCGATTACCGAGATTTAAATAAGCAAATGTGACAAGATGATTACCAGCATCCAAATATGGATACGATACTAGATGAATTACGCAAAGCTAGATTTTTAACAAAAATTGACCTTAAACAGGTATATTATTAGATATTAATAGAAGAAGATAGCAAAATTAAACAGCTTTTTCAGTGGCTGGGAAGGGGTTCTGGCAGTTTAAATAAATGCCGTTTGGTTCGATGAACGCATCAATGACTTTTTGATGATTAACTAATAAGTTATTTGGTCCAAAATGTAAGGGGGCACTTCTATTACCTAGAATTTATAATATACGCTTTACATTTATATTTATATTTTTCTATTTATTATATTTTCTTGTAATAAAAAATCCGTCCAATAGACAATTCAAGGGTGCACATTCTTTTTATGTATACACATATTTCATTTATTAAAAATTTCTATTTGAAACACGAAAATTCAAATTTGAACGCCACGCGTGGGAAATGTGCGTCTAGTACGTTAAGAAAAGGCTAGAGCGCGTTCACCTAAAGAAGGAAAAACCTGCTACTCAAAAGGAAGCAACGCTGGCATAAAAGGCGCTGGCGCGCAATGTAGAAGGGTCCTCTTCCAGCGAACCTGGGATGCGGTGATCCGCTGCTCACCCAGACCTGGATCTTTCCCGTGCACCGTTACATCACCGCGACGAGCACAAAGGGACAGAAAGAGACCAAGTACGAAGGCCGAGAGCTGAAAAGTAAATTTGTACACCACCTACAGGTAAGACTTCCACTAACTGGTTCCTACTTAGACTTTCGGTGCTCGACCGCTTTAAGCGTGGAGACGACGCATCCCCAAGTAGTCAAGGCACTAGGGTTGGCGACCACGTTCTTAGGTGAAGTTCCTGGGTCAACGACTTGAGCAGTGCTCAAGACACCCTTGGGCCTTAAGAACGACCTAACCCTACGTGACTTGGTAGGATAGGTTGTTACCTAACATTAATCTTTCGTGGTTGTACTAAAAATTTGTGCTAGTCTAACCTTACGTGTCTAAGTGGAGATTTTAAGGAGTAAAAATTCAAATTGTTGTTTATGTAAAATTTTCTGTTTAATAAAGGCACATAAATTTTAAGTAAATTCTAAATTATCGAGTAAATTATATATTTCCTTTTTTAATTATTAACGTAAATAATCGCGATTACTGAAATATAATTAATACATGTAGAAATTGAAGATACAATTTCCTTAGAATCATATGATTGAATAAATATAAGATAATTAAAAATAAATTGATTGTACTTATTTCAGCAAACCTTCTCCTTCACGTATGATTGCGAGTTCCTTTTTTGTAGTTTAAGATAAAAGCTAGAATAATAGCTCTTAAGATATTTATGAAATTGTTTATATGAACTGAGAATATTGTTTGTACCCAAAAAAGGGCAGGAATAAATTAAAAAAGATATTAGATTTAGAAAGATATTGAATAAGTTAAAAAAGACATTAAATTAATTAACTTAAGGGAATATTCAGGGAACGATGAGAATTCAATGAAGTAATAATCAAAAAACATTTGCTGTATATTGTGCCGGAATTAATTAATTATTTAACACATAAATTTTGAAACTTGATAATAATTATTTTTTAATATTGTATATAATCGGCAATCTAAGCAACTTCGCTCTTTTACACAGGGCAACGAACCCGCCCTCTGGCACATAAACACTAACATTGTTTATGTGTTGGTTCCTAATCTTAGAGTTTCCTTTGTACAGATAATATTCCGAGCCGATTGTTACCACCACTAATTAACCGGGGTTATACTCAAAGAAAAGGAAGTCAAATTAAAAACAACTGTCTTTGGATACCTAGACGATTTTGTTGTAGTGAATGAGGTTCTTACGAAGTATATAATGAACGTTGAATCAGTATTGTGAAATCTGGTCAAGGCAGGTCTGGCAGTGAATCCCGAGAAATGCGATTTTTGCTGCTCACAGTTACATCATCTCAAATTTACGTTGGATTGGCATGGTTTGCGTCAATGTCCAAAGAAAGTAGCTCTCATTCTAGAATACTTGGAATCAACTACTGATAAACAATTGTGGAGATTGCTGGGGATAATGGGGTAGTATGAGTGATTTATTCCAGTGCGATGCTAGTGGCTTCGCTTAAGGCGCTTTTCTCACTCAAGAACATGAAGATAGTGAGCAGCCCATTGTTTTCGTGAGTCTCATGTTAAATCTGTCAGAGAAAAATTATTTGACCACAGAAAATAAGTTTCTAGCACTAATGTGGGCAATTGAGAAATTTTGACCATATCTCGAGGAATGTCACTATGTGGTGAAAACAGATCATAGTGCACTAAGGTATCACCAGCTTTTTTTAATTTTAGTCGGTAACCTTGGCCAGTTAAAAGCTTGACATGAAAGGCAGAAGGGAAAGCGCCAATATCAAAGGTGACTGTAGAAGATTGGCTAGATTAGCTTAAAAGATAGGATGCTCTGGGTGATTAAAAAAACAAATTTATTGACGCAGCTCGTAACAAAAAGATATAGAAGTACAATAAGGGTAAAAAGTCTGTAATACTTTCTGTGGGTGGAAAATAGTAAAGAATAAAATTTAATTTCTTGTTAGATTGTAGCTGAAGGGGTTTCATTTTAGAAGAGAGTGTTTGTTGTTTAGGGGAAAGAATCGCGACGAAGTTGCAGCGTCGGGCACGCTCACGCAGAGGCCTGGCTATGGTAAGTCCCTAAGCTTCATGTATGCGTGTCTATATATGCTCAGCTTGATCAAGCAATGCCTCTTAGGCTATAAGTCGTGTGCACACGCTTGGTGACCAGTGCTAACGTGACTCAGGCACGACAATTGTGGTTTGTTAGTTTGTGTCAGGTAGACGGTTGTGACAGTGTCTCCAGTTTTGAAGGACTCGAACGGTCTGAAACATGAAAACCAGACTTGTAAAGGCGCCAGCACGATTTGCTGGTCAAACCATTATGCTTATTAGGGTTAAGGAACAATAAAATAAATAAGTGCACTGGTGTATAATTAGCCAATTAGCAATCGGAATCAACGGTAGGAGATCGATCAAGGATTGTTGGTAGGGACTATTCCGAGGGATTAAGCAAGAAAACGTAATTGGGTTAGTCAGTATGTAACTTGAGCTTGTCATACAGGTTTTAGTATCTTTTCCTGGTTTACGTGAACAAAAGAATTCTGCACTCACAAAATTCGTGTGACTTGCGATTTTGGCTCTGTTTTCTCGTGAGTTGTGTTGACCAGAAAAATGGATTTGGGGTCTAGGCTGACTGGGTGTGATTGGTGGCTGCAAGCATACTTGAAGACTAGGGCTAGAGCCAACGTCAAGCATCGGGTGTCCGAAAAAATCGGAAGGCTGTAAGCAACAGGGTGAGTACAGTTTTTTTATGTAGGCAGAGGTGGTAGTGTGCGCAAAGTGTGTGAGATAGTGAAGGCAGGGTTTATGGGTCGTTCACTTTGAGTTAGTTGCTTTTGGGGCCAGAAATTAGTGACTATATGATACTTAGTTAGAGGAAGATCAGCTTGCGAGGGCAACTTTTTGCCCTTTTCAAGCATAGTAGGAAGTAGCTCTGAGTTTATGGTGAGTGACTTCTGGGTCTACGAGTTATGGCTTCTTGGGGAAATAGTCGTTGCTTTTCGGAGGAATTTAAGTAGAATATCTAAAATAAGCCAGTGGCATTTATCAATTATTAGTAAAAAAACAGCTGTGCATGGTACGGTGGTCGTAGTAGAGAAGCTGGAGCTGTACGGCTGCATACCTTTAGCGTTGTACTCGAGATAGTTGTGCACGTGTCTCAATCTGTCTGGGTACAACGTTACAATAAATAACATATTCATGTCAATTCTTCCTTATAGGCATACGCCATCTGCGCACTCCCTACGCCAACCCCTTATTTCCAGTTTAAAATTGATTAGTAAAATTAATCTTTCCATTTTTTTTTTTTTTCTTTTTTTTTTTCTTATTTTACAATTTTTTTTCGAAAAATATCAAGTTATTCCATTAAAAATTTTGACAGCTAAATTAAAAGATAGAATATTAAAACATTATTAGTTTTATAATTTTAGTAATACTTGTAACCAATTGATTATTTATTTTAATCTGCTCGTTACGCACTCTGTGAACTATCACTATCAACGAAGAGTTGTTTAAAGAAAATTAAAAGTACTATGTTGTCTTTATAAATGAACTTGAATGTAATTAAGTTTGATGTATAGTATCATCAAGACTTTCCACCTCGTCAACTACCTTACCAGGACCGTTATTGAACAGTGGAGGTGAGGTGTCGACAAGTATAAAAATAACAGATATCTTACGAAAATTTTGGTTTTTTTATGAAAGGGGGTGGCATGTCAGCCCCTTTTATCCCTATCATAAGGTTATCTCACAAGAAATTTTAAGTTAAGTAAGTAAGGAGGTAAGGAGGGGCTGAGGGTGACTATTTCACAATATTCTATGATAAAGTATTGTTACCGTCTGAGGTATTAGTTTGTTAATTATTAAATACTGCAAAAATAAATATTTAATAATTGTAAGCCGTTCTTTAACATATATTCATTAAAACAGAATTATTGTAACATTTTTTAAAAATAATGTTAGATTCTAGGAGGCTTATGTGGGTCATTTAAATTCACGTGGGATGGATGTGAAGTGATATGAAGGGTGTGGGGGAGTCACAGAAATTTTGTTGGGTTAAATTAAAAGAGAGAAAATAAGAATATTCTGTTGTATTCTGGTGGAGCTGTGGGTGGCTGTGAAGGGACGATGGGTACGTGGGGGGGGGGGTGTATGGACAGCCTTATGAAAATAACTGTATAATATAGGAACACATATATACATATATATGTTCCAAAAAACGTGACTTGTGCGGACAATCATATGCAGGTGGGGGTAATTATGCGGACAAGTTGGAAATTATGCAGACGTCCGCATAACTCTACCCTGTCATTCACATAATTCTTGGAAGCACGTAAAGTCTGCACAAGTCACCTTCTACACACACACACACACACACACACACACACACACACACACAAAAACATATATATATATATATATATATACACACATAAATACAAGCAGGGCTTGAACCCCTTGCGTGCTTCACGTACCATTTCTTTTTAAAACTATAAAATAAGCAATATTTATCTCATTCTATTCTTACTAACTACCTTTGCAGTTACTTGTCAACATTTTTCATTTTCATCTAATAAAATACAATAAAGCATCAGATGATCATTACTGTTAAAGTATACTGTATTAATATACAAATATTATTGTACTATTAAATATATTCAGTTTAGTTATGAATTTTTGCATTATGCAAAACTAAATTAACGTAGACAAATTGACGTTTTAAGTTTCCATCTCTGATATTTTGAACATTGGTAAGTAAGAGAGTCAATTTACATAGGGTAATTAAAATCTTAACCTGTCTGATATATTTGTATTATTTTAGTGACTACGAGAGTTAATATTGTCAGGAGAGATTTGCAAGGCTTAAAAACAAATGAAGGTTATACAAATACGGGAGAAAACGATCAAATTATTTTGCTGGGGGTAGGGGTGAGTGGAACTTTTTGAGGGATGTTGACAGCCCCCAAAAAAATTTATGTATTTTCAGAAGATTTGTTTCAGCTAAAACAATTTTATTTAAGGTAAAAACTTGCAAAACAATTTAATTTACATATACTTTATGGTCCTTACACTAAACGAACTTCCTTGGTTGAATAACTCTAAGAAAAATCCTATAAAACATGCTCCAAAACTTTTTGCTGACGTATTATCATTTAATAACAATTTTCATGTGGAGTATAAATGAACAAATAAAATGTCTGATAATCTTATTAACGAAAGTATAAACAATGCCTTCATTTCTATTGATACTGCTATGATTATACCATACAATAAATTTTTGCTGATGAAGTATAGGTGTCACATTAATCTTAAGTATAGAGCTTTCATTAAAAGTATCAAAAACATCTATAATTACATTTGCAAGAGTAGTAATGAATCATTTGTTGACATTAAAAAATGTTCTGACTTTGATCTAGAAATTCTAGATAAAATTAGAAGTAATGGAGATGGTAGGTACTTAAGTTCCATGGAAGCTGCAGGAAGATTAAAGAATTTTTAATTCGAGGTAGAAGTCATGCAGTTCAAAATTTTTGGTTTATTTTGAATACAAAAAAAAAATATTATTTAAAAGAAAATAACAATTAAAATATAATGCAGCGTTGGTAAATTTGTTTAACAGCTTGGTTTGAATTAAATAACATTAATAACATTGTAAGATCAATAAAATGGTTACATATTTCAAAATACTATATTTATAATAATAATCTTAAAATTTTTATCAGGAGAAAGAGTTTTGTCAAACTCACAGCCATAGTTAGGTTCAACATAGTTTTTCTGAAAGATCATAAACGATTTAAAAAAAATTAGTATTAAAAAATAGGTTCAACGTTATTTAATGACTTAAGAACGTGTAACAACACAAAATATTAAACGTTTTAAAAAACTGCAACCACTATAGAGGAAGAATTTTCTCAACTGCCCCAGCGCCACTGCAGACATGCCGCGTAAGCGCAAAAGACGACTTTTGGATCTCGTCGTTTGGGCCTGAGAAAAATGTTTTAAAAATCACGAAAGCATCAATACTCATATGCTTTTTTCTCAGCTGTCTGATGGTGCTATTAGTTTTTACAAGTTTTCACTCTATAACCTATAAAATTGCAACTG
Organism: Copidosoma floridanum; assembly: GCF_036245765.1. Taxonomy (NCBI): domain Eukaryota; kingdom Metazoa; phylum Arthropoda; class Insecta; order Hymenoptera; family Encyrtidae; genus Copidosoma; species Copidosoma floridanum. The sequence goes on along the minus strand of NW_028321897.1, from coordinate 18,691,049 downwards.
TTGGTGAAAATGCGTTAAATCTCATGATGTACAATTTTTAGGATTTTTTTGACTATCTAGATTGAAAGATAAAACAATTTTACCAAAATGTAGTCAATAAAAAAGGGTTTTTTGATATTTCTATGTATTGGACCGATGAATGTATAGGTGCGAGTCACTGCGCGGCCCTGGTGGCTGTTACGCGCCCGCCACCGTACCTAACGCTGCCACACCTTGCAAAATACTTTCATTTGATTCTTTTTTGATTATATTAATAACAGATGATAAATGTAGATGGAAATTTAGTACGCAATTGAAATAAACTTTATTTCTAAACGGCTAAGAATAGTTAAAGTTTTATTGATTCTCAGTAATTTCCGAACTATTCGAATTAAAAGATCTCCACGTACAGTAAGAACTTTGGCTTGACCGTAACATTTTGGTAGCAGAGCGTGGTTTGATAATGTGAGAGTGACCTTTGACTGTTAAAAAAAAACTATTTATATACATATATATATATATACGATAAGTGCAGTTGCCATCGTATGCGTGGGCCAGTCAGTGCTGTGAACTTTGATTTTGTGAAACATTATAGCACAGCCAGTGACATGGTATGTTCGGCTAAAGTATTACTGACACGCCAGAAAAACCTTAAAGCTGCTATGAAAAATTCCTTGACAAACCTTGCTAATTAGGGCACTGAAAATTATTCTAACGCCATTATCACAATTCGTATAAATAGCCTAAATATGAATTGAAAGGAATTCAAGACCAATTATCTTACTCTCCTTAGCCTACAAGACAATTTAAGCGATTGGGCTTCTATTAAAGACGATGACTACGCAAATACTGAGGAGTTTTATCTGACCACACTTGCCATTATGCTGTCGCTTCTTGAGACCTATCCTGCATCGATACTTCAGACTGCCACGTCGTCTTTTCAAACTTCTTCAGTACCTACGTCATCTTCTCGCAAACTGCCCGAGATCAAGTTGCCGACCTTCATGGATGACTACAAGCTGTGGCTAGAGTTTGAGTTTTGGGACTTGTTTTTTTCTGGCATTTTATCTAGCTCGTTACTAAACAACATTGAAAAGTTGTTCATGTAAAATCGAGGCTGGCTGGAGACGCAGCTCAGCTTGTCCGTGGCATCTCTCTTGAGGGAGACAATTTTCAATGGACTTGGCAGGCGTTAAAGAAAGCATGTGAGGTACCACGCGTGCCAGTTCATGCACTATTAAAAGGCTTCTTCTTGATGAAGAGTATTAGTGGTGAGAATGCTGCAGAGCTCCGTTGGATCCTTTTAACCGCCAAAAATCTTGTCAAAAGCTTTAAAAACCTCAAATGGCCAACTGTTTTAGATGGCATCTTAGTGTACGTCATTTCAAATAGACTGGATGCCGTAATACATTGTGATTGGCAAAAGACGCTTGGAACTTCGAAAGAGCCAGCTGCATTTAGTCAGCTGACTGAGTTTCTCGAGAGACACGTCATGATGCTATTAAGCGTAGCCCCGAGCAACAGGAAAGGGCAGTTATTCACAGGCCTGCATGTGCATTAAGCATAATTTAAATTGAAGGTGCTGGTATTTTTCCTCTGCTCTTTGCCCCATTAGCTGTGGACTTGCAAAGCCTTCAAAGCCAGAAATTCAGAGCAAAAGAAGGAGTTCATGATCGAAAAGCAGTTATGTTAGAACTGCTTGGGCTTTAACGATGTTTCAACCTGTCGCTCCGGATTTTGTTTTGTTTGTGGGGCTAAGCACATCACATTTATACTCGTTGACGCCTTAATAAACCTCCATGTAGCTGTAGTTTCTGCGAATTTTTATGTGCCGATTCGATGTGACGAGCCTTTCGACGGTTTGGTAAGCAAAACAAAATCTTTTGCACTAACATTGCTACCCATAGCATGGGCTAGTCTGATAGGAGCGGATGGCCAGAAAACTTGTGTCCAAGCGCTGATCAACCAAGGGTCGCTGTGCTCATTCCTGTCACAACGCTTGGCCAACACACTACAGCTTCTACACGATCTTGCTTGTGTATCGATTGATAGAGTGGGTGGTGTTAATCTTACAGCTGCCCTTGGCCGAAGCCAAATCACCATGAAGTTTCGATGTGCTCCCTACTCTGTTGACATGGATGTGCTACTACTCAACGCAGTCACGTCATATCGATTTTGAGTGCATCGGCCTACCGACGGGTGGACATTTGGTTGAATCCTATCCGGGCCGATTGGGCCATCTAAACTGCCATCAGATTTGTCATCGGATGTTGCCAGAATATTGACGCATCATAATTTTGTTTTTAATAATAAGTTAGTGGGTGGTGTGCTCACGCCAGTCGTGAACTTTTAATCTTCTTTCTTAAATTTCTAATGTTCTTTGGCATAGAACGTAATAGTTAAATTTCCTAGAGATGTTATATCTGTAACTTTGCTCTATTATCTAAAATCATCACTTATCAATTTCGTCATTTTTAACTTATATTCATACATGCTTTACTTTCGCAACTTATATTGTCTTATCTTATCTTCTTATTGTACTGTGACTCTTAACGTTTTATTCAGTATAAATGTTAGTCAAAGTAATATAAATAATTTTGATACTGATAAGGACTACTTGGAAGTATTTGTATGTAGTTACATTGAATTATTTTCTCCGCCATTTTTGTAATAAACTCAGACAAGTCTTCACTAGAAAAAAGCCAACAACGATTGCACTCTGAGCTCGACTAACCACTATTGTAACACATACATATGCAATTAAAATAAACACTATGTCTAAACGACTTAGAATTATAAAAATTTTATTAATCCTCAGTGATTCTCGAACTATTTGAACTAAGAGATGCTCGTGGTAAGTACTTTGGCTTGACCATAACAGAAGATTATAGTGAAAAGCTGATACCTCACTTAATAAATTCTTTGTTGATTGATTTTGATGCTGCTATAATCTCGATAAATGCTTACCGTCATTTTCTTGATGCCTAAAATTGTATTTATTAAATACATTTGAAATTTACCTTTTAATTCAACTTCTTGCAACTTTTGGCATGGTTGAGACTTTTGTGAGCCCTAGAGGCTATTTTTTTTTACATTTATTAGGTTGTAATAAATCTGTTACCAAAGTAGTTCGAAGTTTAAGACCCTGAAAAGAATCTATAAGCTTCTTACGTAAAGTTTTTCTTGATTGAAGTTCTCATCAAACGTAGTTGACTCCACATAAACCTCAGGATGATCTTCCCTAGCCTGTTATTGTAGCACCACACTGATCGTGACGAAAACTATAACGTTTAAAGCGTTGGAGCTAGTTGTCGAGCTCTTTCCCAATGTCTCCTGGTGTAATATCGAAGATGTTGGTGTCTAAAGCATCTCTTTTTTTGCAGACTCAGTTGTTTTGGTAATCTAAAGTGGAAAAATTGTTTCGTTAAGCTTGCCCGTTGGAGACTGTCGCGTCGGCTCAAACTAATTTTGCCTTTATAGCTGTTAGGTTCTTCCAGCGCATACTTTAGAGAAGATCGGTGATTCCTATTTTACCAGCTTTGCAACGAACAACTCCGGTCGTAACGTCTGCCAGTGAATGACAGACTTGTGTAGAACTTTAATAGTGGCTGGCTTTACATAGTTTTTTAGTTGACAAATTGTTTTTGGAAATGGTAGTATAAATGTATTTGTTCACTAGATAATTTAAGCATAGGTGGTCCTTGAAAGAACCAATGAGATTGATGGTTAAGTAGGGAATGTCAATACTTACAATGGCCCTGAAAAGGGCCAGTTGTAAGATTTCCAGTTATTCCTTTTTATTATTCTTGAAGATGGAGAGCCAGATGTGGGTAGCTTGACTCTATCCTTGGAGTCTCTGTGTACGGAGACCGTACTGGAGAGAGGTACGCTGCTGACCAAAGAATACCTCGTCTTTAGGTCGTTCCCCGAAAAACCAACCGCAAATCGTTAGTCTAGAAAGTGGGCCTGAAGAATACCTTTTCTTTAGGTGTGCTGTTGAGACGACCACTAAGAAGGAGGCAGTTGTGGCTGCCTGTACTTATCAGAGCTGCCTTTCTTGGCTTGCATTAAAAGTAGAAAGTTCTTTGACAGCACTAGGCCAGATGGTTAAACGGCCACAAAACTCTAAAGTGTTAGAGCAGGTTGTGCTCTGGCTTGACGTGTCTTCTGAAATTTCGCCGGAGACGTTAACGTTCTGAATGCCTATTCTTCCGCAGCACTTGGTTATCTTGGGGACCCGGGGTGATAACCGGCTTATTTTGCTTGCCCATGAATAATGAGTGAAATTGGTAGCCGGAATGCCCAGCTGCATGACTTACAATTCTGTTCTTCGTGTTCTGCTGATGACTGACTACGATAATCGACAACTCGATAAGGCGTCTTATAACCACTTATCACTATGTTTAATTATGTATGGCTTCAATTTTACCTTGATGCTACCCAGTGGATCCTACTTAACTAAAGTGCAAAGCTAGCTTATTGAAGCCAATTTTTGAGCTTATTTATTACTATTATTGTTAACTTTCTCAAGAACAAAAACTATGAGAAAACTATTTCAGAATTATCAAGAATCAGTGTGCAAAAGTTTAGCAAAATCAATTCAGTTGTTTCCGCGCTTAGCGATTACAATAGTTTTAGCGACTTTCCTTTATATAGTTGTAAGATTTACCCATGCTTATAAAATCAATTAACTACAAAATGATAATAACGAGAAAACTGCATTCTGTTAACACATAATTCGATTTGTATATACATTTCATTGAATGACATCTAGGAAGATATTTTTAAAACTGTTTGTAAAAAGAACAATAAAATTTATCCTATGAGTGGTCCAGGGGAATCAGGTAAGACATTTTAATACAAAACCTAAATATATCTTTTTATGTCTCTAAATAAAATATTTAATTAATGACTTGGACTGGTTGTGCCTCAATTTCACTTTCAAAAGGTATAACAATTTTCATTTACAATTAGAGCTAAACAGTGTTGAAAGTAATTTAAAAAAATCAGAATCAGAATAAAGAAGGTTAAGAGAAGCTTACTTAATCATTTAAGATAATGCTTCCGTGATTTAAAAAAAAGCTTCAGTAATAATTAATAAAAATTTAAGAGATGTATGTAACACGAAATTAATTTTACAAACAAAACTGTTATTTAACGAGGAGATTTTCGTCGAATTCCACTGGTCATAAAAGTAGTAATGGATTGATGATTATTATGAAAACTATGAAGCAACCGTTTTTTTTTGGTCGTATTATCGTGTATTGAATTTAAATGTTAATATTTTAACAAAATATGATGAATTTTTAATATTATTACTGAAAACTAAAAAAGGAAGAATCAAGATGTTTGACGGTCTTCAAAAGGGAAAACAAAAAATGTTTTGAAAGGGAAAAAAAAAAAGGTTATGTGAAAAATATTTTATTGGGAATAATAACTGTCCTAATAAGCACCTAATACTGACGTCTTAAAATAAATATACCTATTGCTTTGACTGAAAGTATTCTAAATCAAGTGAAGGGATCTACAAAAACGTATTTCAGCATAGATTACACAATGCATAAGGGTGTTGATGAATCCGATGTTAATATTCATGTTAACTTAACAACAGAGATATTAAATGGTACTCGTAGAGGCCTGCCATCATTTAAACTTCATTTGAAATTTGAGAGACACTTCGCAGTTAACAGTGCAGTAACGCAATGAGTAAATATAAAGGGACTATTGGCCTAAAACAAAAAATAGCTCTAATATAAGGTAAAAGTTCTGGTATGGTAAAGTAAAAGTGTTCAATAATTATCATTGGAATTTTTTTTATCTCATAGTACAATTATTGAGTATTTTAAAAATGTATTTCTTGTAGGTAAATAAATGGGATAACAAATAAAAAAAAAGATTTTACGAAAAAAGTAAACTGACCCAATAGTCGAACAATCTCGTCAGAGGAGTAGAAAATTCGATAAACTGCATTAGTAGTTGAACAAATAAATAAACTTTTTCCGTAAAAGAGTCTTGCAGAAAAAATGTTTTAAATTTACTAAAATTATATGTATTTTTTTAAACACGTTTGTTCAATAATAAAACAAAGAAGTAATCTGTGTATTAATAATGAAATTTTGTACATTACATGCTGGACCAGTAAGTGAACACATTGAGATATTCAGTTTAAAATACAGTTTTATTGCTGAACTTGTTAACCAACGATAATAAAATCATGTACTTTTGCAATTTTCAACAGAGAGCTGAATGAAAAAAGGAATTTATTTAATAACAATTATAAAACTAATAGTAACAAAGCGTTTTATTCTTACTCGTACAACTAAGGTCTTATTGGTTGTGTAACTTACTTTATTAATAATCTCATATCACAAACAGTTTGTAATCAGTATGTAATAAGTATTCATAAAAGTGAAATAAAACGTTAAGTTATTTCTTTTTTCATTTTTAGTTTATTTTGTAAACCTTCTATTTCATAAGTTTTTATTGACCGATCAGCTTCATTTAGATTGAAAGTAAAGTTTTTAAGCTGTTATTATAAAATAATACTTTTTTTTTTGCTGTCAGTCTTTAGTTTACTTCTAATTGCTTTAATTTCAGACAGATAATTTTTTTTAGTAGTCATTAATTGATTTTTCTTTTCTTTGAATGATTTTTTAATTCTCGACTCTTCTTGCTTTACAAGTCTACTTTTTTCTCTTTCTTCCTTGCTATTTTGTAATTTAATACTCTTTAACTCTTTTTCCTCTTCTTTTTTCTTAGCTTTTCATAGCAAATCATCAACAACATATGCACAATCACCCTTAAGTGGGTCATTCTTATTTTTGTTTTTTACTTTTGAATCGTAACTCTGCAGTTTAAAGAATTTTGTTTTTATTGACTGTAAATAAAATCAGAAATTAGAAATAAATTCATGGACATTCCATTGGAATATTGTATGGATAAATAATTGACAAGTCTTGCCATTAAAATCGTTAACTCTTTCATTGAAAATAAAATTTTAATCGTGTATTTCTAATTCGTTAGTTTCATTCTTATTGTTTTAAGAATTTATATTCATCTTCTTCCAATAATTTTTGATACCTTCTTGGATTGATGTATTGTTACGTTCTATTACTTGTGTTACTGCTTTAGTATTGCATTTTTTTTTCGTACGATTCGGTTTTTTATTTTTTTATTGATAGATCTATTACTATAAAAGCAACATTTAAAAATTTTAAAGACATATAGCTAAAACAAATCACATTTTACACACTGTTAAATGCTTAATTTTCATACCATCACAGTTTGGTCCTTGAATTTCAAGTTCAGTTGATAGGTGGATATTTGGATCAATACTTAGGGATTTACTTAGCTCACGATTTTGATCGTTACGATACGATAACTTCGATACTAAGACTGTATCTTATTTTCTAAGACGAAGTCTTATGTAATTATGAAAATAATTAGATTGTAAAACAAAAATTTTATATACTTACCGGTTGACGATTCAGTAGCTTTAAAATTTTTTTCTCTGTCTATAATTGGTAATATTTTAGGTTCACTGAATTTATTAACAATTTTAATAGTATAAGCAGACTTTATTTCAGTACTGATTCTGGCATCAGTATTATTTATATCGTATAAAAAAATATTACTATAAAATTAATTATAAGTTATATATAATTAATGAAAATGAATTAATTATAAATCAAGTTAACGGACATTCAAGTAGTATGTCTTCAAAATTATTCCTACTACTTAATTCAACTAGAGTATTGTTCTCTGAAGACTCGGTTTTTATATCTTTGTCATAAAGAGAGCCGGATCGGCATATGACTTCGTCACGATTTTTATTTACAATGTTTTCGTTTTTTTCAATAACATTCATGAACTACATATAGTTACATGTATTAAACGTTTGAAAAATTAATATGCAAAAATATTTAGAACTGAAAGTTGTTGAAAAAAAAATAAAATCATGAAAAAAAAAAAAATCAAATTTAGAAGTCAAAAATGAATGTACCACAATAATTTCGCATCTTCCACTAAGTTTTAAAAAGCGTTGTTTCAGTAGAATTTTCAGTCCAGGATGGTTCAAATTTATTTGCTTTGAACATTTCTAAAGTGCTAGCAGAGATAAAATGTGTTTCAAAATGATTTCAAAAATTGAATTGCTTATTTAAGTTTATCGAGAAACAGGAATCTTGCATGGCTGCTGCATTCTTTTTTTTTTTTGAATTCTCATTTAAAACATTGTAAATGAGAGAATTTGAATTTAAAGGGTATAAAACACTGGAATTCTGTTTTTATTCCTTGTTCAAAATTTTTTTATTTGATAGCTATTCATAAAATTGAAGGTACCGTATAATTCTGTTAATCTACCAAAATATTGTTGATTTTGTATTCATCCATAGCCAACTTGTATGCTGCCTTAAGAGGATGGAAAAATTCTATGTCCAAAGGCTGATAAATGTGGATAGAATTAGAGTGTAAAGCAATCAACTCAACTTGCTCATCTTTACAAAACTCAAGAAGTTATAGATTGACGAGTGATGCACGGTTATCTACATACAAAATTACTGAAAATAAAATGTTTTGTTTGACTAACCATTCATGAAATATATTTTTGATATAACTATAAAAACTCTCCAGTTATGCATTCTCCCTTTGTTCGCCTGACTCCCCATTTTCTTGGAATGTGGGATGGAATAGTTCTGCTAGGTGCTTCTTTGATTTAAATAAAACTAATGGAGGTGCCAGTTTACCACTTGCAGACACATTAAGGAGCACTGTAATACAAGCTTGTTCACTTGTACTAACAATCTAGTAAACATTTTCAAGTGATTACTTTATCTTTTTTTGGAACCAATTTAAAAGCTGACTCGTCTATATTAAAGATTCGATCAGCTTCAATATCTAGAAGATCTTTTTTTTCTAAACTACCATTGACATTAGAGAGCCACTGTCTTCATTCTGATTCTGTAACACATGCTTTAGTCGAGGTAAGATTTTGAGCAACTCTTGCAGATAACGTAGGATGGCTTCGAAGAAATAACACATACCAGTGTCTCCCAGGTTGATGATTCGTAAATGGAGCTTCTATATTTTCTACTAACACAAATTTTTACATATTTTTAATTAATCGTTCTTTTGTTACAGAGAATCTTCTTTGAGAACTATTAATCATCCAATTGACAGCTACTTCTTCTACAGTTTTTGGCAGTACCAGAGCAGGCCCTTTCGAGTAACCAGTGGGACTTTTTTTGTTTAACTTGTTACTCAAAGTTGACCTAGCTGTACCGAATTTCACTGCAGTTGCATTGAGCTTTTGTCCATCTGCTATTTCCTTCAGTGCTTTTTCCAACACATGAACTGCATACTGCTTATTCTTGATTTTTCTTTGGACAAGCCTTTTTTAGTTTTGTGTTTTTTTAAAATGGCTTTTTTGATTTTTTCATTTTGATTTCAGTTTCAAGTAATTTTTATTCTTGATCCTTAAACTACAAAACTTTATTTCAGGATAATGATGAAACGATTTGAAAAACTTAAATAACTATTTAAAACATTTCTCAAATCACTAAGCATGAAAATATAAGAACATACTTGATGGCAGTCAAGACTCAATCAATCCCAATAACGAGGTTAAGGGTACATGCAGAGGTTTTATGTATTTTCCGTCACTTTTACTTCAGCTAATGTAGTCAAAACTCATATGCACAGCAAAAAATTAAATAAAAAGTATACAGTAAAATAATTATTAATACCTACATAAATGTTTTCTTTTATTTATTTGTTGTTTACTTACTGCTGCACTTTTATTCTTTGTAATGAGTCTTCGCCCCGGTATGTGAACACGTACCGCCATCTGTTCAAGTACTGAGCACTACATTTTAATCGGTACGGTTAAACACGCAGTTTTATAAATAAAAATTATCGTTAAAATTAAATCATAGTGGAATTTTGAAGATTCATTCGTGTATTATTGTTTTAAGCCGACTATTTAAATATCGTAAAGATATTTCGTAAGTTATGTAACGAACAAACAATCGGTCTCCTACTTACTAATGGAAGAAATTAACTTCAGTATTGAATGAACTTTAAAGACTATTTTTTATGATTTTTTATTGCCAACGTAAACTAACAATCAGCAGATAAGGTAAACGACTAGTAAGATAACAATGAAATAAACATTAAAAAAAATTGTTAGATAATTTTTCACTATTTTTTAAATTAATTAATGTCATATTTCCTAACTATTCAACTACTGGTACAAATAAAAAGTTGTTCGAGTACTGGTACTTTAACCTTACCACCTACCAGTTGTTGCTTCCAGCGTGGTTTCTTTTAGAAGGTAAAGTTTAAGTTAAGTCTGTAAGTCTTGAGTTAAACTCTTAAGATAATGTGTAAACGTGGCTAACAATAATTGCAAGAAACAAAAGGAAGTATCTTAACTGTCCTATGCAATGCTAGGATAAGACATTTTTCTTAAAGTAATGGTATTTAAAAGAGAATCATGTAAGTGGTTAAGGCCACTAGTGAGTATTATCTAGTCTTCAGCAACAACGTATGGCATGCTGACTACTATGAGATAGCTCTCTTGGCCCTCTGGTGATAAAGCCTTTGACGTGGTAGTCAGTTGTACCAACTTGCTAGTAGGTCGTTGCAGTTCTGTTTTAGCAGTAAGGACCAGTACAACTTTCCATAGTCCTTTATAGCTAAGGAATGTTTGAGAGATATGACCTGTAAGCCACTTAGTCACGGACTAAAGCTCATTTTTTATTAAGATTACAAAACATATTTAAACGTTGGGCTGGGCTCTAAGCAACTTAGTCTGTTGCTGGAGTTACTGTGAAGGCATTACTGGCTTCACCTGTGCCAAAAGTGGTCTCCGATTTTTTGTGTGAGCTTTCATCTGAAACTGAGGCAAGTTTTTGAGCTCTTCTTTGAGAAGTCAGGAAGAGAAATGGGAGTAGCTTTTACAAGAAAATGTCCAGAGGTAACCAGGTCATACTCAATAGAGCTGAGTAGAGCAGACGAGCAGGTGAACAATACTACGTTTGGTAAGTAGCACGATGGAGTACTTCTCGGTTTCTGTGATGGTAGGCATGTAAAGATAACCATCTACTCTAATAAAACCATCTGTGTCAAAAAAAGAATTAAGTGTATTTAGGTGACTTGATGATTTTATCTTGTTTGAACCTCTCAGAAATAAATACTGTCGTGAAAGGTACGTCATTTAACTAAACGCTAAACAGATCCAGTTAGCATTAATATCTTTGGTAAAAATCCAAGTTGACCAGCGCTATGGTAGTTCAAGGGCGTTTACTTTTGTTTGAATGTCGGAAAAAAATATGGATTAGCCTAGGATCTAGGAAAATCGTTGAAGCCACTTATTTTAGTCAATTTAATCCTCATCATAAATTGAATACAACGTTATGGTGCTTATTTTTTCCAATTCGATGGGGAGAGGGGACTAAGGGACGTAGTTGTCCAGGCGTCTGACGACTCAGTCATCTAGCGAGGACCATATTATCAGGGCACCGAAGCCTCTAAACTTCTAATTGAGCATTTCTTGAGGCAAAATTAGCTAGGTTATTCTTGGATGAAACGTAACACCAGGTTGCTTAAGGCATTAAAGTATGAATATTATGCACCTAGTAACATATGTTTTTCAACGTGATGGGTGGCCACGAAGCTATACTCATATAATTATCAAACCGCGACAGCAACACATAGTTAAAGAAGCTATTTAAATGCTTTTTCGATGATGATGAGAAATTTAATGAGTTGCGTGAGGAAGTGAGCTATGCACAACTCTGGACGTTGTATACTCAGAGTCTTAAGGGGTATGGCTTGTGACCTTGCGCTTGTAAGGTTCAAGTGGAAGAAGAACTTGTTGCGTATAAGCTGCGGCTGAGGCTTAATCGTGGTAGCTCGATACCATTTTATATTTCGAAAAGTTAGCTTGGCTAAATGAATTTAACAATCTGATTGGTTAACCAAATTTTTACGATAAATAGGAGCACTGAATTTTTCTGAGCTTAGTAAATTTTTTGATACATCTAATGGTGTTGGGCTAGCATGATTAGGCCCCTGTGTAAACCTTTTCAGAAGCATCGCACAATCCATGTAACTTCTATTGAGATGAAGAGTCAGCTTCAAGCCACCATGAGATACATATCTGGTTGACTTTTGAAAGTTCAAACTTGAACTTCTGAAAAAGCAGCAAGACGGACAGTAGTAGTGGCTGGCCTCAGTCTAGTTTGCTGAGCCATAGAATCTGCAGAAGAAACTTTGCTCTGACAAAAAATGAGCTAGAAATCCAAGAAATCATAGAGCCTATCCATATTTAATAGCACGTTACGCTTGTTAACGGCCTTCCCGCCATCACAAGCTGTGACTTTAGATACCATGGTGTACAACACAGGGGTCCAGAGCACACCTAAAGCTGATGCAAGTGTATTTGTAGGCGTAGCAAGCTCAACAGATTATAGGGTCTTGGAGCTGAATTGGCTCAGCAGCATGGACGAGTAAGACGCCCAGTTGTCTAATTCTATGCTGGATGACGACAAAACGCTCTTGAATCTTTTTGCAGGGATTTTATTGCATCTCAGTTCTGACAAAAAAATCGTCAGCATATGTGTGAATTAATGAAACTCCCAGAGAAAAACGCAAGTACTCCTGTACAGTCAATTTTAAAACTCAAGAGACTCACTCCACAGAATCCATTGCCAGCATAATCGTAATAATTCACCGAAAAAAAGCAAAACATCCTTACAGTGTTGCATGAAAATGCAATCCGTCCGAGTCTTTGTCTCATTAGGATGACGTGAATATCCTCAAGAAGGTTAGGGCCTGAAAGCATAAAGCTATTGAGTAATTGACCGAATAATCCTTATTTTATTTATTAAAGACTATACATATTTTTTAGTAGGAATCGTCACAAACTATTGGGTGATGCGAAATGTAGGCTACTATTCTAATTTGGGTTGGCAGACGGAAACGGATGACTTGTGGCCAAGATTCTAAAAGTCTTTTATAAACGCACTGTAGGCCTATAAAAGAGCAGATTTACAAGATAACATCCACTCCATGCTTCTCAAAGAACTTAATGCTGCTTCTCTAGTACCTGAAAGAGACGGTGTATAGGAGAACAGAAGACGAATAACAAACTGACCTGAACTATATTGTGGCACGTTTTCATGAAAATGCGAAAAACTTTCCTTATAATTTGGGGCTTCATAATCAACGTTGGGCGAACTATCGTTGTGCGACAGACAGTTGTTGATCGACTGGCAGTTCAAAAGACTAAGTGGATTTTACCTCAGAGCTGTTGGATGATTAAGAGCTTTCCAGAAGAATCCAACCAAATACCATGCAGATTGTTAAAAGCTTACTGTACAGTATTGAGATAAGACTAGAACGCAAAACAGTGGAGAAGACTTCAGAACCAAGCAACATGTTGTGTTAAGTCGCACTAGTACTCGACTTCAGCAATACAATAGCTTTGGACACTAGCTTAGTGCTACTTATGAAGGTAGCAAGCACAGCTGTTTGCTGTATGGAATACAAGAAAGTCTGATACTTATCTTTAGTCCGTATTTCTCTTTATCTTCCTGATTCTAAATAGGCTAGCTGCTCTGTTTGATCTATATGTAGGATAGTATGATGCTCACCCTGAAATATACAACACGAGTTTTTAGAGGTATCCTCGTTCGCATAATGAGATGATCTCATGCAGTTGAAGCAGAGGCTGCTACTTCGAGCAAAGGCTCGCCAATCTGGCACTTATTTCTCTGTAAGCTGCTTGCACGAGCCAGTGTAACGTGCTTCTGAGCAATAGTGACACTTTACCTTGGTATCCTTGACAAACGGTGGCGTAGATGTAGGCTGCTGTGATGTCAGAAGAAAACTGGATGAAGACTTGTCCTTGTCTTTGGTTTTGCTATCCTTGATTCACGAGGTAGCAATAACTCTCCTTAGGTTGCTACAGACTCCATTCAGGGTGCGTATCCTGGTATCAAGGAATGTTCGTTTAGCTTGGTATGTGGCAAAGTCCTTTGACTCACATTTCTTAGTTCAGTCAAGTTATACATGTCTGGTGGCAGTTGGCTGGTGATATAGTTTATCAACACAGCATCATAGTTGGCCAGTGTAGATACGAAAGCACTAAAGACGTTTAAACTCTTGTTAGTGGTTGACAACAGCTAACCGAGATGGGTTATGCATTTTTTGTCACCGCTGGTAACTTTGTGATGGCTTTAAGGTGAGTATGACAACGCAGCAGTTTTTCATCATAACGCTGTACTAGTGCTTGCCAAGTGGTATTATAGTTATCGCCTTCTATTTTAATGCCACGTAGACTGCTTGCCGGTTAACATGTTAGTGAGTTAGTTAGATGCTCAAACTTCTTCACTAGCATATTTGTTACGTCAATAATCACCAGGGCCATTAATTTATTAGAAAAACTCTGCAAATTATATTGATCACCATTAAAAATGTGTAACTTGACCTTCTCCATCTGTGAATGAGAAGCCACCCTATTTTTTGTGGATCTTATGTTAGTGTGGATGCAGGGTTTTCAAGGTATGCTAAGGTCTCTTGAAGAAGAGCCAGGTGATAAATAAAGGCTATAAGGGTTTTGCTGAATACATCGTCTTTGACTTTAGATTGATCCTTTACGTTGTCTGCTTATAAGCAAAGCTCTATGTCGTTGCTCTTGAACTTGTTCCAGTAATCTTGGAGAAGTCTTATACTGTTATTTAAATTAAAATCCAAAGCTAATCAATCGATTTAATTTTTCCTCCTGTTAACGATAAAGTTATTCATGTTAAATGACAGCATTTTTCGATGAACAAATAGCACCTAAGAAGTTTCGAGTGCGTGACAAGTAAGAAGCTCAAGGTTATTGGCCCATGTAATAATGTCTACTAGCTACTGATAGCGTGATTGATTCATAAGCTCGTCTACTAAAGCTATAATCTTTAGCTCTGGTGCAGCAGTACGAGAGACTACACGTTACTGTATATAGTGGATCTGAAGCGACTTCCCTGCACTCAGATGATGGTGAGTGAACTCTGTGCCAAGTGCACCCCAAATACAAAGATGCCCACCTCTATGGTTGACAGAGACAGGTACATATACGTACGTACGCTCAAGATGCACGAATTTGAGACTGCAGTACGTAAACACTGCATGTCAGGTGGAAACTTTTGAACAAATTACACAAGAATAACACGAGACGCTGGTGTGTAGGCTTGGTAAAGCAGCAAGAAGTAGCAGCAGTAGTAGCACGTATCTACGTGTGCGTACGTATAAGCAGTAAAATTATAGCAAAAATGACAAGAACGCCTACGTGTGTATGCGTATGTGTGACGATACATATTAGCAAAAATAAAAGGAAAGTGCGTGCATCCACTCGCGCGTGTGTGTGTGTATATGCGTGCGCGTATAAGCAAGAGCACACAGCAGCAGCAACAATGCAATGTGATGTAACGACAATGCAAAACTCGTGTAGCCAAGATGGTGTACTCAACTCACCATCACCTTCTACCTTATACTACTTAAAACGGCCGCCGTACTCACAAGCCTTGTAGCTGTCGTGAATAATGAGCTCCATAGCTGTTATGAACCATAAGCTTAATGGCCATCGTGTCTGTCGTCTTTTAGACTGCCTAAAATCCAGCTTAAAGGACTAAAAAATGTGGACGTCTTTCACCTTTTAGTATGACTTGGGTGATAAAAGTGTGCTAGCTAGGGCTGAGCACGCTGTGTTCAGTTTACAAGTTATATTCATTGCGCTATATTTACATCAATGTTTTCTCTCTTGCAATAGTAACGCTTTTTTTATCTCTACTATTTATTTTTTCTTAACCACCAGCTATTTTTACTGTATTATTTCAATATACCGACCCAAAATGCTTATTTAAATTCAACTGTTCTGCGCAATAGTTAGTCAGCTCATGGCCACTGTTGAAAACGCTTATCTTGCAGCGAGCATTTATAAGTAATTTTTGTTAGTAAATTTGTACATAGTTTTTAAGGAACATGATGGTTTATTAACCCGCTGATTCCAATTCCCACTGGCAACAATCGCCATCCCAGCATGACTTTCCGTTTCAAACACGCTGGATCCAGGTGGATTATTAAGTGGGACAAGAAACTGCACGAGACAGATACAAATAAATCGCAGCTTTGCAATTTTTATAAAAAAAACTGATAGCATGATAAACTTTTTCTGCCACTAGCCTAATGCTTAAAAAAACAACGCTGGTAGCAGCACGTATACACTGTTCTACTTCTGAACTTAGAAATAGAAGAGGTAGCACTGGAGCAGCTCACGCAGCCATCAAGTGGTGGCAGGAAGCTACCTAGTGGCAGTCTATTAACTTTGCTTTACAGCGTAATCAATAATCCAGTGATGTTGTAAGGATATAAAGAGGCTTTTGGACTTGAATAAAAATCAACCATAATAAAGAGAATAGATCATAAACATATAAGAAATATAGACTGCTCGTTGTTATGTACGGCAATGGAGCACAAATAGAAAGAGATATAGGACCGAACATGGGTATCTGTCTCTCTCACACATTGCCAACGATGGAAAGTTTGCATCACTGAGACCTAGCTTACTTACCCCCACCGTTGGCAACATGCGAGAGAGACAGGTACCTATGCTAGGTACTATGTCTCTTTCTACTTGTGCTTCAGTATTATACATAAGAACGAGCAATCCATATTCCTTATATGTCTATAAAATAGATTAAAAAAGAATACATGTTATTTGTGTATTTATCTACACCTCACCTCCACTGTTCAATAACTTTAATTTGTATTTCTTGTATTTTATCAGTTTCTGTCACAATGATAACTAATTTGATTATTTAAAAAAGCTTTTCCAACGAAGGTAGCTTATTCCATGGAAAGTCTTGATGGTATGTTAAATTACTTTACGTTTAAATCTTTCTATATTATATAGTTATTTTAGTAGGTGTTTCTTAGGTGGATATAACCTTTCTCCTAATAATATTGTCTAAAAATGTCTTATTGTACTGTCTTTTAATACCCACCAAGAAGTAAGAAAAAAATACAGTTTTTGGTTAAGATAATTCTTTTGTACACGGAAAAATACCCTACTTTTCTTCACCATGACTATGCATTTGTTGTGGCCAGATTTGCTTAGAGTATAGTCTTCTAGGGTTGGATAAGAACATGTGCCAAAAAAGTTCTTACTGTAAGAGAAAGGTTACATAGTTATCTGTATAAATTAATGGTATTTTTCATCTAGGGAGATCATCGGTGAGTTTACCATTTTTTAAGAAATACGAGCTGTGTTAACTTCCTTTACTGATATAGCATATGCAAGATTTTTGAAGCACGTTCGTAAAATAATAGGTTTTGTTTTATCTGTAAAGTGTTTGTTCACGGCCAGTGAAAATATCTAGCGATTTCGGTTTTTCTTAGTAATAACGTCTCTTAATTTTGGCTGAACATCTAATTATTCTTTTTTTGATAAAGCTCCGATATCTGACAGTAGTTTACTGTTTCTTAAATGTAAATCTACGTTTTCAGATGTACAATAGATATAATTATCTTTGGTGTTAGTTAAATTTTTGCGACTACTTAAGAATGTTAATTTGTTTGCATTAGATGAATTTCCAGCAGGGCTTATATTTCTTGTTACCGTTTTTGCTGCGAGCTGGGTTCCAATTTTGCTGTGTGATTTCTAACGCTGCAGTATAATCAGCTTGCAGCAAAATATTTTGATTGAAAGTTTTCTTGGTATCGTTATCAGCTTTATTTTCTTTGTTTTCAGATTGAGAAAGGCTGTCGTTTCTTTTTTCACTACTATTTTGATTAATGCGTAATAAGGTTCTCTATAGTTTATCATTTGAGTTTTGTAATTTATTTTTGGTGGGACCATTTCTGTGTGATTTAATTGGGGATTTCGTTCTTATGGGATTTCCGTTTGCAATAAATTCGTTCATGTCTTCATCGATTCATTTATTTACTGTAGAAGAAAAAATTGAATTTTAAGGTGACGATGAACGTGAATTTATTTGTTCTTGATTTAAGTAACTGCCGTCATGACGTTTGGTAGGGGATACAGGTAAAGATTGTATTATGCTAAGAACGCTGTTACTTGGTATTTCATTTTTCTTATCGTAACTATATCACTATAATGAGTTTTAATTCCATTCTTTAATAAATTTTTCTCTGTCACAATCTTTATTACTGTAAGTATTAATTCTTGAATCAGATCCCTGCTCTTTATTTTTATTTGTATAGTTTTTTAATCTTGTACAGAAAGTCAAAAAGTAGATTAAAATTTTGATTTTATTGTAGTTAAATTTAATCGCCAGAAGAAGTAGAGTTTTCATCTTCTTGAAATAATACAGATTTTTTATTAACGTCATTGGCTGGGGATGTACTGAGTTTGATTGGAATCTTAGTTCATCTAGGTGAGAAACCTACATTTCTTTTATTTTGTCTTCAATTTCATTAACTTCTGAATTTTCGTCACTTGAGTTTCCAACTACATTCTGATGAGTCTCCTTTGCAAGTGTATTTATTAAACGTGGCCTAAGTGACTATTCTTGTAAAGGTATTGAGGTGTCAGATTATGGGTCACTAGACTGTAAAGTAGACTTTGTTTTGTCGGGTTTGGATGACGAGTCTATTATTTGAGCTCTTGATGTCTTCTTTTCGCCTCGTTTTCCATCTTTTCACTATTGTAGGTGCGTTTAATTCTTCTTGTCCACCTTCCATACCCCAAGGTACTTTTAAAAGTGTATCTCTAGGTTTATTTTTTTTTAGTCTAGGTGTTGATTATATACTTTTAATCGTATTGTAATGAGATTGATTGGTTTTTGTCATATTTCGGCGAATTCTTAAAGTTTTAGTTTGTTCAGTTTTTATTGGTAACAAACAAGCTTTTAATGATATTTTTTCGTCTGAAGAATTATCTTCATCACTTTCATTTTATTGGATATCTTGATAAGGCGTCCGCGTTTGTATTTAATCTACCAGATTTGTATTTATAAGTATTGCTATATCCTCGAAGTCTTGCGCTCTATGTATTTAGCCTACTAATAGGATATTTGATGGACTCAACTCAAGATAGTAGTTCATGGCCCCTTTAACCGTTAATTTTCTGCCGTATAAGTAACGTCCAAAATAT
The DNA here is from genome assembly GCF_036245765.1 of Copidosoma floridanum. Lineage (NCBI taxonomy): Eukaryota > Metazoa > Arthropoda > Insecta > Hymenoptera > Encyrtidae > Copidosoma > Copidosoma floridanum. The sequence goes on along the minus strand of NW_028321897.1, from coordinate 18,671,911 downwards.
AAGAGTGCTACAACTACTGCTAAGCAGTCTTTTTTCGTTGTGGAATAATTTCTTTCGGCTTTATTTAGAGTTTTCGACATATTTGCAAGTAGGCGGTTTTTTTCTGGTTTTCCTTGGCTTAACATGGCCCCTATTACTGTATTAGATGCGTCTGTGGTTAATATAAATGGCTTATTTAAATTAATGCAAGCTAACACCGATGCTTTGAATAATATTCTCCTTAACTCTTCAAAGTTTTTTTTCTGACTAACTGTCAACTCAAATTTCTTTCCGTTTCTTAACAAGGACGTTAAAAGCTCTAGAATTTCTACAAAATTTTTGGGAAAATGACGGCAGTAATTTGCTAATCCTAAGAATCATCTAACATTTGTTTGATTTTTCGGTTTCGAAAACTTTTCAACAGCTTCTAATGTTTTTAAATTTTGTTTGACTCGAAAACTATCTATTTTATGTTCTAAGTAAATTTCTTTGAGCATTAACAATTCATATTTATTAAATTACAGTTTTCAATTTGATTTCGAAAGGTTTTCAAATAAATGAGTGATTTTGTCACATGATCTTTTCAAGTTTTTGAACATACTATTATGTCATCAAGAAATTTAAATAACTTAATGCCTTGCAGTTCTAACAAAATTACGTCCAGAAAGCGTTAAAATGTTGCAGGTGCATTGTATAGTCCAAACGGCATTTCTACATATTCATAATGACTGTTAGGTGTGCTAAAAGCAGTTCCATATTTATCGGCAGGATTAACTTCTATTTGATGGAGTGCACTAGCTAGATCAAAAATGGAGAAATAACTTGAGACTCTAGTTTGCTCTAATTCTCGTTTCAATCATCGTAATCTACTACTTATCTGTATCTTTTTGTTCGATCAGGTCCTTGTTTCTTGTGTACTATCCAGAGAAAACTACTGAAAGGGCTGTTTTGTTTTACGATTGTACCGTCTGCTAGTAATTTTACCATTTGAGTTCTTATTTTTTGGTGTAATGATAAGTGGCAGGGGTATTGTTTGACATATACAGGACGGTTGTATGTCGTAAGTATTTTATGTGTCATAATAAAAGTACAAGGACACAGATCGCCTGGAATGTAAAATTGGTGAGCATTATTTTCTACAATTCTTTTCATTTCTGATGGACAAGCTTTTGAGTAATGACGTCTTTTGAGCGTATCCATTATAAATTTAATGCAATTTCTTATATTGTTTGAATTCTTTTCTTCGAAGTCAGTGTCGAAAAAGTCTTGTGATTCTATAACATCAACGTTTATAGCTTTTGTATGGCAGTAATCTCCTTTGCAATCTACTACCGCCTTGCTCATGTATACTCTGGATTCGGTAATAATTCTACGGAGATAAGCATGGCCAGTGATCTTGTTTTCAGTCGGTAATTTAATAGATTCTCTTGTTCTGGCTGATAAATTATAACTTTTGTTTCTATTTACTTGAAGTCCTTGAAAATTATTATAAATTGTATTACGTGGGGATTTCGGTATTTTATCTTCATCGTGAAATGGAGAAATAAATTTTTTAAAAGTTGATTCGTAATTATTTTTTAGTTTTCAGTCTTAATGGTTTTTCTTGCTTTTTAATTTATTTTATAGAGTTGACTTTTTTATCTTGGTATAGAAAAGGTAAAGGTTTAATTGGTCTACTTTCTACTATTAATGCATTTAATCTATGATTGATTCTAGCATTATCTTGTGTTAAGAATAGATCTCTTAAAATACATACATTATTTATAAGCAATTCTGGACTTATAACATAATATTCGTAATCTGTATCAAATAAATTTACCGTTACGGTACCTAGAGTGTGTATTTGGTGTGGAGATATTTCTTCTTATTTAATTGTATTATCACAATTAATTTCTGTGCCGTTTGTTAATGTGTTATAACTGACATTTACTTCTGCGCCTGCATCTAATATAAAAATTTCCAAATTTTCTCGAAATGTTAACAATATTACTTAACTGCTGGCAGATTGCCTATTGTTTTTGCCTGGTAGGCTCTGTAGATTTTACTGCCATTATTGATTTTGGACGGGTGATCGGATTCAAACTCGCAGTAGAGTCTAAAGGGTGAGTCGCGTTCTCGTTTTTTGGAGAGTTAGAGCGAACGTCTCGGTATCGTTTTTGATTATAATTTTTATCTCGTTTTCGGTTGTACTATTGAAATGGGACTTGTTAATGGAAAGTACAGCCTTAAGTTTGAAGATATGTAGATAATAAATTTCAGGGTAGTAGGGTGAATAAAAGGGTGGTGGTTGAAAATATGTGAATTCTTAGAAATTTGGAGAGTAGTAATAGTAATGAGGTTGATTTCTCCAAGGTGGTGGTGGTGGTGTACGGCTTGATTGCGGAGTACTTGTTCGACGTTGAGGTGCGTAGCTCAGTGCTGGATGTACAATTTTTCGACCATACTCGTTGATTTTTTATTAAGTCATCTTGACATCATTTTAATGGTAAGTATGTGGGAAATAATTTCTATTGTGGGTCAGTGGGTCACTAAAACTGACGTATTTTTTTGTTGGTTGAACTGATTTGGTGGTTGAATTTTTACTTGAAACAATTTTAGATTACAAAAATAGAAATTGTATTAATTGTTAAGTCAAATATGAGTTTTTCTAATTTTTGTTGCATAATTATTTTTTAAAAATCTTATTGTAACTTATTACAGTTGTGAGAACGTGTTTACTTAGCCTGCTATGGTGATTGCAATGGAATTTAGGACTGTCACAATCCTTAAAGCAACTTAAAAAGTTATTATGAAAATTCTTCATATTCGCCCTAGAGTCATAAGATTTGCTTACAACACGGGCATAGTTTTTGCTATAACCTAACGTTAATTAATACTATCCAAAATTCCATTATTTTTTCGACCAACACAAGCAAACTCATACCTTACGATGCCTTTACACAAACCTATTCATGGCGTACTTTTACCCTTTTATAATCCACGTGATTTTCTCTCTTTCTTTTTCTTTTTTTTGCACTTTCTATAAGATTAGCCCACTCCCACATAGATTCGTCAGCTACAACCTCAAAACACTACGCGTTCTTTTTGTTTCTTTTTATTAGATCCACAAAAAAACTTTCTTCTAAGCTTTGTACAATCGTAAAAACATTTTCAAGAATTCACATGTGAAAAAATTAATGACAACACATCTTTTAAGAGTACAAAAAAGTTATGAAATACCAATTAATATACAAGCTCTTGCCGATTATAAGAATTCAAGCAGAAGATATCGTAACATACTTCAAAGATCGTCTACATTTGAGACCAGAAAATAAAGGACTATCGCTGCGTTAATCGCCTCAAGAGTTAGTTGTTAATTATACGAAATAGATGCGGAAAAGCAGTTGTCTTGCATTGGTGGTACGCGCTTATGGAACGCACATTCAGGTTACTTGCGTTCTTTATATCAGAGTCCATTATTTCATCCTCGTCCATCCAATGACTTTTTGTGACATATATGACTATTTTGTAAGTTTTTCGATATTTATTTTTTGCTTAAGACAACATCAATATGATCTGTGTGTTCGTTTGTTTGCTTACATAATAATATTCTAATCATTTGAGTGTTGATTACTGCTTTTAAGTTTTCAATATGGTTTGCTTGTTGGTCATGTTATTCGATAAATAAATTTTGTTTGAAGGTTTACTTATTTTACTGCTAATTATTTTATAATATTATTCCTTTTTTTATCTAACGTATTTTTCATCACTTGAATTTAGTCACTACCTACACTTATACTCTATACTGTATACTTAAAACAGTAAAGTTAACCGCATATTTATTTAACTCTGCGAGTGCATACTAATTCTGTGGAGCATACAATATGTGGAACCTGGGAATAATTTGGATAATTTGGTGGCAAGAAATAAGACTTAAGAATAAGTTTGAAAGAGTTGCGACAGAGATCTGGGGAGTGGAGTAAAATGACATAGTGCGGTTTTGCAATTTTGTAACCAAGCACTTGGAGGATGTAAAAGAAAGACCGAAAATAAACCATAATTTTGGGTAAAAAGGTGGGTGTTTAAAAGTACATCCATAAGTCATGAGGTGAACTCACTGCCAACTAGATGAGAAAAAAATTTTTTTTCCTAGCTAGTGTCAAATACAAGATTCTAGCTGCAAAATTATTTGTTACTTACGTACATTGAGGAGGGTATAAAAAAGCACTATCGAAGATGAGGCATTGGCGTTGTATTCGTCCAAGACGGAAGGTTAGTCAAGAAGTGATGTAAGCCGTATGGTCTTCTTTCTTTGTGATACAATAGCTTTCTTGTATCTTTTTTCTTTCTTGCTGTTGCCTCGTAATGTTGATGATATTTTTATTTTACTCATTTTATGTGTGCTTCGTTTTATAGTCGTTATCAAAATAGGTGTCAGTAATATAGCTGGAGAAATAAGCAAAATTTAACTTGATGGCAGCCAGTACTAAGGCTAACAAAGGCCTGAGCTCACTTCATCACCTTTAGCCCCAACATTATATTTTGATTGTTTCTTAAATCTCGGCCCCACCAGGAAGTCACGAGTATACTAATAGAATGTGTGCCAGAGACCTGGAACTGTCATGTTTTCAATGATTTGCTTGATACGGGCTAAGTGCAATCCCTTTTGTCTCGTGTTAATAAGACTTTTTTTGCCTGAATACAACTGAACTAGTTCTTAACTTGTTAAGGCTAAAGGAACAAGACGTGATCGAAAGTCTCTCAAGGCATCGTGAAGGAGTTTTCTCTCCCACGCTTTTTCTGATTTCTACGCAACTTGTCCTCAGTAACGGATGGCAAGTTTGATTCATTAATCTGTAGTGGAATGGTACACCTTACACAGTTTTTAGCATATCCGTCTGAACTCACACTTACACCTACCACCTATTTCTGAAAGAGCTCAAGAAGAACTATTCTATTTAATTATGGGTGAAAGCCTGAGGAACTATTGCCTGTTTCGCAAAAGATAAGATTTTGACTTTAATTTAACTATTGATTAGAGATTTTCACGGTGAGTTAAGTGTGAAACAAGACCTTAAGCAGAACGTAAAAAACATGGCCTCACGTGGTAAAATGTCTCAAGTCTAAAAGGAAAAGAAAATTGGAGGTTAAACATATGTAACAGCTTTACATTGATAACTAACGGCAAAACTTACGTTTCCTGGTATCTTTTTCTCATGAAGTTGAGCTTTTCACGTCAACCTCTTACTAGCTAAACTAATGCGTGGGTTAGTATCTGTCCTCACTGTAAGGTTATCAGTAGGATAGGCTGATTGTACATAAGAGAGAGATTTATTCGCTACGCATAATCTCCCAAAAACCTTTTTGTACGGTTATTCCCTCAAGAAACCTCCTGATCGAGCTATTGAAAATGATGTAAAGTCGTGCACTCCTCATAACCCACGTAGTTAGACTCAGTACTCACGAGCAAAGAAAGTATCTCAGACTTTCCTTGGTAAGCTTTCTGTGGATTGGGAAGCAAAAGAGCCACAATGCAGCTCATCCACCTCTCACAACGTGTGGATTTCAACTTAGAGCTGGGCCCTTACTTCTTTTAAGCAAATGACACGTAGGTCGAGCAAGTCAAGTGCCCCAGTTTGCATTGGGTCCTCATCCAGGCTGAAGGCTAGATCGTTGTGGAACCAACTCTTACCCAGAAGATTTTTAACGAGTAAAATGAAAGAGTTAGTGTTTTTCTATGACGTGAAGTCAATTGAAACTGTCCGCAAGTAGATATTCCACTGTACTTTCGCTTTGTGTGTTGTAGACGTAGAAATTACTCAGAAAACTTTATTATGGCTTTGGTGAGTGGATTCTACCTCATCTCGAGTCTATGAGAGACTAATCTTAGCAGTTGTCCGTGCTGTAGTGATGGGCAAAACAAATAGATACAAAGAAACTTTAGCGAACCTTGTATAAAAGATTCTGTATGTGTTGGAGATACTTCATTTTTAAATCGAAAGTATTTTAAATACGCCATCGTAAGCTTAACAATAAAGTCATGTTCTATACTGGTACGTATAAAAACAAAATGTTTTGAGGCACGAAATTTCAAAATTCAATGTTAAGTGATAAAACATCTTATGAAATTTCACGTTCATGAAATGTTATTTGTTTCTGAGCGTAGATGGTGTGAAAAAAACCTTCAATCTTACTGATATACAAAGCAAACTCACAAAAACCGTTGTAATCGCTAACCGCAAAAACTACTCAACCAATCTTGCTAAAATTTTAAACAGTGATTTTTGACACTTCCTAGATGATTTAAGTCTAGTTCTTGAATAAAAAAATAGCAATAAATAAGCTTAAAGTCTTGCAAAAATATTATAGCTTTTCATCTAAATGGGTAGGGTCCGCTAGGTGGCGTATAGTAAAATTAAAGCTACCTGCAGTAGAATTTAGTAAGTCTGGTTATGATATCTCCAAGTAAATTGCCAGATATGAAAGTAGTTCACCAGCATTGCATAAAGTATTTAGCTAGGTATCTTGGTTATCTATACTATCTTCTAATGGACCAGTGACTTACATCAAACTCCATCCTACACCACTAAGATTAATGAATGCTATCAATAAATAGGCTTTCTGATTACTAACGTCTGTGACAAAATATCAAGAGACGTCAAACCACAGCAAAATCTACTCAAGCAATTTGGGGTTTCATGACCATTCTTTCAACTGACCTGGCGCCACCAGAGTAGATTTTGCTACAACAGCAATCTAAGAAAAAGAATCGTTGAGGAGTTAAGGCAGCCACAACGGTCTCCTCCTGAGCGATTCGTCCCAAGAGCATACCCACAGAGAACGTATTCTCCAGGTCCACTTTCTCGACTAAAGATGAACAGTTAGTCATCCGAAGAATGACCCGAAGATGAAATATTCTTTGACGAGTGGTGTACATCCCTGAATCATGATCTCCATACCCAGAAACTCCGAAGGTAAGAGTCAAGCTACCCGCAGCTGGCTTTCCATTATCAAGAACAATGATAAGAAACGGCTGGAAGTATCACCATGGAACCTGTTCAGGGCCATTATATTTTATATACTACTTCTGGCAAAGATTCGTCGACTAAAACACTTTATAGGGCTGGACACAATTGAATCAAGTCTCTCATTCACTGGCAGACGTCATGAGTGGAGTTGTTCGTCACGAGGATGGAAATCCTTGCCACCGATGATCCTGCATCACCCTATTGACTTTAAGTATTCTACGAAGAATTACTGATCCTCTCTGAAGTCTGCACTGGGTGAACCTTACAGTTATAAAGAAAAAATAAACTTATGCAAACGGGACAGCTCTAAGGAAAAAATTACGAACCAATCTTCATACCTTAGATTACGAAAATAACTGATCTCTGCAAAAAAAGGTGCTTTAGACATTCATATCTCTGGTGTAATACCAGGAGACGTTGAGAAAGAGCTCCATAGTTAGCTTTAACGCTTCAAACGTTGTAGTTCTCCTTTCAATCAGTATGGTGCTACAACAGCAGGCTAGAGAAAATTATTTCAAGGTATTAAGGCTTTCACGTTTGCTGGAAACGTGAGCCAAGATAGAGTTTAGTTTACTGGTCCTTTTAAGAGCGATTGGATATTGAAGCGCCTTGCCAGCAAATATATTACAACCTAACACAGTTGATAAAAAACAGCCTTCACGGGTAACATAAGTTTTAATCATGCCTATAGTCGCAAGAGTGTGAATTGGAAGGAAAACTCCAAATGTTTTAAATGTTTACAATTTCAGGTGTTAAAAAACTGATGCAAAACATTTATCTGGATGTAAACAGCAGCATCAAAATTGACAAGTAAAGAATCCATTGTGTGAGAGATTTCTATTTTAACCCGTACAGTAATCACTTAAATGTATCAGATTTTTAAACAGGTAGAATAATTCGTAATCATATTTAATGTGGCGATAAAAGCATAGAGAGATTTAATTCCAGCATTTTTTTGCTCTGGTAAAAAAGTTGTAAGACTGGGAAAAAAAATTGTTTAATTATATATTGTTGTTAATTTTTTATCTTTACAGTTTGAAAAAATAGTTCTTTTCATTTATTTTTACGAAAAAAGTGGAAATCAAAGACCCTTCAGAGCCAACAACCATTTTTCGGTGTAAGAAACACATGACTCTTTTCAAGCGTCGTTATATTTTTCTTATTTTTAGAGTTTATTATTTGACCAAATAATTTGCGTGAATTTCAAACACAAATGTTTTTAATGAGAAGTTTTTTTTGTTCCGAAAAGTGTCAGAAATAGATGTAAAATTTTTAACTGAAATCGTTTTACATTACGTGTTATCACACTGCAGTATTCCATTCAGTAAGTCTTGGGCCAAGCCGTGACGGCGGGGGAGGGGCGCTAGTTATCGTTATAACAATACCTTCTATTAAACTATGTAATGTATAAAAGTTGTTCAATTATATTGTCGTTGAAATCAGTATACCCTCGTTAATTAGGCGTAGTTTTAACTAAAATCCTAATGTTCAATAAATAAATAATTATAAACAATATATTACGGCATAATACAATATAAACAAACACGTTTTCTTCCAAAATATCCAAAATATATTTGTACATATAAGATTAAGAAAAACCATTCCGTTGTACGGCTTCCTTTAATAGGGTAGTATTATATGCCAGTGATTGTCCCTTCATGACGTTCGCTTCACATAGGTTTTTTTACAGATATTATTTCAACGTTTATTAGATATTCCAAATAGCGTAAAAAATACTTCCAGAAATTTGCAAATCGTGTAACTGTATCCATTTTCATATGTTAAATTTGAAAATATCGCAGTTCAACCGTAACTTTACGGAAAAATCACGTAAGATTGCATTTTTATGATGTGTAGAACTCTCTCAATTTCTGTTTGAATGAGAAATTGCTTTTAGATAAACCTAAATTATTTTAAAGAAGATCTAAGACTTTTTTTTTAGTAATATAAGGAAAAAGAGATCAAGCATGCGTAAAATCTGTATGTAAGTACACCCGTATAAAAAAAAAAATTACCAGCGTTGATGCATGTATTTGCGCTCCCTCCATCTCTCTGAACTTTTAGCTGAACTTTTTTCCCACTAACTATGTAATGAAAGTCTTTAAGTCAAAGAATCACCTCAATCATAAAGGAAAAACCGTAAAAGAAGAAAAGACAAAAAAACCAACTATTGTATTTATACAGTACCAAAATTTTTTTTAAAGATGAAAATTTTGAAAAATGTGAAAAAATTTAGAAACAATCATTTATTTATTTTTAAAATAACAAACGAATGATGAGTAAATAAATATTTATTATTACATCGGAAAGCTGCTCTGATAAAATATACTAAATTCTGCTTTTTCACCAAAAATATAAAAATAAAAAAGTTAGTTTAATTAATTAATTATTTATCCTTCACTGTCATTTATAATCAAACCAAATGAATTTATAAGCAGTAAACAAAAATGTGTACTTAAAATAAGTTACTAACCATATTATACAAAGATGTAATTAATTTTCCTATATTAGAACCGCTCATAGCAGAGTGAGTAAGGGTCTCGACTACTATATAGAAGGTCGTGGGTTCAAATCAATTTGAAAAATATTTTTTTTATTATTTTATTTTATTTTTTATTTAATTTTTGCAAGATTCAACATGTATGGTATGGTGGTTTTTTGTGGTTATGTGCATAGGCATACGCATTGTGACCGCAACCTACATACAAATAAAATAAAATCACGCAATGTAAATTCAATAATTATTATTAATACTAGTTACATAAATAAAAAGTAATTGAATTTTTATTACCATGACTAGCAACTTTTACAAGAAACAAAATGTATATTAATAAACATAGTAAATTTTAACTCTGTTTCACTTTATGTGGTATCTTACATGCAATACAATACGATACACGGAAAAAAAAAAAAAAAAAAGTCTCTTACAACACAACCAATGAATTTGCATGGCGAAATTTAAATTAAAAATAAAATTCCTATAGATTACGTTACATATTAGTCAAGCTTGTATTTAAATAGCATTTTAATACTATTCGTTGACTCATGAGAAAAAAATTAAAGTTTTTTATACGTAGTAGTCATAGCATTGTTTGCAACAGTTTCTAAGCGTTTTTATGCTTTTAAAATCTGTATACGTGTGAAAGAAAATACATCTTTAATAAATTTTATCATAAATATCTGACGGATCAGATTTTTTTTTTCCACGCAATATCCAATGTATGAATATCAAGGACAAGTAATTATATGTATGTATTAGCTACATAACTTGCTTAGATAATTTTAAGATTAAGAAAAAAAACTCTGTTACAAATAATTGTATACACAGCAATGTGAGTCTTATGATAACCTTCTTTCTTATTTTATATTAATTGAAGTAAATTTACATGACAAACATTTATATTAAGAAAATAAAAAAAATGGAGGAAGATGCAAAACATTTGTTAATTGGATCGTTCAAACAAAAAACTACAAAATTCAGACGTAATATCACCGTATGATTATTTTCATACACTACTCAATAATAAATTTCAAGTCAAGCTTTATAAAGAAACATATGCGACGTATGGTAAGGAACTGCCAATATTAATAGTAAGAAAAATCAGCTTATTTATTCTTATCTAAGTTATTTTTGTCATATCCGTCTGTTTTTAATTCTAGACAGTAATTATTTTTTTCTCGAAAATATATACAATAAAAATGTTCAAAAAAGTCATACATACATTTAATGTTCTCATGAAAAACATTATTTTTAATTAGTTTTACCAAGTATTACATATTTTTGCCAGAACTTCCTTAAAGAACATACCATTATGATTTGAAAACTTTAAAGATGTTAAGGCATTGATTAACTGCATTAAAGTAGCTTTATAAAAAATAAGAAATGTGTGCTGTCAAAATGTTGACAAAAAATTATAAAACGTATAATATACTTTTTTAATTATTTTGCAAATATGCTAAAATTTTTACTAAATCTTTTACCTTGATGTCGAAGAGAAATATCTAAAACACTAAAATTTAAGGTTTTAATTTTACATAACTCAACGTCCCTATATTTAGGCAACGCAAGGTTTTTTCATTTAGAAAACTTATGAAAATCGTTGTTTTAGTCTGTCTGGCCTTCTGTCTAAGAAATAGCTTATTTTTGTAAAAGTATTTGGAGGTTGCGTGTACACATGACCATGAAAATCATTGTCACACTATTCTCATTTTGGACTTAACGTCATATAATTTCTAAAATGTTTGCCCTTTATTCCATGGCGGTACATTAAAAGACATTTAAAATTAAGGTTGTGTTTTAATATAACTCAATACCTTTTTTGTCAGCTGTACTGTTTTTTTCTCGTCATAAGACCTATAAGAACCGTTATTTTTAGTTTATCTTGCTTTCTTTTTAAGATGTAGCATACTTTTTCATACTTATATGTTATGTTATACTATACAACCCGTCTAATTATTATTGGCTTCTTCTATCGACCTGCCATGCATGAAATATTTTATTTTTGTTTATTTACTTAGTTACAAAAGTAATGTTCACTTGTTGCAATGAACTCACAGCATCAAGCACATGCAGACAGATGCCTGTCTGTAGTAAATCCTGAAACCTTATGTGTACATATCCGTAAATATTTAATGTTGAAAATAGCTTATGTACACAACGACATAAAATGTCTATGTTTATATCTATTAGGAAATCTGGACTTAAGGTGTGTATGTGTGTAAACTATTGTACTGCCTACACTTTTGAAATTAATTTTTTCTTATTCAGTCAGAAAAATACACCTTTATTCTTTCTGGTATAGGTATTTGTAAAAGACCTTAAAAATCGTTTTTAATTTTTTCCTTGACTGTCATACAATTATTTTTCGTGTAACTGTCATATATAACACTTATTTTCAACATATGCTTAACTATTTATAGAGCTGCCGTTAACAGAATCATTGAAGATTATTCTATATGATCCATCACTTCATCCGCCAATATATCTAACACATGAGTAGTTAAAAAATTGTAAAATAATGTATTCAGATCTTGGACCACAAATTTCAGCGAAGCACGCTAAATCACCAATAACAGCAGTAACAGCAAAAAAGAACATTAACGCCTCTTACACTAAAACGTTCCACGGCAGATAGTGGTAGTTTTTTTTCTCTCAGCAGAAACAGCAGCAATAGCAGCAGGACCACCATCAATATCAACAGTATTAGCTGCAGCGCCACCACTAACAGCAGTAGCCATAGCAGCAGTAGCACCGCTAATATCAGCAGGATCGCTAGCACCAATAGCAGTAGCAGTGCCTCTAGCAGCAGCAGTAGCGCTACCACCGACATTGGTAGCAATAACAGTAGCACCACCACCAATATTAGCAGCACCACTACTACCACCTTGACCTCATACACTGTACGATTCAACCTAAATCAGAGAATGTGAATGATCGGTAACAGCTCTTGTGGATATACCTTTGTCATATAAAAACTTTTTTCGCAATGCACCTGTCATTTGTCACTACTCGTCACTTTAACTTATATTCTTCTGAGAATGTAATGAAATTGCTTTGACGGTAGCCACTCCAACTGTTTTACTTTATAAGATATAACACAGAAAATTACTGACGAAATGGCAGCACCGTAGGAACTTAAAGTGAATAATACGATGGTAAAAGCAACAACTACCATCTCCTCCACTACCTCCATCAACACCAACTTCTCTATAATTCTTAATACCATTGCAGACAATATTGATACCATGATTGTAAGTGTTAAGTGGTGTCATATATGATAAGCAATGAAAACGTTTAAAAATCAATCAACCTCATTTATAAAAAGCTGCGATAAAAGAGAAAGTAAAAGAAAAAAAAAAAAACAAAAAAAAAAAAAAATTTTCATTTAGAGTATGAAAAACAAGCGAGAGGTTGGACATAAAATAATTAGCAATAGGATAAGAGTAAAATAAAAGTATCTGCAAAAAAAAAAAATTGGGAGTTTAAATCAAAAAGGAGTTGAAAAAATCACAAATGACATTCAAAAATGTATCGTTAAACAATGATCGTAACTTTCCGTTAATGTTATTCGACTTGTAGTATAAGCTGATGATATTGTGCAATGTCAATCAGTTGTAAAATTAAGCTTCTATTATTTTATACATAACAAAGAATGCAAACAAATTTTTGATACGCTAATAATAACATTTTTAGCGCTTAAAAATTTATTGGGTTTAGGTGACAGTGAGAACTTGGACCAAACATTTATGTCCTTTTCGATAAAGGGACTTTTTTTTGAATCCAGGCAAAGATCACAGTGTTTTACTTTTATGCTAAGCCCTTTTGTAAATTGCAGTGTAGTGGATGTTCAGGTTAAAACCTGATTGGCTGCAACGTGTTTGAGCCGTTCTACTGCATATAATTATAGTGAGTTATGTAAACTGTGTCCTATTTATACACTAAAAGTGTAAAAATAAGAAAAATGAAAAAAAAATCCTATTTGCATTGAAATGGCTTAAGCAAGGTAGTCACCCACGTTAATTGTACCTAAGCCACTGTATCCTTTATTTGTTAATCATGTCTTTTATCTCTCCCTCTACAACTAATGCGATTGTATTAAATAGTTAAACCATTTCACTTTTTGATTACTTGATCTCCTAAGTGGTTCAAAGATGAAACTAACCATGCCTACGGTACAGTACTTTAAAGAAGTAGCGAAGAACATCTGACATTTGAAAAAACACACTAAAGTACAAAAGATATTGTTATGCTATTAAGAAGACTGATATATATATAAGTAAACAGAGTTATATGAACTTAGCCTGAGAGATGTATTCCTTGTTCTACTCTAAATTTTGAACTTGGGAGATGTGTTATTAAAAAAAAGACAAAACACGAAAAACTTTGTTTTGGAGAAATATTTTTTATTTTATTATAAATCACAGTATTTGATTGGTACATCAAACAAAGCTTTTTGATAAATAGGTTCAACTAGCAAGAATACTTACAATTTATCTAATGTTACGTCGTTGACCCTTGTTTTTTCTACATCTTCTTTGACATGATTTTCAACGTCGATTTTCCTTGGTTCATTACAACTAACGAGATTGTTTACATTTGTTCAACCATTTTCACTTTATGTTGTTCTTCTACTTTTGAGAAGTAATTTAATATATTTAATACTGTATCAAAGATGCCATTGATGATCGGTGTTAATTAAGAGCGTAGAGTTGAGTGTCAATGCACTCGTACACTTGTAGTATACCTTTGGATGTTGTTATTTGAAATACCACGTTTACCGGCGTTGTCTCCATCTTTTTTTCCTTGCATGGTGGTGTTTTAGAATGTGGAAAGGAGTATAGCTTCTCTTCTTTCACTGCTACATTAGCTTCGTGCGGTGGTACATGCTTTTTTTGAGAGACACAGCACGATTTTCGTGAGCGTTAGGGAAACGAACTATAGTTAAGGTATGGTGCAACATGCTTATCCTAATAAAGTCAAACTGCTGAATATAATATTTATTTTTTAGGTACGCTATTACGGACTCTGAGTTGTTGATAAGCGTCATCTTATCTTTAGAATAGAGTACCATGTACCTTGAGCTACCACCTCCTAACTTGATGATAGTTTTGTGGAGCTTTATCGATGTAAATCAGTATCTAGTGGAGTTTCGGCTTATTACTCGTATCGATGTTTAAGATCATGGCTGCTCAGTTTTAGATACATGATCTTTGGCATACATGCCAACAAAACTAGCATGTGCCTTCTAATAGCTCGCATAATCATACGTGTATGCATTCAACATCAAAAAACTATTTTTTTTTAACTTTCGTCGGAAAAGATAGTAATGGCGTTTACTTGTTCTTCAGGATCACAACAAAATGCATGAATATTCTCTGCATCGATTATATTACTGTTTAGGAATTTACTCAAACTTTTTTCTTTTTGTAAGATATAAAAACACTCCGTATCTGCATCAATAGAGTCACTCACTAAGGAGCAAAGATAAAGTTTTATTTGATAAGCTCTATTTAGTGCGCAAAAATGATTGTTAAATATACTCTTTTGTATCTTGTAAACACCACACACTAACGTTTTTGCAGAGTATACTATAAGAATACTACTTCAAGAATGTAAAACGCCGGTGCTTTGTACTCTTCGAAGTTGATCATGCTTCGTCCTAGCGTGAATTCCAAATAAGTAGCTTTACTTTGTCCATGAGTGTAAATTTGGTACGCATTCTTAGCAACTATATGCAAGTGGTTGTGTATTTGCCTCATTGAATATTCACCTTCGTACGAGTGAGTTCCATGCACACGCATCAAGCGACGATCGTTTCCTCAACGTATGTCTTGAAGTAGAGAGAAAAAGTTGCATAGGGTAGCCACAATCCAATGACTAAACACTGGTTTTAAAAGAGAGACGCTACAGCCACTTCTTTTGGCAAAAACTCTCGTGACGTGTCATGAAAATCTTGTTCGTCTATGACGTAGCCCATGTGTATATCCATTTTTATTCGCTGAACTTGACCTAGAGCATATGCGTATTGTACGTAGCGTCTGACGTTGACTATAAAACTAATTTGTACTCAGCACTGGAATTTGCTTATGTAAGCCTTATCCAACCATTCATATCCATAAGCTGATAAATTTTAAACTTTAATAATAAGAAAGAAGAGATATTATGGGGTTGAGGAGCTAGTACACAGCTCATGCACATGTAGATAAAAATATTTGCTCTTACTTATTTCTGATCATCTTTCTTTTATTCTTACAAGCATTGAGAGAACCATTCGAGTTTTATGTAAGAATACAAGGGTAGTTTGCATGGCTGTGGTACGGTGCATTATGACTCTAGCATCCAAGATGAGGCCACTGCCAAGTAGATCTCGTGCAATAACATGAAAGGAGATTACGAAAAAAAACATATTGTAGACATAGGTCATTCTGACATGAGAGATTTGGCTGAGCCACACCCTTGACATCATTTTACATCAACTAAAATAAAAATGTATAAAACATGTATATACGTATATGAGCATCGTAAGAGCGCTTAGAGAGGTAAAAAATAATATTTTCAAAATGGAATATTTTATGTTGGGCTGTGAACAGCCACATAAGGAGAAGTACGTTATGAAAAAATGTAGTCACCAACCATGCAGCCCAAGCCCTCTTCTTAATCTCCTCTCTTATACATTGCCTTCTCCTGCTCCATCTCTCTCTTTTGCAGCACGCGCCACTCTACTCTTAACCGTTCTATCTCTTTTTCTCTCGTATGAACGCCACTTATTTCCTTCCCTTCATGCTGGTATTATACCAATACATGTCTACATGTATTCTAGGTATGTTAGTAAGTATGTACACTAAGCCGATGCGCTTGCTCAAGCTGGGGTATAGGTATGGAGAAAAAAGACGAGAGAAGAAAAACAACAGCTGTACCTATCCTAGAGGCAAAGTATATGTATGTATTTTGTATACATATAGACGTGTTGCATGTCCCGGTCATTACATACGTGTTCATACGTGTGCATGTATGTAAAAAACGTGCATAAAGTAATGAATTTGTATAATACGACAATCTAACGTTTAAAAACAAGAAGATAGCTACGTGTCTATTCCCTTAATCTCAATCAGATAGAGTGGATTATTTTACTTTTATGGTATCAAAAATTTAAAAAAACAATTACTTTGTCGGATATTATAATTTTAACAAGAATTGATTGTACATAATAATGCACGAATCCAATGCACGAATATTCAATTTGAATAAAAGAGATTTATGTCCTGCGTAACTAGACAAAGGTACCTTATTTCGGGGCAGTATGGTGAAAATTTTTATTTCATTCTGCAGTACAAGACCAACAATTTGTACACATATTGACACATACATCATGGCAAGCATAGAAATACTGAAGATTCGCTAATCACATGAAACATAAGTATACGTATTTTATTTACGTGCGTGCTTGAATACGTAATAATAATAAAATTTTTACTTTTTTAATATCGGATTGTTAAAGACCTATTGAAATCTAATTTTCTCAGTTTCTGTTATATAAAGTTTAGTAACATTTGAGTTGAAAGTTTGACTTCTGCCAGGGGTCCCGAGACCCACACCTGGTTTTTTTTTATTAGTTCTTACCTGAAAGAGGGGAGCGTATGGTTGCAACTTTTATCCGTACTACTTTTTATGGGGCTTTTTAACTATACATAAAAGGCAACACCTGCTAGTACACTAGACGTCAGGCAATGTCACCTCTGACATGCTCTTCAATTAATTGTAATGTCTTTTAAGATTGACTGTCATATTACCCGTGATACACAGAAAATTTAAAACCCCTTTCCCCTTACAGGTGGATTGTTAGTCACATTTGAACTTGATCACGTATATCGAAGAACGAAAGAAGAACCCCAGTCGATTTTTCTATGAAAACTCAACCAATGATTGACTTATCACCTTGTTAATAGCACAATCATCTTAGATCAGCGTTCGTTGCATTATTACCTCTTAAATTTCTACTCGATAATTCACTACCACCCCTTGCATCACTACTCTTTATACATCATAGCTTACTAAATGTTGGCTTGCAGTTGAACTTATGTGCTCACCCTTACCAGTCAAAAAAAATCATTAAAATTATATATTTACATACTAACACACACACACACACACACACACACATACGTGCGCACGTGCGCGCAACTTCATAGTTGATTTTAACATACTGCCCCTGCGTGCATGACTGTGCACAGATAGTATCTCTACTCAGCCTGTAGGATAAAGTTTTGTCCTAATGTATGAATCGAAGCTGCAACTATACGCTCTTATTTTGTGAGGTACAACATAGTATTACCTCACTAAGCGCAAAATACCAACTTAAGTGGCCGAAGGTATGATTGTTGTACGTTTGTGCCCAAGAAGCGTATATTGTTCTTCTTACCAAACTTGCAAAGCTACAATTGCACTTAGTGCTCATATAGTAAGAAAAACTTTTGACCCTTCAAGCTCGAAGTGATTTTTTGCTCTAGGAAGCACAATGATAAGCCAGTCTCAAAATTATACTTGACGCAAAACAGCGATTCATATTACGCAGTGTACGAACACTTTAGATGTCAAAAGCAGCAGTCCACATGGATGAGTGATATCATAACGTGGTCGATAAAGTGTGACGTATGATAAAAAAAATTAAAATAAAATGTTTTCCTGTATATTGTTATAAATATTTATGAAATACATTTATTAAACTAATACGTATTGGTGAATTTTATTTAAATCACCTTTTCTAAATTTCCTCTCACTCATTGTTAAAAAAAATCCATATAATCTTATTAATTACATGGAAGTTATTGCCACACTAACTATAGAATGTGTGAATCATAAACATAGTCTGTTGTTTTTTTTGCTTTCTCTGTTAATTCAAATACTTAAATCTTGAAATTGTGATATTATCTAGTCTAAGGTCAGCCTTTTATAGTGGGCTAGTAAAAAACTCGTCATGATACGTGTAAATATCTCACAATTCTTTTCCAAAAAATAATTTTGGTGAACTTCTAGTATGCTACCCCTGATAACCTCATCCTTTAATACTCTGGTGACTGGCTCTGAGGAACTATTTTCTGCCCAGCTTGTAGAACAAGAGTGGTCATTATCCCAACGGCATGCACAGTAAAATATAATTTTCTAAAAAAAAATATCTGTACTCGCTTACGAAACAAAGTATGTGTTATCCACTAGTCAAAAAAAGCAGTTTACGAAATGAGAGAGATAGAGAGAAAGAAGTATTCATTCGCTTTTTTTCATTAAAAAAAAAAAAAAAAAAAAATTATCACGTACCCAGTATACGCTCCACGTGGATTCCTCCTCTACTGTTGTATCATGTATAGCTACTGCAGGTTTACTAGTAGATGCACACGCAATATGAGCATCATAATAGCCACTTTGGCTGCTGTACTGGTCGTGAAATTACTGAGGTCTTACTATATGCAGCTGGTACACTCAAAAATAAATGGAAGAAGACCTATGTTGGAGGACAGAAGATGATAAATAGCGAGCAACAGTAAATTTCGTGTTGCTCATTATATTACAAAATTAATCGTGCACCATAGGGTTTTTTTTTTATTTTTTGTATAGCTTTAAGCTTACTTTACGTTACATAACGGAAATCTTAATTAATATTTAAATCTGGATTATTCTCCAATAGGTCAAATGAATTCGGTTCTGGCAACTTATTGGCAATGCCGTGTATTTCACTTTTTTCTTTGATACTACTTTCATTGTCTGCATGACAGAACTATATAAGGATATCAACGGTCTTTTTTAATATCCAAAAATGGTTTTAATTTTTTGCGTCTATCTCAAAATAATGATTTATCGTCATCATACAACTAAATATTTTTCGTTTTGGATATTTTTTTTCTTTCTCAAATCTAAAAGGTAACAATAGCATGATTATCTCTCTTTTATGTTCATTGTAATTGGTTGCTATATCATGGTTTCTATAACGTGTAATTTAAGGTTGTTCTCTTTTAGTTTAAGGTTTTTTTAATGGATGTAGTATTTTAAAACAAATTAATTAAATTCTTCTATTTTTTTTTATACTTATCAGACAAAGTTATTTTCTAAACATTGCAGAATCTTCATTAGAATTTTGCAGTTTTTTTAGTCCTTTCTTTTATCATTCTTAAAAACTCAATTGGCCATATAGTTGGTATATACGTGACTTTGACTGAGGTCTTATACAAAGATTCTAGTTATAAAAACAAAGCAGATTCCTACGACTTGTTATTAATTCCAACTGAACTTCTATTTCAGGTAGAAGGCCTACAATCTTGTCTGGAGGGTTGGGAAAAAAAAGATAATTTTGCTACCAGAAGATCGCTCATCCTCTTGACAAGAGAAATTTTGGGGTAAAAAGAAACATGTGAAAACTTACAGAGGTACTTGTCCAAAAAAGTCATACTAGATGGAAATTGAACCGTAGTCTTATCCGTGTTAACCCACATTCTAGCTGACTGAGCAACCATGTGCTTTTTTAATTTTTTTTCACAGAAGAATACAGTTTTAAGCACTCTAAAAAATTTGGCTCCATTTTTTCACATAGGAGTTGAGTTTAATAAAAATTTAACTAATAAAGCACGAAAGAAGTATTACAACTATTCTCCCATTTTTTTAATACATATTTTTTTTAGCATGTAAAAGGGTACTCATAAGTTTGACGTTTTATACGTCCAGAAGCTTTAAAAGTCAAAACAGAAACTGAAGAATTATTAATTGCGATAGTAGCATTATAATTAGTACCAACAAGGTACTAAAGCGCTATCGAGCTACAGTGATACATGTATATTAGTTTCTACTCTTTGTTAAAGAACAATTTTTCAGAAATAGCTACTTTAGCGACAAGAACCAAAATGTAAATTTTTTACATTGTAAAATAGTTAGTGTAAAATTAGAGAATTCGTTAAAATCTACTAGACAAACTATATCTGCTATTTAAATGACCACTGCATCACACACCACTGTATTAAATTATTATTTTTGTAGCTTTGATTTTTGTTGAAGGATATCACAGGCATCCAACTTGTCCAACCTTCTACTTGAAAGTAAAGTTAGTTTTTTATGGTTTGTCTACTTTAAATTTACTGCAAGGAAAAACTAAACTTGTTGATAGGGTTGGATTGAATATAATTGTAATATTTTTATTATTAAAAAGTACGTTTATTTTATCACCAAATAATGGTTTTTCCATGACAAGAGTCTTGTTACTTTTGTCTAAATGAGTTAAAAGAATGTCTATTTTTTCTATGAAAATACATTTTTTTTTTTCTTACTTTTTGCATTAAACTTTATAATGAGAAACTAAAAACTACACCCAATTATCTTCACTACATGCTTAGGTAAATAGTTGTCTAAGAACTTTTGTAATGAATTCATAAAATTTTGAAAGTTAAGTAGCCTCATTAATTGCTAAAAAAGGCCTCTGAAACACAGGTTTGTACTTATTGTTGGGTTCGCATGTATGTTTTTGGTGTTCTTAAAAGCTTGTGCCTAAAATAAATGTAAAAAACTATGGTTACTTTTTAAGTTATGAATCAAAGATTTCAGCAGTATTAATTCTTCATATGAATATTGTATACGACAAGTAATGTCTTAGATCATAGAATTCAAAATTTTCTAGGTAAGTGACTGTAGGCCCTAAATGAAACGATTGTTAATATGCTGACTAAGAAAGGTACATTTGTACAAATTCTTCGCACCTTACACAATATGCTTAGAAATAATATTATTATGTCTACTCTATCTCACCAGAAAACTTCTTCTAGCAGTGGCAGATGTAAACTTCTGTTTGCTATTATTTTGTTACTTTAAATAATAGTGCTCTTCAATTTTAAAGTGGCGTTTGATGTATCAAAATGTGCTATGCCAATGTGTATTTTGATCGTTGACTAATCTTCTAATCTAAGTTGAATTAGGTTACCATAACAAAATCAGTCTTATTTTGGTCAAGTAAGGTTCAAAATTATTTTAAAAAATTTAATTTTTAAAATATATTTAAAAATAAAGAAAAGCTTAACCAGCATTTTTAAAGGGGGTTAGAACTCTACTCATAATAATCAAAATACTATTGCCATTTATTAATTTATGTAATGATTTTTTCACCAATAATTTATGTAAATATGTCTTATAATAGCATTAACAAGAAAGTAGATAATAATAATTACAATGAGGTCTCAAATTCCGTCGGTTTGAAGACAAAACAGTATAGAAATTCATAGCTTCTAGAGATTGACGTCAGAGCTGGTTTCTAGTCAGTCCCACTATTGCTGTATTTAAGAGGAGGGCTAGAACCAGAAAAAAAAGTTTTACTTGTTAATAATAACATGATTTTTATTATTTAGGAAGGCAAGGTTACAAGATGTATTGTAGGATACAATCAACTTGCAAAGTTGGTTTAAGAAAGGGCACTCAGTGACTAAGGGAGCTGATGTGTATACAGTGTAATGGTCAAGATAACAGTGAGAAAGAAAATGCAATTAGAAAAAACTATTTCCATACACTTTTTTTTAAAGAAATGCATCAGAATTTTGAACAATAAGAAAATTAAAGGTATGTTGATTTAGTTATAACGCTGGAGGGTTGTAACAAGGTGCTTGCATGCCGAATCATTACCAAAATATTTTCACCATGCCCCTACTAAAAGTTATTTTTTTTCTCCTGCTTTGAGGAGCAAAATTAGTTTTTATTCCCTATTATTTGGCTGCGCAGAAGCATATTGCACGAATGTATTTTTCTTTGCGTCGTTCGCATCATGTAGTAGCATATTACTTTATAATATACTGCTCTGGTTCTACAGCTCGTTGAGCTTCTGTAGCTACGTTCAAGTCTTTAGACTCTATTTCTATAGTACGACTAAAAAGTAAAAAAGGGAATATAAAGAATAGAATATCCCCTCTAAATTTACATTTTAAGAAAAGTAACAGGTTAGGCACGTTTGACAGGTTACAATTAATTATGTGTACCGGTAATTGAAGGAAGTCATAAATAAAAACAAATTTATTTTAATTACATAATTACTGATAAAACAGTACGAATATTTTTCGCTTTAATTATACATTTTTTCTGATGTTGTTTAAAAAAAATATTACTATACTTTTGTAATAATACATATCCTTATATTAAAAACAAAAATACCTTATTAAATTAATTGCTTACCGTTTATACATTAAGAATGCAAATTTATAATGTCCTTTTTTTATATTTGATACAACAGCTCTTAGTATAAGTGATTATTACTGGTAAACTGAAAACAGTTGTCTGAGATACGACTTCTGACTTGCAAAGTTATACAATCGATTTTAATACGTCCAAGTTTCTTATATTTAATTAGGGTTTGACGTACAAAAGCTTTTGGAAAACCTCCATGCAGTGGGTTGAGTACATTTAGTTTAGTATACAAGGAAGTTTGCCTTGCAAGCTAAAAGCATATGGTATTAGCGTCAAACAGTTATGTCATGTTGACCACCGGGAAAATTTAATACACTGCTTCTTAAATAATTTTTGTTTTCCAAGAACTCCTTAAAAAATATATTACATCGAATTTACAAAAAATAAGTCATCATTTAAATAATATAAAATATTTCCCGATTATATTTTATGTAGAATAGTTATTTGGATAAAACAAGAATAAAGCTTATCTGCACACATGAACGGAGATACATACTAATTAATGTATCAACAGAGTAGGGGAGTATGTGAGTGCCGAAATCTTTCTGGACTAGTATCAAGATAAGAACGTTCTTTATTGACTTTATCGATGGCAACTTATTTATAGATATGCCTGTTAGAATATAAGTAAATTTGAAACTACGTGCACGACACTGAGGTGCTCAGGCATTGAGCATGCGCAGAAGCTCTCGATTTCTGGGATTAATACATGTTTGTTGACGATACGTATATTCAGTGTACAGATAATCGTTGCTGAAAAAAAGCCTCATGTAATACGTAGAGTATTAATATTAATAAATTTAAGTTTATTATAGGAAATTTTATAAGGTGTTTATTTTTCCAGACTCATTAATTTTTAACATGGTAGCAAACCGTGGTTTGAGTTGCCTGTTTTGTTCTTGTTTTTTGATTTTTTACGCCTCTCTTTGGAGGCACGTGACAGTTACTTGTAAGTAAGAGTATAAAATCAAAAATGGATAAAAAAATATGTGAAGTATTCAAAGGATTAGTATAAAACGTGGGCAACAATATGTTCCACGTATGTTTTAGTAAAAAATTTATTGTGATGCAAAAGAATTAAGAAGCTTTATGAGAGGGAAAGTTTGGCACATGTTTAGTAGAAAGGAGTGTAAATGCGATGTTTGAGTATAGGTAAATGATAAATATACAAGGAGTGAATAGAACTCAACAGGTTGACAATAAGACAATCTTAAAAGAAAGAAACAGTGTTAATTTTAAATTAGAAAAGGAAGACAAAGACTACGTGAGAAGAAGTTTTTTGAAAATTTTGAAAATCGTGTTTTGTACGTTAAAAGTAATTACAGTTTGTGGAAAAAAAGAATGTCAATGTATTTGAATTTGTATTTAAATAAGAAACAAGAAATCAAAACGTAACAGAATCAGCTTGTAAAAAAAAGATTTTAAAGTGATGAATTACACATGTAGCGCATTAACTGTAAATCAATTTAATTTGATACTGAGAAAACAAACTCGTATAATATTATTGAAAAATTAGATAAGTTATACTTGACAGAACCAACAGCATTCCAAATATGTGTGCGAAATAAATCAGATAATATCGAATTAAGTGATTTTGAAAAGATAATAATTAATCTTTTCCTTTTCATTAACCGTTGCCCTAGCACTTTTTAATTCAATTAATTATGTACTAAGAACATTACCTCCCGCATAAGAACATATTGGTGATTTAATAGACGTTTTGAAAAAAGAGAACAAACAGTTAAGTATATTAGAAACAAAATTAAAATGTACGAGATAAAAGATCAAACACACAAAAATACACATAATAGTAGGAATTCAAGTGTGTTCAGAGTGGAAGAGAAAAAGAACTCTTATAAGTGTGGTAAACCAGGACATTTTCAAAATCAATGTTATAATAACAAGTATAATCAACGACAAAACGCATCAAGAGGATCGTGTGGTGTTTCAAATGTGAACAGAAGAAGAAGTAATCAACAGCGAGGAGGCGGATGAGATCAGTTCAGCAACCAATAGCAGCAAAACTTTCACAAAAATAACAGAGTCCATAGCAAAGTGCAGCGTGGTCAAGGTGAATATCAACAGTTGCAGAATTACCATTGTCAACAACAACATTATCAAGACAACAGTGCCAATTATGGTAGAAGACATAGCGAATATCAAAGTACTAACAAAGACTTATTTTGTACAATTTTTGATAACAATGAAAGTATTAATAAGAATCAAAATCTTACCAGTTATGAAGCAAATACTCTTAGTAATAAATTAAATGAATGTTGGATAGTGGATGAACTGGTCATATTATTAATAACTTAAATTATTTTTCTGAATATATAAATCTACAAAATCCAGTCAATGTTGAAATAGGCGATGGAAAAACTTTGAAAGCTGCAAAAATAGGAAATATAAATTTATTATTTAAACTAAGTGACAAAATTAAAACAGTCCATATAAAGAATGTTTACAATGTTCAAAGAATGGATAAAAATCCAATGGGTGTTGGTAAAAAAGTCAATTATAATAGAACTTTTAAGAAGAATAATACTGCGAAAACATTTAATGAAAAGAATGAATTGCTTACAAAAGCATATAAAATGAATGATGTATACAAGATTTTCAGCATAGTAGATAAAAAACTGGCATATGATGTTACATGTAATATAATTAAAAAGAGAAATATTGTAGAAGGCTAGGCCATGTTAGTTACAATTATTTAAATATTTTGTGTAAAGAAAAATTAGTTAAAGGTCTGCTTAACAATTTAGAGAAAAATTATTTTAAATATGGCACTTGTTTTCAAAATATAATGTATAATATTCAATTTTATAACGATAGATTTAGAGCAAATCATGTCTTAGAAATCTTACACATGGATTTAAATGGGGCTCATAGATATAGTTATAATCGAGATGAACGTTTTTTTCTTATTGTTGATGATTACAGTAAAATTTCTAAAGTATACATAATGAAGTTAAAGATGAATGATTGTTTCGTAGATTATGTGAATGAATTAGAAAACTTGACAGGAAAAAGAGTAAAAAGGTTGAGATGTGATAATGAAAGAGAATTTTTAAACAAAAGTATTTATGAATTTGCAAAGCATAATGGTATTATTATAGATCCATGCCCTCCATATATGCATGAGTTAAATGGAACTGCAGAAAGATACAATCGAGAAGTAATGGATACTTCAAGGTGTATGTTATCTGACTCAAAATTAGATAAAAAATTTTTGCCAGAATAAGTAAAAATGGCAGTTTACTTAGAAAACAGAACCGTAGCAAGTACTTTTTAAAGAAAACTCCATATAAAATTATGATGGGAGTTTAGCCAAACTTAAATAATATAAAACTGTATGGGAATAAAATATTTGTAAGATTGGCAGAGGTTAAACGAAATAATAAATGAGATAAAAAGGCAAAAGTAGAAATATTAGTAGAATATGTAAGTGTTGGTTAAAGAGTACTTATTAATAATAAAATTATAATTGCTAGACATTTAATATTGTCGAGGAGGATGTTAAATAAGTCGGTTTTAATGGTGAAAAAAATGAAAATTTTTACAGTAAAAAAAATGATAATAATGATAGTAGTTACAATGATTCGGTTTTTGATGGAAATATTAAAACGGTAATGACTAATAAAACTACATATAAAAATATTAGTACAATTATAAGTTCGAGTAGAACGTGTAAAGAACCAGAAACGCTTAAACCAGAAAATTATGCAACAAGTATTTACATAAATTAGGTTAGTGCAAACACTCCCAAAAGTTATAATGAAGCAATAAGCGATAAAAAGTGTGTAAATTGGAAGAAATCTATGGATAAGGAAATGAGTCGCATTATCAAAAATAAAACTTGTGAATTAGTGGATAGACCAGAAGATAGAAAAAATATTGATTCTGAATGTGCGTAAACCAAGACATCAGATAATAGATATAAAGCTAGATTAGTTATAAGAGGTTTTAGACAAAAAAAATTGGGAACATACATGCAGCTGTAGTAAGAACGCAAACTTCCAAATTCTATTGGCTTGTTGTTTACAAAATAATCTTAATACTATTTGAATGGATGTGGAATCAGATTTTTTTAGTGGAAATGTAAAATCAGAAGTATATGTTAAACAACCAGAAGGTTACAACGGTGAAACAGGCAGAGTATGAAGGTTCAAAAAAGCATTATATGGTTTCAGAAAGAGCCCTAGAGCGTGATATAAATATTTACATGCATATTTGAAAAGTTTTAAATTTAAATGAAGCGAGAACGATTATTATTTGTATTATATACATAGTATATATATAATTACATAAATAATTGTTATTGTTCGTATCATATACATGATAGATATAATGCAATTTAACTTATTGTCTTTGCGGATAACTTATTGGTACGCAGTTAATATCCTAATAAAATTAACGAAACTAAAAAGGTATTAACAAATAAATCTAAGATAAAAGTATAGATAATGGTTATACATATTTTGGTATAAACATTGACTACAATCGTAAATGTGGTATAATGACATTAGATTAGAAAAAAATTTATAGAGTCTTCAGCATGAACGTGTATTGTAATAAATGCCAATTTATGTGAAACTCCAACGACGCAAAACATAAAATGTGAGCCAGCATGGTTGGATTCAAATTTAAAAACTGTAGAAATTTGATAGGAGTACTTTTATATACAAGCTCAGGAACAAAACCAGATATCAGTTATAGTGTAAACTATTTAAGTAGATTATAAAACAGTTCAAATCAAACTCGTTACAAATATGCAATAAGAATTTTAAACATTTTTATTTAACAAAAGATATTGTGGTAACGTATGAAAGAAATTTTAAAGTAGATATCTTGACTTGTTTAGTGGATGCAGACTGGGCAGGTGATGCAGTTGATAGGAAATCGGCTTCTGTTTACGTTATGAAGCTGTTTAATAATGTGATATACATTGAAAGTCTAATAAACAAGAAAGTGTAACAAAATCTTAAACAGCAGCTGAATATGTGGCGTTGTCTGAAAGCGTAAGCAAAATTTTATGAATACGAGAAATATTAAAAGATTTCTAAATTATTTTAAATAAGCCAATAAATGTTTTCAAAGAATACTGTGGTGCGATTAGTATTGCTTAATTAAGTAATTTTATTGTTACCACCAAGGTATTATTTTAATAATTATTATATATTAAAATAACCATTTTTCTTTAAATTCGATCGTTTTACATAAATTTGAATTTTGAAATACGTGCGCAGCTCCGACTTCAAACTTTGCACTTAATAGTACCGTCTACTGCTCACAAGGTAGCAACTACTGGTCTTTAGTGAACATCGCAAGTAAGAAGGCAACGTAAAGTATATAAGAAGAACTGCGTAACGACCATCAAGTTCGCCTCAGATCATGCATATACGTGCAATGCATGAATCACTCACTTGGTATAATTAAAATATACGAAGCAGTGGTAGTAGTAAAGTACATATTTAATAAGCATCACTGTACACTAAACTACTCTATTACTTTCTTTAAACCTCACCATACGCCCCTCCTATCTCTCTCTCCCGCCTCATAAATATATATAAATTGCCTTTGGTCCAAGACCCAGAAATCTCTCAACATCGGGACGATCTTCAAGGTAACATCGAAAACCCCAGCAAGGTCAACTAGGTCGTAAAAGATTACGGCTCTGACATTACCCTCCTTCAACGCTCTAAACTTCGACGAAGCCAGCGTACTCACTGCTCCTACGACGTTAAGGCGATACCACCTTCATCGTTCGTCCACGAAGGGACGACTTGGCTATGCTGAAGTGACAGTGGTTACGTTTAACTACACCCCCCTTGTTCAAAGTTGCCTACCCCCAAAGGCCACTTTTAACAATTTGGCGCTCGACGTGGGGCCTCCTTTAAGGAATTCTCTGCTGCTTCAGGGAGGTATCTGCGAGTCTCAGAGTCAATCATTACCGCCGACTGACACACGCCTATCAGCAACCAACAACACTTCTTCTAGGTGGGGAGAAACACCTAGTGGCGCTTGACACACCTAACCTACAAACCCAGCATCAAGCACGGGGAGGATATGGACCTGAAGGACCAACCAACTTGTAAACCCGTGAGGACCAGTTACACAGCAGGTTCTTACATCTTGCAACAAGCCTCCGTAGAAGATGAGAAACGGGTATCAGCCTTTGTAATCGGTGGTAACATTGCCACTGAAGTCTCTCGGGCTCAACTTAGTTTGGAAGGCAACTTCTTTTCTCAAGAAGCAGAGAGTTGACAGAGGGCATGGTCATCCTTTAAGAAATAAGCAGAGGCCATTATCCGCCCAGGTCAACGAACTCTTCAGACACTTCGGTCTACAAGCCGAACTGACTCAAAACTACACTACCTCTATCTAAGCTCGCCCTGATAGAGGTTGCCGTTTATGCTCGAATACCCACTTTGACATCACGCCAATGCTCCTCTACGGGCCTCATGCTCCAACACCACCTTGAACGACGCACCACTTAAGCACGCTCAAATAGAGGAAACTGATCGTCGTCCACGCTCGAACACCACTTTTCGACACACCGACCTCAGTGCTTCGTATCACACCGAAGCTCCTCTACGAGTCTCTCGCTTCAACTGCACGTCGGACGTTCCACCATCCGAGCTCGATCAGAGGAAACTGATCGTCGTCCACGCTCGAACACCACTCTTCGACACACCGGCCTCAGTGCTTCATATCACACCGAAGCTTCTCTATGAGTCTCTCGCTCCAACTGCACGTCGGACGTTCCACCATCCAAGCTTGCTCAGAGGAAACTGATCGTCGTCCACGCTCGAACACCACTCTTCAACACACCGGCATCAGTGCTTCGTATGACACCAAAGCTCCTCTTCCGGTCTCACGCTCCAACTCCACCTCGGATGTTACACTACCTAAGCTTGCCCAGAGGAAACTGATCGCCGTTGATGCTCGAACACCCGCTTTAACACACCGACATCAGTACTTTGCATCACACCGATGCTCCTCTACGAGTCTCTCGCTCCAACTGTACGTCGGATGTGACACCATCCATGCTTGCCTTAACGGAGGAGGCTGATCGCCATCCGCGCACAACATCTGCTTCGACTCCACGGCATAAGTACTTCACATTATGCCGATGCTCTTCTTCATACTGGTACTCATGCTGGAACTCCACGTCAGGCTACTCACCATCTTAGCTCGTCCAAACAGAGGGCACTGATCGCCATCTACGCTCGAACACCCGCTTCGACATACCGGCATCAGTGCTTCACACCACTCCAAAGCACCTCTTCGGGTCTTACGCTCCATCTGCACCTCGGACGACACACTACCTAGGTGTGCCTGAACAGAGGAGACTGATCGACGTCCATCCTCGAACAACTAATTTGACACACCGGCACCAGTACTTCGCATTACGTCGATACTCCTCTTCGGGATTCAAGCTCCAACCACACGTCAGGCGCTACACCGCCCCAGCAAGCCAGGACTGAAGAGATTGATCGCTATCTATGCTCGAACCCCGTTTTGACACACTGGCATCAGTACTTCGCATCACGCTGATGCTTCTCTGCGGGCCTCACGCCCCAACCGCACGTCGGACGTTACACCATCCTCGCTCGCTCAAACTGAGAAGACTGACCGCCATCGACGCTTAAACACCTGCCTCGACACCCCAGCATCAGTACTTCGCATCATGCGGGTGCTCTTCTTCAGGACACATGCTGGAAATAAACACCATCTAAGCTCGCCCACACAGAGGAAACTGATCGCCATCCACGCTCGAACACCCGCTTCGACTCTCCAGCATTAGTGCTTCGCATCACACCAATGCTCCTCTTCGAGACTCACGTTTCAACTACACGCCAGACGTCATGTCACTTAAGCTTGCCCGCTCGGAGGAGACTGATCGTCATCCGTGCTCGAACACCCGCTTCGCCTCACCGGCATCAATGTCTCGCATCACCCTGATGCTCCTCTTCGGGATTCACGCTCCCATTTCACGTTAGATTATATATAGTAAAAAAAAAAAAAAAAAAAAAAAAAAAAAAAAAAAAAAAAAAAAAAAAAAAAAAAAAAAATTAGACTAGATTAGAAGATTAAGTCCACCATTACGCAATTATCAGAACGCTGCTACCAGAGTTCTCCGGCTCAACTGCTGTTTGGTCACAATACCTCTCAACCAAGGGAATGGATAACCCATAGCCAGCAACTCAACTCCTACCAAAGAAATACATTCAGGTTCTGGATCATCAAGCACGATGCCAGGAACAACACCACTTGACTGGTCAACCCAGCCCTATCTAACTACCAATCTCCACGGGCCGAGCTACCACGAAAACTCTACGTTTCCAAACTCGCCCACACGGAGGCCATCGATCGCCGCTGACATCCGAATGCACACTTCAACCTGCCGGCATCGACAACTCCACAGCACACCGCAGGCCCAGAGCCCTCTACAAGGTCTGATCAGAAGATCGTGACAACCAATGCTAGCGAAATAAGCAGAGCGGATAAGTCCACGAGACCGTTCCGAAACAATTCAGAAGAATTAGGTGACGTCTCAGTACCACCACCCGGAGGTCCTGATGAGCCAAACCAACGATACAATTTGCGTCCACGAAATAATAAGTGAAGTGTAGTGAAAATAGATGTACATAATGAAAAGACACTAAATAAAGTAGTATGAGTGTGAGAGTGCATGAAACCGCGGACCTTTGTCAATCGAGAATGGATGAATAAATGACCGTGAACATTTACATCGAGAGTAATAACTTCTACGACTCCTGTAGCTCTGCCACTGCTTTCTCAAATTTATTATTAACTCTTTAAAAAGGGGGGGTTTGTTACCGCCCGGGGTATTATTTTAATAATGATTATATATTAAAATAACCATTTTTCTCTAAATTCGATCGTTTTACATAAATTTGAATTTTGAAATATCGTGCGCAGCTCCGACTTCAAACTTTGCACTTAAAAGTACCGTCTACCACTCGCCAGGTGGCAACTACTGGTCTTTAGTGAACATAGCAAGTAAGAAGGCAACGTAAAGTATATAAGAAGAACTGCGTGACGACCATCGAGTTCGCCTCAAATCATGGATATACGTGCAATGCATGAATCACTGACTTGGTATAATTAAAATATACGAAGCAGTGGTAGTAGTAAAGTACATATTCAATAAACATCACTGTACACTAAACCACTCTATTACTTTCTTTAAACCGCACCATACGCCCCTCCTATCTCTCTCTCCCGTCTCATAAATATATATAAATTGCCTTTGGTCCAAGACCCAGAAATCTCTCAATATCGGGACGATCTTCAAGGTAACGTTGAAAACCCCAGCAAGGTTAACTAGGTCGTAAAAGATTATGGCTCTGACATTACCTTCCTTCAACGCTCTAAGCTTCGACGAAATCTCCCAAACGACTTGGCTCTCCCGAAATGACAGCGGTTACGTTTAACTACACACCCCTTGTTCAAAGTCGCCCACCCCCAAAGGCCACTTTTAACATAATGAAAAACTCGAAACATATCGAAACACATTTTCACTGTGTAAACAAGAATTTTTCAAACGGTATAATTAATATAGTTAAAGTAAACTCAGAAGATAATGAAGCAATTATTTTTTCTAAGGCATTAGGGAGAATTAGATTTGTGGAGTTTAAAAAGGATTTAAGATTGATTTAAAATGAAAACATAATTAATTAAAATTTGTAACACGATAAAGTTATAAATTTAAGAAGGCGTGATAGAATATAAGTAAATGTGAGATGACACGTGTGACGCTGGTATGCTAGGACATTGAGTGTTCGAGGCGTGTGCGTTAGCACACACTAGGCTCGGATAGGGTAATTGGGAAGACACAATAAAACACAATAAAACTAAACAGCATAAAAATAACAACTTTTAATGTCACTTAAATGCCAAGAAATCACAGTTAATATTCACAAAAATTGTAAAGGTCAAAATTATACAGAAGAAAATAAATACTATCTATAGTCTTAAAGCAACGGACTGTTGAAATATATAAAGGCGAAGAATGTAGAAAGAAAAGAGTCAAGTTGAATAACACAATATGTAAACACGCACTGGCCTTGAGCTCGCAAGAGAGTTTGGAAGTAACACGAAATAAATGTGAAAATGAAAGCACTGATATAGTATAACTGATTGAAATATTGATTAACTAAAAACCCCTGTCTGTAAAAATGCACAATTACTGTCTGTAGAAACACACAAGAGTTTCACTGAGTCTTGCTGTTTATAATCACTGGTAGTTCGATGAGATTAACTATTTGAGCTGGTCTGCAGATTATACAGTGAGAAACCTAAACAAAGCACTAAGTGCACTGCACTGCAGAATTGAGTTTTGTCCACTGTATTACGAGAGTTAATCAGAAGATTTACACTAGCATTTAAGGTGATGTATGCACCTTGGAATGCTAGAGTTTGGCAACGTAAATTAAGAGAGTCTTTCTTCGACGAGAGCTGAGTATAATCTGGCACTTACAGTATACAAAGCTTGCCACATGAATACGCACACACACACCTGCAGCGCGCCAACTAGACCAAGCGCACACGCACAGAGCGTTGAGCCGACAGAGACTACAAATGTACACAATGTACACAAAAGCCGGGCCTACTGTCAGTGGCTCTCATTTCCAACATTGAGCATGCGTAGAAGCTTTCGTGTTCTGTGATTAATACATGTTTGATGATGATACGTACATTTAGGGTATAGATAATTCTTTGCTGAGAAAAGATGTTTCATGTAATACATATAGTATTAATATTAATAAATTTAAGTCTATTATAGAAAATGTTATAAAAATTTCATTTTTCCTGGCTCATTTATCTCTAACAGAGTCTATCATCACTTGCTTTAGATGTAAATGAGGTTGGCTTCAAGACTTCTTCGACCAAAGACTTGGAAGCTTTTGCATTTGAAACAGGCTCTGTATTCTTTCTTTGAAGTTGCACTGCTTTAATTGGAGATACGTTATCCTTTATGTCAGCATGGTAAAAGGTTCAAAGCCTTTGACTGCACACTCGTTTGACAACAGAGTACTTGAAAGTAAGTCTTTCCTGAATAAAAGCAGTATTATAAAATTTTTACATTGAGCTTCTGTGCATTCTATAACTGTAGTGTCACAAGAACTTTCTAAAGTCTCTCCTGTCATATGAAAGCTAACATGAACTTCACATTGCATGTGCTTCTTTAGCTGAGCCTTGCAATTACGTTAACAAAATAAAGATCATCTTGAAAAATAATTCATGCCACATAAACTGCACTGTAACACTCATTTACATTAGCTTCTGATACAGAGTTGTTCTTTAAAAAGAATATCTTATGAACAGTAGAAAATGGGATGTATACATTTTATTTGCTTTTTCTAACTGCTGATTAAACTAATGCAAAAAAGTTTGCAAATATTTTTCAGTAAAAGAAGGTATTAAACAATGTGAACGTAAATCTTTGCAAGTTTCTGGAAAAAAGGTCCTTGAAGTTTCATCAACCTTTATAGGTACAAGCTGAAAGTTATGATTTTTTTTATAGTAAATTCATCTCTGAATATTTCAATTAAAATAGATATTTCACAGATTTAATAGTAATTCTCACAGGAGTGTTACACATATAGATAATGATCATTGACCTGTCAACGAGATCGAAATTTTTTTCTGTTACCTTCGCACCTCTATCTTTCAACAATACCTTTAATTGTTTCAATGTCATTTTACCATGCATGCTATTCTCATCCATCTTAAAACTCTTGGTCACACGCATCCACAACTTATGACCTTTTTCAAATCTTGATATGACTTGGGGATCGTTTAATTAATGTAATAACTGTTTTATTCATGTTTCTGTACATTTATTAGTTTGTTTTTACTAAATTTTATTTGTTCTAATAGTAGTTCTTAAAAAAAAAATTGTTTAAAAAACAATATATTTTTAAATTTCTCGGGTGTCACCATGACAGAGATACTTTATCCTGGTACCATCTGCTCTGAGCTTGTAAAGCTAAGGCTATAGATTGGTTACTATGGTTAATCTTCTCTGTTTGAGAATAGCTTCGTCCTTAGTACTATTCGGTAGGGGACAGAAAAAACTTTTGAAACCAAATTTTCAGCTTCCTATTATATGTGCATGCACAGTAATGTTGAAATTAGTGTTTTTTATAATTTATTTTCCGATACTTTAATTTGATTTTGAAAAACTTAAAACAATCTCAAAAAGTAGTTTTTTTCATGGCCAGCAATCAAAGATCTATTTTGAAAAACATAACCTCCAAAATGATGTTCAAAAAAATTTTTTAACTTTAAAATAGATTTTTTTATCATGTTTAATAAAAAGGTCTCATTTATGATTTAATATTTTTTCATGTATTTCTGGATCATCCTCGGAATCTCGATAATTAACTGGCGATATTTTCGGTGGCACATACCAAAAATAACTAAGAACTCGTTTTTCTAAGGTTATTTGCAGTTTTTCATTGGTGGATATGTATTGTTTTAAATTTTTAGTAACTTGTAAGATTTCGTTTTTTGGCTTTTTTTACAATTCTTTAACTGTTTTTGCATCAATATAGGTGGCACCGACCAAAAAATTCTAAAAACGCATTTTTTAAAATTGTATACGATTTCAAATTGGTTACATACATTTTTAACGTGTTTAAAAAGCCCTTTTTTGATAAATTTTTTCTTACTTTTTATTACACTGCTGTCAGTTTTTTTATTTTTACGGTGACTTAAGTTGACAAATAACTTATTTTCAGGTAAGGTACAAGTTTTCCTAATAAATATTGCTTTTCAATAATTTAAAATAGTTTAATTTGATACGATTTTTTAGTACCAGATAATGCCTTTTCTGTTTTGGTAACGTTAATCTTAACTGGACTTGTATTTATAAAAACAGAAAGAATACTTCGCATGAAACATAAGAATAAGACTGGCTAGAAAATTTCCCGTTAATTACTACAACGAATTACTCTAAATATCGTAAGATAGAGGTTGAAAGCTTATTTACTTTGAAAAACATTTTTAATATTTATTAAATGGACTTTGGAACTATTAAATGATTTTATTTATGTAAGTTATAGTTAACGAACGTAAACTTTCGGGCACTAAAAAATATTTGTACGTATTACAAAACAAGCACCTGGCTCTAAAGCCATATTAGTCCTTTTTGTTGCGAATGGGTGCTGCAACTTTTATTGCAAGTAATTTTCAAATAACCTTCATTGTTCCTTACAATACAGCAAATACTCATACAATATTAATCTTTTTATTTTATAACTTACTAACTACTTTGAGTTTATCTTAAAAGTATGGATATAATTTTCTTTGTCTCATTTAAGTATGACATTTGTTTCCAATTTGGTACTTACTTTTTAACTCTATTAAATTATTGTTCTTATGTAGAATAGAATCTTAAGGATTACAGGAATTGTTCGTAATTTTGATAGTCACAAAAAAAATGTGCGTGACACATTAAGAACCGTATGTCTTTTATTCTTGTGTAACGTCCGAACTTCTATAAGTGAAGGGCGGAGCTCGTAGATTTGTTCTACAAACCAATAAATTTAATTTTCGTTCATCAAGAACCAGCCATTGTCCCAAGAGCCTTATTTGCTTTTACTTACATTATACTTTTCTTTGAAATCGCTGACTCGACGTTGTGGTGTTAGATTTCTTCGAGTGATATGTATGGAATGGTCTACGCTGAGCTGGCGTTGACTTACTCTTACAGTTCATGTCTTATGTCATACGGTAGTGGCCTATCTTATTTGTCTTTTCATCTCACGTCCCTGTAAAGGTTTTTGTTATACAGTGTCTGTTTTATTCTTCCTCAAAATTTAATTTATTCATGAAGGTAAGAATTATTTGTCAATCAATTGAAATTATTAGATCTTGAAATTTTTCATACAATTAAGCAATTGAAAGGTTTTTGAATTAAAAAAATTAATTTAATCAACAACCAAGTTATGTCTTATCTGGTGATTTAATGAATTTGGAAAAGCCAGAAATAGTTAATTTTACAAATAGTATTGAAAATTAAGTCTCAGATTCGCATCTACAATGTTATAAAATTTATAGTTTCCTTAGCCTAACTTACTTCTATGTTCGTGCGTGAGCTGCTACTTGCGCGCACGCAGTCGCAAGATCTTACAAGGTTGACCGTAACAATGTTCCTAATCCTATACGAGAGCACTCGTGGCAATGACAATAACTAGGCTTCTGCTTTGAACGTTGGAACCCAAGTCTACGGTCTTTTCTTTTTTGCTCCTCCTTGATTCACTTTTTAGGTGACTTTACAGTGGCCTGGTTTGCTCGAGCTTTTCTCACACAGCTTAGTCACTGAACTTACATCCTCATCCAAAAGTCTTACATCCGCTTAAAAGACGCAACAGAACTCACTCTCAAACCTTTATAGTTACTTTGGGGCACTTGATGAAAGAGAAAAGGCGAATATTGTTATGTGCGAGGAGCTTTTATACTCTTGCGTTTAAGGAGGACGCATCAGGTTGGGGATCTGAATGACCTATTAGTGCTTAACCTAATTACCCTCGACTGACATGAGCACAGTCATGGTGGAATAATTTCACAGTAATTGATGGTTCAAACTGCTGATCTCTTGGATTTTATATTAAGTACAAGTTGCTGTCGGAATTGTGTACGATGTTTCTTGTGGACCTATGCAGTAAAGAATATTGAAATTATTGAGTGTTCACATTATTGGATGTACCACTGGGAATTGATGTGTTAAGATGAGCGTTTCGTAAGATTCTTTGAGGATGCATGCGTAGTTAGAGTTTTGCGATGGTAGCTTGTTTCAAAAAAAAAGGTTACATGTTACGCGACTGCAGAAGCAGGTATACCGACAGATGGTTCAAGATTGCTGAGCTTTTGCTTTTTATAATTTAAAAACGAGACTTTGTGTTTTAAAGTAACAAATATTAAGTATATGACATGGGATGTTACACTTGATCCCTTTTTTTTCTACTTACTTACATTATACTTATAAACATAAAGTTGAAAATTTAAAAAGAAACTTATTGTGTTAAAGTCATTTTTTGAACGTTATGATAACATTTCTTATGATTTTCTAAAAGAAATAATCTAACTTTATAATACACATTAATTATTCTCAAATAAATTTGCCAACAAATCAGGTTCTGTTATTTAAACATAAGAAGAACAGAGCTGTATATACCAACCTAGTGGGGATTATTGGTATTTTTATAACGAAACCAACAATTACACTTTATCATTGATGTACTGTAATAATAAGATATTTTTAGGTAAATTTTTAATGTAAGTACGAAAATATGTGATTGATTTTTATTTACTGACTGACATAAGCCAAATTTTCTTGGGCTATTTTTAATTTTACAAAAGGTACATGGTTACATTGCAGAACTCATTGTCTCTGGAAGTTTTATTTCAAAAACTACTTTGATTTTTTCGGACCAAAAAAACTATTTAGAATTTTCTAAGTTGCATACACTCAAAGAATAGACGTTTACCACTACCCTAACGTTATCAATCAAGAGCATCTTGAGATAAAGAAAGCCAATGTTAGTGGGGCTAACATAGATTTTTTTCCATATTTTATGTATGCAGCGTATCTTAAGGATGAAAAAATTTTATGTACTAAGGCTGATGAAATTGTTTTTAACATAAGTTTCGTACTTTAAGTCTGATGAAAATATTTTATAAGAAGTATTTTGTTTTATTAAAACTATTTATATTAATTAATATAATTCTTGAGTTAAAGCATAATTTTTTTTATCACAGAAATAATGCATTAGTCATCTATGTTTTTAGTATTCGTAATCAGTTCTATTGCACTCACAACTATGGCATTAACAAGAGAAGAATCTCCTAAACAAGATAGAGAACGTGATAAGCGACAGTGTTATATATGTTTAATTTCATCAAGAAAAGTAAGAGGTCTAATAAAAACTTTAGAGACTGACATTGAACTAGAACATGAAAAAAAATTTGCAGGCTCAGAAAACATAAGAATTAAAGATCCATTGTGTAATTTGTGTAGATCGCGTTTAATAAAATCAATCACACAATCAAAATTTATTAACTCCTTTTATGTATTATAAACCATTAGTTTTAAAGAATTAAATATTTTTGAGATCTTTTCACAGGTTAGTTTGATGGATTTTGAGTCTTAAATAAATACAGAATCGTCAGGTTATACCGCAGTTAAAAGAGAAAAACCGAAAACAACAGATTTACCTATTTCAAGAACTTGATCAACTCATTGCTATTGCTTTATTTGTGATTGTAAAAGGTAAACAGACATAATTAGTGTATAATTCAAATGTTTGGCCAATCACTGTATTCATTTTTAATGGTCGACAATACTGCCGTAAGCATTTGATTTAAAAAAATATTTTATGACGATGATTTTCGTAATATAAGTACATTTGCGTTAAAAATACAATAGACTTTAAAGAAGTATCTCAAGTACTAAATATATATTCAGTCAAAGTAGATCAAAGTATGTTGTATACAACTGCTGATTTCATAATGCCTGAAAAAAAATTGAAGGTATTGACAGGATTATCTTGGGAGAATATTATGCAACTTCGAGGGCAGCTGACTTCTTTTAGAAATAATTTGGTGAGAACAATAACTCAAGCAATTATTGTTTTTTTATTTAAACTGCGAATAAGTAACTCAAACGCAATAATTGCGTTTCATTCGGTATTGTTATCTTTTTAAAAAAATGTACTACCAAAGGATTTTTGATTAAAAAATGCATGTAGAAAAGATTCAATAAACTTCTTAAATAGCTGAAAAGTTACACCTGGAAAAAAATTTTATATTAATCTGTGATATGGAATGTATAATAGGCACGAGAAAAGTTCTAGTAATCCAGACCAAAGAAAATCGTCTTCAGGACAAAAAGGTACCTCTGGCTAAGTCATTTACGATATGTACCACTAATGGTCATATTGTTGATATGGAAGGTCCTCACACTGCCAATGTTAATTATACAAAAATTTTAATGAGAATCTTTGAAAACTAGGAAAGATATTACAAAAGTTCCTGAGTAAAAGTGACATTTTTGTCTTAGATAGAGGCTTCCAAGATATCAAACAAAATTAGAAGAAATGTAATACGCGGGGTTATTAGTGTCGAATTGCATGTTATTGTAATGATAAATTTAGTAAGCGCTTAGGGTCAGATAAACATATGCAAGAAGAAATATTACATGCCATGAAGTCAAGTAAAGAAATTAAAAATACATTAGCAGAAGAAGTGGAAGAAAAAAAAATGGGTATGACGAAAATCAACCTTCCAATCTTTTTCTTTGTTCGATATTGCAGATTTTCCTGAAATAACTGAAAATTAAAAAAAAAATACTTTTTACAGGATCATACCAACTAAGACAAACTGTATCTTACCTGGCGGAAATTCTGAAAATGATTGAAGATAACGATGCTGTAAAGACATAAGAGATATTTTTAAAATTCATGTACAATCAAGACAATTAAAAAAAAAAAAAATTAAAATTTTTAGTCGAGTACGAGCGTAATAGTATTTGATATTCAAGCATTTGTTAATACTCGAGTAACTGCGCTAAAGGTAGTCATACTGTCGGATTCTGTGTCCATATCGCTGCAATCATATACTATCTCTTTCATAGAACGTTCTTCTCAAAAATTATAAAACCAGCAGAGATCCTCTCTTAAATATTTTTTTCTGATGGTATGAAAGCTTGCATTGACGAAGACAATGATGACGATGTATAAACAAAATTATAATTATGATTTTTTCCACTTTTAAAATGTAAATGTAATAAAAAACACTTAACTTAATATTAAAGATATTTATGTAATTCGCTTACTTTAAGATGCATTAAAAAAGCGTTTTTACTTTTTAAGTAAAAATTTAAAAAAACTAAGGACAGACAAAATTTTTTCTTTCAGTATTTCGTGCTATTTAAATATTTTACTCATAGAGCTGAAATTTTCTTACGCACATACATACTGTAGTTAATACGAATATATAATACCAGCTTTTAGCGTTTTACGTGATGTATTACCAGAAACATTGCAAAACTAAGATAAATATTGTAAGGGGCAATATGATGTATGTCAGAGGTAATAGTTTTATCTCAAGTCAGCGCAATATTACTGAAAATAGACTATACATTAAAAGAATAATCAGGTTTCTGGTCTTTTTTTACGTGAGGCACCAAAAATATTGCAAAAAAAATAGTTAGATCACAAAGAGTACTACATAAAATATATAAACAAGGAACTTTAACCTAATAAAATGTGATATTTTTTTAACAATCCATTTTACCCCAAAACGATGCGTTTGCTTAGTTTTTTAGCATAAATTACCACGAAAATTAAAAAACTTACAACAAAGTCAATAATGTTATCAAAACATACAACAAAAATGGCCACTCAAAATTATTGTAAATCCATGAAACCAATAGGAAACTGTACATAATCTTACAAAAATTCTTTCTTTTCATTTTTTGGTTCGTGACACCTAAAATATTGCAAAAACAACGACGGAATTATAAAAAACATTAAAAAATACATCCTTATAAGCTACTTAAAATTGTAAGCAAAATTCGTTAGCTAATGGATAAC
The DNA here is from genome assembly GCF_036245765.1 of Copidosoma floridanum. Lineage (NCBI taxonomy): Eukaryota > Metazoa > Arthropoda > Insecta > Hymenoptera > Encyrtidae > Copidosoma > Copidosoma floridanum. Next base: position 18,630,593 of record NW_028321897.1, on the reverse strand, counting down.
GGCAAATAACCTTAAAAAAACAAGTTTTTTGACATTTTCAGTACATGCCACCAAAAATATCGGAAATGAATTAGTAAAATTGCAAAGAGTTTTTAAAAATATACTAATAAATATTAATTATTAGTAAGACTTTTCTTATTAAACATTGTCAAAAATTGATCGTAAGGTAAAAAGATTTTGTTGTACTTTATTTTAAAAGGTATGTTTTTAAAAAAATTCTTTGGTTGTTGGCCATGTCAAATGCTCTTTTTTTAGTTCTTTGAGTACAAATTGAAGTATGGAAAAAATAAATTATAAAAAAATTGAAATGTGGGTCTGGGGACCCCTGGCAGAAGTGAGACTTCCAACTTAAATTTCATTTAACTTGGTATAACAGAAACTAAGAACATTATATAACGCCATAATTCGATAGGTCCTTAAAAATACAAAATTAATATGGTAAAAAATGTTATTATTATTACGTATTCAAGCTCACCAGTGCATAAATTATGAGTACTTATACGTTTTTTTATGTTACAAGTGACTCGCATACTCTAAGACCTTTCATATTTGCTATGATACATGTATTAATACATGTGCAAATTGGTGGTCAGGTGATGCAAAACGAAATATAAGTTTTTACCTTACTGCCCCGAAGAAATTTACTTTTGTTAAGTTACTTAGGACAACAATTTTTTTTTTCAAAATTACTATTTGTGCATTTGATATGACATCATATATTATTAACTAGTTCTTGTTGGAATAATTGTATCCAACAAATAAAAGTTTTTTCTAATTTTGGCTACCATGAAAGTAAAATAATGTACTGTATCTAATGAAGATTTAGGAAAACAATAGACATCAAGGTTTTTTTTATTATCAAGTTGTAATTTTTATTTTATTTATTTTCTGTGATTATTTATAATTTTATTTTAAAATTAGCCTGGGCTTATAACTACTCGCTACTTATCTTAAAATTAATGATAAGAATATACATTTTGGTCACGTGACAATGATTCTTATGATACATCATAAAGAATATGGATCAAACCTATTCATAGCTAGGATGTGTAGAATGTTGCTGTGTCTTTGAAATATGACTTATTATTTTAGAAATTATTACAAATGTTTGTATAAATTTATGCAACACATGGTTTTGCACTTCAATAATTATTTTTTTCTATTTATGGAGTTATTCTTAGCCTCTCAGGTATTTCTTTCAAGCTACGATTGTTTTTATAATTTTGAGAAGTTCTGTTGTTACAATATTTCTTTGAAGATTTTGTCAACATTTATAATAATATTCTAAACATGCCATACTGAATAAAAATTTTTTTTGACTTGTTCTTTTTAAGATGTAGTTGAAATACGAGAAAATGTAGGTCATGTTTGTGCACAGTCCAACTCTTTTCTACTTGTAAGCCTTGATTACGTAGACAGAGAACCCAAAAAAATAATTATTCTAAGTCTATATAGCTTGAATTTTAATCTACAAGTGTTTTCCAAGTTTTAAAAGGTTATGTTGTAACAAAAATTTGTCAAAGATTATGTAAATGACCATATTGATTTTTCAAACACATCATAGAGAAAAAAGATTTTTTCACTTGTTTGTGCATGGTTCAACCCCTCTATATTTATGCACCTCGATCTTGTAGAGAGAGAGAGAGAGAGATAGAGAAATGACATGGTGCGTTAGACAAGAAATTAACTCGTGTTGCGAGAAAGAGAGAGATAGAGCGGGAGGGAGTGTGTAAATAAGTAGATTGAGGAGAGGACTTGGGCTGCAGGGCGGGTGGCTACGTTATTTTGTCATGCATTCTATTCACTGCACAGCATAAAGAGTCTTACTTCAAAAGAACAACTTTTGACACTCCTGTGTATGTGCATTTAATAGGAAGCTTAAGGTGGCTCCTCACTATAAATCCCACAAGAAGAGTAAGCATACTGCAACACAGTTTTTCATTGGCTGTGAAGGTTCTTGACTAAAAATGGATAGGTACCTATAGTCCCTTCAAAAAAAGTTTGGTCACATCCATACTGTTGACCTATATCGTACAATACAGTGACCCGATCAGACGTAGGTATATAAATCTGACAACATAACCCTAGTACGTAAATAATAATAAGCTGACGATAAGTACCTAACAAAAAAGACAAGTACTTAAAGTACAGAATAAAGGTACTTTATTACAGTACAAAGACAACTTGTCTTCAAGAATAATAAACAAAATGGCAGAAACTGGCATAATTAATACCGTTTTACAAGAAGCATTCAGCACAAACGGTAAAGAGGGTCTCCGTATTTAACTCTCTGAAAATGTTAATAATAAGCCACGGGTGACCAAAGACAAAAAAACTTTAGAAAAAATCTACAAGTTATTTATTAGTGACGAGTAAATAAAACCGTGTCCTAACTTTATCGTGGTACATTCTATTAATTTTATCTATTAGTCAAAAAAGAACATAAGTCAGCCCCACATTAAATTATTTTCTTAGGTCAGCGTCTCATTTATTTTTATTATAATAACGATTTCCCACAACTCCTGTTTCATTTTACGTACAACATTCTGACCACTTCAAACTACGCGGGCTACCGCTCTTCGGTGTAGCAGACGTCCCACACTTTTCATTTGTTCCGTAACTTGCACACTTATTAACTATTTTCACAAAATATCCTATAAAACCCATGGTAATGTCCAAGTACCTGAATGTCGATAGGAAGATTCTCATTTCTTCTATCTGCTACATAGTTGTCTTAAAGCTTGCTTTTATACTTTTTCTTTTTTAAACTACGCAAGAATTAGCGCTACACCAATAATTCATTGTTAAAGCGTTACTTTTTCTTTTATTATAGTGACTACTGATAATGTACCCATAGTTTATTGTCAAATCGTTAGTAATTATGTAAATATGTTTAGTTGCAATACAATTATTTTCATATTATAACACTTATCATAAACATTAAGTACAAAGATTGAAATAACACATCTTTTAGATTTGAAAGTCAATTCATGTTTTAATCAGCAGTTACATATAAATAATCGAAAACTTGTCATGATTTTTGGTAATGATTACTTTTCGTACTCAACATTCATTGACTTTTTATATGCATAATAAATACAAGAACAACGTTTTATATCTTTTTTAAAAAATTTTAAATAATAATATAGTCGTGCAATACAGCAAGATTGCATAATTCTTGGTAATGTAAGCTGATGTTCAATTGTACAAACATTTTATCGGGATATCAAACAATTAAGTTTGTGAGTTCACAAAGAACAAAATGTGTAAAAAATGTAGTTTTAAGTTTGCAAGTGTATGTTTATTTATGTACGTGTCTGTTTGCGTAGTTATAATACATACGTGTACACATATGACATACATACACTTAATTATGACTATATCTATTAGATTTTTAATTTCCATGATTTTTTTTTTAATAAAGGTCTCTTTTAAACGATATATTCAATTCAAATAGCAACTCAACACGAGACATTTAAGATATTTTATCGCAGTTTATAATAGCTCTGAGGAAAAATTTTTTGAGTTAAAAAAAAACTTTCTGATTTTTTCTCAGACTTTACTTATTTTGGCAAATTTGCATTTTGAATAATAACACGATACTTGCAAGTTCTGAACAAACCATAAGGTCGTTCTTTATGCCTTATGTAACATAGACATGTTGTTCAATTCATTGTCTTATTTAATCGATTTATTAAATTGTGTACAATTTCCCTTTTAATGTTATAGGAGGCTACTGAAGTACAAAGTACCTTATCAAAGTATGCAATCAATTTATAGCAACTTATAGTTAAAAAAAAAGATTCAAACATGTGTGGACCAAACAAAATAGTCCTAAAGTTGTATGAGACAATTTTCTATTGACCTAATTTTTTGCTTTCTAAGAAATTGTTAAAATTTGTTATCAAATTGATTTTAATACACCTATATGAAATTTAAAAAAATATGAATGCAAAATACAGATAGTTACATACTGTGTCACCAAAACAAAGGAGTTATAGAATAAGCTATTTGTACCTGAGCAAGATATTGAAACAAGTTCAGAAACAATAAGTAAGGTTTGTAATGACAAGCTTCTTGTTAAAAAATTTGCAGGAATGGTATTAGTACTAGGTTTTCTAATAATGCCGTGTTAATAAGAATATTTTGACAAATACCTCTATGTTGAAGGCTCGTATGAAAAGTGTCGAGGTTTTAAATTTTTAAATTTTCAGTTGGAAAATGAAGTAAGCCTACAAGAAAACATACTTGTACTTTAACGCTTTAGCAAAAATTCAAGGTATTCTATGTTTTTGATATCAATTCAAAAATAAGTAGTCAAATCCGTTTACTCAACACGTATCAGTATTACTAATGTTATTCAAGGTATTTAATACAGTCTTTTTGATATGAGCAAAAATTGCATTTGTCAATGTGATTTGGAGCATTTAAAACTTTTTTGATTTTATTTTGTTTATTAATAACCATTTGTTAATATTGTTTTGAGCAAGGAATCTGTGAATATGTTTTTTAAAACTTATAATTTAAAAAAAAGGTTTTCCCACGTTATCTGACAATTTTCTTTTAATTAAATTAAACACTTGTTCGTGCTAAAAGTTTCTTAGCTTAATTTACAACAGTTATCCTTCTCTCAATATGCTACCCTAATGAGAAAGAAAAAATTTTTTATTTACAATAGGTTCTTGTCTTGGAGTACCAGTTCTTTACTCAGCTGCAGTAAAACTGTCCTTGTATTAGTTTTACTCGTTTTTTTAAGCATTATATAATAACTGTAGCGAATTGCTCATTTGCACTACAAATAAAGTAGGCATTGAAAAATACGTGTGAATTCTCTATTTTGCAAGATCGTCCAACACTTGTTGCCAACACTTGCAAACGTTAAAGGTTAATAACTTTGTTTATAATAAAGATACTTGAACGCAAACGCTAAGATTATTTGTAATGCGAAGCTGTACGCCTATGAAAACTTATTAAATTTATTGCTTAAATCTACCAAGTTATACTATTTGCAAATAAGCTATTTATTAAAAAAGGAATAAGAAACAAAAACAGTACTGAAGAATGATAAGGAATTTTTTTATGATACTAGTGTATGGTATTAGTTCTAAAACTTACATGAAAACATTGAGATATAAGTGATAATGTATTAAAAGCCGTTACATTTTTTTAAATTTCTTCTTAATTGTTAATTGCATGATGCATCTTGCTAAAACTACTAAACTGATCTGAATTAAATTTATATCATAGGTTGTATGTTCATTCATTTACTTATTCATATACGTTTATTAAGCTGTTCCACTTAAGGGCATTTAAGCTAACACTGTAGTTTGCGCTTTTCAAAAGAACTGAATGGCTCATTTAAGTGCTCCCAGAGTCCTAATGACAGACTAAGACTCCCATATCAAATTTTCCCTCTTTAAATTATTACTCTCTTTCGTTGGTTTTCAGAGAAAACGAACCATAACCTATCATTTTGCTGCTAACGGCTTTGTAAAAGGCTGCTATTGCAGTATTTAAAGTGCCTTGATATGTCAAAAGGGTCTCAACTATGTTGAGCTCCTACCTCTAATCCTAGTAAGCCTTTGTAGAGCTGTTCATAGTGATACTAGAGCTTTCCTGCTAAGTTTCTCTATAGAACAACTCTCTCAATTCCTGATAAACTTTCTTATCCATGGTCACTTTTACGGTCAATCTTTCGATACTCATTGAGAAATGTTGAGAGCATATGAGCCATTTTAAGCCAGTGCCAATAAAATATTTTCATAACCCTTGACGGTTCTTCTTCGAAGATAACCATAGCTGTTCTTATGTTTCTTGTCAATGGTTACTAAAACTCTGAAAAAAATCTTATTGTAGTCCATTCAAAGCCAATAGGTAAACTTCAGACTTTGACTGCCAGGTCAACGTTAACAGCACTCATGAAAAAGTCTTAACTAAGCAAGTAAAGCCAGCTTATTTTATTCCAGAAAATCTCAGTACTTTGATCCAAGACTTCTCCTCTTTCATCACCCAGCCTTCAGAGCATACAAGTCGTACTAATAAAAGAACAGAATTTATTTTAAAGCTCCTCACACAAAATAAAAAACTGGTGTAGATCCTGGAGCCGCTGGCAGAAGTGAAACTTTCAATTCAAATGTTGTTAAACTTAGTATAACAGAAACTGAGAAAATTAGAACGCACTAACTTTAATGGATTTTCAAGAATCTTATACTAATACATAAAAAATTTTATTATTATTACGTATTTGAGCACACGTGTGCATAAAATAGATATACTTATACATACTACTTATGTTACACGTGATTCGCGTAATCTAAGTACTTTCATGTTTGCTATGATGTATGAAATAATACATGTACTGATTGTTGGTTATGTAATGCAGAACTTGTCTTTAAATGCAGAAATAAAATTATTTATTTTTCAATGAATTTTAGACGATATAACAGTGTTTTAACTATAACTAGCATTTGGAACAATATCATCTTTATTTACTTTTTTTTTCACTCACTTAATCCAATAATTATAAATAACTGACTCAATACATCATTTTTAATTTAGTTTAAGCTAAGTACGTACTTTAAACTCTCAAGTGAACAATACAAATTTTAACATAAGCTTTGCACCCATATTCAGTGCGTTTATTGTACAACAGGTGGCACTTCTGGTGGGTTATGTTCTCGAATCAAAATTATATGTACACACGATCCTACTTATGAAAATGAATTTTTTTTTCTGGTCCATCTATGTATCTTCCAGTTCCTTTTTTACGTTTTTGGAATAATTTTTAAGGTTATGTTTTGGAAAAACAAATTTAAAATATATCCTACTTGTAAATAATAATTTTGCAAACATGGAATAATTTTTTCTAAAATTTTCTTTCTTGTTTTCATAGAGAAAAATCTAATTCAGCACAATTTGAGGTTATGCTATCATTCATGAAAAATTTTTTGAAAATCAACTTACCAAAATAATAATATTGACTGGTCTATGTGTGTATTTTATACAAACATGCAAGCACATGTATACACTACACAGTAGAACGCACACAGTATGCACATGGCAATATACACTACAAATTCAATACTATTCACTGACCAAATCAATAAAGCAGAATTTTAATACACCCCTCAATTATATTATATTCGTAGTTAAATACTTACGTATATTTTTGCTATTTTAAGCACTAACCGAAGTGATTCTAAAGAACTTATCATCAAAAATATCTCGGAGATGCAAGAAATGAGATGCTATTATCTATTGCTTGGAGTAACATAATACTATTCAGAGACACTTTACCTTGGGACGTGTGAAAACAACTATTATTTTCCTTAGGAATGCAGCAGACTACAAACTCAGTGATTAAACTTGACTCTTTATATGCAGTGGATTTCAGTGTAAAACTTGTTTCCACAGGCTTCCTTCACTAATTTCTGTACACCTAGGGAATGATTTAGAACTTTGATGTACTAAATACCTTTTAAGATCGACTGTCACGTTACAGTATTATTTATACATCTATGTAGCTTTTTTTGACTGTTGGTAAAGCAGTACATGCTACACATCTATTTTTGAGATAGTCAATCTCGAACGATATTCAGTGAATCGATAGTGTGAATCAAACCCCTATACACTGTCATTGTCTGTCTTTTAGTTGTGTTCGTGAAAAATAACGATTGGTCTTGGCCTTCAGTACTGAACGAGCATTTTGCAAAGAACAAACTTATCGTACCTGGAGTTCGTTTGTAGTAAAAAAATGAATGAACTTTTAGCCAGGTACAGTGAAACATCGTATACGCTCCACGAAAGCAAAGCATACCATTCTCTACAGCATGTGGTACACTTTTTATGCTCGAGTACCAACTACACGCCAAGAGAAAATGGCATATTTGGCTTCCTTGGTGTGTTATATACTATTAAATTAAAAAAGCATGCAATGCAGTTTATTGAGAATTATCAAGCTTCATGGTCACGAAAAATTTATCAGTACTAATATAGAAAACTTTTGCCATAAACGTGTAAGCGTGAAATATGAGAATGTTTGGAATTTTTATAACGTTGTCTTTGATCAGAGGATATATCTACTACATAGAATTAAAATAAGATTAGTACATAACAACAGCAATATCTTAGCTTATACAAGGATACTTGATAGGTCCGAAATCAGAAAAATTATCATACTGTAGCTTACGAAGGTAGTGAACTAATATTACAATAGTAGTTTTCTTATTAACGAGATTGAGGCTAGAAAGGCTAACTCAACATACCAATGAGACCTTGTCAAAAGAGAAAGTAAAAAAAAAAAAAAAAAAAAAACATAAAAGTAATAAATATATTTGAAGTGAAACTTCTTATGTTGGATCATAAACAGCCACCTAAGGGGAAACGAATTACGAAAAAACGTAGCCACCCACCTTGCGGCCCAAGCACTCTCCTCAAACTCCTCTCTTACGCACTCACTCTCACTCAATCCATCTTTCTCGCAGCGCTCGCCACTACACTATCTACCACTTCGTCTCTCTCTCTCTCTCTCTTTCTCTTTCGTGAACGCCACGTGCTCTCTTTCCCTAACACTGCTAGTATTCCTATATATACATATATTATAGGTCAGTATGTTTATACGCTACTACCAACCCATTGCGTTTGCTCAAGCTAATTTAGGTGCCATTATTAAGGTACAAAAATACATGTTGCATGGATTTATACAAACAATTGTAATAATTATCAACATAATAAGCCATATCTCAAAGACAAAGCAACACCCACATATTCTACCTGTAAATAGATTTATTTCATATTCTCTAATATGTAATATAAGAACCATTGTCATGTGACCAAAACCTAAACTCTTATTCTAAATTTTGAGATAAGTAGAAATTAGTTACAAGCATAGGTAAATTTTCATATTGAATGATAGGTAATCATGGAAAATAAACTGAATAAAAAACTACAACTTTACAATAGAAAATAGCTATATATCTCTTGTGTACCTTAATTATAATTGGATAAAATGGATCATCTTACTTTTATCGTCGCCGAAATTTAGAAATTTTATTAACTTTTGTTTGTTCGATACATTCCTTTCAACAAGAATTCATTGTACTAACATGATGTCATATCAGAAGCACGAATTGTAATCAACTCTTTTCGGGGCAGTATGGTTAAAATTTTTTGTTAGTTCTGCCTTACAAGACCAACAATCAGTACATATATTATTTCATACATCATAGCAAACATGAAAGTACTTAGATTACGCGAATCACGTGTAAAGTAAGTAGTATGTATAAGTATATCTATTTTATGCACACGTGTGCTCAAATACGTAATAATAATAAAATTTTCAATGTATTTATATAAGATTCTTAAAAACCTACTAAAGTTAGTGCGTTTTAATTTTCTCAGTTTCTGTTATACTAAGTTTAACAACATTTGAATTGAACGTTTCACTTCTGCCAGGGGCTCCAAAATCCACACCAGTTTCTTATTTTGTGGAAGGAGCTTTAAAATTAATTCTGTTTTTACATTGGTACGACTTGTATGCTCTGAAGGCTGGGTGATGGAAGAGGAGAAGTCTTAGATCGGAGTACTGATGTTTTCTGAAATAAAATAAGCTGGCTTTACTTGCTCAGTTAAGACTTCTTCATAAGTGCTGTTAACGTTGACCTGGCAGTGAAAGTCTGAAGTTTACTTAATGGCTTTAAATGGACCACAATAAGTTTTTTTCCAGAGTTTTAGTAACCATTGACAAGAAACATAAGAACAGCTATGGGAATCTTCAAAGAAGAAGGGTCAAGGGTTATGACGATATTTTATAGGCACTGGCTTAAAATGTCTCATATGCTCTCAATATTTCTCAACAAAAATCAAAAGATTAGCCGTAAAAGTGACCATGGATAAGAAAGTTTATCAGGAATTGAGAGAGTTGTTCTATAGAGAAACTTAGCAGGAGAAGCTCTGGTATCACTATAAACAGCTCTACAAAGGCTTACTGGGATTACAAGTAGGAGCTCAACATAGTTAGGACCCTTTTGACATATCAAGGCACTTTAAAAACTGCTATAGCAGCCTTCTACAAAGCCGTGAGCAGCAAAATGATAGGTTATGGTTCGTTTTCTCTAATAACCAACGAAAGAGAGTAATGATTTAAAAAGGGAGGATTTGATTTGGGAGTCTTAGTCTGTCATTAGGAATCTGGGAGCACTAAAATGAGCCATTTAGTTTTTTTGAAAAGCGCAAAGTACAGTGTTAGCTTAAATGCCTTTAAGTGGAACAGCTTAATAAACGTATATAAATAAGTAAATTAATGTACATACAACCTATGATTTAAATTTCATTCAGATCGGTTTAGTGGTTTTTGCAAGATGCATCATGCAATTAACAATTAAGAAGAAATTTAAGTAAATGTAACGGCTTTCAATACATCATCACATAAATCTCAATGTTTTTATGTAAGCTTGAGAACTAACACCATACACTAGTATCATCAAAAAATTTCTTATCATTCTTCAGTACTGTTTTTGTTTCTTATTTCTTTTGTAATAAATAGCTTATTTGCAAATAGCATAACTTGGTAGATCTAAGCAATAAATTTAATGAGTTTTCATAGGCGTACAGCTTCGCATTACAAGTAATCTTAGCGTTTACGTTCAAGTATCTTTATTATAAACAAAGTTATCAACCTTTAAGGTTTGCAATTGTTAGCAGCAAGTGTTATACGATTTTAAAAAATAGAGAATTTACACGTATTTTTTAATGTCTACTTTATTTGTAGTGCAAATGAGCAATTGGCTATCGTTATTATATAATGCTAAATAAACGAGTGAAGTTGATACAAGGACATATTTACTGCATCTGAGATAAGAACTGGTACTCCAAGACAAGAACCTGTTGATAATGTAAATTTTTTTCTTTCTCATTAGGGGAGCATATTGAGATAAGGATAACTGTTGTGAATGAATCTAAGAAACTTTTAGCACGAATAAGTGTTTGATTTAATTGAAAAAAAATTTTCAGGTTACGTGGGAAAACCTTGTTTTTAAAATTATAAGTTTTAAAAAACATTTTCACAGATTCCTGGCTGAAAACAATAATAACAAATAGTTATTAATAAACAAAACAAAAAAAAATTTTTTAATGCTCTTAACACTATGGGTGCCAAAGTACAGAGTAAAACTGTAAAGATTCTATGCTATTATAACTTTCTAGGTACTGAGTTATGCATCAAATACAATGAAAAGAAATCACATTGACAAATGCAATTTTTGCTCATATCAAAAAGACTGTATTAAATACCTTGAATAACATTAGTGATACTGATACGTGTTGAGTGAACGGATTTTTAACTACTTATTTTTAAGTTGATATCAAAAACATACAATACCTTGAATTTTTGCTAAAGCGTTAAAGTACAAGTATGTTTTCTTGTAGGCTTACTTTATTTTGCAACTGAAAAGTTAAAAATTTAAAACCTGGACACTTTTCGTACGAGCCTCCAACATAGAGGTATTTGTCAAAACATTTTTATTAACACGGCATTATTAGAAAACCTAGTACTGATACCATTCCTGCAAATTTTGTAACAAGAAGCTTGTCAGTACAACCCTTACTTATTATTTCTGAACTTGTTTTAATATCTTGCGCAGGTACAAATAGCTAATACTAAAACTTCTTTGTTTTGGTGACACAGTATGTGACTATCTGTATTTTGCATTCATATTTTTTTTTAATTTTATATAGGTGTATTAAAATCAATTTGATAACAAATTTTAACAATTTCTTAGATAGCAAAAAATGAGGTCAGCAGGAAATCGTCTCATACAATTTTAGGACTATTTTTTTTAGTCCACACATGTTTAAATCTTTTTTTTTAACTATAAGTTGCTATAAATTGATTGCATACTTCTTTGGGGTAATTTGTACTTCAGTAGCCTCTTATAACATTAAGAGGAAAATTGTACACAGTTTAATAAATCAATTAAATAAGACAATGAATTGAACAACATGTCTATGTTACATAAGGCATAAAAAAAGACTTTATGGTTTGTTCAGAAGTTGCAAGTATCGTGTTATTATTTTAAATGCAAATATGCTGAAATAAGTAAAGTCTTACTTGAGAAAAAAATCATAAAGTTTTCGTTTAATTAAAAAAATTTCTCCTTAGAGCTATTATAAACTGCCATAAAATATCTGAAATATCTCGTGTTGAGTTGCTATTTAAATTAAATATATCGTTTAAAAGAGACCTTTATAAAAAAAAAATCATGAAAATTAAAAATCTAATAGATATAGTCATAATTCAGTGTATGCATGTCATATATGTACACGTATGTATTATAACTACGTTAACAGACACGTACATAAATAAACATACACTTGCAAACTTGAAACTACATTTTTTACAAATTTTGGTCTTTGTGAACTCACAAACTTAATTGTTCAATATCCCGATAAAATGTTTGTACAATCGAACATCAGTTTACATTACTAAGAATTATGCAATCTTGCTGTATTGCACGACTATTAAATTATTTAAAAATTTTTAAAGAAGATTTAAAACGTAGTTCTTGTATTTATTATGCACATAAAAAGTCAATGAATGTTGAGTACGAAAAGTAATCATTACCAAAAATCATGACAAGTTTCTGTTTATGTATATGTAACTGCTGATTAAAACATGAATTGACTCTCAAATGTAAAAAAAAAATTATTAACGATTTGACAATAAACTATGGGTACATTATCAGTAGTAACTATAATAAAAGAAAAAGTAACGCTTGAACAATGAATTATTGGTGTAGCACTAATTTTTGTGTAGTTAAAAGAAGAAATAGTGTAAAAGTAAGCCTAAAGCTAAAGCTGTGTTACGTAAATATTTAGAATACTTACTGTTTGACACGACTCTAAACTTAAGTTTTCTTGCTCACAGCTGTTTAGCTGTAGAAATAATTATTGAGCATGAGATACATTTTTGGGCATGTCAAACTGTTTAAAGTAAAGAGAACTACTGTTATTTTTGCAGAAGCATTTTATTTTACAAAAAAAATTTTAGTACTATTAAAAGTTTTTAGGATTAACATAATGTATTATTGTGGCAGAGTCATGCTTTATTAACCTACAACATTTATTTTGTAGTTAAAGAATTAGCACTTATTTTCAAACAATGGTTAAACAGTAATTTGACAGTTATTTAATAACCTTATTTTAAATTACAATATTTCAAGTAAGTCTAATCAATACGTTCGGTCTACTGTGCAGTTGATAAAAAATCAGAAATATTAGCACAGCTAGTAAATTATGTCGAAAAGATCACTTCAGTTTAAAAAAAGGAAGAAAATTATTTTTTTTCTTCTATATCTTTATAATAATGTTATATACTCTACAAGTTTAAATAAGGTTCCAAACACAGTTTTTAGTGAAAATCCTAAAGACATGGATAATCAATTAAACTTTAGTGTGGAGAAAAAATTTCCAGAAATTATAAGGAGTTCTGCCTTAATTGAAATTAATAATACACAAGACAACATTACTAAAAATCATGACAAAACTACTAATAATACGCTCATCCCTAAGGACTCTATCTTAAATTTAAAAAAGATAAAGGAGTATAAACTCTTTATCATTGAGTTTACCAGAGTTGAAACGCCTTTCATCATTGGAATTTGGATACTTTTCGCCAGTGTGGCAAAAATAGGTAATAGTAAAATGAATACTAAAGTTGAACTGCAGTTGAGTTTATGGAGAAAAATTATATGAAAGTGCGTCGATAAAAATAACAAAAAATTCCTTATGTTGCTGTACAGAAAAAGTTTTTTGTCAAATAATTTTTATAATGATTATTATTTATGTAATTTTTTTTTTAATGATAGGTTTTTATAAGAGATGCTTAATCTTATATGGTTAAAATTCTACAATTTACTTTTGAAGAAGGATAACTTATACTTTGATATAAAATGAAGCATCTACTTATCATGTAAATTAAGTAAGTTTCCTCAGACATAAAAAACTGCTTCTTAAAATGAAATAATACTAGGTAGTAAACTAATTCTGGAAGACAAACCTTACTTCGTTATTTTTGATTTTTCAGTACACTATGATGTTGCTATATTAGTACTGATGCAAAGCTTAAAGACTAAAATCAGCTACATTAATGTTGTCCAGAAGTGTTACCTGACATTTTCTTTTTTTTAACTTGATATGTTTTGATCTTAAAATCTTACAAACAACAAAATCAGTTGCTTCTCCTAAAGACATTAATTTTTTTTAATAATATCTTGCTTTGAAACTCAAAGAGGAAGGTAGTATTAAAATACTGTCTTTATTTTTATTGAATTCATCAAATTTTAGAGTGAAGAGAGAAATGACTGCAGATAGCATGAGACTTGTAAATGTTATTCGTATCTGACTATTACCTAGTGGTTTTAACTTACATCTGGGCGTTGGAGTGCTAAAAACTTATTTGATTCCCAATAAACTAATGTAACAACTCTAAGTAAAGTATGTTTAATAAATATCTAAAAACTCAGAGAATTGGATTTGAAAAATAAAACTAGTGAAAAATTTAGGAGAGTCATATTTCTTTTAAGTTTATCAAAGTTTGGGCAGCAAGAATTAATTTTGTACTTAGGAAGTTCTAGAACTGTTTGAATTGTTTTTTTAAACAGTTCCAAGTCCAATCGTAGATGATACACAATTTAAAGTTTGTATTGTTATAGAATATAATGTCAAAGTAGTTTCTAAAGACTTCATTGGATTTTTCAAGCTAAAAACTGAAAATAAAAACATTCCAATCACGAATTATTTAAACAACCAATAAATTCTAACCAGTTTTAAAAATTATAATATTCCAGACTTAAGACTAGTAATAAGATACAACTAGTAATATTATTTTAAGTAATTAGTTTTTTTCTATAATAAATGACATAGTAGTAATTAACGATAAAAGCTCTTTCCATTTATTTTTTTTTCTGTGTTCACAAGTATCATCTTATATTTGACTTATTAAAGAAAAACTAATAGTTATTAATAATATTTAAGAATAGATCCATTTTATTGTACAAAGTCAGATATCAAATATAAAAAAAACTTCGTAGGTACACGTTGTATCAATCGATGTCGAGAACAAAAAATAGTAATAACAAACAACAAGTTTGAGTAAGTTAAGGTATCAATAGTAACTTGTAACAGATAATTGTAAATAAAAAATTTTATTAGTGGTTCCATACCTGAACTTCATAAGCTGTTATTTTATTTTTTAATTTTTCAGTTATTGTGTAAAATATTCATAACTTATGATTAAACAAAATTATTCACGCCTAAGATTTATGTGGTATTTATTAGTTGGCTATTAATACAATAGTGAGGTTTTGTTTACAACATCGTTCTATGAAAACAAGCCTGCTCTTAATCGTATAGAGTAGATAAAGCCAATTCCAGATAGTCAATTTACAGAAAGCTAATGTTTTTTTTTACAGCACTGACGGTTATTTAAAAGTAGTAGTAGTTTTTTTTTTTTTTTTTTTTTTCTATTGAAGCAGGGAAAATGCCATGATTCACATTGCTGGAACATCAGTAGTGTGGGACTCAATGAATTTTTTTAAAAAGACTACTTATATTCACTCACCCTTCCCCCTACTATGTGGCTGAAGTTCCACTCTAAAACCACGTTAGCATTACTTCAGGGTGAAGTCACCAGGGATATCATCGTATCTTACAGCATTAGTGAGCAAGCTTACCACCAGTTGCTTAAATTACCAATCCTCTTGAGTCCTTAAAACGACTTGGGGTCTTTGAGGACCTGCAAGCATCTCTAGCGCTCCCTTGTAGGCTGCAATCTTCGCAAGCACCACTAAACTCTTAATACTTTCTCTTGCTGATAAATAAGTGCACTTAACACAGCGTGGGTCTCCATCATACTATTTTTTCATTCTGAAACCTTACCACCTTACTTGCACTCCACGTTGGCCTTTTTTCTGGCCTCTTCCAACTCTTCTCTAAATATAAGGCCATCTTTTTCTTTGAAATCATAGAATACATGTTCATGCCCCAGAAACTTACAGCCCCTTGTAACCACATGTTTTTTTCTAACACAGCAAGAGACGAATCTAACTTTAACCTGGCCTGCGTGTTCCAATTCCTTAGCGACTGTTTCGTCAAGAGTTAATCAAGGGTTTCGTGTAGGGATTTCTGCTGATACAAAGTGTTTAACAGCAGCTTTGAAGCCATCCTTAATAAACTTGGCCATACTATAATACTTCTCGTTAATGGCCTTTTCAATCTTTTTTATTGCTGATTAATTTAGCAGAATCTCTTTATTTTGTTTCAGGCTCAGTTCTGCACAATCTCTTTCCAGGGAGGCAAGCTTGCCTTGCGTCTGGTTGCTGAATACACTGCAATCACTTTCGTGGCTTACGTTGTTACCTAAGCTTAAATGGCCAGGTGTCCTAGCTTTATCCAACGATGATCATCTAAGGTCTAGCAAATCCTGTCGACCGCCTAAATTATCTTTGTGGTTGCCCTTAGAATCCATGGATCCTTTGACAGTCATCCAGGCTTTCATCGTATCGGTACCACCAGCAGATCTCCCTTAGAGATTACTACCTGGAGTATTTGTTTTACATTAACGTTCTTTATGGTGGTATCTTCTATGTTGCGTACTGACCAGTAAAGGCCAGCACTACTCTGTTTAAAGTGAAGCTTTTTATATAGGGCTCTTGCCAGATGAAAGTAAGAGAAATCAACACACTTTTTTTTGCCCCTTCTTTCCTGTTCGTTCCCTCACCACAACATGCTCTCTCACTCTCTTTCTTTATTGTAAATTGTATATGCTTTTGATATTCAGATATTTTAACCTAGGGATAAATAAACTGTACTTTCTACTGAATTTATGCAGTGAGAGAAAAGTCGCGCTGTGGTGTAGTGGATTAGGCTTTCAACACACACATAGAGGTCCAAGGTTCTCAAATCTCAAATAATATTCCAAAATTTTTTTCTAAGATAGCTAATATCATTGTTCTTAATTATAAGAAGATGAATAAATAAAATTAGAGTCATGAAAGTCTAAAATCAAACGATTCAAGTAAAAATAATTAAGAAAAAACATAAAAAAATTTGTATGTCACTATGTGACACGGTATACTTAACGGCTTTGAAATTTAAAAGTAAATTAAAACGAGGAATACATTTACCTAAGGAGAACGTTGGTGAAATCTTTAATTTATACTTCTTTTAACAAAATATTGAAAATTAATTCACTAACAACTATTAATGTATACAGACGAAGATTCTACAATGCATAAAAAAAAATTACAGTAAGATTACTATGGTCGTAAGTAAAGATTTTAGGGTTAACTTTTCTTTCAAAGCTACTGTGCTGTTAGCTTAGTTTTTAGAAAAAAAAAACTTTAATATAATTATCAACCGATTGCAATGGACCACTAAATATAAAATGATTACTGATGTCGTTTTTGCTTGTTATTTAGATTAAGTCGAATCATTAATTTATATTTCATGTTTTTTGTACCACAAGTGCATTGACACTACTGTTGGAAGCCACAATAAGTCTTCAGTGTCAATAATAGAATGTAACAATAAATAAACATTATAAAAAATCAGTATTTGTAAAGTCAAATAAAGTTAACAAACAATTACCAGAAAAATATAGAATTTCAAAAACAAGTTTTTTTTTTAAAAAACCTCATTAAAGCTTAGCTTCTTCTATTAGTCACATTAACCATAGTTGTTTTTCTTCTAAAATAGAAAATTTGAAAGGGCTTAGACTAAGGTAGCAACGCTTCCTGTTTCCAGAGAAGGGTAGTACTGGCTCTAGCTGGCCAGGAGTCACCACTCTCCCGCAGTCCCACCTGCAGAGACTGCCATAGCGTTGTGTATAAAGTGTACAAGTAGTGATAATGTACAGCGGACCTTTCTGTAGATGAACCCCAAGTATCTTAGAGAGACGAAAATAAGCATACAAACATCTTACCAGAGCAGAAAATCCACTAAAATAAACTAGCAAAAGAATGCACTGAAAAAATGTCACCATGTAACCTCTTCAGTGGTAGTTAACCTATATCAGTCGGCCTGCCATATCTTCTTATTTATGAGGCATGCAGTCGTATCACATATACTGATTCGGCATGATCATTGTGTGGTTTCACCCAGTGCTGGGGCTTCTACGCCAGCAAGAAAAAGATCTCACCAACCAACACATGAAGTTTCTTGCTAGTATATGTGTGTTAGTGTAGCGTGAGTGTTATGCATGTATCTGAGAAGAATGTAATAACTGTCGCTTACTTCTATCTTCTATACACGATGGAGTGGTAGTTTTTGTTAACCCACTTTAAACATTCGAGTCCAGCCCAGGGTAAAAGTAGGTAGTAAAAAGCACAAAACAAAGGAAGCATCAGCCCTTACACCCACATCGATGCAAGCAAAAATCTCCAGGCACATGCTTTTAAGAATACAGATACACAAGACAACACCACCCACATCCCCTGACTCCTACCATCCACCCACGCCGTCAATATAATCTGGACCTGTTCACTGCCCCCCGAGACTGAGGAGTGACCCCAAAACTAAGCAGCGTCTTCGAGAACCAGGGAGTGTTCTTATCTGCCATCTAAGAGGAGCCCAGTATGGAGAAAAAAGAAAAAAAAACTCACAAGGATTAGCAGTAGTAATTTTTGTTTTGTTTCGAAAGGAGGGGAAATGCTTTGATGCACACCACAGGGATAGCAGTAGTGTTGGACTCAGTGAATTTTTTTTTTATTAGACAAGTAATTTTCACTAAAACCTCCTTCCCCCTGCTGCGTGGCTTTAATACCACCCTGGAATAGCGGTAGCATTACTTCAGGGTTGAGCCACCAGAGAGAATATTGTATCTTACAGCATCAGTGAGGAAGATTGCCACAAGTTGCTAGATACACAAATCCTTTTGAATCCTAAGAAAGATTTACGGTCCCTTAAAACAAGCACCTGTGTCTAACATTTCTTTGTAACCTGCAGTCTTTGCAAGCACCACTTAATACTTTATGTCTTATCTGGTGAATAAGTAACTGTACCTAACAATGCGTGGGTCCAAATTAGTTCACAACTCAGCCTCTTTACTTTCAGGCCTCTTGCGCTTTTTCCTGGTTTCTTCTAATAATTATCTTAAGACTGAACAGTTCCCATTTCCAGCTTTATACTTGGTTGTTTCAGCTGCCACATATGAAGCAGAGCTTTGAACGATTCTCTTCGTTGCAATCATGTAATACATGTCCATACCCCAGATATTTAAAACGCCTTGTTACAACTAGTATCCTCTTAAAACGGCAGCAGGAGTATTAAATTTTGAACCAGCCTGTGTGTTCCATTTCATTGGCAACTGCTTTGTCAAGAGATACCAATGCTATTCTTTGCCCTTTACCGTTTTCTTTCAGGAGTTGAACTTTGAAGTCTTGCTTTCTGCTTGCAGTAACCCTTCTAAATGACTTCTTGATTTCTCCTTCTTTGATAACTACTACCTTTACTTGGTTGGTCACTGACATTTCTACATTTTTAGTAAAACTTACAACATTCCCCACTTATTTGACTATCAAAAGCAAATCTTTTTCTTTAGTGGCATCAAAACTCTGTACAAACTAGTTTCCATGGACTTGAGTACTATGGCAAAAGTTTGTCTCTCAGATAACCTCTTAGATACAGGCATTACACCCACACTAAATCAACACAGCAATACTCACGAGTTATTTTGGATTGCAGGTAGCAGGATCTCTCTGTTGCTGGCGCGGAAGGCCTGGCAGTGGATTTAATTGGACGATGTTATGTCAAGTAACCACGTCTGATATAACTACATGCTTGGAAAACAAATGAATAATGGTGGGCTGACTTATACAACCTCACTAACACTAAACAGGCTTCATGGTAGCACTTTTCAGTACACATCATTTAAGCCAGTCCGTTTTGGTGAGTTCTCTACTCTGGTCATGGGTTTGTATACCTGCTTGTCATCTTGTTGAGGCATTTGTGGTTTACTTACATAAAGATTTACTACATACAATTACTACTGTCACACTTTGTACACAACGCCATGGCAATCTGCGTAGGTAAGATTTAGGGAGAGCGGTAACTTCAGGCTGGCCTGAGCAAATAGCAATTTTCTCTGGAAACAAAGAGGGCTGCTATCAGGTTTTTGACTTTTTTTAAATCGTTATTTTAGAACAAAAAAAAAAATTGTGTAGTGCTGGCTTTTCCTGGTCAGCATGAAACAAAGAAGATACCATAATAGAGAATGTTTAAGCAAAGCAAATAGCCCAGCCAGTAACCTCTTTCAGCAAATCTGCCAGTCGTTCTAATCCTGTCAAAGCCCGGGCAGTTTGCATAGGTTCTACGGATTTAGGAACCACAAAGACACTTCTTATGGTCAACTAGGGGTATGAAATGTCCCATGCCCTTTTTAAAATAAAGAATAATTAACAAGTCTCTAGTATTGGCAGTTATATAAGCGAAGACAGGAACGGTACTGATCTGAGCAACTAAATGCAAGAGAAGCTCGCCTCTGTAGAAAATGATAGTGCAGAGCTGAGAGCAAAGCAAAATTAAATGATTGAGAAGTTTAATCTGCATTAGGTAAGCTTGAAAATATGCTTGAAACTATTACTAAGAAATATGGAAACACTGCCAATGCCATCAAAAATGGCATCAAGGCTGCGTTTAAATACTCAAGATCAGCTAAGGTAATTATAAGTATTGTCCTCTGCAGAGAAAAAAAACAATACCACATAATAAAAGGAGTGTTTAAAATTTTCACAATTTAGAAAACATTGGAGAGATAATGTCCATGGGCATGTGCAGAAAAAAACTCTGAAAACAGCTCAAACAAAATCAAACAGGAGTCTCTCAGAAAGCTCTAAGTAATAGCAAGGAGCCGTGATTCCAAAAAAAAAAAAAAAAAACTATTAATATAAGTACACAAGAAAAAACCCCTCATACAATAAAAAAAGGTCCTACTGAAGGTCTGAAAAGAACAAACCTTTGAAAGGGTACTTAAATTGATGAAGGCTGGCTTCCACCTACAAGAGAATGGAGCGGTTGTTCAGAGTGTTTTTATTCAAATCTTGGATATAAAGCGTTACTTTTTGTGCAGCAGTTACCACTATTTCTTGGCCAGCTACGGAACTTTTTACGTATATATAAATCTGTTGATGTCCTTAACTCCTTGTGTCCTAAAAATCAGTTCTATTTTTATGGCGATAATAACACTCTGAACAACATCAAAGGAAAAGTTAAGAAATGTGTCAAGGATATCACCAAAAATCATTAAAAATTAAGATTCTAAGGTTCAAATATTTAAAGCAAATGTTAAAGGACAAATAATGGCATTTGAAACCCTTGACAACATAGCCGCCAAGAAAGTCAAACACACAGACCCAGTCAAGGTTGGCTTTGTCTCCTGCCATGTTAAAAAAAATTCTTGTCGTAACTAAATATTTTAAATGTCTAGGGTATGAACAAGCTTCCCATAAATGCAAAAAAAAAAAACGATAAAATCTATGGTTTGGATGTGGAATCTACAACTACCACAAAAAATACTGTAGTAGTACAGCATAATGTTTATTTTGCGAGACAGAAGACACGAAGTACAGAGTTGGCAGCAGGGACTGCCTAATTATTAGAAAATTGTTAGAAAAAATTAAGAAGAAGGCCCCAGTGGCACAAAAAAATGGGCCCACGCTATGCTAGGTATACGTACTTATCAGTTTAGGAAAGCATCAAGCATAAAGTGGCACTTGCAGAAAATACACCCCGCAAAGAATTGCCAGATACGGTCACCAGTTCTTAGGAATCTCGAGTCCTCTTTAAGACTCAGGAGAATTGGTACCTTTGGCACCTGGTAAATGCTACCTCGCTAATGCTGTAAGATACAATGTTTTCTCTGGTGGCTCAACCCTGAAGTAATGCTAACGCAATTCCAGGGTGGAATTAAAGCCACGCAGCAGGGTGAGAGAGGTTTTAGTAAGTATTACTTGTCTTATAAAAAGCAATCCACTGAATCTCACACTACTGCTGTTTCTGCGGTGTGCCTCAATGCATTTTTCCTCCCTCCAGCAAAAAAAAACTATTACTAATACTTCTACTACTACCACTTCTACTACTACTACTACTACTACTACAACTATTACTACTACCACTACTACTACTCCTACTACTACTACTTCCAGACGTCCCGGGTGGGGTTTTCGCTAGTTTCTCCATACCGGGCGCTTCCCCGGGTGGCGGATAGGGGCATCCTCTTGAAATAAGAGGTGACGATGGGCAGCTGGGGTGGCTCTCTATGGTGGTGGTCGGGGGCGTGGATCGGGGGGCGTGTGTGGCGCTGGCGTGTGTATCTGCGGCGGTGTGGACGGGGGACTAGTGCCCCATGCCTCCATCGGTGTGGATGTATGGGCCGGCTCTGCTTGTGCTCCTTGTTCTTCGCTTTTTGCTGCTTCCGTGGGTGGCACTCCATTGCTTGATGCGGGCCAACAAAAACTAGCACCCGTCGTGTATAGAAGTAAGCGGCGGTTAAAACATTCTTCTCAGATACATGCATCACACACTCTTACTAAACAAACACAGGGACACTTACGGATTGTTCTGGGTTGCGTGTGGCGGGTCCTTTTCCGGGCTTGCGTTGGGGGCCTGGCCACGGGTGAAGCCGGATGATGAGGCCCGGGTAAGTCTGGGTAACCACATCTGATATGGCTGTACGCCTCATGAACAAAAAAGACGTGGTGGGCCGACTAATCTAGGCTTACTACCACTGAGGAGGCTATATGGCGGCACCTTAGTGCCTTACGCCAGCCCGTTTTGTTGGGTTGTCTGCGTGGTCTCGGGACTGTACGCCTGCCGCTCGTCTCGCTGGGATGATCGTTGTGTACCAACAAATACATACATTACACACGAACACCCTTCTTACACTGGTTACTCAACGCCAGGGCAGTCTCCGCGGGTGGGACTGAGGGAGAGTGGCGACTCCCGGCCGGCCCGAGCAAGTAGCATCTCTCTCTGGTAACAGAGAGGGCTGCTGCCCTGGTTTTAACCCTTTCCAAATGCTTATTTTTAGGAAAAAAAGGGTAGTGCTGGCCTTCGCGGGTCAGTACGAAACTAAAAAGATGCCAAAATGAAAAACGTCGATGTAAAACAGGTACCCCAGGCGGTAACCTCTCTGAGGGAATCCGCCGTCAGTTCCGATCCGGTGAAAGCCCGGGTGACTGACGCAGGCCCCACGGATTCTGGGGGGGGCCACAAAGACGTGTCTCATGGCCAACAGGGACTGCTAAATGTTCCATGGCCATTCTTTTCAGACAAAGGACGACGAGGAAGCCTGTCGAGTATAGGCACTAACGACACCGAGGTTAGCAAGGTGTCGGTATTTAGCAACCAGACCCAGGAAGAGCTTGCCTCTTTAGAAGAAAGTGCCACTAGGCTCGGAAAAAAGCGACAGCAAGTTGCTGATAAAGTCCAATCAGCAACGAATGACATTACAGAGACGCTAAAACTGATTAATGATAAGTACGGCAACACAGCGAACGCTGTTAAAAATGGGCTCAAAGCGGCGCTTAAGCATCTTCAAGAGGCAGAGGTGCTAAGAAAACGCTGTCTTACTGAAGAAGATTTGTACATGAACGCTTGGAAGTCGTCATTTGAATCCCTGCAGTGGAGGGAAAAAAGGCGAGATAATTTCCGTCGGCATGTACAGAAACGAACCCTGAACACTGCCTTAAAGGAAATAGAACGAAGTAAGAGAAACAGGAGCCCATCGGACAGCCCTGAAAAACGCCAGCATACTATGTCTTTAAAGAAAAAGAAGACAGATAGTAGCAAACAAGAGGAAATTCCCCTGAATGACAAAACAAGCCAGAAGAAAAAAGTGGACCCCACAACAACAGTAGTAGTAAAGATGGCTGAAGGGCAGACCTTTGCAACGGTGCTGAAGACTATGAAGGCGAACTTTGACCCCGATAAGGCTAAAGTGGCAGTCCAAAGTGTTGTCACTACAAAAAAAGGAGACATACTTATTAAAGCCAAAGGTGTAGAGAATGCTACTGCATTCTCACAGCAAATTGAAAAGTCGGTAGCCGGACAGGGTACCGTGAAAATGAGCGACAGAAAAGTGACATTAGAGGTCCGAGACCTGGATGCCATTGTAGAGGAAGATGAGGTCAAAGAGGCTTTCGCTAGGACTTTTGGACATCAGAGCCAGGAGCTAGAAGTTGCTCTCTTAAAGCCAAATGCCAGAGGACAGAGGCTGGCTTTAATCAAGGTGGACGAAACAACTGCCAGACAAGTAGAAAAGGATGGCAGGTTACGAGTTGGCTTTGTAAGCTGCCGAATTCGAAGAAGAATCGAAGTAACAAGATGTTTTAAATGCCTGGGATATGGACACGTCTCGGGCAACTGTAGGGAAGAAAACAGATCCAAGCTGTGCTTTCGGTGTGGAAGCTCAAACCACCGGAAGAAAGAGTGTACAGGCCCAGCACGGTGCTTCCTTTGCCCAACAACGGACAACAAGCACGAAGCAGGCAGCGGAAGCTGCCCTTTATTCAGAAGAGCCCTGAAAGAGGCCAGGGATAAGGCCCAAGCAGGATCAAAATAAGGCAGAAAGGCCTTAAGTTGAAAGACAGGCTTATGTGGACCCACGCTGCACTGGGTACTTCTTACCTATCAGCAAGGGAAAGCATTGAGCTAATAGTGGTGCTGGCTGAGTAGGCGGCCTACTATGAAGCGCTAGACAAGGTGCTGGTCCTTAGGGACCCCGAGTCCTTTTCAGGACTCGAGAGCATCAGCACCTCTAGCAAATGGTGGCGAGTTAGCTCGTTAATGCTGTGAGACGCGATGGTCTCCCTGGTGGCTCCACCCCGAAGTAATGCTAACGCGGTTCCGGGGTGGATCAAAAGCCACGCGGCATGGGGGGGGGTTTTAGTGGGTATGGGTGGTCTAATAAAAAAAATCCACCGAGTCCCACACTACCGCTGTCCCTGCGGTGTGCCTCAATGCATTTCCCCTCCCTCCACAAAAAAAAAAAAAAAAAAAAAAAAAAAAAAAAAAAAAACTACTTCCAGACGTGGTGCCGTACGAAGTCATCAAGGTCATAGCCCCGGAAGAACGACACATGTTGCTGGACATGTTTTATGCGTCTTTGGGCAACGGACTGTTCAGCGAGCGGTAGAAGATCTAAAAGCTTGTCCTTCTGGACAAGGGTAAACCACCCCCCCTGGTCTCGTCGTCGCTCTGACGTTTTTGCATGCTGGATAATGCAGAAAATATACTTGAAAGGCTGATACGAACTCGTCTAAGAAAGGAAGTCAGTCTCTCGGACAATCAGTACCGGTTTCGAGGGGGGCAATCGACGGTCATGGCTGTAGCTAAGTTCCTTGAGTCGGTGAAGGAGGCATGGAAACCCTCACATAAGACGAAAAGCGCCTGTGTCCTGGTGACTCTCGACGTTAGAAACGCTTTGAACTCGGCCAAATGGTCCAACACAATGAGAGCTTCAAGGTGCCAGAATGTACCAGAATACTTTAGAAAGATACTGGATAGCGATCGTGTACTCTGGTACGACACGGAGGATGGACCAAGGAAAAGATGCCTGACGTCGGAAGTCACACAGGGCTCCGCCTTTGGCCCTGACTTATGGAAACTGATCTACGATGAACTTTTGCGATGGTGTCGGAGTGGCTGCGGGATCACGGTTTTGTACTTGCGATCGACAAGACCAAGATGGTCATCCTTATCAGGCAAAGGTGGTTCGGTGGGAACTTTCTACTGAACATTGCGGGTGAGGCAATCTACACAAGCCCAATTGTGCACTACCTGGGGGTGTGGGTCGACTCACAGCTCACCTTCTGAGAGCACATTAAGAGAGCAGCCGACAAAACCACCAAAATCGCGGAAGTGCTAACATGGTTAATGCCGAACGTTGGGGGCCCTCAAAAGGCTAAAAGACGGCTTCTAGCGTCGGTCTCAAGCTCAATGCGGCTGTATGGCACAGAGGTGTGGGTGGATGCGGTTGCGAGACAAGACGTTCGAAAATGCCTCATTTCGGTGCAGCGCATCTGATCTCTAAGGATCGCTTCTGCCTACCGCACAGTTTTCTCTGCTGCTGTTATGGTTATAGCACGAACGATCCCCCTCATGTTGACTGCACTGGAGCAGCGAAGGAAATTTCTGGGCTTGCGTGACGAAAGTGATGGTGTCAGGTGGGCTGAAACGTTGACGACGTGGCAACGGAAGTCAGATCAGGCTTGTGTGGGTAGATAGATGAGCTGGCTGATCCCGGACCTGCGACTAGGGGTGGAGAGAGGGCACGAAAAGGTTAATTATAACCTCACTCAGTTCCTCCCTGGGCATGGTCAGTTCGATGCCTATCTCCACCGCGTGGCAGTGAAAGCATCCCCCAGATGTGCTTACTGCCCCGTGGGGGTTGATACTGTCAAACATACATTTTTCGAGTGCAAGAGATCGTACCGTGAACGCCAACAACTAGTGGACAAGCTCAGTGTGACACCCACTCCTTAAAACATCATCTCTAAGATGCTCCGCACCAAAGAAAGTTGGAGGGCTGTGGACGGTTACGTCGGGTCAGTGGTCTGTCTCAAAAAGGAAAAGGAGAAAGCCACCACGCGGGACGTGATGGCTGCCCGTTAGGCGGCAGCATAGAGGAGCAACAAATGTTATAGCGCTAAAAAACGGGTGCCAATCTTCAGGGACCGTCAGTCCTTTTCAGGACTCGAGAGAATTGGCACCTCTAGCAAATGGTGGTGAGTCAGCTCGTTAATGCTGTAAGACGCGATGGTCTCCCTGATGGCTTCACCCTAAAGTAAAGCTAACGCCGTTTCAGGGTGAGACTAAAGCCACGCGACTTAGGGGGGGGGGTTAGTGGATGTGATTTATCTGAAAAAAAAAATCCACCAAGTCCAACACTACCGCTATCCTTGCAGTGTGCCTCAATGCATTTCCCCTTTCTCCACAGAAAAAAAACCACTACTACCACTACTACTACTACTACAACTATTACTACTACTACTACTACTACTACTACTACTACTACTACTACTACTACTACTACTACTACTACTACTACTACTACTACTACTACTACTACTACTACTACTACTACTACTACTACTACTACTACTACTACTACTACTACTACTACTACTACTACTACTACTACTACTACTACAGTCTCCCGGGTGGGGTTTTCGCTAGTTTCTCCATACCGGGCGCTTCCCCGGGTGGCGGATAGGGGCATCCTCTTAAAATAAGAGGTGACGATGGGCAGCTGGGGTGGCTCTCTCTGGTGGTGGTCGGGGGCGTGGATCAAAGGGCGTGTGTGGCGTTGGCGTGTGTATCTGCGGCGATGTAAACGGGGGACTAGTGCCCCATGCCTCCATCGGTGTGGATGCATAAGCCGGCTCTGCTTGTGCTCCTTGGTCTTCGCTTTTTGCTGCTTCTGTGGGTGGCACTCCATTGCTTGATGCGGGCCAACAAAAACTAGCACCCGTCGTGTATAGAAGTGAGCGGCGGTTAAAACATTCTTCTCAAATACATGCATCACACACTCTTACTAAACAAACACAGGGACACTTACGGATTGTTCTAGGTTGCGTGTGGCGGGTCCGTTTCCGGGCTTGCGTTGGGGACCCGGTGACGGGTGAAGCCAGATGATGAGGCCTGGGTAAGTCTGGGTAACCACATCTGATATGGCTGTACGCCTCATAAACAAAAAAGACGTGGTAGGCCGACTTATCTAGGCTTACTACTACTGAGGAGGCTATATGGCGGCACCTTAGTGCATTACGCCAGCCCGATTTGTTAGGTTGTCTGTGCGGTCTCGGGACTGTACACCTGCCGCTCGTCTCGCTGGGATGACCGTTGTGTACCAACAAATACATACATTACACAAAAACACCATTCATACACTTATTACTCAACGCCAGGGCAGTCTCCGTGGGTGGGACTGAGGGAGAACGACACTAAAAACGACACTAAAAAGATGCCACAATAAAAAACGTAAATGCAAAACAAGTACTTCAGGCGGTAACCTCTCTGAGGGAATCCGCCAGCAGTTCCGATCCGGTGAAAGCCCGGGTGACTGACGCAGGCCCCACGAATTCTGGGGAAGGGGGGCCACAAAGACGTGTCTTATGGCCAACAGTAACTGCTAAATGTTCCATGGCCTTTTCTAACGGACAAAGGACGAAGAGGAAGCCTGTCGAGTATATGCACTAACGACACCGAGGTTAGCAACGTGATGGTATTTAGCAACCAGACCCAGGAAGAACTTGCCTCTTTAGAAGAAAGTGCCACTAGGCTCAGAGTAAAAAGACAGCAAGTTGCTGATAAAGTCCAATCAGCAACAAATAACATTACAGAGACGCTGCGACTGATTAATGACAAGTACGGCAACACAGCAAACGCTGTTAAAAATGGGCTCAAAGCGGCGCTTAACCATCTTTAAGAGGCAGAGGTGCTAAGAGAATGCTGTCTTACTAAAAAAGATTTGTACACCAATGCTTAAAAGTCGTCATTTGAATCCCTGCAGTGGAGGGAAAAAAGGCCGGATAATTTCCGACGGCATGCACAGAAACGAACCCTGAACACTGCCTTAAAGGAAATAGAACGAAGCAAGAGAAACAGGAGCCCATCGGACAGCCCTAAAAAACGCCAGCATACTATGTCTTTAAAGAAGAAAAAGACAGGTAGTGGCAAACAAGAAGAAGTTCCCCTGAATGACAAAACAAGCCAGAAGAAAAAAGTGGACGCCACAAAAACAGTAGTAGTGAAGATGGCTGAAGGACATACCTTTGCAACAGTGCTGAAGACTATGAAGGCGAACTTTGACCCCGATAAGGCTAAAGTGGCAGTCCAAAGTGTTGTTACTACAAGAAAAGGAGACATATTTATTAAGGTGTAGAGAATGCTTCTGCATTCTCACAGCAAATTTAAAAGTCGGTAGCCGGACAGGGTACCGTAAAAATGAGCGACAGAAAAGTGACATTAGAGGTCCGAGACCTGGATGCCATTGTAGAGGAAGATGAGGTCAAAGAGGCTTTTGGTAGGACTTTAAGACATCAGAGCCAGGAGCCAGAAGTTGCTCTTTTAAAGCCAAATGCCAGAGGACAGAGGCTGGCTTTAATAAAGGTGGACGAAGCATCTGCCAGAGAAGTAGAAAAGAAAGGCAGGTTACGAGTTGGCTTTGTAAGCTGCCGAATTCGAAGAAGAATTGAGGTAACAAGATGTTACAAATGCCTAGGATATGGACACGTCTTAGGCAACTGTAAAGAAGATAACAGATCCAAGCTTTGCTTACAGTGTGGAAGTTCAAACCACCGAAAGAAAGAGTGTCCAGGCCCAGCATAGTGCTTCCCTTGCCCAACAACGGACAACAAGCACGAAGCAGGCAGCGGAAGCTGCCCTTTATTTAGAAGAGCCCTGAAAGAGGCCAGACATGAGGCTCAAGCAGGATAAAAATAAGGTAAAAAGGCCTTGAGTTGAAAGACAGGCTTGTGTGGACCCACGCTGCGCTGGGTACTTTTAACCTATCAGCGAGAAAAAGAATTAAGCTTATAGTTGTGCTGGCTAAGTAGGCGGCCTACTATGAAGCGCCGCTCGTCTTGCTGAGATGATCGTTGTGTACCAACATATACATACATTACATACGAACACCATTCTTAGACTTGTTACTCAACGCCATGGCAGTCTCCGTGGGTGGGACTGAGGGAGAGTCGTGACTCCTGGCCGGCATGAGCAAGTAGTGGTTCTCTCTGGTAACAGAGAGGGCTGCTGCCCTGGTTTAAACCCTTTCTGAATACTTATTTCTAGGAAAAAAAGGGTAGTGCTGGCTTTCTCGGGTCAGTACGACTCAAAAAGAAGCCAAAATGGAAAACGTCGATGCAAAACTAGTACGCCAGGCGGTAAACTTTCTAAGGGAATCTGCTGGCAGTTTCCATCCGGTGAAAGCGCGGATGACTTTCGCAGGCCCTACAAATTCTGGGGGGGGGGGCAAAAAAACGTGTCTTATGGTCAACAGGAACTGCTTAATGTTCCATGGCCTTTCCCAACGGACAAAGGACGAAGAGGAAGCCTGTCGAGTATATACACTAACGACACCGAGGTTAGCAACGTGTTGGTATTTAGCAACCAGACCCAGGAAGAGCTTGCCTCTTTAGATAAATACGGCAACACAGCGAAAGCTGTTTAAAATGGGCTCAAAGCCGCGCTTGAGCATGTTCAAAAGGCAGAGTTGCTAAGGAAAGGCTGTCTTACTAAAGAAGATGTGTACCAACGCTTTGAAGTCGTCATTTAAATCTCTGCAGTGGAGCGAACAAAGGTGAGATAATTTTCGACAGCATATACAGAAAAAAAACCCTGAATACTGCTCTAAAAGAAATAAAACAAAGTAATAGACCTTTGCAACGGTGCTGAAGACGATGAAGGCAAACTTTGACCCCGATAAGGCTAACGTGGCAGTCTAAAGTGTTGTCACTATAAAAAAAAGAGACATACTTATTAAGGCCCAAGGTGTAGAGAATGCTACTTCATTCTTACAGCAAATTTAAAATTCGGTAGCTGGACAGGGTACTGTCAAAATTATCCACAGAAAAGTGACATTGGAGGTCCGAGACCTGGATGCCACTGTAGAGGAAGATGAGGTCAAAGACGTTTTCGCTAGGACTTTTGGACCTAAGAGCCAGGAGCCAGAAGTAGCTCTCTTAAAACTTAATGCCAGAGGACAGAGGCTGGCTTCAATAAAGGTGGACGAAGCATTTGCCAGACAAGTAGAATAGGAAGGCAGGTTGCAAGTTGGCTTTATAAGCTGCCGAATTTGAAGAAGAATTGTAGTAACAAAATGTTACAAATGCCTGGGATATGGATACGTCTCAGGCAACTGTAAGAGCGAAAACAGATCCAAGCTTTGCTTCCGGTGTGGAAGCTCAAACCACTGGAAGAAAGAGTGTCCAGGCCCAGCACAGTGCTTCTTTTGCCCAACAACGGACAACAAGCACAAAGCAGGCAGCGGGAGATGCCTTTTTTTTAGAAGAGCCCTAAAAGAGGCCAGGGATTAGGCCCAAGCAGGATCAAAATAAGGCAAAAAGGCCTTGAGTTGAGAGACAGGCTAATGTGGACCCACGCTGCGCTGGGTACTTTTAACCTATCAGCAAGGGAAAGCATTAGGCTTATAGTGGTGCTTGATAAGTAGGTGGCCTACTTTAAAGCGCTAGGCAAGGTGCGGTGCTGGTCCCCAGGGACCCCGAGTCCTTTTTAGGACTTAAGAGCATTAGCACCTTCAACAAATGTTTTAGTGAGTATGGGTGGTCTAATAAAAAAAATCTACCGAGTCCCACACTACCGCTGTCCCTGTTGTGTGCCTGAATGCATTTTCCTTTCCTCCACAAAAAAAAAAAAAAAAAAAAAACTTCTACTACTACTACTATTAGTACTACAACTACTATTACTACTACTAGTACGGCTTCTATTACTACAACTACCACTACTACTACTTGTCACCCTCTAGGGACTGCAAGACCTTGTCGTTGGTGAAAGTGCCTGGCTTGTTATACGGTAGGCTTTAAAAAAATAGGTGATGATTCATCTAAATGTGTGAGGGACTGGGTTTCCCCGAAAACCAAAAAAAAAAACGAAAATAAAAGAACTTTAAAAAATGAATAAGAAGATGAATAGTACATGCGTGTAAGGACTTAAGCTTAAGGGGATCTGTCTGGACCCCCGAATGAAAACCAGCCAACTTGGATGACCAACAGGGGCGATCACCTGCCTAAGCTACTATGAATTAGCCTATTTTCTTGCCTACTAGGCTTGCGTGAGGGGACTGGCGGTGGGTGAAGCCAGAGGATGAGGCCCAGGTAAGTCTGGGTAATCACATCTGTTGAGGCTCCACGCTTCATGAAAAAAAATGCGTGGTGGGCTATTGTATATAGACTTACTACCACTGAGGAGGCTAGAGGGAGCACTGACTGTACCTTGTATGTGCCAGCTCGTTTTGTCGAGTTATCTGCGCCAGTCGTGGAATTGTATGTCTCCCGCTTGTCTCGCTGGGATGACTGTAGTGTACCAACAGTTACATACATTACACACGATCGCCACTTTTATACTCTCTACACAACGCCAGGGCAGTTGCCACTAGTGGGGCTGAAGGAGAGTGGCGACTTCTGGTTGTCCCGAGCAAGTAGCATACTTTTATGTTATCAGAGTGGGCTGCTCCCTTGGTTTTAACACTTTTCAACTTTCTTGTCTAGAAAAAAGGGTAGTGCTGCCCTCAAGGTCAGTGCGTCATTCAAAAAAAAAGAAAAAAATAAAGAACGTCAATGCAAAACAAGTACGCCAGGTGGCAACCTCTCTGGAAAAATCTACCAGCAGTTTTAATTGGGTGAAAGTCTGGGTGACTGCCGTTGGCCCTATGGACTTCGGGGGGGGGGGGATAAAGACGTTACTCTTATACTAAGGAAAATTATGGCAGAACTGGAACGAGAGAGGGCTGACTCTGCTGCAGAGTCACCTGATCCTAACCTTGGTGGAAGATCCAAGCTTGACCCAGAGGTTGAGTTTTTAAAAAATGCCGACATCGTGCTCAAAGTCCTCCTGAGGGCGATGAATGACCTCAAGGCGCTTATGGTTAAGCACCCTAACATGACAAGGACCATAAAAGATCTAAAGTACCAGTCAAGAAAAAGGTAAGGAAAGATAAGCACTCAAAGACAAAAGCTCAGCCTCCAAAGGTCCCCGAGGGAAGACGTGAGAGGGCCACGCCCAAGGTGATAATTGTAAAGCCAGCAGAAGGCAAGAAGTATGCCGAAGTCCTGGCCCTGATGAAGAGGGTTAATGTGGTAGAGCTTGGGACGGGCGTGGGGTCAATCAGAGAGACGAGAGTAGGTAGTGTTCATGTCAAGCTGAGAGACACCATGTCCAACTACCGTGATGCATTTCCCGATGCGCTTGAAAACGCTGTGGTGGACACTGGTGGCGTGAGGAACCTTGCCCCACGCATGACATACGAAATTAGAGATGTTGGTCCTGAATGAGATGGATCACATAAGGCTAGGCTGGGTGACATGCAGGATGCGGCTCAAATCTAAAACTGAGTGCTTCTTAAAGTGCCTGGGCTTCGGCCACATTGCCAGGCAGTGTGGTGGGCCTAACGGGACAAGGACGTGCTGAAGGCGTGGTGAAAGGGGTCACGTAGCACGTAACTGTTCAAAAAAAGAAGTGAGCTGTTACCTGTGTGAATGTATCGTCCCAGAACCGGACACCAGGCCCGTTGCTGGGACTGCCGGGTGTTAAGCGATGCGGGTGTTTGCAGGAGAAGTTCCGCGAAAATGGCGGTGATCCTGCATGTAAGCCTTGATAGGACCGTACTCGCACACAGTATGCTGGACCAGCTTCCACGTGCTTGTAATGTGGACTTGCAATTTATAAATAAGCCGTCCCGCACGTTACTGGGCTGAGGGTGGTACTGCGACAGGACAAAATGCGCGACCATCCTGATCCGTAGTGACAGGCTCTTCATATCTGACAGTAGAGGCAGAGACGGTTTTGTGTAGATCAGGTGTGCTAGAATATATTATGTGAGTTTCTATACTATGCGACTTCAACTCCAAAGCCATCGCTTGTGGGTCACCGAGAACTGACTTCAGGGGGCGGGCGGTGGTAGAGATGCCCGCAAGGCTAGATCTCATTGTCATGAACTCTGGTAGTTCAGCAACATTAAGGTGGCCAGGTAACCGGAGCACGATCATCGATCTTACGCTGGTGTCGTCACAAATGGCAGCGCGGGTGTCTGACTGGCAAGTCCTGGAAAATGACACAGCTAGTTATCATTAGTATGTCAGCTTCATGTTAAACGAGAACCGCGAAGAAAGGTCACGTAAGGTATTTTGAAGGCCCGTTACTAGGTGGAATGTGGCAAAACTTAATCAAGATTTGCTGCAGAAGGCTATGGTAAGTACGCCCCCTTTTGTTGATTTGAACAAGATTACAAGTAAAGCAGAGGTCGAGGAATATGTGAGCGGCACTATGAGAAGGGTCAATGAATTGTACGATGCGTGTATGCCCAAAAGGTCTGCCAGAAAGTTCGACGTTCGTGCTACCAGTGGACCCAAGAAATCGCAACTTGGGGAGGCGCAGCACCTACGATGTCTTACACAGCGACACAGAACTGGCGAAGACGCCAAGGTACCTGTTGCCACGTACAGGAACGCAAAAATGGCCTTGATTAGAGTGATCAAGATGAGTAAGAACTGATGGTTGCATGATTTCATCGTTGAGGTAGATTGAGATACCTGGGGCCTGGGCTACCAGATTGCGTTTAAGAGACCACGTGGTTCGGACCCGACGCCACCAATGAAACCCTTCTTTTTGAAAAGGGTGGTCTCCTGCCTCTTTCTGGAGCATCTTGATAGAAGGTGGGAGGACATTAGTACAGGCCAAGAGCCTCTTATGCGTTGAGGTCAGTGGTATTGGACACGCTGGGGTGGAAGGCTCCTGGCTTGGATGGGGTGCCGTCCGAGGTCCTTAAGATCACAGCTGTGGAGAAACCGAACGTTTTGCTGGATATGTTAAATGCGTGCTTGTGCGCTGGACAGTTCAGCGAGCGTTTGATGATTCAAATGCTTGTTCTTTTGGACAAGGGAAAATCTTCCCCCCCCCCTGGTCCTGTCATCATTCTGACCCTTAGGTATGTTGGACAGTTGTAAATAAATGCTTCAAAGGCTTATAAAAACTCATTTAAGAGGAAAAGTCAGCCTCTCGGAAAATTAGTCTGGGTTCTAAAAGGCGCGTTCAACGGTTACGGCTGTGGCTGAGGTTTTTGAGTTGGTTAAGGAGGCATGGAAACTCTTTCATAAGACAAGGAGCGTCTTTGCTCTGGCGATGCTTGACGTCAAGATTGCCTTTAACTCAGCAAAACGGTCCAATATAATGAGGGCCTTAAGGCGCTGGAATGTACCAGACTACCTCATACTCCTCACCAAGTACTCCGATACGATACAAAAGACGGACTGAGAGAGAGGCATCTGATGTCAGGGATCGCGCAGGAATCTTCCCTTGGACCTGACCTCCAGAACTTGGCTTATCACGAATTTTTGCGCCTTGAAATGCCCCGGGGGTCAAGCTGACGGGCTTTGCTGATGACAGAGCACTTCACGTCATAGCGAGATCTCGAGAGAAGGCCAAGCACAAAATACAATGGGCAGTCATGGCAGTATCAAAGTGGCTTTATAATAACAGTCTCGAGCTTGCGATTAAATAGACGGAGATGTTCGTTCTCTCCAGGCAGAAATGCTTCAGGGGGGGACTTCCACCTGAACGTTTTGGGTGAGGTGTCTCTGCGCGAGTCCAGTAGTGCACTACCTAGGAGTGTAGATCGATTCACGGCTCACCTTCTGGGAGCACATCAGCAGGGTAGCTGACAAAGCCGCTAGGATTTTCACTAGGATTTCCGGCACAGTGTATTGTACGGCACGAAGGTATGGACGGACGCGCTAGCGAGAAGATATATCGGGGAGCACCTCACTTCAGCACCAGCGCACCGGATTGCTGCGCCTATCGAACGGTATCTTCCGCTGCTGCTATGGTAATAGCACGAACAATTCCTGTTGTGTTGCTTGCGTTAGAGCGGTGAAAGAGGTTCCTGGGCTCTGGCGACGAAAGTGATAGCGACTGGCGGGAGAAAACGTTGACGACGTCGCAACAGGAATGGAGTCGATCTGGTGTGGGTAGGTGGACGCAACGGTTGATTCGGCACCTATGGCCATAGGTGGAGAGAGGACATGGAGAGGTAAATTACTATCTCACCCAGTTCCTCTTCAGACATGGCCCGTTTAATGCCTATCTTTATGACATGGTGGTGATAGCATCACCCAGATGCTCTTACTGCTCAGCGTTGAATGATACCGTTGAAAATAGGTTTTTCGTGTGTGAGAGATGGTTCTGTGAGTGCCAGCAGCTGATGGATGGGCTTGGCGTGGCAGTCACTCCTGAAACCATCATTTCTGAGATGCTATGCAATAAAGAAAGATGGCTGGCAGTGGGTGGCTTTGTCAGATCTGTCATTTGGCGTAAGGAAGAAGAGGACAGTGCTACCGTGCAGGAAGAAGGGGTCTCTGAGTAGGCCGCCAGTGATGAAAATGGCTTGAAAGTAAGAAAGCAGCCTACAAAGATGCGCTAGACATAGGTGCCAGTCTTTAAGGATTCTAAATCTTTTACAGGACCCGACAGGATTGGCACCTCTAGCAACAAGTGGCGAGTTTGCTCACTAATGTTGTGAGATACAATGTTCTCCCTGGTGGCTTTTTCCCAACGTAATGCTAACGTGTTTCTGGGGTGGATCAAAAGCCACGCAGCATGGGGGGGGGGGGGTTTAGTGGGTATGGGTTGTCTAATGAAAAAAATCCACCGAGTCCCACACTATCGCTGTCCCTCAGGTGTGCCTCAATGCATTTTCCCTCTCTCCACAAAAAAAGCACTTCTACAACTACTACTACTACTGCTACTACTACTACTACTACTACTACTACTACTACTACTACTACTACTACTACTACTACTACTACTACTACTACTACTACTACTACTACTACTCCTACTACTACTACTACTACTACTACTACCACTACTATCAGCACTACATTTATTCCTACCACTACTACTTACTATGCAATATTGTACAACGATACCAAAGTCGTAAAGACTTGAAAACAGCTCTTGTTACGTTGAGAGGGGCAAAAAAAGCCACCACGAGGGCGATAAAGTGAGCAAGAATCGATGCTATCACAAACTTATCAAAGAGTGCCTCACTTTGGTGTAGCACATTGTACCCTTAAGAATAGCGTATTTCTACTGCACAATATTCTTTATTGCCGTTATGGTGATTGCACAAATGATTCCCGTCCTGTTGCCTGCGCTAGGGCAATAGAAAAAATTTATGGTCACCACAGATGAAAATAATAGCAGCAGGCAGGAGAAATCGTTGACGACGTTGCATTAGGAGTGGGATCAGGCTGGTGTGGATAGATGAACTCACTGACTGAAACCAGACCTGCAACTATGGGTGGAGAGGACGTGGAAAGGTTAATAACTTTTTGACCCAGTTTCTCTCCAGGCATGGCCAGCCTTATAGCTTTATACTTATCTTTTTCATATGGTAGTAATAGCATGCACCAAATATGCTACTGCGTTGTGTTTGATGATACTGTGGAACAGCTGGCAGACAGACTCGTTGTGGCACCCACTTTCGAAAACGTATCTTTTCTAAGATGCTTAGCACCAGAAAGAAATGGAGAGCTGTTATTTTTCTGGGAAAAATATCCAACAACTTATTTACACATCCGTGATTATCCATAATTTGCTGAAAGGAAATAAACAATTCATTTAACTTTGAGTTTAAAGTAGTCTTATTTTTTTTCATCAAACATATGTTTAGTCATATAAAGTTATATGAATACAATAATTTATTTTCTTCTATTTTATTATCATACAATTGTTTCATTCGTGATGCAAGTGCTTTTTAAATTAAAGACATTTATTGAAGTAAGCAACTATTTGGTTTGCATGAATTTACCTATACAAATACTTCATTGCATATTCGATCTCTTCGTTCTTATTAAAAAAAAAAACAGCTTGTGGATCTATTAAAAGAATAAATATATTTATATAAAAGTATATTGTCATAAGAAATAAATGAAAAATTTCTATGAATCATTTTCTTTTAAATGTTGATGTACGTGATTCATACAGAAAGTTATACATTGAATTAAGGTTTTTCTAAATTTAATACGTCAAAAACATAAAGTTAAGTAAATTTTTTAACATGTATTATGCTTGGATTATTATGACGTTTTACAATATATTTTATTGACAGTATGTTAATTATTCATTTAATATAATTAAACGAACAATAATTGATACAAGCAGTTTTTCATTGATTTCTAGCCCTTTCTTTCAGTATACATGGTAAGTGTATAGTAAAGTAATGTTGCAACCTTTTTATTTAAGCTTTTAAATGTATAGATGTTGAAAATTTATTATACTTATAGGGTAAATATTTATTATACTTTTACATATAATACATTATACAAGCATGTATACAACATCTTATTATGCACGGGCAATAAAAAACAACAAAAATTTGAAGGATTTGAAGGTAAGAGATCAAACGTGCTTTGTTTTCGACTACTAGTTGAGCTCATTAGTACGGTACGTTAGTGATCTTAGCTGGAGACTAATATGATTTATACTTGCTCTTCATGCTCTTTCTTTTCATGCGTCTAAAAAATCAATATAGTGCAGTATAGAGAAAAATCGCAATGAAAGGAATATATAAACAATGTGAAAAGGATCCATGGCTCGATCATAGACTAGATAAATAAATAGAAAAATAATCTTGTTACTCTTTTTGCTCAAGCTCTTGAATTTACAGTCATTCAAAACGTATTGGTATTATATTGTACATAGTAACTACATTCTCACATATAGTACGTTATGCACGCATGTTACGTGCTATCTAAGATCTTGGCATGGTTTATTTTTACATTACTTACATTCTTAATAGTAGATCAGCTATGGTGATTCCAGTCCACTACCTCTCAATTGTCAAAAGTCCTCTCTTTTTGAATGAAATAGTTCTTAGTACAGTCAACGGTCAAAAAACAGCTGTGGCTCTTCCCATTCTTTCTGTGTGCACTGATTGAGGTTATGTGCGCCACCTACAGTTCTACTTAATTTTGGGCACGCTGTTTAAAATTATGATTGCTACAACGTGCATTTGTCACCAGCAGCCCTGAGTACACCTCCTATCCTGCTGACTTGCAACGGTGATTGAGTTTGCTTATGCTGCAATGTGCATAAGTCGTTTGCAGCGCTGATTTTTGCGTGCTATTTATATGTGTAAAATCGAGCTCAACTCGTGCACATGGTAGTTATATGCATATACAGTTTTTTTTGCGTAAGTGAACGCATTGCAAAAAAGTGTAAAATGTGAAGTGGCTGGTAAACAATGGTTAAAATTTTTTTGTTTTACTTGGTTTTATCAGTTTAAATTTGAAAAAAAAGCGAACCGAACTCGATTTGCAAAATACAAAAGATTTTTAAAATGATTCTGTAAAACATCTTAATCTCAAAATACCATTTAATACAATACATTACCACTGTGTTATAGTATTACGGTCATCAATGTCAATATCAACCCATTTCATATTACAGTAAAACTTTTTCATTCACTTTACATTATGCAAAGCACACATGGATTTATAGGCGCCGTTGTGATGAACACAAAAGGTCATCACATTTATCAGTTCAAACGGTGAATAACCTGTTATGTCAATGACTTGAAAACAAAATATTTAAAGCCACTTTTTTTCAAATCTTCAATTATATGTATCTTAGTAGCGTTTTCCAAATTTCTTTGGAAAATCTCGGAAAATATTTCCTCTCTCCATTTCCTCAATCATTTTTAAGTTTCAGGTCCATCTATGACAGCACAGTTCAAGGTATACACTTTTATGTTTATAGTAATGTGGTCATTTTCGCTAGGTAAAGGATACTTTAAACAGAAATTCTTGTGCTCAGGCATCGTTAGCATTGAGCGAAAGGGTAGCCAATTCTCTGATCAAATCATTATTACCCTAGTTTTCAAAGCCTTCTATGTCCGCAAAAGACTTTATTTTTACCCATTGAAATATTAAATTTAGTTGGATTTTTTTTCTTTAAAACATTTATTTTAATGACAAAAACGTTTATTAGCTGAGTACTTATTGACGACGGTTTTCAGCCAAGATTTCTTATTTCTATCAACACCATCCTTAGTTTTTACATACTGAACATTAGTTGTAAAATTTCTCAGACACGATTTATGCGACTTATTAATAAAAGTAAATCTTACTGAACAAATAAATTTTTTTTTTAATTTTACAGTATTAATCTTCCATTTCCTTACAGATTCTATTAACTACTACGTTTTTCTTCTTATTTTTCTTTATACATTACTTCTCTTTTTCTCGTCACCATTCGTTTCCTTCTTTTTCTTAACTCTAGCTATTTCTCTAGTCTTTATCCATGATGATCACAAATGAATTGATGCTAGTACAGCCATGAATTCACTTTATACATCTGTACACATGTTTCTTATAATCCCATTTATTGGACATATTTTTAACCATACGGTCATGAAAAATAAAGCAATTACCCGACACATTGGCTGAAAAATTTTCATGCGAGTCAAATTCTGACCTCACATCTACTGGATCATTTTATAATGAATCGTTTTACTTGTAACAAATAAGGACGGTTAAAGGTATTCGATTAGGAAACTGATGTCTGCCTAGTAAAGGAGCATAATCTTCGCAATAGTATAAATTTTTCAAATAAGTGAACAAATCATGTAGCAACGTTTACTGATTAGGCGTTGAATCAAGACTCAGATATCGTTTATCTCTAATTTTTACGGTTGGCTTAAAATGCTAGAATAACTGAACATGGCTTTTTAAATTATGAAATCTTTTAACTGTCCATATATGTGTAATATGCTTACATTTATATTCTCTATTTACTAAGGAAATAATAACTATACTGAGTTTTACTGTAAAACAAGATAGTTATTATTTACTTAACTTACATATTTACATAGTTTTATTAATATTAATATACGCTTACCTGTAAAATCAGAAATGACATTAAAAGCTATTATTTCACATTAGTTATTGTAGAGATGTACACTTTAAAACGATCAATGGCAAACTGATTATACCGCGTACGTGGCTTTTCCATCTCTTCACTTTATCTTGTTTCACGGACATGCGCAATTAATCCAATTCAAAATAAGTTTTAAAAGAAATTAGGTGATTTGTACTATTTCTTTTACATCTCCCCTCCCCCGGAGTACAATAATGACGGGGCGAAATATTGTCGATTGACATATGGTATTAGTTTTGGTATATAAAACAAATTTGATTCTGTTTTTTTGTGACCTGTGTCTATTTTAAAAATGACATTCGATATCTTATCTACAATTGTAAATGGGCCAATTTTTAGTTCCTCTGTTTTTCTTCTATTTAGTTTATTACCATTTTCTATATAGTCAAGATCATTAATACTTAAATTATATTCTATTCTGTTTTTGTCAAAAATTTTTTTGTTGTAGTTGTGAGACTTTAATGTTTTTTTCAAAAGCCGTTAGCCTATCTTTATATAAGTCTTCTACTGTTTTTTTTTGTCGTAATTCTTTCGATAGAATGTTTATGTCTTTTCCTTCTAGCAGGTATTTGGGCGCGAATGTTGTTACCGTGTGTTCGGTTTCATTGTATATTTTTGTACATTCGTGTGCTATGCTAGTCCACGCTCTTTTATTTTTTCCTCCGTTTATTCTGCACCGAATTTTATTAATGAGTGTTTGATGTAACCTTTCATCCAAGCCGTTTGAGAAAGGTGCATCAGCTGCTGTAAATATTATTGGTATATTTTCTTGATTAACAAATTGTTTAGAATCTCTTTAGCTTATACCATGGTACTGATCTGATAAGACCATTCTTATTTTTTCATTTTGTGGTATTTGTTTAATTAATTTAATATAATCGTTTGCGGATTGGGTTTTTGATGTTTAAATATATGCGTACCTTAAAAAATGATCTACAAGCAGATGTAGGTATCTTTTTCTTTAACGTATACCTCCAAAACCTCCGATTGTATCTATTGATACAATTTCAAATGGGTGAGTAGCTGGTCCCAAGTGTGACATTAATCCTATCCTAAATTGTTTCCTTGATTTGTTTTTAATGCAAATGTCACAACTGTTGCACAACTTTTCAATGTTATCTGTTAAATTTTTTGCTGTATAGTATGGTTTGATCTTATTTTCCATTTGTTTTATTCCCAAATGACAATATCTAGCATGAACATCCTTTATTAGTTTTATACTCAGATTTTCCGACAGTAAAATTTTATCTCTTGTTTTTATTTTTTTGTCATATACCTCATTTTTTTTAAATAATTTTTTTTTACTATCTTGTATATTTTTATTATAAAATTGGCCGGTTTTAATTTCTTCTAATTTTATTAGATTAACTGTTTTGATATAATTTTCTTCATATGTATTTGGTTCTAGCACTGGATTTCTGCTTAATGTATCTGCTTCTGTATCTTGTTTTCCGGGTGGATATATTATTTTAAAGTAATACTGTGACAAATCGTTTGTCAGATCACGTAATTTTTCATCAGTCCTTGATTTTATATTTAATTTTTCCAACGGCTTGTGATCTAAGTAAACCGTGAATAATTTGTCGGCTATCCGATGGTGCCAATACTTTATTGTATCTCTGATGGCCAGGCATTCCAAGTAAATAGCTTTTTTTTATTTTTGGTTTTCGTTTAATTTTCTGGAAAAATATGCCACTGGTTTTCCTTCTCCATTATCTTGTGGTTGTTTGAGAACGGCTCCAATACCTAGCAAACTGGCATCGGTGTATATATATATTGGTAAGTAAGGATCAAAAATCGACAGTATAGGTTTTAAACACAATAACGTTTTTATTTTCTCAAATGTATCATTGCATTTTTCATCCCAAATAAATTTCGTATTTTTCCCTAGTAAATTATATAAGGGATCTAATGTTATTGAAAAGTTACGGATGTATTTGTTATAAAAATTGATTTTTCCAATGAATTATCTAACTTATTTTTGTGTTTTTGGTGTTGGGAAATTTCTTATTGCTATTAGATTATCTTTTAAGGGAGTGACTGAATCATGTTTGATAATATGACCTAAATATTTCCCAGAGTCTTGTGCAAAGTTGCATTTCGATAATTTTAGTCCAAATCCTTCGTATAGTATTGCATTTATTAATGATTTTAAATGACTAATATGATCTTCGAATGTTTTAGGAAATATAAGTATATCATTAATATAGTTTACTGCAAAATCATTTAGTTTATACTTCTTAATAATATTGCTTAGAATTCTTTGAAAAATAGCAGATGATGTTTTTAAACCAAAAGGTAGATAAGTCCACTGTAACGTCCTTCTTCTGTTATAAACGCTGTCTTGTTTTTATCTTCGATCCGTAGTGGTATTGACCAGAATGCTGAATTTATATCTAATGTTGTGAAGTATTTACATCCTCTTGTTTTGATCATAAGGTCTTTAATTCTACAAAAAGGCTGTGATTGTGGGATTATTATTTTATTTAGATCGCGAAAGTCAGTACATAGCCTTGATCTTTTATTATCCTCTTTCTTGAAAGCTAACATTACTGGGGCAGCAAACGGGCTGTAAGGTTCTTCTATTAACTTTTTCTCTAATAACATCGAAATTTGCGATTCTATTTATTTTTTATCTTCTATTGTGCATCTACATGGCCTTTTGTAACAATGTTTATTAATTATTGAGTTAATTCAAGCTTTATAGTCTTCAACTGTTCCCACGTCACACTCATCTTTTGCAAAGATATGTTTATATTCCTTTACTAGTTCATTAATTTAAATTTTTTGTTGTGAATTTAAATGCTTGACTACAATATTAAAGTTTTGTGGTCTTATGTTTTCTTTGAAGCTTATCTCAATTTTTTCATTTATATTTGTACCCTTCGCCGTTTCATTTACAGTATCGAGAAATTCAATTTCATTTGTTAAATTATACTTATTTATCTGTATTATTTTTTGACTTTTCTTTCAATTTTCGTCTTGTCTTGTCAATTATAATTTTTTTTGTTATTCTTACAGTGTAACTATTTTGAGTTAATTATTGATATATTTGCACCAGGATCAGAAATTCCTAGTACTTTTAACGTATTATTGATAATCACTGTTACCTTGATTAATAGTGGTAAAATTAGTTTTTTCGATCCATTTCTATAAATTCAGTTTTAATTAGGTTATTCTGCATGACTTGTTGAATATTCTTTTGTTTGTCTTCCTGTTTGTTTTTAAACCAGCATGTAGATTCAGGGTGGAATCTTTTTTCTTTGTTTTCCTTTTTACATATTTTACATGGTTGTTTGTTTTCTTTATAACTGTTTTTGGAGTTTGTGTTATTATCATATTTTTCTGTTGAGTTTGTTTTTCGCATTAAATGTTCGAAGCCTCTGATATTATTTAATAAATCACTTGTTGTTT
Source organism: Copidosoma floridanum (assembly GCF_036245765.1). Lineage (NCBI taxonomy): Eukaryota > Metazoa > Arthropoda > Insecta > Hymenoptera > Encyrtidae > Copidosoma > Copidosoma floridanum. The sequence goes on along the minus strand of NW_028321897.1, from coordinate 18,586,454 downwards.
GTAATTTTTCTCTATCTATTTTAATTGCTGTATAATTTGGTAGTCCCGTGGCAATAAGGTTAATAAGTGTTTGTGTATCCATAGATTTATTCATTTCTAGCAATAATCTCTCTTTTTATAAAGCATGTTCCAGCATCGATCCTTGTTTATATCTGTAATTAAATGCATATTTAACTTGGCGACCATCCTTTTTTAAAAACGTTTCGCATAAACTGTTTTTCCAAACACGCCATTCAGAATCTATTGAATTTTGTGTCATCATAGAGTTATACCAGTCTATAGCAGATTCTTCCATCAACAATCCTAATATTCTGATTTTATCTATGTCTGTATTAATTACTAACCTAGCACATTCTCTTTTAAAATCATTTAGCCATTGATAAACATTTGTAACTTCCGTTGAAAATTTCTGTAGTATAAATTTTTGTGTAAGTCTTAATTTATTCTTATGTTGTTGCTGTCTGTCTTCTTTTTCGTTGTCCTTTAATTTTTATATTAATTTTATCAAATATTCTTCTGAATTTTCATTTTTTTTAGTTTCTTCGATTTTTTCTAAAAAAAATTCTTCAAATTAAATATTATCTTCATCAATATAAGTTTCCTCTAATTCGTTGGATAAAGTAATCCGAACTTCTTTTTTGTCATGCCTTTTTTTGAAAATGTTTTCACTTTTTTTTAAATCTCGCATTTCATGATCTCTTTGTGATTTCCTATAGGCTGTAATTCTTCAGTTACAATAAAAGTCTAATTGTTTGGAGTAGTAATGGCTGTTATCGCGTAAATGTTTGTTTTTGGATCTTCTGGTTTTTCTATGACTGTAAAATAAAAACACAACTTTTCCATCGCGTTGTTTTAATAATAATAATGTCGTTTTGTAATATGCTTATTTTTCTAATCTCTATTTACTAAGGAAATAATAACTATACTGAGTTTCACTGTAAAACAAGATATTTATTATTTACTTTACTTACATATTTACATAGTTTTATTAACATTATACGCTTACCTGTAAAACAAGAAACGACATTAAAAGCTATTATTTCACATTAGTTATTGTAGAGATGTACACTTTAAAACGATCAATGGCAAACTGATTATACCACGGACGTGGCTTTTTCATCTCTTCACGTTATCTTGTTTCACGGGCATGCGCAAGCAATCCAATTCGAAATAAGTTTTTAAAGAAATTAGGTGATTCGTACTATTTCTTTTACATATGTTTAGATGTGCAAGGTAAGAAGAGATCGTCACATAATTTTTAAGTATGAAAACTCTTATATAGAAACTTGTATTTTTGCAAATAGCTCAATGCACAAATTTTATGAGATTCTGACTTTACTATGCATAGCATAAGCCATTTGAGCTTTAGTTTAACTATTTAAAAATCTTTCCGAAAGGCAATTGCTGCGGGATCACAAGCAATAATATAACATGGCGTTTGTATCGTTTCTTGCTCTTGTTAGTATCAGCTCATGTTTAATATTAACAATTATCTTACAATATTCTTTAGAAAAATCGGAAATAATTTTCAGTGGAAGCATAATAATATCAAAGTAGCTGTTGTTTTTAATTAAATCCTGATTTTTTTTTTAATCCCAAGCTAACCTGCAATGATCACAGATTATTCATAAGGATGAAGTGATGGCCAACTTTTTATCATGGTTGTTTATCTAACATTTCTGCACTTTTCCACGATCAGAACTTATCTTATAAAACTATAGAACTTATTTATTAATTATAACTTATTTCCTTACATAAGTAGCAAATAGTGTTATTTGCCAATGCAGTGTTTATTACTGCTATACTTTTATCTGATTTGAGAAATATTCCATAAAGATGTAAAGAACTTTTAAATACCAAAAGAAAAAAAACTCATACTCAATTTCAATATAAATGTAATAGCTGTAACCATACATTAATGATACATAGGGCAGATAAGCTTAACTCTAATAGTTCGCCATACCCTAACAGCACCAAACGTTCAAGAACCGTTCTATAAACGTTGTTATCATTGATTTTCATTACATCATAATTTACTGATAAAATAATGATATAAAATACGTTGATAGATGAAGCACAGAAAGTGAAGTACATGAAATGTATGGCTTCTTTTAGTTTGTGCGGCATGAAACATCAATGTGCACCACTGACTCATTGGTTGAGTGGTTGATTTGTTAGTCCATCAACTTAGGCACCAAAGTCACCTGAAAAAGAAAATTTTTTAATGAACTGGTTTTACAAATATACTTTACGGATTATAAGAGCAAGTCTCTCTAAATTTAAACTGTTAGATTAGACAGAGCTCATGTAGCAGCTAAGAAATAAACTACTGCAAAACATAATTACAAATAAATTTTGTTTCTCAGAATGATGAAAAATATGTTGAACAGACAACAGAGTTTCTTACGTTGTGTAGCCTATCCTACCGACGATAAAGCACACTTCCTTGCACCAATGCTCAGGATTTTATATTTAATCTCTATTTGAAGGTTGGGGCTGGCGTAAACATTTGCTGGGATATAGAGATTTACAATGAATAACGTACTCAAATTACTGAGTTTATAAAGTAAGTACAAAATTTCGCAAGAATCATAGTTATGTGACTTAGCTTAACCCGATTAATTTTGATTTACGATTCAGTATACAGACTCGTCAGCACCTTTCCAAATATGATCTGTTGAATTATGTAGTGCTTCTTGACGAGCTTAAACTCAGTTTACAGAATATTATTTGCTTTGTATCTAATTGCGAAAAAATACGTTCAAAATGTTAATTAAAATATTGTGACGAAAGAAAAACAGTTGTTTATGCCTGAACATAGTTGGTAGTCATGCCTGAATACATACATTATAGTTGTGGATTAAAATATTTTGAACCATTACTTTGCGTTTCCATAATATACTATAGAAGATATTTTTCTTAGTTAATTAATTTGCTTAAGCTAAGTCTCACAACTATGATTCTTGCGAAATTTTGTACTTACTTTATAAACTCAGTAATTTGAGTACGTTAATTATTGTAAATCTCTATATCCCAGCAAATATTTACGCCAGCCCCAACCTTCAAATAGAGATTAAATACAAAATTCTGAGCATTGGTGCAAGGAAGTGCACTTTGTCAGTGGTATAATAGGCTGTACAACGTAAAAAACTCTGTTGTCTGTTCAATATATCTTTCATCATTTTGAGAAACAAAATTCATTTGTAATTATGTTTTGCAGTACTTTATTTCTCAGCTGCTATATGAGCTCTGTCCAATCTAATAGTTTAAATTTAAAGAAACTTGCTCTTATAATCCGTGAAGTATACTTGTAAGACCAGTTCATTGAAAAATTTCCTTTTTTAGGTGACTTTGGTGCCTAAGTTGATGGGCTGACGAATCAACCACTTAACCAATGAGTCAGTGGTGCACATCGATATCTCATGCCGCACAAACTAAAAGAAGCCATACATTTTGTGTAATTTACTGTCTGTGCTTTTTCTATCAATGTTAATTATGATGTAACAGAAATCAATGATGAAATAAATGATACCACATAGGGTTTAAGAGTAAAAAAAATCTTGTATACAGCTCTATTATCCAAAACGTTGAATACAAAACGTAGGATGAACGTTGGTTTTCCCACTATAAAAAACAATATATAGCTTGAAGTGAACATTTTCAACATTTTTAAGACGTTTTTACAAAGTTTATAGAATGGTTTTGTAAAACGTTATAAGGTTAGAATAACAACGTTTAAGAAACGTTTTTTAAACGTTTGGTGCTGTTAGGGTGGATTTCTAAAATAAGACTGGAGACTGCATGCTTAGAATCTCATCTTTTTTGTATACAACAAAAAAGTATTCGAATAATTTCTTACCTGGTCTTTTAAGTTTTAAACTACAAATTTAAATCAACTGTAGATTTTTACGAGTTTGTGTTTGATGTATGGCTGTTTTCTGAAATGTCTTAATGCTTTGATGGACTGTTTTTTCTAACGTCTGACAAGTTTAAGAGCTAGTATCTTTGATTGAGTGCTAGAGTGCATATTGAGCTGCCTCTATAATTTTTTTAATTGCAATTGATGCTTATTATGAGGAGGGTTTAATATAAAATCTTATAGTTATGACTTTTCTACGTAATAAAAATAAATCACTATCCTACTCTACTCTACGCAGTTGTATATGGTCAACGATACACTCAATAATCAGGAAGCAAATTGTTTGTTAAGTTAATTCCATAATTTTATATCCTGGTGATACACGTAGTAGAAATTAATGAATCGTGTGCATTTTGTTGCTACTTATGTAAGATCCACCAGTGGTGTTCCACTTAACCCCTAATACTTCTTTAGAATAGCTATAGTTAAAAACATCGAATCTTGTATATATCAACTATGTGTCGCAGAGGTTAGCCAGATCCAAGGACAGCCATCAGTGATGCCGTAAAGTTAAAGAAGAAATAGATCTTACAAATGCATTTTTTTTTTATTAAATAAACAAGGCAACTATATTTCAAGCGATATAAGGCGAATACAAAATAAAAATTACAGCACTTGATAACCAATAAAAAAACGAAGTTAATTTCAAAATACAAAAAAAAAATTGTGCTCAAAAATATTTATTGTACATTAAATAATTATTAAACTGACAGATCACTTAACTTAAATAATAGGTTTATAAGTCATGCAAGAAAGTTTTATTATAGAACATAAGTAGAAACTACTTATGGTATGTGACATAGTGTACACCAAAGTATAAGTGATCCTTTCCAGGTAGATGCCCTGAATGGCAACGTCGAAAATTATTTTTTATTGGGTGACCAGGGATGGCGTTAGCTCTAAATGGCAGTCAGACTTTTGCCATGAAAGAGTGAAAGAGAGAGAGAGCAGAGCCATGAAACACGTGAGAGTGTTTACATTTTTTAACTAGTCTTCTGCTAGCACTATAAATACAGCATAATGACAGTTTATCAGTCACAAGCGTAATTATAACAATTTCGGAGAATCGCTTTGTTGTGGAGTAAGTGACAGCTGTTTAGCTTGGTTCTTACGTCTCAGCTTTCAAGCAAAAAAGTATGGGTACCCAAAAACCTCATGAAGAAAATGTATTCCACACCTATCTGTAAAATTGTCCTGGCAATTGTGTAATGCAAAAGGCTCTTTAGTCATGATTCTCTAGATATCTTTCAACGTTAGGTTTTCACATGAGTAGCTGTCAATAATTGATTTACCTTAATAAAGTACAAGAAAAGTAAGTAAGTAATAAAATGCTTTGTGTGTATATATTTGATGTGTTACAGGGTGACATGTCTTAGGTAAATCACGAGCCTGCAATGATGTTCAAAGATGAGTTTGATGCATGATGAAAGATGCTGTCAAATAGTTGTTTGTCGGAAATGAGCTAAGATTTCGTTAAAAATTGGTCTCTTTTTAGTACTGGCTGCACCGTTTCAAACCAACAGATTATTTTACTATAAGAAGACCACCTTTTTTCATATTATGGTTGTCAAATCGCTTTATACTAAACTCTTTATAGTCATTGTTTAGATATGATATTACACAAATGCAAACTGGTAATGGTTTTTCTTTATGCTGATTAGATTACTTGCTTGTGGCTTTGTTGACAACAAGATAAGGACAGAAGCTTCGTAGGAGACTTAGATTCTGTACGTCCAACAAAGAACTAAAAGAAGAAGCTGTTGCTAATAACAAGCTAGCTATGGAACATAAGATACAAATACAACTGGTGAAGTTAGCTGGTATTAACGTGTGATTTTATTGCCTGCATACAGTGGACAAATGCTTATGAACAGCAAGAAGGTAGTTTTTTCTAATACTGGAGAAGGCTTTGAAAACTTAGGTCAGCCTTTTCACAACCAGTAGTATTGTAATGGAGACCTAATTGCCTGGGGAACGCCAAGAGAAGCCAGCTGCGAGGACCATTACTAGCACCGTAGCAGAGATAGTTATGTTTCTAGTATTGGAGGTTATCTATAAGTGAAAAAGTATTGTAATATCATAAATTACTGCAGTAATTAGAAAAATTTGCTTATATCTAATTATAAACAGCCGCGAACGGCAAAATATTGTATAGCTTCACATCTATGTAGGTGCAAAGACAGAAGCAGCCTCAGCCTACTTTATCGCAACAACAACCAACCCGCTGCTGTTTCGACACCTTTGCCGAAAATTAAGCCTAAAGAACTCGCAAGATAACATGGGATAGCGTAGCCAGCTAGCCAGCACAACCTGTATCCTTGACATAAGGCCCTAAAAAGAAAGCTGCTGTCACCCCACCAACGATAATACCTGGCAAGCATAACGTGGACATTGTTACACAGGGTAAGGGTAAATTCTCCATGGCACCACTGAAGGCTCCACCGCTTCCCTTACCACCTACGCTTCAACCAGCTATGCCATCAACCCAACTACCCGCATCTACTCCTGACGGTTTATATGTATTTGTATTTGATTTCAGATTTTAAATTTGTGATACGTAACTCGTGTAGCTCGCAGGAACACGATACGTCCTACTGTTGTACGAAAGGTTTTTGTACTGCCAGAAATGTATGCAAATAAATTTAAGTGATACTTTCAACTAACAAAAAATTCAAAATAAATTTGTCAAATTACAAGCAGGTTTGACAATGTTGTTTGCTGACACTGATTTTAAAGTTCCTTTTCATATTATAAGTAAAAAACTATGAAAATAATAATTTACATTTATTTATGTTTGTTTTTTTTTGTCGAAGGAACTTAAGTAGTTACATTAAACAGGCTGATGAATTATAATTGCAGCATTTATTTTCAAAAAACATAGTATTAACTGATGCATAAAGACAAGCAATTTGTAAACATATTTTGTGCGGAAAAAAAATGGAAAGTTAAAGTGAAAGGTGAAAAAACAAACTTGTTGTTAGTGAAACGATTAAAGCATATGGGTATTGAAATATTTTTAGTAATTAATATAACTTTAACACTAATAATTTTCGTTCAATTTTATTAAAATATCTTAATGAATATTTTCTTAGTTTAGTTAGGTTTTTCTGTGTTTGAAATCTAAATGCCAGGTCACTTTTTAATCTGTTTTAGTCTTCTTTTAGCTTTTTATATGCTTTGGTTACAAAGCTTCCTGCACTCAGAGAATAAATAGTTGGTAATACGATGAATAATTCACTTTGTATGTATAAATAAAAAAAAATTTTATAATTTCTATAACATTGTATACTTACTTGTAACAGTCATATCTCTTAAGCACCTAGCAAAACTTGCAGAGTTGCAGTGGTAAACTGCGGCTTCTTACTCGCTGTCAACTACGTCTTTTGTAAGATTTTCTTTACTGTGACCCCTTAAGTCACTATTCAGCTTATTGATCTCATTTTTTACCAATCTTGGTATATAATTTTTAATATTGAAAATATGCTGCCCATTGAGGCCTTGCTGACATAGCTCATTTTCAAAATGTTCCATCCGTAACATTTAATCTATTATGAACTTTTTTTTTTCCTTACACTTTTTCGTGTCTGTTTATTTAATATTTTAACAGCATCTGTTTTTTATGAAAGTTGTATCGACTGTTAAAGGGCATTTAGGCCTACAGATATTAACTTAAAGCGTATGAGGGTGTTATGGGTAAGGAGGTTGGATTTGGATGAAATCTGTGAAATCTATCATTGTTGTCGAAAAATAGCTTCAAAATAAATATTTGGATTTGAGATCGAAGAAGAAGTTGAAGAATTTAAGGCACAAAAAGAGTGGCACTGTAAGTTTATTTTAGTAGTGGTGAAAAGAAATATCATTGCTGAAAGTATTGAAGATATGACCGATGATATAAAAATGACCGATGAAGATATTGCTGCAGTTGTTGAAAAAATATTTTTACACCCTTTTAAGCCATCAAAGCACCTAACAGAAACCTTGGATCTGGACGTCACTTACCAGACTTCGAGAGCCAATGTTTCCGATAGGACAGAACTAAAACGCTTCAAGGCTTCAAAAAAAACCAGTTTGTCAGAAAGGCATAAGGCAGATGGATTGTAATTTGCAAACAATTATCGCCATCTTACGAGAGAACAATGGATGAACTCAATCATCGTTAATGAGAAGATTTTTTCAATAGATAAGGATGAACGATATACTGTCTGGAGACCTGCAAGTGCCCGCTACTTACCTGAGTACGTAATTCCAATTTACCACAGCGGTCAAGTAAACAAAGCGTATTGGGGATGGTGCACTGGTCATAGTGGTGGTGATGTCACCGAGGTCGACCGACGTACAAATGCCACACGATACAACCAGATCTTGAAACGTTTTCTTGTGGGATCGGTGGCACACCTTTTTCCAAATGAGAAAGTTATACGAGTTGTTGAAGATAACAGCGCAGTTCATATAGCAAGGATTGTTCAAGAATGGTATAATGCTCATCAACGTTTTCAACGATTACCTTAGCCGGCGCACTTGCCAGACTTGAAAATTATTGAATATGTATGGTCTGAAATGGTCAAAAACTGGTGCCATGATATGACAAAAAATGATATGCTGACACCATACATGAAACAGTTGCTCGAGAATGGGATGATCTGATGGCTAAACCCTAGTACTTTAAAGAATTGGACAACTCCATGCCAGCAAGCTTAGAAGAATTAATTCAAGCTGATGGTGGTTATATGAATTATTAAAAATATTTAATTACCCATATGCTTTAATTGTTTCACTGAAAATAAGTTTGTTTTTTCAACTTTCACTTTAACTTTCCATTTTTTTTTCCACACAAAATATGCTTGTAAATTACTTGTCATAATGCATCAGTAACTACTATGTATTTTAAAAATAAATGCTGCAATTATTGTTCATCAACCTGTTTAATGTAACTATTTAAGTTCCTTTGACAAAAAAATAACAAACATAAATAAATGTATTAATTAATGTTTTCATAGTTTTTCACTAGTAATATGAAAGGTAACTTTAAAATCAGTGTCAGCATACAATATTGTAAGTCCTGTTTGCAATTTGACAAACCTATTTGGAAATTTTTGTTAGTTAAAAGTATCACTTAAATTTGTTTGCATACATTTCTGGCAGTTCTAAAACCTTTCGTACAACAGTAGGACGTATCCTGTTCCTGCGAGCTACACGAGTTACGTATCACAAATTTCAAATCTGGAATCAAATACAAATACTTATAAAACCACTAAGAATCAAGTCACTTGACCAAAATTTATGTGAAAAAAGAATTAATTGTATGACTTATTTCATAAATTCTGTTTCCTGATGGTGGGCCAGACACTGATCCTTTCTGTGGCAGTTGCCACTCATCAGCATTGAATGTGGAAAGTTGGGTTAATGGCATAGCTGGTTGTAGCGTAGGTGGTAAGGGTAGCGGTGGAGCCTTTGGTGGTGGCATGGAGGATTTACCATTACCCTGAGTAACAATGTCCATGTTATGCATGCCAGATATTATCGTTAATGGGGTGACAGCAGTTTTCTTTTTAGGGCCTTGGGTCAAGGATACAGGTTGTGCCGGCTGGCTGGCAACGCTATCCCATATTATCTTGCGAGTTCTTTAGGCTTAATTTTCGGCAAAGGTGTCGAAAAGGCAGCGGGTTGGTTGTTGTTGCGATGAAGTAGGCTGAGGCTGCTCCTGTCCCTGCACTTACATAGATGCAGAGTTACACAATATTTTTCCTTACGTGGTTATTGATATTTTGTTACAAGCAAATTTTTCTAATTACTGCAGTAATTTATGATATCACAATACTTTTTCACTTATAGATAACCTCCAATACTAGAAACATAATTATCTCTGCTACGGTGCTGGTAGTGGTCTTCATAGCTGGCTTCTCTTGGCATTCCCCAGGCAATTAAGTCTCCATTATAATACAACTGGTTGTGATAAGGCTGACCAAAGTTTCCAAAGCCCCCTCCAGTATTGGAAAAAACACCCTTTATGCTGTTTATAAGCATTTGTCCACTGTATCCAGGCAATTAAATCACACGTTAATACCAGCTTATTTTACCAGTTGTATTTGTATTTTATGTTTCGTAGCTAGCTTATTATCGGCAACAGCTTCTTTTTCAAGTTCTTTGTTGGACGCACAGAATTCAAGTCCCCTACGAAGTTTCTATCCTTATCTTGTTGTCGACAAAGCCCTAAGCAAATCATCTCATCATCATAAAGAAAAATTATTACCAGTTTGCATTTGTGTAATATCATATCTAAACAATGACTGCAAAGAGCTTAGTATAAAGCGATTTGACAACCATAATATGAAATAAGGTGGTCTCCTTATGGAAAAATAATCTGTTGGTTTGAAACGGTTTAGCCAGTACTAAGAAGAAAGCAATTTTTAACGAAATCTCAGCTCATCTCCGACAAACAACTATTTGACAGTATCTTTTATCTTGCATCAGACTCATCTTTGAACATCAATGCAGGCTCGTGATTTACCTAAGACATGTCACCCTGTAACATATTTAATATATACACACAAAGCATTTTATTACTTACCTACTTTTCATGCACATTATTCAGGTAAATCAATTATTTACAGCTACTTATGTGAAAAGCCAACGTTGAGAAATATCTAGAGAATCATGACTAAAGAGCCTTTTCTATTACACAATTACCAGGACGATTTTACAGAAAGCTGCGGAATACATTTTCTTTATAAGGTTATTGGGTACCAATACTTTTTTGTTTGAAAGCTGAGACGTAAGAACCAAGCTAAACAGCTGTCACTTACTTTAAAACAAAGCAATTCTCTAATGTTGTTGAAATCATGCTTGTGACTGATAAACTGTGACTATGCTGTATTGATAGTGCTAGCAGAAGACTAGTTTAAAAATGTAAACATTCTAGCGCGTTTCGTGGCTCCACTCTCTCTCTCTTTTACTCTTTTATGGTAAAAGTCTGGCTGCCTTTTAGAGCTTATGCCATTTCTGGTCACCTAAAAAAAGTAATATTTGATGTTGCCATTTAGGGCATGTACCTTAAAAGAATCACTAATACTTGGGTGTACATAGCACCTGTTTACAGAAGTTTATGGGATAAGCGATTGATGTAGACTAACATGGAATGGCAGCACACAGGACGTGTTAACAAGGTGTTCTTGCTTAAAGCATAGTGGTTGTTGGCTGTGCAGCACTGTAACTCGCTTGCTTAGAGGTATAACTTGTTTTTAAAGCTAACGTGCATATATTTAAAAAATAAAGTTGCTGTTTGTTTGTTTAAGTGACTTTCTGCTGTTCAATATGTATTAATTTAGTGAGAGTGTATTGATTTGTACTAAGTCAAATGTTTTATGCTGAACATACTTCCCAAGTTGATGGACAGCAGTCAGTACGAATGTACATCAAGAAAAACTGATGATAAGTTCTTACGATATAAATCAATAAAAGTCTTGATGTAGACATTTATCCACTAACAATATAATGATAAAAAAATATTATGAAAAAAAATTTCAAATCGACCTAATGACTAGGTATTACATTTATAGTTTTGTAAAAGTAAGCAAGTTTGTAAAGAAAAACTAATCTTACTTGTCAAAAAGTCAGTTAAATACTTTTTCTGAGTCGTTGCTTTATACTTAGAAATAGTTCTAAGTAGAATTGGTTTATGAATGGGTCTTGTATAAATAGTACTGTTAGTTTTTACTTATGAGACTCTGACAAGAGATTTCTGGTCCTTAAAAATCTCTTTAATTGAACCTAGATGTTACTTACCAGGTTAAGTCAACTTGTTTTTAACAAAAACTGAATTGCCCATTTACTCGTATATAGATTCTTGGGGCGTTAGCTACTTAGATCGTGTATGAAGGATATTTAAGTACTGTGAGCTTAATCTTCTCCAATAGTTCTGAGCAGCCTAAGATATTAACTCCTATCTTTGTGATAAAAAAAATATCTTAACTAAAATGTCATGTCTGTGACACAATAAGAAGGCCTTCAGATAATTAGAGGTTAACGGGCTCGAATCAAGTGGGTCGTCGATTAAGGAGCAAAGTGGACGAGAGCTGAGGCATGAATTAATGCAGCAAAGCAAGATTGAGAACTCAACGGAAGCCAAAATCAGGTTACCAACGGCTCAATTTCACAGTTGACTTTCAAATACTACTGTGATGAGGAGTAACTGTTTAATCAAAGTGCCACTGGGTTTTCAGTGATGATAAATTGTAAGTGGAATGATCGGATTAATGTTGAACCTTCAGCACTTTCTTAGCCCGTAGTCAGCTCCAAAAAAGGCTTTACCCTGGTCACTATTGAAATTCTTACAGTGATTTCTACATGAGACAAAACCACATAAGGTAGCAATAAAGGACCCTGTTAAGTAGTCTTTTGATATCTCCTAATGTATGGCATTAGTAGCCATGCATACGAAAACAACGATATAGCTTTCCAGTATGTCCTTACCACAATATTTAGATCAACGAACTGGAAAGGGTCCAGCGTGGTCAACTCCTATCTTCTTAAATGAAGGACTAGGAGTGACTTTGTCACTGGTAAGATCACTTATTTATTAAATTTAAGTCTTTGTCTTGTATTTTTTCAAATTAAAACAGTAAATAAGATCTGTGCACACTACTTCACATCCTTATAACAACCAATATTTTCTTCTCAAAGAAATAAGAACCGTTTTGATACCTCCACGTTATATGGTACGAGGGAAACAGTTAATTAATAGTTGCGTGATATAGTCGTAGCCATATAGTATCAGTGGGTATTAAATCTGAGTCTAACAGAAATTTGTGGAGCCAGACCGTGTAACTTATCGACTTTTTTGGATTCACTCTGCTAAATGCTAAATGGCTTCTTTTTTGGATTCCGTTGTCAGAGAGGAGACCCAAAAATGCTACTATTGTCAGCCCTATCAGCATGAAAACGTCTAGGGCCAAACTGTCTTACTAGTTCACATTTGGGGTGCTTTCACTTGCACAGAAGATATTTAAAGAGATAGAAAAAAAAGTGTTATTAGCTTATGAGGCTTTAAAAATATTGAGAAAAATATTCTGTGTTCGCGTTTGTGATTTTCTTGTTTACATAACATACAAAAGAAGCAGGCGTGATGAGCTATGCATTTTTTTCTTCTATGGAAGATGCGCAAATAAATGGTCTTGACTTTGGGAGAGCTTAGGACGCATGGCTTAGCTGCTGGAAAATTTGATGAGACGATGAGGGTATCGTTAGGTGTGCTTTTGATCACTTTGATCTTCTTCGAACGTTTTCTTGTAAATTTTAGGGTTTTGGGTGAGCATCATAGCGGATGGTGTTAATACGTCTGTAGGGTTGTTGTAAGTTTCTTCGAAATACTAAGTGTTGATGTGAGATACTATAGACTAATAATCGATTATTATTGTTAAATATTGTATCTGTTCAAAGCAATTTTTGATTAAAAGTAGATTTATGAAATCCGGGTCTTATCTAAGTAGTTGTTATTATGATGATTGTAAATATAACATAACTAAAGATAATTTCTAATATTTAAAAATGAAATAAATATATCTGAATAATAAAAAAAAAACTGTTTTTATATCTATTGTTTGTGTGTTGCATGATCTTATTCAAGTATTGCTGCAGTCTTAAGTTTTTAAGATAAGCGTGTGGGGGCTCAGCTGGTTCGTGAGTTGGTGCGTCAGAGACGACGGCTCAATTTCCAGCTAGTACGACTATTTTGAACTAGTACCTCTGTGAATTTTCGAGTATGGTTTTCCACCACGCAACGCTGCTCGTAGAAGGATGGCCGATTTGTTTGCATCAAAACTGCCTATCACTTAGATTCTCCGCTGAAATAGTCTTTATGACATCTTCACCGAAACAACCAATTAAATGAACTACATTTAATAATGTAAAATGTGTTAAATCAATAATGTTAGTATGTGACCAATAATGTAACAATTTGTCTTACCAGAAAAAAAGCTATATGTAGTCGTTGACAATAAAAGCTAAAAAATGAATACGTGACCTAAGGAGGGATTTATTAAAAAAAAAGTGGTTAAGATTTTTTAAGTGGTTATCCGTGGGTACAACTACACCTATGAGTACAAACCCAGATGTTTAAATTTAAATGCTGATGCTTTATAACGTTACCTCGCAGATTCTTATAAAATAAAAATCATAAAGAATGACATAGATTTTAAGGATGGGGGGCGTTAACAAATTAGAAAAATTTCAGCATCTTGCAGTAACAGAAGCAGTAGTCGCTCTAACAGCTCGAGCAAGCGAGTCCAGTAGTCCTAAAGCATTACACTCCCATGAGCTACTTTTAAAACTTATTTCAAAAATCCTTCGACAAACAAAAACATCTATTGCACGTGCTTAGGGAGCTAGTAATATACGCAATCAATGCTCAAATAAGCTTGAATTTACTACTACAGTGAAGCAGGAAACAAAAAAAAGAAAGAAGGGCTCTAAAAGTTCTCCACTCGTTATACCGCCAGAAATCGAAGAAGGGCTAGAAGATCTCACTGGACCATCAACTGCTTAGAAGTTACTTAAACGCCAAACTAAAAAAAAATTAAGTTTACCTCCTCCTGATGGACCCACAGCCTTCTAGGTACATCGGAAGACGAAGAAAACCAGCCAGCACTGATACTCCAAAGAGATAAATCTCTACTTCCTAGCCACTTTAATACTAAACCAGATTTATAATCCATTCAAACCACAACAGACAATGAGTTACAACAAGAATGTATTACAGAAACTAGTGACTGAGAAGAAATATTTAACCCTTTACTACAACCGTCATTTTCCAAGACTTCTACTAATAAAAAAATCAAAACCGCTCTTCTAAGATCGGTAGGATTTGAGTTAGACACTGACATGTTAAGCTCATCAAAAGTGAAATGGCTGCTAAAATAAAACAAAATCTCAAACTGCAATCCACTAGTCGCAGATCAACGCATAAAGGTGCTTTGGAAAACAGTCCTGATAAAAACATTCTCTAACTAGTGGATTGTAAAATATAAATTTGCTGATCCATTCTTATATTGGGATTATTACATACTGCCAGAACGAATAAACACAATAGAAACAATAAGAAATAAAGAGCCAAAGTCAACCGAAAAAAAAATTGAAAATTGAAAAACTTCATCCAATATTTTACTAGACTATTCCGATGACTATGTAAATTCTATATAGGAAAGAAGCTTTTCGATAAGATCACAATTACCTGTAAGACGCTCCAAAGCTGCATCTACGGTAGTAGGAAATAATGTCGACACTACGAGAGGAAGAAAAAACTCATGTAACTGTATCTAATACACCTTTTCATTTAAGTGCTAAGCAGCAAGACACACTCATAAAGCATGATACCCCAAAGCAGAGTAACTTGACTCTGTCTACTCACCCTTTAGCCGCATTTGAATTGTTACAACATCAATGGAATGCAGAACATGATGACCGATTCACTCGTAAAAAGCACTATAATAAGACCTTTGATGAAAAGATAAATAGATTACCTTGAAACATTAAGTATACGAAAATGTTTAACATATGCAAAAGACAATATTGCAACGTTTATGTTGGCTACGTTTATGAAAAGCTAGGTTTTAAAATATATAATTTGTCAAATTACTGCCATTAACATACGAATCAATGCAAAAAGTTATTACCTCTATCATACTTGATACAATCACTTAAGAACATTAATTTATTACAATAAAAAATACAATAATTTTTCTCACTAACCATTTAAGTTTTTGACTTATCAATACCTAAATCTCCTAGTATAAACAAAAGGGGCAACCCTATCAAATTTGTGCGAAGGATGTCTTAGAAAATTTTTGGAACAATAGACGCAAACGATAGAAAAGAGCTTGCTTCTTAATTAAACAGTATCTATTCAGAAACGAAAAATGTTTCTGTTTTTGTCCCAAACTAAACACATATCGTACGATCAAACTTAGAAATGCTTTACAAGGAAATGGAATGAATAAAAATCATCAATTTAAAACTTTAAAAACAGACACGGGAACTAACTAAAAACACCACGTATTTATTAGAACAAGATTAAATTGATACAATCTTACGATTAATTAGTACAAGGGCTATAAATTTTTAGAAATTTTTGTATGACATACTACAACCCTATAAAACATTAATTATCGCAATCAAAGCTACTGCTGCATGTCATCTCCACCCCCTTTTACTTTTATCAGAACAGTTGAACAGTTTTTCTCGTATAACAGCTGGAATAAATGATGGACGATTAGTCGTTACAATTACATTGCTGTTAATCGAAAAATACAAATATAGCACTTAGAACAAGTATTCACTACCCATGCCACAAAATTTACATGAAAACTTGCAAGGTAACGTCAGTATTAAGCCTAAAACAGACAATTTAATCAGAAATCATGACCAAGGAAATTATTTTCTAGCTGATAGAGACTACATAAAAGAATGTTTACAATCTGGTTAGCCACTACTTTGTAAGACTACCCATGCGATAGTGGAAGAAATTGACCATGCTACTTGTTAATTTCTCCTTTTCACAAAACTTACTAGAGAGGCCCTAAGAAAATGTGAAATTATGTTATGTAATTAGGAATAATCTTATTGGACCAAGTTAAAATACACTTAGGAATGGCTACATTCTACTAAAGATTCTCTTACAATTTGTCTGATTTGTGATCATTATTATCACCAAGAATTAACACTACAAGACATTGAAATCCTAACATCAAGTGGGCAGTGCACAGCATTTTTTTGTGATGTCACTCTATATGCCATAAACTCAATGAAACTCAATTAAACCTAAATATACAAATCTGAGTTGATTCTAAATTCATGAATACTATTACCTTAAAATGTAGTTTATCGTATTATAAACAACACACTTGATTTAGAGGGAAAAATGCCAATAATTGTTACAAAATAGGCTGAATAAAATGACGCCCTGTCGTTAAAAGATACTGAAGAAAAGCTAAAAGAAATTCTGAACCATAAAAAAGAAAAATCCCTAGAAACCAGTTGACTCAACAATTATAAGCAATGTGTAATGATACAATACAATTAAAAAATATTTAATACCTAAAACACAATTACATCTCAAAAACTATGACAAACCATCTTGTAGTAATACTTTTTTCAACAGCATAGTAGTACATGTGACTAAATGTCTCTACAGGACGCTTATCACACATACATTTTCTTATTAATATAATTCAAACATCAAGCGTATATTTGAAAAAGCAAAAAAAAATACTCACAAAAAATTGCAGATCAATCGACTGTGCCTTTTTTACATATTTAATTAAAAAAATTTCAATTTAATTGTGACCTCACAGAAAAACCACTTAAAATAGCATTTATAAGATCTGTATAGACCTCTAAAGTTTTGTTTGTATTAAAAATAACTTTTAGACAAACCTGTTTCATTTGCCACCAGATCTAATTTTTTTTTTTTTTTTTCTGGTGACACAAAAAAAGTGAGTACAGGCATATGAGAAGAATAATTTACAGCATTGTTGCACATAATTTGTGCTCCTCTCAGCTCTCTAAATTTTGAGCTAAATTTTTCTTCCTCTACTATGTAATAAATGTCCGTCAGTTAAAAAGTCACTTCAATCACAAAAGAACAATTGTAAAAGAAGATAACGTAATAAGAATCAGTTATTGTATGTATATAGTACAAAAACTTTTTTTTCAGTTATAAAAATATTGGAAAATGTGAAAAATAATGTAATTTCTACTTCCATCACACTTTTTCATAAGATCAAAATCTTAAATAGTTGATCTACCCTCGTGCATAACGTGCCTACAGACTTATATCTTCAAAAATCTATCTTGCTACAGCATTTGGAGAAAACTTCAAAATCGTAATCATTATACTTACAATTTACCAAATGGATTTAAATTGGCCATATAAAATAATAAATCAAAGAAAACACACTATGGATTGTCTTATATTCCTAAATATAAGACAACCAGTCAAAGAGCCCAAGATTTTTGCAACCCCAGTAAGACCATTAACACAACCTATATCTGCTCAAAAAAAGCACCTTTTCAAGAAAACAAATAAGGTCAACGCTTACGTATTAAA
Source organism: Copidosoma floridanum (assembly GCF_036245765.1). Lineage (NCBI taxonomy): Eukaryota > Metazoa > Arthropoda > Insecta > Hymenoptera > Encyrtidae > Copidosoma > Copidosoma floridanum. Next base: position 18,568,437 of record NW_028321897.1, on the reverse strand, counting down.
TGACGATAATACCACCAACGAGCAACCATAACAAGTTACCTACACAAGGATTGTGGGTAGACTACGGACACAAACGTATATATACAAATATTATACATATATATGGTACCGAAAGGTGTCAATTACCATTTCAGCAGGAGTAAACAAGGACTTAAGACAAAATTTAACTTTTCCAGAACCTTCCCCAACTTTTGCAAACTCTAATAAGTGACGACACTCACATACACCCTGGCTTACTTTTCACAGCCATCCTGTCTTTTAAACCAAAAAAAAAAAATAGTAAATTAACAAAAATTTTTAAACAGCAGAAATAATTATCATTGTCGTTATTATTGTCTTATATAAATATTTACTTAACAACTCTAAAATATATAATACCTTTAATTCTAGAACCCTCATTATCAGGAGCAACACCATTATAACTACCTCTACCACATATTGCAAGAGCCCCCGTCAACCGTAAACATCGCTCCTTAACTCCAATACGCATACGTGTCCAGGAGTAATGGAGTATTCTAAAACTTTCTTTACTATATTTCAACTCTGCTGTAGGTTCCGCCAATAAAACCTCGGCATACAAAAATTTTATACTATCTAAAAGAAAAAGAGAGGGAGGGGGGAGTTTGATTGCTTAAGAACTCTGATTTGGGTGGGATCAATTGTCATTGGTATCTTTAACTACTCACCCCTAAGTGGATTAAACCATTACGCCTCTAATATACTGTCTTCAATTCTAATTTCATATTCGCACCCACCACACGGAACACTTTATTCCGCACCCAAGTGCAAGAATTTTCTTCTCGGATGTACTCTAACAACTTGAACAAGAAACATTAACGAAATATTGCAAGTAATTGAGTATATCGACATTTTAATATAAGAATATAAGAAATTAATTAATTTTTTATGGATGGGTAAGTATTGATGCAAGTAATTTAATTTCTCGACATTTCCAAACTAGTACAAAGTTGCCAAGACAACTCGATATTATAATGTTAAAACTACGATTTGTAGAAAAATTATCATACGTAGCAACTAAAAAAAAGTGCCACCTCGACCAGGATTTGAGCCTGGAACTCTTTTATTACAAAAAAAGTGCGTTACTAACTTTGCCATCAAGGTCTTGGTGACTCCTCTTCTCAGTTGCTTCATTTTATATTACCAACGATTTTTCAGTCGACACCTGCTCATATGGTATATAAGAATATTTAAAATTAATCTAATTTTTATCGACAGGTAAGTATTGATGCAGATAGAAAATGCCAGGAAATTCGAGTTTTCGCATTAATACTTGCCCATCAATAAAAAATAAGATTAATTTCCAATATTCTTATTTACCTTATGAGCAGGCGTCGACTGAAAAATTGCCGAAAGTATAAAATGAAGCAATTGAGAAGAAAAGTTGCCGAGAGCTTAATGGCGAAATTGGTAACGCATTTTAATGGCAAAAAAAAAATTCTTAGTACAAATGCTGGTTAGGTAGTACTTTTTTTCAATTGCTGTGTATGAGTATTTTTTCTACAAATCGAAGCTTTAACCAAAAAAAAAATTGAGTTGCCTCGTCAATCTCGTACTGGATGCAAAATGTCGATAAAATTAATTACTCGCATTAATACTTACTTGTCGATAAAAGTTAAATGAATTTTTAACATTCTTATATAGCATATGAGCAGGGGTCCACTAAAAAATTGCCGAAAGTATAAAATGAAGCAATTGAGAAGAAAAGTTGCCGAGAGCTTAATGGCGAAATTGGTAACGCACTTTTCCAGCAATAAAAGAGTTTCAAGTTTAAATCCTGGTCAAGGTGCCTTTTTTTTTTAATTGCTATGTATAGTAATTTTTTTACAAATCGTAGTTTTAACATTAAAATATTAAGTTGCCTTGGAAATCCAGTACTAGATGGTAAATGTCGAGAAATTAAATTACTTGTATTCATACTTTACCATCGATGAGAATGAAACTAATTTCTAATATTTTTATGTACCAAATCAGCAGGTGTTGACTGAAAGACCGCCGAAAGTATAAAATGTAGCAATTGAGAAGAGGAGTCGCCGAGCCCTCGATGGCGAAGTTGGTAACGCACTTTCCTGGTGTTTCAGGTTCACATCTTGGTCGAGGTAGATCCTTATTTCAATTGCTACGTGTGACAATTTTTCTACAAATCGTAGCTTTAACTAAACAAATTTGAGATGCCTTGTTAATCTCGTACTAGATGAGAAATGTTGAGAAATTTCATTACTTGCGTTAATACTTACCTATTGATAAAAATTAGAATAAATTTAGTATTCTTATGTACCAAATAGCAAACTATGTATATGTACATTATTTTTATCTACTCACTTACAATAACTATTAGAATTTTTTCTTTACTTACTTAAATAGTTGGGCTTCTACGATATATTCTGTAAATGACTTTAAAAGTGTACAACACAAACAGAACTAAAAGAAAGTTTTTCATGATATTTACTTTACAAAACTGCACATTAGCAATAATTTAAGCACATTGGTCACAAAATACGTGTATTTGAGGTAAATGTACCTATTATAATCATAAAGTTCATTATACTTACATCTTTGATTTTTTTTGTTAATTGTGAACTTTCACAGTAAAAATTTGAGTACTAGCTGGTGCACTATAAATTAACCATTATTATTGTAATTTTTTAATATGTTTTTTAATTATTAAAATACTTTTACTTGTGTAGTATGTATTGTATTGTATTGTATTGTGTAGTAAGTATATAAATTTTTGGTTGAAGTTTGGTACCATAAAATTTACGGTTCAAAAAATAGGTCATGTCCTACTTTGCCTCTCTTTGGGTAATACTTTTACAAATCGACCGGATTTTGACCTTCATTTCTCTGATTCGGCTGAAAATTTTTTTTACAGTTTCTGTATTGAAAAATAAGAGATACGTGTCCAAATAATTTTTTTCCATCGCCTATTTTCGATTTTATGAGTTATAACAAATTTTATAATAGTGGTTGGGGACTCATTTCCAACAATGTATAGCTCCAAATCCTTAAGAGCTACAAAATTTTTACCAATGGCACTTTTGTAGCTAAAGAGTTAAACTATAAGAAAAAAATTGAAAAAAACAAACTATCGGCAAATTAATATTGTTATTAACAATTTTATTGTTTGAATCGATTTATAACAATTTCCTCCAAAATAAATCAAGTATTTCGTAAAAATAATGTCTTTGAAATATGGAGAATTTTCAGTTGTTATTGTTAAAATAATAATTTATGTAGCGCGTAATGGTAAAAAAACTGTTTTTTTTTATATAAATGATATCTGTACCCCGTATCAAAAAAATTAAACGTAAAAGTTGTAGATAATTGAAAGATTTACAACTTTTGAATTTACTATTTGTCTGGATAACCTCAAAATTTTGTATTATCATGCAATAAGCGAGAAATTGCTATTTCATTGGTTATTAAGTGTACGTGTACAACGGAGATGAGCAATATTAACTGAAGAAATCATATTTTATTGAATTAATAGAAATGTGTCATAAAAAAGCAAGTAAACATTACGATTGCTTAATATTTATTTAGAGATGTAACAAAACTTTCATGTACAAGTAAAACTTATTTTACAGTTTCATAGCAAAATTATGTCTTTTGAAAATTTTCACAATATTGGTCTTTACGTGCAAAGAAAACAGCATTGCTTCTTGTTTTTGACGAGATAAATTATTACTTGTAAAATAACAACAAGAAATATTTGGCAGTAATTCTGTGGCCTAATCAAAAAGTTCTCGTGGTGTTCGAATGGGATTGTTAATTGTATGAAGACCTGCTCTGACAGATAGTCGTTTTACAGTCCTACCTATTCCGTTGCATGGCCCCTTTTCATGTGAAGTGGGGGAAGAATGCCACTCTGCTGCTATTTTAAAGTCTTCAAAGTGATGAGTGAGATTAGTGAAGTTTTTTTTATTTTCATACTGTCCACTTGCACCGTCAGACATGTATATTATTTTATTAACACACGATAAATTTAATTAGAGTAAGACATAGAAATAAAATTCTACGAGAGGTTAGTTATGTTATGTTATGTTTATTATTATTATGTTATGTTAGGTATGTCTGAACTTAATATAGTGATCAAAATATTGTACGTACCAATTCTGGTAGTTTATTGTCACTCTCTTTTGTATCTTCTTTTTTAAGCTTTGATAATTTCAAGCGGCAAAACAAACAAATTTTTTGTTGTTATACATCTGACGAGAGCAAAAGACAATTTAAAGAGCAAAAAAAAGTTTTGGTGTTAACGTTACGTTGAGCATTGTTATTGTTAGTTTTTTGTCTAGTGGTTAACTTTTTTTTCTTAAATGAAAATTCGTTTTTTATTACTCAGGAGATTTAATTGGAAAACAAATCACTTATGGTTTAATTTTAATTAAAATTTATACTAAATAAATGATAAAATGGTGACTTCTCGCTTTTTTGCAAGATAATACAAAATTTTGAGGTTATACTGACAAATGGTAAGTTCAAAAAATGTAGATCTTTCAATTATCAACATCTTTTATGTTCAACTTTTTTGGTACAAGGTACAGATATCGTTTTATACTCAAAAAATGGATTTTCTTACGATTACGCGCAACATAAATTAATATTTTAACAATAACGATTAAGAAGTCTCCATATTTTAAAAACATGATTTTTACGTAAAATTTGACGCAGAATACGATTGTAATCATAAAAAGTCGACTTATATTAGGAGCAATCATTAAAAATCGATGAAAACAATAAACTGTTAATTAATTAATCTGTTAATAATTTTTTTTTTCAATTTTTTTTTCCTAAAGTTTAACTCTCTAGCTACAAAAGTGCTATTGGTGAAAATATTGTAGCTTTTATGGATTGCGAGCTATACATTGTTTAAAATAAGTCTCCAACCACTATTATGAAATTTGTTTTAACATACAAAATCGAAAATAGGTGAGAGAAAAAAAAATTACTTGGACGCGTACCGCTTATTTCTCAATATAAAAACTGGAAAAAAATTTTCAGCCAAATTGGAGAGGTGACGATTAATTTTTAGCAAAATCCGTTGGGGTTGTAAAAGAATGACCCACTTATGAAGTTATCTCTAAAATTGGTCATTTATTGTATGTGAAATAAAATTTTTTGTCGTGAATTTATAAAGATACAGAAAATGTACAACCACCACAATTTTTTTATCAAGTGAGTTGCATGACAAATACATAAATTTTCATATTTTATCAATAGGGACATATTTCACGAATAGGAATATTTACCTTAGTATGCAGTTTTTTCCTTTTACACTTGAAATTCACTCCATAAACAGTTATTTTTATGTAATTAATTTTTTTCCTCCTATCAACAACCAAATTTTGCCAATAAAATGAATTAATAATTTTTACTACAAAGTGATCTACGTAGATTATTTATATTTGTTTGAAAGTTCATAGTTTATGACTAATCAAAAATTAAATCAATAATAATATCAAGCTAAAGTATCCTTGATGACAATTTTGTAAGGGATAAACTTCAGTAGTTGGAATATAAGTAAACACATTTAAAATAATTGCTTTTCTAAACTAAAGTTCTTTGCACAACCATAAAATGTAAGAAATGTCTTAGATTTATTATAAATATTATCCAAATATTTGTCATCAAACAAAAAAAAATTAATTCATAGGTTTTAATATACTACTCCTTAAAATTTTACTTTTTTATTATAAACATACAACGAATAACACGTACGTGCAAAACCATCAGCGGAAGATTTTAAGTTTTGAAGATGTATTACCAACCACTGACTTACAACAACGTTTAGTTTAACACAGGTGCAGTGTAAAATTGTGTCGAAAACTTATGGTGAAAATAGTGTCTTATAGTTTGCAAAAAGCTTTTTAAAAATGCAAAACATCAATGATAATAAGCCTCATAGTGTAATATTACAATTTTACGCAGGATACACAAGGATGTAATAAGAGCAACACTGCAGTACATCCTCTCACTTTTTTTCAATGGAACATTACAGATCCTGCAGAAATGTCGCATAAGACATCAACACCATTAAGAAACTTTGAGAAATGCTAATCATCTGTACCTACTGTATTACACTACCAATGAAAACTGCAATTAAGAAATAAAGTAACCGACGACTTTCTAATGACTTCAATCAACACGCCCAGCCACCAATTCGTCGTAATTCGCTCTAGATAACAGATATATATCATTCTTATTATGTACTCCAGTAACAGTATAGGTGCACCGCCATACCATTTAATTTCTTAAGTAAAGAGAAGAAAAAAAAAGAGTGGACCAATAACTTTAAATCACTTTACTCATAAATCACGGTGCAGTAAAGCTTGAACATCATTACCACCAAACTCAGAAAAAGTTGTGATCGTTAAGCTGCCATTTTTAAATTGCAAACCATCCTATAATCTTTACTGTAGCACAACATAACCTACAATGAATGCAACATAATTTTCAATAATTAATTATTTTCAAGGATCTATAATTGGTTTGGCTAAATGGACAGTTCAATTCTTAATTAAATCAGTTTCTAATTGAAAGAGCGAAAAAAATCCTCATATCTTCGTTATTTTATACTCAATTTCGATGTTTTTTTTTTAATTTGTACAACATCTGAACAATAAACAAATGATTGATATGAGCAATTTTTTTTACTTTTTTGTCTATTTTGATCATGTAAAAGTTGTTATGTACTAAATAAATAAGTATTGATTGACGATAAAATAATAATAACAGTAAAGGTGTATATTGCAGAAAATCTTAAATTAGACACGTGTGATACACATGACGATAGCAGTGTAGATGTCAAGTAAATGAGTGCACGTACAATTTGTTTTTCCGTCGAACAATACATATTATAGCAGCATTGTTTTTACTATTTCATTGTTATAATTTAATACATTATTATTTGGCTCATTACAACTTTTATAAGCTAAAAAAAAAATAAAAAGTATTCTGAAAAATTGTTTATAACAATAATTGACGAAGAAAGTGACAAAAATATGACAATTCTTTTGCTCTTTTAAGTTGAAACTAGGTCAATTGAAAATTCAACTGTACATTTAGTTCAACAAATTATAGACCATTAAAAATTAATAATTATAAACAATTATGTTTTGCCATCAAAAATTGCTAACTTTTACTAGAATTTAATGAATTTGCGAAAAATAAGATATAATAAGCAACGAGTTTCAATTTTTGGTATAAATGTTTATAAATAAATATTTGAAGAACTAATCCATTTAAAAAGTTATCTCGCCTCCTGAATGAGTTAGAGAAGCAATTTTTCTCCAAGTTTGTAGAAAAATAGCACCAACTTGGAAATCAAAGATTTATTTAGATACGTTTATTTGTTCTTAAGTTATTTCCAAAAAGCCCTGCTCCGAAAAGTAGCAATGTTGTTAAAGCCACTGAAACGGCCGGAATTACTGAAAACCAATACACCCACAATAGATTTGAAAAATTGACATTGAGACAAAAAAAACGAGCCCTGGTTAAATTATTTTTGATAGTGAAAAAAGGCTCTTTTTGTTTGAAAGATTTGGAATCTTTTTTAATGAATAAATAGAATTTCTCAACATGGAATGAAGATTTTTCAACAAAATTTTTTAAGTAAGTTAAGGATATTGAGACACATATTTTATCAAAATTTTAAAAGTCTAGGAATTTTCGTTTAAGATTTAAAATAATAATTACATAAATTTAATTGAACTGGGGCTTAAATGAACCTGTTTCAATTGGCCACAAATTAAAGAAGAAAATTTTACTTTTGTCTTTTTGTCATTAAAAAAAACAGAGAATTTCATGATTTTTTGACGTAAAAGTAACGCTTAACCAATGTTCTGTGTATTTATTTTTGGAGGACTCGCAGACGTAACTTTCTTGATATTGAATACACCTCCGTTAGCTATGGCTAACTATAATAATTTATTTGCAAATTACTGTTGAAGTTGTCTAGCTCTACAGGTCAAATATGTTAGCTTGCTAAATTTCTTGACCGTACGTGTTAAAAAAAAATCTTATAAAATTGGAATTCCATAAAAAATAAATTCTTTCTAATTCATCGTGCTATTAAAAACAGGTAACGAGTCAAATAAAAACATTAACTTTCTGATTAACAGTAGAAAACATCGTAAATAAATTGTAAATAGTGAGTAGATATGAAATGAAATAAATAATTCGTTGACATGATGGTATAAGACTGATGCTGACAATGACTCGCACAACTTCTCAATATTTCTTATAAATAGCCTGCTTGCTGGTAGCCATATTTACCACGGAAAAGTAAAAGTCATTTGTTCCTTTTTATAAAAATCTCTTTAGTATTGTAATATGATTTTGCCATTTTGTCTCGAAACTCGATAATGCGTAATGTTCAAAACAAAAAAATTTATGTGAAATAAACATTTTAAACTATTTTAACACTTCATATACCTTCCAATTTATAAACATTAATGATATAATTCATTTTAATATGACAAGCTTAGTTTTTAAAAATAATTTGTTTATCAAAGAGAAATTATTTTTAATTGAAGATGTTTAATAAAATGTAAGGGTAATTGTAAAAATAATATTTACGTGTAATAATACAGCATAATTAAAAAAAAATTTTTTTTAAATAACTTCTTAGATTGACCTTATTATGTGACTAAACAGTACTTGAATTACAATTTCATAGACTTTCATACGTTCATTTATCATTTAAATGAACTGTGCAATAGTATTAGGTTTAATTTTATACTTTTGCGAGCGCTAATAAATTAAAGTTTTGTATCTACTTCAGATAGGGTTACGTCAAAAGTGGATTAACAAACAGTATTTTTTATTCTTAAATTATTATCACAATGTAATAAAATATTAATTTAGTTTTTATTTTGTATCTTTATAACGTGGCGTATAATTATCCATACAAAACAGCGGCTTTCTCAACTATTATTTTTTATTATCAAAACTTTGATTTAAAATTTTATTTATAGTTGCAGAAAACGCTGAGATTAAAGAAAATTGTTTTCTGTACAAAATAAGAGGTAACGATGATGGATAAGAAAACGTTGTGTTAAGGAGGTTCCGTCGTTTTTGAGGAGATTTATTTAGTAGCTGAAAAAAATAAATGTTGTACTTTAACATGCTAGAAGTATATATGAATTTGTTCAATATTTTTTATTAGCTGAATTTCCAAGAAAAAAATTCTTAAAATGGTATGATTTAGCATTGCTCTTGCGGGAAAAAGCGATTTTTTAGCCTTTGTTGCACAAATGTTGAGGCTAGAGATTTATTCGTGATGAGAAAAAAGTGCAAATGGACAGCTTATCTTTTAAGGAAGACTCTCGTATTAAAAAATGTGCACATTATCAGCCATTTGGAAAATATCTGCGCAAACGTGAACAAAGTCGCGAGCAGGTCATATTCTAAGTGTATGTCAGAAAACCGAGCATCGTCTGCTGTCAGCTGGTCTTTTCACATGGAGCGAGACGTTTTTACAACATCACTTCTAGAATTTGTTAAACTGGAAATCATGATCTGAATTTTGGCCCAGCCTTTGTTAAGACTTTAAACTATAATGCTGTGTAAAAAAAGTTTGTTTTTCGAAATTTCATAACATACTTTTGTTGTCGAAAGTTGAGTCTTCTCTTACTTTCTTAGGTTATTTTTTGTCATGCAAACAACATATATGAAGTTTTATTACTCGAACTTTCAGAAACAAGCTACATTAAGGTATGTAATGTAGTTTGTTCATAACATTTAATGGTTTTACTTTTGAGCACTGATAAGTTAAACACTGTTCAATTAACTGTCATGAAGTAGGGTGACGTTTTCATGCATGGTTAGTACAACTAACTTTAACACGGTGTCTTATGGGAGCTTCTGCACACACGCTCATCCCTCTTGGAAAAACGACTAAACCTCTTTAATCAAATGAATATTCATATACCGTTTTAAAAAATCAAATGATATTTAAAGATATAATGGTTTAATAGTTTCTTGCACAATTATGCTTTTGTTATTTTTTTTTAAACTGGAACAACCTATCCAAAATCTTTTCTTTAAACAATTCAATTGTCACCGAATAAATATTTGTGTTACATAAATCTAGTGTTGTTCTTTCAACTTTTTTTAAGACTTTTTTTGTGATTGTAGACGTCTTGTTTCATATAATTAAATCTTTTTTCCCTTACTTTTTTTCAGATTCAAAATAAGAGAAATAACTTTCTATGTTGTTTAAGTCTAATGGTATACAAAATGTCTTATGACTGATCATTCTTTTTGAAAGTAATATCGATGCTACACTAGTCTACGCTGTAGATACATATCACTTTTTAGGATAAGTAAAATAAAAGATTAACGATTTATACAGGAATTTTTTTCCTAAGCCTCCTGGGCCGTGATTGATATTTAATTTATCATATATTGAATAAAACACTGAAATAATAGAAAGAATTTTCTTAAGGTTCTTTTCTATTGATTTTTTTGCTATAGGCCAATTTAAATCCTTACTCAATTTGTCTTCTAATTGTTATATTTTGTTTGTATGTATAAGAAAAATGAATTTCATTATTAAATAAACGCAATATATTTCTCTGTAAATAAAGTTAGTTTCATTTACAGTTTTATTACATTTTTTAAAACTATTCTCCCTCTATAAACTGTTTATAAATGATAGATGTTATACGCAATATTACCTGTAAATAAAGCAACGATAACGAATGTTTATTCCTCATCTCCTTTCCAATTGTCTTGTATTTTGTTCTGTCTCTGAGCTTGCACTGCTAAGCGATGCCTTGATTCAAGTGGCTAAGTTGTGACTCTACGTGTCAGCCTCTCGTATACACTTTTTGTACTTGTATTGGGCCACGTACTGACTATGATTATTATTATGTTACTTTCTTACGACTGCATTCTTCGAAAGCGCAAATTGTGCGCTAAATTCAAATTAAAAAAAACAACATTTTTTTTACATTTCTCCTGACGGTAAATGTTGTCAGTAACTTTTTTTATGTCTGTCAATTTCCCATTTTTTTTTGAAATTGGTATGAGTTTTGTTATTTGTACGTGATTTATCTTAGCTCTTATTTTTTCTGTGTTTATCTCATGGATCGTACTTAATACGTTTTGTCCTATTCAATTTTTTACAGTTCTTAATTTAGACTTTATCTCCTTCATTAAATGTGTAATCTTTGCGGTTCTCATCAGATAAAGTTTTTTTATATTTCTGGGATTTCGTAGTGTTTTTGACTGCTTATTTATAATAATTCTCCAGGATATCTTTTAAAAAAATATTTTTTAGTTCTTCTGATAAGAGTTTTATACTCATGCCATTCAGTAGATATTCTTGTGCGTAACCAGTTACTGAGTGTTTTGTTATATTGTATTTTCCTATACATTTTTCTGCTTTTATTGTCCACGATTTTTTTTTAGTACGTTCATTTATTCTGCATCTTAATTTACTCACTATCGTTTGATTCAATCTTTTATTAAGTCCATTCGAAAAATGTGCATTTACTGCTGTTAAAATAAGTTGTATGTTTCTATATATAAGAAATATTTTTAATTCTTTAGAACGTATTTTTGGGTACTGATCTGCAAGAATAACTTTAATATGAGTATTTTGAAGCAACTTTTGTGTCAGCGTGATAAGGTCACTTGCGCTTTGCGTCTTTGACGTTACAATAAAATCGTATCAAGTAAAATGGTCCACTAGGAAGTATAAATATTTTGTTGTTAATCTGAATATCTGAATCCTCCAAAGCCACTTGTGGTGTCTATTGATACTATCTCGAATAGTCTTGTTGTTGGTCCAAGGTATGACATCAAACCAAATTTTTCTTGTACCCTGGTTTTACTCTTTATTAATGTTTTGCATTCTTTACATATTTTTGATATATTTTTCATGAAGTTTCTTGCAGCATATTTTGAGCCAATTTTTTTTTGCATCCGTCTGATGCCTACGTGGCACCAATTTTCGTGCACTTGTTTTATAGGGCTTATGCTAAATACTTCTGACAGTATGATTGTTTTCTTTTCTTTCATATTTTTATAATATAAATTTCTCTCTTTCTCTAGGCTCTGGTTATTTTCTTTTTTGTCCTTATTTGTATGTTGATCTCAAATCATGTCTTTTAACCTTATATAATTTATTATCTTAAGTAACTCGTTCTTGTTAGATTCTTTGGATTCTAATACCGGATTTCAGATTAGGCAATCAGCTTCAATGTTTTCTGTACCTGGTACATATTTTATTACAAAATTGTATTGCAATATATATATATATATACATCAACTCACCTAGTTTTTTGTCAGTCCTTGCTCTGATGTTGAGTTTTTCTAATGGCTTATGATCTGAATAAACCACGAAATACTTTATTATAAGCCGGTGTTGTCAGTATTTCAGTGCTTTCTTTATGGCCAAACACTCTAGATATATGTCTTTGTTTCGTTTTTGGACGTCATTTATTTTTTTTGAAAAAAATTCCTCTGCCATATCCTTTTTATCTGGTTGTGTTCGTTTAAATATTGCTCCAATACCCTCTATGCATCTGTTCGGTGTATACTTTAATTGTAAGTTTTTGGTCAAATCTTTGTAATTTTGGTTGCGATTTTCTTTATCTGTTCGAAAGCGTTCTCACATTGTGTAGACCATACAAACTTTTAATTTTTCCCTAAAAGATTATGTAGTGTTTCCAATATAATTGCACTTCTTGGTATACATTCATGGTAGATATTCATCTTTCCTAGAAGTTGTCTTATAATCTTTTGTGTTTTTGGTTTTGGAAAATTTTGTATAGAAATTAAATTGTCTTTAATTGGCTTTACTGAGTTATTTTGTATTATATGGCTAAGGTAGTATACAGGGTCTGAAATAAATGTACATTTTTTAAATTTTAGTCTACATCCTTCTTTTATTATTGCTTTTAAAACTTGTTTTATGTATTCTATAAGTTCTTCAAAAGATAATGAAAATATTAAAACATCGTCAATATAGTTTACTGAGAATGTTGTGAGTCTGTATTTTCTTAATATGTTACTTAGTATCCCTTGAAAAATTTCTGGGGACGTTTTCAGTCCAAATGGCAAGTACGTTTATGGAAAGTGTCCGTCCTGAGTAACAAATCGCGTAACAAATTTGGAAAGGGATTGCCCAGAAAGCCGAGCTTATATCTTGCGTTGTAAAGTACGTGCAGTTTCTTGTTTTTATCATAAAGTCGTCTACTAAATGGAACGATTGTGCTCGTGGTACTATGATCTTATTCAGATCTTGGAAATCAATACACAATCTGGATTTTTTTTCATGATCTTTTTTGAATGCTAGTATTATCGGAGCAGCAAATGGGCTATAAGATTCCTAAATCAAGTATTTCTGAAGTAAATTTTTCACTTGCTGTTTTTTTTGTCGCTTATTGTACATCTATGTGGCCTTTTACTTTAGTATTTGTCCATCACTAAATATATATGTGCTTCATACCCTTTTATTGTTTCTATGTCACGTTCATTTCTTGCGAATACTGTTTCTATAATTTTTTGTTATTTCTTTTAACGCATGTTTTTCTGTTTCTCTTAAATAATCAGTTTGGAGTTAAAACTCCCCTTCATTTATATTTTCATTAAAATTTTCGAAAATATTATTGGTTTTTTTTTAAGTCGTAAACTTTCTAAATTTTCATTTTGAATCAATTTTAATTTTTTAACTATGTCTTGACCAATTACAACGTCTTCACAATCTTTTTCCTTTACTATGACTGAATCCATCTCTTTTGTAATCTTCAAAGTCTTTATTTTTTAGGTAATTCACCCTTTTGTACTTTTTACACTATTAGCCGTTTCAAGACGTGCTTTATTAACATCTTCCTTTTTTTTATTTATTTCTAGTCATCTTGAGTTCATTAACGATATTTGTGATCCAAAATCGTATACTCCTTTTATTTCTAGTTTATTATGTAATAGAACATTAACCTTGACTAATGGTGTGATTACTTGTTTTTTTTCTCCGTGTTGAGTTTCACTTTAATAATTGAGTTACTGTGTACCATGTCTCCATAGCTTTTTCCTTTCTTTGGTTCTGTTGTTTTAAATCAATATTTCTCTTTAGAATGGTATCTTATACCTTAATTTGAGCTCTCACATATTTTTCAGGGTTTGTTTTCTTTAATTTTTTTTAAATTTAATTTACCTTATTATTTTTCATTTTCGTGTGGTTATAACGTAAATTATTTATCGTGCCTTCTCGTTATAAATCTTGTTGAATATATCTATACTATTTTTTACGTCATCTCGATTTATCTTGTTTTTAATAAACTCTGGAATTCCTAGTACAATAATTCATGTAGTTGGGTGGCAGAAGATGTTTATTTTTTATTGCGTCATCTATTAAGAGTCCATTTTTTTTGTAAGATTGAGCATATGTTACCATGTTCCATCTTCTTTTAGTAAACGTGGTTGAGAAATTTTCTTTCCATTTAGACCATATTTTTTTACACTATCTTTCATAAACATGGAGGTGTACCAGTTTGAGCAGGGTCCTTTCAAGAATAATTTCGATATTTCCATTTCAATTTCATCCTTTTTAATATGGAATCGTGTGCAATGTTTTTGGAAGATATCTAATTAATATGTCTTAGTAGAGTGTCTGCTCGTAAATTTTTCTATAACAAGTTTTTCTGCAATATATTTGAGATTTACATCTAATCTCTTTTTTTGTAGACTCCAGTAATTTTTTAATTATTATTTTGATTATTTTAATTTATTCTGGAATTTCTGTCTCTTTTTTTTTTCCTTCCATTTTCTCTAAATATTTGTTGTCTAACTGTATATTAGCCATTTCGTTGATGACACTCTTTTAAAGTCACTTGTCATGTTGATCCTAATTTTTCTTTTCTGGTATCTTCTTGTTAATGTTTTTCTTAACATCTTACAATTTTCTGTTTTCTTAAGTTTTCTATGCCACGCAACATGTTGTAACTCCAGAGGTACTATGAAATTTCTTGCATCTTCCGTTTTAATTGAGTCTATACGAATAATATCCCTTTTTCGGTCATTTACCTCTTTTATTACTACTTTAAACAACAATACGTCCATTTCTACGGTTTTCTCGTATTAAAAATTGTACTTTAATAAAAAAATTAAATTTCATTAATAAATAAAGACAATATGTTTTTCTGTAAATAAAGTTAACAATATTCAATGTTTTCACAACTATTCTCCCTCTATACTCTTTTCAAAAATGATAAATGTTATATGTGGTATCACCTGTAAATAAAGAAACAACAATTGAAACTTATTTTTTATCCACTTTTAAACTGCCTTATATTCTGATCTGTCTTTGAGTCTGCACTGCTGAGCAACGCCTTGATACAAGCGGCTACGTAAGGCCTCTACGTGTCAGCCTCCCGTACACACTTTTTGTGCTTTTATTGGGCCATGAAATAACTCTACGTTTGTGGTTGTCTTATATCCTTACGAATGTATTCTAAGAGTGTGCGTATGGTACGCTTAACTTAAATTTAAAAAACTACATTCCTTCTACATATGTAAAAGTGCACGATTTTTGTGTAGAATTAAGTTAGAAAGGCAAACTGAAAAAATAGAGAATTTAGATGATATTCTATAATTGGAAGGTAAGCAAGAGGAGCGTACAGGGAGAAGGCAAAGTTGCACTAGTGTATCTTTCTTTATTTCTTAGTGATGTCAGTGGGGCTGTCTACCCCCCTCTTTGTCCCCCTCGCTCATGTTTAACCTCCCTCACAGACCCCCTTAGAAAAAGGAAAAATTATTTTTATTGTAACAGGAATAAAACCCAACAATATTTTGATTTAGCCCATTGTTGTCAAAGTAAAACATCCCCTTGGCCTCTACTTTAATTTTCCTATCTCCTTCAGCCGGTTTTCAGCCCTTTCTCAGCCCCCCTCCCCTCAAAACAAGGCAAAATTTTTTTTATTCGAATCTGAAATGAATGCAATAAAATTTTTTGAGTAATCCCTTTAGCCCCCCTCACCACCCAAAAATTTCTTTCTTCGTCATCTTGCCTCCTTTAATTCTCTTTCTACGCTTTTCATTGCCTTCCTTCCGTATCCTCCCCTGCTACTTGTAGAAACAAGGCCAAATTTTTTTTTTTTTTTTTTATTTTGTTCTTTTTTTTACCGAGTTACCACGACAGCTCTTAGGCAAAGTCACCGGGGCCACCCACTCACCACTTATGTGTAAAGGTGTATTGCCACATCCATTTTCCAACTCTTTTACTGATGTTATACCTTATTCATGGGCACAGTGCGGAGTATCTCCGGCGAAACACCTTGACAGTTAAGCTGACACTCTCTGTACCAACGGTGCATCGGATCCACTTGAAACTGTGTAGCCTTTTCCTGGAGAGGACTTCATAGTTCAGGACGTCCACTCCCGTAAGTTAATCGAGCGCTCTCTGGCGAAGCGTCGGATCCAGGCTAATAAGCATTCCCAGAGAAGACCCATGTTTCAGGGACCACTCCTCGCTGGTAAGGCCAGAAATCCCTGCCTGGCGCATCGGATCCACTAATCCCTACAACCTTAACACTGTTTCGCATTCACCCAGGCTTGAAGACTTGTGGGGCAAGAAAAATATCCTGGAATTACTCTGAAGGAACGTTCCACGGAAAAAGCCGCCCCAAAACAGCCGGGGTTACATAGGAAGTTTTCCCGACGAAAACAGTCTTTGAAAAAATATACATTCACCGGAAACTGAACCTACGACCTCTAGAACAGCGTTGTATCAGTCACTAGCACGCTTACCACTAAGACAACGCCGCTCCTTCAATTTTTTGTATTAGAAGGTAAAATTAACCTTACACACTTTTTGATTATCCCTTTGCAACCCCTATATGTGGTATTGCCCCTGTTAGCCCTACGTACTTGTTTTTTTACACTTCTTTTAAGCAAATGTATCCGCTTTTTACTAGAAATTAATGTTTTCTGTATTTCCAACTTAGATTTTTAAGTACAATTTTGGTCACTGGTTTTCATAATGTTATTCATATTTTTATAAATTTTTTCCACATTGCCCATAAGGCTAATAGACAGATGCGTTTATCTTTTTTTAATGTGATAACATCAAGGTGTCTACGACATGATATAGTACATTTAATTATAAAGTATAATATTATTGTAAAATAATAACAATATTTGGAATTATCGCCAATTATTCTTTTCGTGGAACCATTAGAATGTGCCAAATATAAAAAATGACATTCATAATTGAATACATAACCAAAAGCACCCCATGAAAAGATATTGCTACATTAAAAATGGTAGTAATT
Source organism: Copidosoma floridanum (assembly GCF_036245765.1). Taxonomy (NCBI): domain Eukaryota; kingdom Metazoa; phylum Arthropoda; class Insecta; order Hymenoptera; family Encyrtidae; genus Copidosoma; species Copidosoma floridanum. The sequence goes on along the minus strand of NW_028321897.1, from coordinate 18,551,137 downwards.
TGTTGATATTTTGACAGTCAAATATAAAATTATTAGAAAACTTTTTAAGGAAGTAAAATGGTTCTAACAAAATTTTTACATTATGTTACGTGCCCCTTTATTTTTCATTAATAATAATAATAATATTGATAATAATAATAATAATAGTAACAATAGTAACAATAACAATAACAATAGAAATAATAGTAATAGTAATGATAATAATAATAATAATAACAATAATCATAATAATAATAATAATAAGAATAATGATAATAATAATAACAATAATAATAATAAAAGTAACAATATATTTGTGAAAAATAAGAATTAATAAACAATGTACATAAATTTATAAGTATGAGTACATATCAACATATACAAGTATACGTATATGTTTAAATAGGCTGATTTTTGTAGTAACGAAAAAAGTTTCGCAGCCAATGTAGTTGTGTAAAAAGTGAATAAAAATATGAAAATAAGATGATATATATATTTTACTATACATTTATGTATAGGGCAATTTTTTGTAGTTACACGTAAGAATCCTATTAGCCGTATCAACCATGGAGAGACAGTGCTGCATAAAATTAAAACATACAAGGACGAAGACAATTAATTTATAATCATATGATTTTGTTTCGTGCAATATCTTTTACCTCAGCGTCATTTTCATGTTTATTTTGCCCAAAAACGTTATTCTCAGCATTGCAACTTAATAAGGTACCATATAATGTATTAGGTAAAAGCCAAGGTTTATAAAAATGTAGTTGTAGCATATAAATAGTAAGACCTTTTTTTCATAAAATGAATAGTAATAAAATTGTATTAATTATACCTAACGTGATTTTTAGTATCAAAATTTTTTGTTCATTTTTTTCACCCATTATTATACATAACTTAATATTGAATTTTGGCAACATCGTTATCTTTAAACTTGTGAAATTATATTAATCATCTCAAATACTTTAATTATTTATCAACATGACAGCTCCTCTAATTTTTAAACTAGTTTCAGGAGGTGGTAGACCTTTACCACTATTATTAGAAATTCTCGTCGGAAAATTGATATGGATATTATCGTTGGATTGGTCAACTCTTTTAAAACTTGCTTTTTCAATACTGTTACATGCCTCTGTTTCTCTTTTTATCTCTTTCAAAATAGAAATGTTCTTTATCGATTGAAGAAGCAATATTTTGTCTTTTAAAAGGAGTGTTTAACTTAATTAAATAATTTGATGTTATTTTCAAAATAAATTAAAGCCCGTGGGAGGCGAAGCCTACAAGTAAACATAGTGGGTTGTGTCAAGCATTCCAGATAACCATTTCCTACCCACACACTCTTCCTCACCTACTCCTTATCAACGCTTACAAAAAAGGTAAAATATAGTCTTCATCTCTGTTATTTTCAATTGCAAAACTTTTTTCCAGATCTCTTCCCACCTTCTACCAACTCACCTAAGACTTTCATTGATTCCTACACATTTTTCGTCAGACTCATCACCCAGTTACTGAGTTTTATTTGACATTAGTTAAACTCTCAGGCTGTGACATACATGCATGAAAAACTTACACAGACCTTATGTAATTTATAAATGTATATAATTGACATTAAGAATTATAATTTCATTGTTTTATTCAAACTTTTAAATGTTTAATTATTTGAGGAAACAATATTGAGGTAATTAGTCTAAAACAAAATTTTTTTCCATTAAAAATGATTTTTTTTATTAAGAATTAAAACAAACAATTATCACCCAAAGGCTTAAGCTTATAAAAAAATGATTTTTCAGGATTCTTACAACAAAAGTTTGTATATAAAGCAGGGGAGCTATAGGCATCTTTAACTTGTCAAGGTTTTATGAGTTTGGGGATATGAGCTAACGTGTATTAATAATTTTACTTTTTGAATGAATGAATCAGTTAATAAGCCACATGGCAAGAGTGTGATTTTATTTTGATAAAAAGTTGTCGATGTTTGGCCACTCAAGGAGGCCTCATCAAGACATATCAATAGCCTTTTCTGAGTAGGTGCATTAAGAACTCCCTACGGTTCATAGTTGGCATCTAAACTTTAACCTACATATTAAATCAAAAAATGTTTTAGCCTCACTGAACAGACACATCTTCAAAGAACCATCTAGAAAAATGAATGGCTCCATTTGTGTTCACTAGATGGTTCTTTAGAGATGTGTCTGTTGTGTGTGGCTAGACCAAATATTAATTTCATATGTAGGTTGAAGTTTGAATGTCGAGTATTAATGGAGAGAAGCACTTAAGTCACTTACTCAGGCAGGGCTGGTAATATACCTTAAAAAAGCCTCATAGAGTGTTGAAGCATCAACAATTTTTCATTTAAATCAAGGTACACATTTTACACATGGCTTTTTAATGGTCTTATTTATTGGAGATACATATACTAAAAGAGCGAAAAAACGAAGAACCATGAAAATCTTACTTCTTCTCAACTGGAAAAGGGAGTGGTACATGACCGCTTTCGTGCAGCACCAACAGTAGTAACTGGTAGTAACGTGTACCTGTTGAGATTGAAGAGCCTTTTTTTTCTTCGAAATACTTACCAAGTTACTACTTTACTGCGGCTTAGCACTATACAAGAACGTTAGAATAAGCAATACACGATTAAAGTAACACAGTTACAAATATTAATAATGAACAAACATCTACACTGATTTATTAACTATAATTTTATGACTTGCAGTGAGCAAACCTTGGGTTAACTGTATATTTTTTGATGTAAGGCATACGGTGATGACAAGTCCTTCTTGACACAACACACAGCCCTCAAACAAGGTAACTAAGCCTACCAAAATATCTCTAGCGCTGCTCATGACGATGCTCTTGATAGCGCAGTCTGCATCGTAGGTACCCAGAATCTAGACAGTCGTGGGTAGATACGCTCGTGTTTATAACCACCAGGGCTCTCGTTTTTTGCTCAGCTTATTTTCTTTCAAGTGTACAGTATCACGCTTTGCAAGAGTCTGCCGATGCCACGCAGTGTTGCTCCAGTATTTGCCACACTCCAAGCTAGAGTATCTGTTCTCGTGTTGGTGAGCAGGTGCACTGTACACTATACGGCCCATTCTGTACTAGTAGTAAGTGCACTATTGTTGACAAGCAATAGCAAGTCACGTGAGGGAGGGAGAACTAACTATGAGACTCTCGCTGCTGACTATCAGTAACAAGAGTTCTGTGACATGTTCAAGTATATTGCCAATTCACTATGCCACTAGTGTTCGTGGTGGTGCAACGGTAGAGTTTCAGTTCCGTCGATCTCCGAGGTTAAGCTGCATTTGACACGGTTAATACTTGGATTGGTGACCATCTGGCTATTAGTTAAGTTTCGCCATTTCACCTGTGCTCTTGATTCTTGAGGGTCGATTAACTGTTTCTCTTTTGCTTGGACATCGTGATCACAGGTATGACTATAAGGTCGTCCAGATGTTTTATGCGTATAAACATCTGGTCATAACTCAGGTGCACCGATGGCTGAAAAACACTATTCTTGTATAAAAAAAAGCCATATATGAGCCTACGGGCGATGATGAACACTACAATAAAGAATACATGTATACTAGTGGGGCTTCACCCTACCTGCATGGTTTGCGTGCCAACCCGTGGAGTAAGAAGTTTAATATTTATTTTCGTAAATCTGAGATTATTTACAATTTATTTGTATTACTTTTATTGCGTTCTTTTGGAATCTTATGATGTCATTGTGCTGCACGCAAATAACGAGTTGTAGGTTTAAGCTTCAGTCTTATGTTCTAGAATGACACCGTACATCTTTGAAAGATAGCGCCTTAGCGTCTTTCCCGTGTTACGAGTGAGATAACGATGTTGGTGCTTTAACCAACAAAACAATGCTCAACATGGTAAAAATCTGGGGCTCTTTTAATTTTTGTCCCTTATCATCTCTTAATTGACCGAGTGAATACGCACTTATTAATTGATAAAAGTTCGACATAAAGAGGGGAACCTATAATTCGACTATAAGAACTAGTTTTTATCTAACTTCTACATTTTGGTTCATGTAAGATGAGAATAAAATAATATATTTTGAACATTTTCTGCTTTACATCTTATATGTAAATCATTCAAATCTCCTCAGAGAATAAATGTGAGAAGAATTAATTTAATGGGACATTGATACAATAGTGTCCCTTTTTTAAATTGTGAGTCCTGATTTTCATGAATGTTTGTTATCTCTGGCGGTGAAACCATAATTTTATAATAATTTATTTCTTGAATTACAGTTATAAATTGAAATTTCGGTTTATTGATTTACAAAATTTAACTACAACAATAATTATTTAATATCACGTATACATCGAAGGAATAGGTAAGAGACAGATGGGTTTTTTCAAATACACACAAATATACACATAAATTATTGACACATTCAAAAAATGTTTGAATTAATAATGTACACAAAACATATATATATATATATATATACATATATATTGTTATAAGCATTATCTGAATTAAAAATTGGGTACGATATAGCTGAATTTAATAGATTATTCACTCAATCTTTTAAAATTAGGCGATACTTCCATGATTATTATTATTTCATAATAATGTTACGTTTATATTGGTATATGTAGTTGTGTTATGTCATATCTATGTATGTAAAAAAAATGAATGTTACATTGTTTAAAAACAATAGTTACACAAAAAAAGTTAAATGCTTCGAGAACTTTATACTTATTAGTGAATTGAAACAATTTGATGATAATTACATAGAGATTTTAAATATAGTACTAATTACTGTTAATACATTATTAAACATAAATTTTATATTTTATCAATTTGTATGAAGTTAATAAGGTAAAAAAATGAGTAGATAAGGTTGTAAGGCGACAAGAACAATGGTGTGAAAATGCTGTGGGGGGACAAGAAAAATGGTGTAAGGGGGCTGTAAAGGCAAGAAAAATGGTTCGGGGGGGCTGTGTAGGGTCTGTTTAGGGTTTTCGGAAACAGTTAAAAATGTTCAATTAACAGTAAAAACGATCAAATCTTAGCTTATAGGTGGGGGAACTGTAGGGGGATTCATGGAATGCCCCACATAAATACCTATATAATATAGGCTTGATCCACCTGTACACTTTTCTCCCCAACTTCTACAATTATTTGTTATTCAATGCCATTTTAGATAAAACCTGAAAAAATACAGTTACAGTAGTTATGTTTGTAAGTGTGGGTCCTGAGTACAGTGGAACCAAGTAAAGCAAGCAAACGTATTGGTGCCATTGTCCCGTGGTCCACTGTACAGCTAAAACTTGGGCTGCTTTGTATTTTTGCAATTGTATATAATTCTTTGCTTTCTCTAAAAGTATATGCTAGAAAGGTGGAACCCTGCAACAGACGTTAAAGGCGATAAAAACGACGCGGAAAGTTGTTGAAGTGTGTGGGGGGTTATTAAGAGACTGGGAGTAGAGGGTGGCTGTCGAGGGCAGCGGATAGTCTTGGAAAAAACAAAGCTAAGCTAAAATAAGGGAGAAACTGACGGAATTTTAACTTGTTATGTGGGGGGACTATGAGGGGGATTATGAGGTCAGCAGTCAACGAGGGTCTGTCAGGGTTATGGCATGATGTAAGGGATTGATAGGAATGCCTTACACATACAAGTATAAAATGAAGGTACATATGTAAGAATGAATATGTTGTTAGTACTTAATATTATGTTTTATTGTTTACTTTTTCATCATGCATAAGCATAAGATCCTGCAAAAAGTAGGTTCTTAGGAAAATTAATGTTTCACTTTTATATCTTATAAATAAAATCAACTGACGCCTAAAGTTTTGAGCACTTTTAATCTTTTCCTCTCAAAAAGAAACTTATGACTTTCAAGTTATCGTTAGAATTTAAATTTTTTCAACTTTATAGTTTTAGTTTTGTTACGCAAGGCCTGAAAACGGCAAAAAAAAGCTACGACTCTTGCTACAAAATTCAAAGAAATCCTTAAGATCTATGTAGGGTTTTTAAGTTTTTAATAAGTTTCGATTTATTTTGACTGCAGATTCGCTAAGTTTCGTCTAACCACAAAGCTTAAGCTGAACGTAATGGCTCAGCTTTTAAATAGTGATGGAAGTTCTTAATGGACCAGACAATGGTGACTTAGAGTATATAAAGAAGCTTTTTTGTGTACATTTCGATGTTTTGCAGTATTTTTATATTTTTTTTTCAATTACAATCAATCTTTTTATTTAAACAAAGCCCTCACTTTGGTAAATACTATAACGCAGAAAAAATATTAGCACTTCCGTTTTGTATAAATATGCGATAATAACACGCCCTTACCTGCATATGCAGGATGCTTAATACCTTTTCTTATCCTTTTGTAAAAAAAGTTTTCTTCTAAAATGTTGGGTATAACTTTTAACATCACTATTTGTTAGTATTTTATAATTTACTATTTCTCATAACTATATAGGAAACCTTTAATGAATGTGCATTTTCATCAATGCAAGGTATTTCTTTTGAAGTACAGTTAATATATTTTCTAAACTTCATGTAACGTTATAAGTAGAACAGTAAGAGAGAACATAACAAGTAAATAAAAAGTGACAAAGTAAAAAAAGTATAAATAATTAATTAAAATTAATTTTCGTTGCATATGAGATAATACTAATATTTTCTTATTAGCACCTGGAAGTTGGCGCATGAATCATGCATATATTATGTCTTCATAAAGGTGTGTGTGTCTGTATGCATGCATGCGTGGGTCTGTGCATGTGTGTGCGTGTGTGTGTCTGTGTGTGTGTTTATAAGATTCAGCTCATGAAGACTGCACGTGTCTTTAGCATGTATACTAATAAGATTCAAAAATTTTAGTAGCTGTTGTAATTTTTTTTCTTATAATGTTTACGCTGTATATATAACTTACGCATATTATAACATAACCTTTAGTGTCTTTTTATTCGTGTCTTATCTTTATAACTTGACGGCTGATCTTCATTTTATTTTTAATTGTAAATAAAAAATTACATAAGAATCTAAATTGTTTTGTAAAGTTGGCATCATCCTCGATAACCTCATGCATTTCAGTAATAAATCAATCCAATATGACATTAAAAGTCTGTTCTCATCAGATCTAGTAGTGAAAAAGCTTTCTATTAAAAATCTGACTTAGTGGCATCTGCTCTTTTTGGCCATATGCGAGACAAACTAGTTAGTTTATTGTTTTACTGCTGTATAGTATTCCACCTGGAAGAAGAACAATTTAAAAATGTATATAATTTTTGCCAAAAACCGAAAAACTTCGCAGAGCAAGTATTGTCATCAGTGCTACATTATTCAGACAAGCCAGAATACTTCCTTGACATATTACTGGAATGTTTATATGTTTGTGCATGACTACCTTTAATGTCCCCACCCAGTTTCTTCAATCAATATAAAATATCAATGCATCGCTTCTTTTTTATTAGACTTTTTCTTGGTAAAAACAGGCAAACTGCTCATGCATGTATTTTTAATGGACATAAAATTTTTCCGTCACTTTTGAAAAATATTATACGTCTGTCCAGTGTACTTACACGTTATTAGTTTTATTGGCATCATAAGGTGGTTGAGTGCATTAAGTATTTTATTACGAGCATGTAGTCACCATAGCCTATTTCAAAGAATTTTTAACAAATAAACTTTTTTCGGACCTTTTTCATGGCTCTCTTTCTCAGCAAAAATTGTTTCCCTGTCATAACTATTAGGAACGCAAGATTTCACAGTATCTACAGCTATTTGACCATGCTTTGATAATGTACTTGAATTCTTTTCGTAATTTCGGTATACACCTCGTATAGATCTTAAATTTTAATTTTAAGCTCGCAGGTCCATTAATATATTGTTTTTTACTTACTTTTTTCAAATTTTCTTTTGATGTTTTGGCACGGCTATTTTTTTTTTTTTTTTTTTTTTTTTTTTTAAATAAATAAATACTTACTTACGTAGTATATTTATTTTTTAGGCTTTATTGTAAACGAGTACGTACAGCCTTAGTACAGTAAGGCACACTTTACGTTATAATAGTTACATATTACAAGTAGTTGGTTACATATTACATTATTAGTTACACATTATTGGATACACTTTATATTTTGTTGGTTCGGTGATGATGTCACATAGACCACCTCGAGAGCGAAGGATCTATGTGGTAGGCAACTTTTGCTGTGAGAAGGTTGCCCAAACCCTTCACGAGGAGCATTGCGTGGTAAAATAGCACATGTGAAAATTCACAGAAGTACTTGCTCGGGAGAGTCGAACTGGCGGGGATACAAACCCGCAGTCTCCCACGTGCCGTCCCATAAACCAGCCGACCAAGCCACTGCGCGCTCCACACCTATTTTGTTTATTGTTTGTCTTCTTAATTAACAGTGCTCATGCAAGTGTTTACATTCACACCTTAATAACTTGACCAATCCGAGGGTGCCTACGTCTCTTGGATCCATATATACAGTGTTATGTATTAATTAGAAAAGAGCTCTACTTTAACATGTTATCTGTTAATAAAATTTTTTATTCAAATTTCTTGCAATCTAATTTTTTTAAGTCTCATTAACATCTAACAACAAATTATTATGTATCTCTGAAGCTAAGAAAATATATACATGACAGTCAGTTGTAGTATCTTATATGTTTATTTTTTGCAGTTATATTTTTATCGGTACGTTATGCATTGAAGTAAATTAATAATTTCAGATTGGGAACTTAAACAAAATGTGTTAAAAAACTAAATTTTGCATGTTACTCACCCTCCATCCGCATCTCTTACTATACCACCATATGCCTTTTCTCCTCTAAACCACATGACGCCAAGCACTCATTTTAATTTTAATTGTATTTTTTTTTTTTTTTTTTTTTTTTATATTAACATATTTTAAAAAAACCTCTTTTCAACAGGTTTTAAATCCCTAACCTCCTGCACTAAGCCAAGTCCATTACCCATTTTTTTTTGAGTGATCCCAGTAGTCACATATAATTCATAACTTTTTTTTAATGCGAATATTTATTTACTGTTGATTGACTTATTTAGTAAGATTATAAATAGCATAAGAAAGTTATAGAATATTGAAATAAACTAATTTTTTTGTGCAATAACTTCTCTTCAACTTAGAAATTACTAGAATTGAGTTAAGCAGCTTTTCTATGTATTACTAAACACTTGTTTGTTTATGATTGATTAGTGACTTTTACAATAAATAAATAATCAGTTGTATAGTTTTATCATCTTTTTTCAAAATTTTTCAAAATCTTACATAATTTTTCGAACATTTGTCTTACTAATATTAAAGTTGTTAAAACTGTTGTTATCGTTAACCAAAAAAACTACTTAACCAATTTTGCTAAAATTTTTCATACTAATTCTTAATAATTCCGAGACAGTTTTTTCATAGTTTCTTTCTTAAAAAAGTTTATAACAATATCGATCAATAAGCTTGACGTTCTGATAAAGTAAGCTAGCTTTGCACTTTAGTTCAGTAGGATTTGCTAGCCAGCGGCGAGGTGAAATTGAAGCCACCCGAAATCAAAGATAGTGAAGAGTGGTAACAAGATGCTCCATCGAGGTGTCGATTATCGTAGTCATTCGTTAACAGTAACCCAAGAACAGAATTGTTAGTCGTGCAACTGAGCATCCCGGCTACCGATGACACTCTTCTTTCATGGGCAACAAAAATAATTCATTTTTTATCCCAGACACCAAGACAACCAAGTGCCACCAAAAAACAGGCGTTCGAAACGTCAAAGTCTCCAGGTGAGAATCTCTTACTTCAAATGCAAGCCATGGAAGGCAGTCCTGATAAGTACGGGCAGCCAAAACTGCCTCCTTCTTAGTGATCGTCATAACAGCACACTTACACACAAAGATTCTTTCCCTTTACAAACATGGTGTACGTTCGGCCTTCACTCGCGTGGTGGCGTGACATCACTCGCTTAGCCGAGTGAACTTCGAGCGTTCATTGAAAATTTGGGGGAAGGAACTACGTTCACTGAGATTTTCTAGTGAACGCACTCGTAGAGCCGAGTGAACTTCGAGCGTTCATCTATAATTAGGAGGAATAAATTGCGTTCACTAAGATTTCCAGTGAACGCACTCGTAGAGCCGAGTGATACCTAATTAGATATTGGTATGTGTGTATTTATATGGGTATATAAGAATGTTGAACTTGCATGGTATAAATATTTTGAGGTTAATAGCTACTTAATAATATACTTGTTATGAAAATATTTTATCTCGTATATATAATAATTTTTACTATTCTACTAATGGAAAGAGTAATAATACAATATTATTGGGTAAAATGTGGATGAATAAAATAATCATGGTACTAAATTATAAGTAGTTTATTAAAGATTGGATTAGCTTAATACAATTACATTTATTATTTCAGAACAATAAGCTCTATTTAATACTACTTATAAATTAACCTAATGTGTAAAAGAAACAAGTAATGTTACCCAACATATTTATCAAATCTTACAAGCTTATTCTAAAAATACAATTTTGGGTCAGCAGTAAAAAAATTATATTTATAAAAAAATTTTAATATTTTATTTGACAAACTACATTATTGCTATCACAAGGCAAAAAAAACTTGAGTGTAAGAAGTCATAACATTTTGAATTTTTTTCAAGTCCTTAGCTTAAGAGCCAAATATCACAGTGACCAAATACAGGTATTCGATGGGAGTGATTACAACTACTACAGCCAGCGTTGCTGAAATTTTGTACAGAAAAGTTGACAAAAAGTTTTTAAGTGCTCAATTAACTTGTGGTACCCAGACAAGAGTGCACAAAAGGATTTTAGAGCTGTCAACATTGGTTTGTGAGACAATCCACAACCTCACTAATCACCGTAGAAGCCAGTTGTAGGTATCTAAATGTGCATACTCATCTAGACCCTAGAATACAAAACCAAACTGAATACAGCAACTATTTAATTAACTTTACTGGTCCAAAAGCTACATTGTCATAAATTCAAAATGCATTAACACTGCTTTCCTAAAGATAATGCTAGAAAAAATTGCAGTAACCAGTTAGGTGTGATGCATGGGTATAAATAGTCAGATGCCTACAACTGGCTAAAACAGTGATAAGGGAGGTTGTGGGTGGTCTCACAAACCAATGTTGGCAGCTCTAAAATTATTTTGTGTACTGTTATCTGGGTACCACAAGTTAATTAAGCTTTTTAAAACCTTTTGTCAACTTCCCTGCACAAAATTTTAGCCACACTGGATGTAGCTGTTGTGATCACTCCCATGGAATACATGTATTTGGTCACTGTGATATTTTGCAGGACTCTCAGACCAAGTACTTGAAGAAAATTTGAAATTTTATGACTTAATTGTTACACTCGAATTTTTTTTACCTAATCCCAACTATTAAAATAGTATAATAGTTACTGTCATCATAAGAAAGGACATGAAATTTTACTTTATAGCTACAAATTCTAATCTCCCTTGATCGCTATAGCTACAAAGCAATGTAGTCGTGAGTGAGCTATAATAATACAAACATCGATGATTTCAGTGAAGGTTAGGATGTCACTTGGCTCTACGAGTGCGTTCACTGGAAATCTTAGTGAACGCAATTCATTTCTCCTAATTATAGATGAATGCTCGAAGTTCACTCGGCTCTAAGAGTGCGTTCACTAGAAAATCTCAGTGAACGTAGTTCCTTCCCCCGAATTTCCAATGAACGCTTGAAGTTTACTCGGATAAGCGAGTGATGTCACGCCACCACGCGAGTGAAGGCTGAAGGTACACCATGTTTGTAAAGGGAAAGAATCTTTGTGTGTACAGAAAAGGTATTCTCCAGCCCCACTTTCCAGACTAACGATTAGCGGTTGGTTAACCGGAAAACGACCTGAAGACGAGATATTCTTCCGTCAGTGGCCCACTTATCCATTATACTGTCTCCGTACACACACAGAATCCAAGGATAAGAGTCAAGCTACCTACAGCTGGCTCTCCATCATTAAGAATCACAATAAGGAATAACTAGAAATTTCACCACTGGCTCTTTACAGGGCCATTACAAGTATTTACGTTCGCTACTCAACCATCAGTCTCATCGGTTTTTTACAGGGCCACCTAAATTTAAACTACCTTGCCAACACATAAATTATTACTATTATTTCTGCAAACGATTCGTTGACTAGAAAACTATGTAAAGCCGGCCACTATTAAACAAAATCAGTCATTCACTGGCAGACATCACGAGCACAGTTGTTTGTCTCAAGGCTGGGGACCCCAGTGACCGACGACCCTATATTACTCTCTCGACTCTAAGCATTCAACCAGGCATCACCGATCCTCTTAAAGTTATGTGCTTGGAGAACCTTAAAGCTATGAAGGAAAAATAAACTTGAGCCAATGGGGCAATCTCTAACGGACAACCATCTTGAAGCAATCTTTTTATCTTAGATCACCAAAACAACTGAGTCTGCAAAAAAAGAAGGTGCTTTGGACACCAACGTTTTTGATGTCATACCAGGATACGTTGGGAAAGATCTCTACAACTAGCTCCAAAGCTTTAAACATTATAGTATTCATCCCAATCAGTGTGGGGTTACAATAACAGGCCAGAGAAGATCACCTTAAGGTATAGAGGCAATCATATTTGCTGGAAATTTCAGTTAGGAAACAGTGTACTCAAGAAGGTTACTGATCTTTCTCAGGGTCATTGGACGTTGAACTACCTTAAGCGCCAACAAATATGTATCAACCTAAAAAAGTTTAAAAAATCAGCCTTTAGGGCTTACAAAAGTCTTTACTATGCCAAAAGTCGCAAGAAGTCCAATTGAAAGGAAAACTTGAAATGCATCTAAGGAATACAATTTTGAGCGTCAAAAAAATGATGTTGAACATTTATCGAGACTAAAGCAGCATTAATATCGATAAATAAAGAATTTATTAAGTGAGAGATCAGCTTTTCACTGTAACCTTCATAGTTATCTCTTGAATCTTATAGATTTTTAAATAGGTAGAATATGTAGTTGTATTAATGTGGCGATGAAAAATGTAAGGATTCAGCTTGAGGACTTTGTTGCTGAGGTACTAAAGTTGTAAAATAAGAGATAATTATATTTTTTTACTTTTTACAGCTTTTTACGTTATCAAATAAACTGTATGGATTCTGAAAAAGTATGTTCTCAATAAAAAAATTCTCGTTCTGAGAAGTGTCAGGAATAGATGTAAAATTTTAAACTGAAAACTTTTGACATTAAATGTTAACACATTACGTTGTTCCATTCAGTGAGTTTCAGGTGAAACCGATTCAAAATTAAAAAATTATATTTTTTGTTTTATGGTTTAAATCTTTGTTTTGAATTGGGGCCCTCTATTTTACTGGGGCCTAGGGCTACAGCCTACCGTCATCATTTTCTTATAATGCACGCTGGTGATGTACAATGATTTCTATATCCTAAGTGGACCATGGTGGACAGATCTTGCGAGTTTTTACATAAACTTTGCACAGACAATAAGTTGTGGACTTAATTTTTTTTTTACGGCTATGGAGCGTCAAGTCAAGATTAAATGCATGTCTTGCAGACGTAAGAACGGGTGGGCACCCTTATCAGCCACGTATTCCAGACTAGGTTTGAAGCACCAACCTAAGAAAATCAATATCCAGCATTCATGTTACCTACACTTACTGCTGGGGCTCCAGACGACTCGCAAAAAGCAATACTTGTGGCGTTTTCACATCTTTCGCTGTTCTTGAATCCACTTCATATGTTTGTCACATCTAAAATTTCATGTTAGTTCAAGTCAGTCTATGACGTACCCTCCCTTTACCTCGCAAAAACTCCCACGAATAAGTATCAGTTGCACTGTTAGAAATAGTGACAATATCATTTGAAATAGTTTAAGAAAACTATTGCATTATTTGAAAATAATCTCTTTATACTTTTTAAAAAGTAAATGAAACATTCAGAGTCTTAAATATGAGTTAATTTATCAACATGAAAAACTCGCATTGATTTCCATCTGTTAAACTTTTTTACCATGATGTCAGGATACGAAGACGAAAAGTTTGAAAATATAATACTTTGCTACAATGTTAAGTGAAATAACAGACTAACTAGCAAAACCTACTTTAAATGTGTGAGCTTTTCTGCCAGAGATTTTAATACCCTCACTTATGTTCATTATAATATTTTACTAAGTAATTATGCTCGTAATATTAAATGTTTACAAAAAAAACTGAAGATGTATTAATTTAATCGTAACATTATTACACTTTAAAAAACAAACTTTTGGATATTTTACAATTGTAATTTCTTTTATAATCATGTTTATAATCTTAGTCGTTGTCTTATTTCTATCACGAAGAAATTCTTAGAACCAAGAAAATAGACATATATCCAGACTACGTATATTCCACCCCGTAGATAAGTGTTATCACTAGGTGGGCAGACCGAGCCACACCTCTAAAAAAAAGTGTAACTTGCACAAAACCAATTATGCAACGGCAAAGGACATTTTAAGTAACTGATAGTGTGATAGGAGTGATTAATTTATATACTACAATTTTTTTTTACATCCATACTATGTTTATTACGAGTATTTACTTTGACTACGATACGTATGCCCTGCCTTTCCCTGCAGGCTTAAGTTGCAAAAAATTACATGCAACTTATAACGTACGAAAAATTAAATAGAGATTCATCGTACACTTACTATGTTCTCCGTTGCAGACGGTAGAGGGATATTGTGAATTAAACTGAAACATCAACAAACAAAAAAAAGGTTTTATGGTATCCGTTTGCATCAGGATCATACAAATATGATTTTAGGAGTTATTGAACTAAAAGTATATTAATGTAGATATCAAAAGTTATAAAAAAACGATTTACTTGGTTTAACACAAAACATTTGAAAATACTCCCATATTTCGTAATCTGTTTTTTTTTTTTTTTTTACTAAAAGCGTTATTTTTTTACAGGTTTTCATATGGCACCAAAGTTAAATAAAATATTTCCAGAATCTTGTCTCCTAATAGTAGTTGGAGTCGTCGTCGGATTTTTTTTATTTAAGAAGGATGATGTTCATGTATCTCCCTTAACACCTGATACTTTTTTTTTATACATGCTTCCACCTATTATATTGGATGCAGGGTACTTCATGCCTAATAGATTGTTCTTCGACCATATTTGGACAATCTTATTGTTTGCAGTCATCGGAACAATTTTTAATACATTGTCGATAGGTAATTATTTTTCAATTATTTTTTCTCAGATGCTATACTCTACGTAAAAATATATATCACAACAGGAATAAATAAGTTATTGACAAGTATAATTAGGTTTTACGATGTTAAAATTAACGTTACTTAACCATAATTAATCACGTACGCAGATTAGTTCACTGTACTGTTTTTGCGGAACATTTACTTAAGCTCAAAATAGTTCAAGCAAATAAGCTCAAATAAGTTCTTTGAAGGATGAGGCAGATAATCAATTACAGAAATCTGGAGTCTATAGATAATCAGAGTAACAAAATACTTAATTTGTTTACTCGTCGTAAAAAGGTTTATTTACAGTAAAAGTGAGAGTTTTTTTTTAGTTGGACATATGTAGGTGCATTCTGCGACATCCAGTGCAGTAAATACCCCGCCTTATGGAACGTACCCTTATTCTTGGAAGATGGTAATTCATGCTATTATCATGCAATTCACTGAAAAAAGTAGTGATAAATAATTTTCTTATTTCACAAAATTTAAACCACCTCGCATCCTGTCACCAAAGTGTATATATGTTCAGAAAGTTAATTCTTATTTTTATTACATATTATTTTTCTACTTATAACTGAATTCTCTTGTAAAAAGAGAAAAACGTACTTTCCATTTAAATCTGATGTGCAGTTTCCTGTACACGAGCTGAGTACCCTAGCCACTTTGCCACGAGTGATCCCAAAATAAAAAAATTTTACTTCTTAATATCCGGCAGTTTGTTCATTAGTTTTATTGTAAACGTTGGTTTACTGTTCCTTAATAAAATTGGCTGAATCATAAGTTATTTTTGTAACTTAGTTTTTTATTGTTCTAAATAATTCTTGTTTTGCTTGACAAACCTAAATATAAGTAAAGACTGTTCCATATATAAATTACTGTTTATTGAATTCTTTTCATCATTACGCATTTTCAAAAAACAGAATTAAAAAAAAAATTTTTTTCACAGTTCCTATTTTTTTCCAATATTGGATTATTTATACAAGATTCCACGGATAAATAACATAAAATTTTTATATTAAATTTTTGTTCTGCCTCATTCGTTCAGAACCTTTTTTACGTGTTTAAAGACGTTTTGAAGCTATATTCATTGACATGTAGGACCATCATATCCATGTTTATTATTTTAATTGAAGTCATTAATCATGAATACATTACTATTGCGTTTGTGAAATATATAACTCACAATACATTAGTTATATTTTCTATAAAATATGAAATTAAATAAACATTTGTTATTGAAACTACTTCTTCCATATTATCCATATTTTTTTTTAATAATGATTGTGGTTATCGTTTACGAAACAAATTGTAAGATAAACTGAGTCAACATATGTGATAGATACAAATACGATAATAAAAATTTTGTATTAGACGAGGCAGATGTTTTAAAATAGTTGTAAAACTCGATGGTAGCGGATATGCTTGTATTGGCCAGCCTGACATTCCATCGTGCCATATCCACACGTTGTACTCTTTTTATCTATGCAATTCATTCTCCACAATTGTTTTTTTTTTTTTTATTTATCAAACGTAAGAAGCTTTATTAAAATCACACCCTATAAATGAATACTTATTTCAGTATTAATTTCACCACCTTCGTACACAATTTTGTTTCATAGAAAATATATTGACATCCTTATATTGTCTGACATAGAATGTAGTTGAATTGATACTTGATACTCGGGTACCCAAGCACCCACTGATTAAATTAATGATAAGTAATAAAAGAATGAATGAAAAGCTTGCCTTTTTCCTTAATCCTTAATAACATATCAAATAGTTATCTAATAACTTTTGCTATGCTCAAAGGTTGTGTAATGCCAATATACAATTGATAATGCAGAGGCTTCTAAGGATTAACTTATTACAATTTACTAATTAAAAAAACATTTTTATATCATGTTTAATAATTATTATAATTTAACATTAATAACTCATTTCTGGCTTTTTCCAACAGGAAAAGGGCATAATTTGACGAACAGATATTTATTCGAACAGAGTTGTTATTGCCCCTTGTGAATTCAACGACTTTTCTAAATAAAAAATTTGAAAATAGAATCTGATTGTCAATAATGTTACTATGGATCAAATTTTTAGGTTTAGTCCTGTATGATGCCACTCAACACGCCGTTGGATGCTACATATGCACCGTTTAGGCCAGTAGTCCTAGAACCAATATCTTAGCTAAAACAACAGCTTTCAACGAGCGGTAGACAATCACGCACAAGGTTTGGCTCAGTTCAATTAAAACAATTAGTTATCTATTAGGCAGTGGCCTGATGTTAATAAAGACTTGGGTAAAGGCTAGTTCCAGTCCTAATTTAGTAACCAAGTATCTTGAATCATAAACTTAGATAAAATAAAGACTGGACAAAATCTACCATGAGAGTCAAATAAATGGGCAAAGAAGGATAGAACAAACCGTTTTGTTGATGGCTCAGTGTTCTTAGTACCCAATGTGACCTTTAACAAAGAGGTGTCAGATTAGGCATTCTACCATGAACCTAGTGTTTAAGCAGCCTTAGTTTGAACAAGGGGTTTTGGCTGGCCACTACGTTCTTGTCATAACAGTGATTGTTTCGAAGCCCATGTTTGAAGCAAAAAGCTATTTATCTAGAGAATATTTTTAAGTAATTATAGATTAAGTATTATTCTTGTTTTTTTTAAATAATAATGATTTATATGGAAACGATTAGACAAAATATCAGCCTTTGTTAAAAATCAAGCTCGTTCATCTACAGTTGGTTATTTTAACACTTGCAAGGACAAGAACGGGGCAGATGGCAAGATGTAAGCTTACGTGAAAATTATTTTGATCTGGAATGAGATTTCCATGTCAGAGGATTCGTTATTACTTACAATTCTTGGGTTCGAATAGAATTTGTTGCTCTATTTGGACTACATCCACAATAAATACTAATGTATAGAAACCCCACCAAGGTAGAATGAGCTTAATGCCCCTTAAGGGCAGTCCAGAGATAGTTAAAGTTTCCTACCTTATCGATAAGGTTACTCGAATTGCATGGCTTTAATTAATTTGGCCAAGTGGGGGCTTGATTTGTATTTTGATGTGTCAAAAATGTGGGTTTAATCTTATTTTTTCGATAAAATAGGTAGCTGCTTAATAAATAATGTTATTAAGTGGTGCAATTTGAGTCACTTTACCGATAAGGTAGGAATTTTTAACTATCTCTGGACTGACCTTAAGTCCTTCGTATAAGCGATCATTGAATGAGCTTTTGAAAAAATTTTTTTATAAACTGTAAAAAGAAGCACTAATTTTGTCATTGTGGCTTGAATTTTTCAGAACATGGTGAAAGTAAGTATGGTAAGTAAGTTACCAACATCAATTAGTAAGGAGGATAAGAATATGTGATTTAAGATTTAGTAGCTATTCAGAAAGTTGACGTATTCACCTGATATTGCAGAATTGGTTTGTAAACTGTTCTCTCAGTTAGAAAACAATTTAGTGGCAAGTTGACAATTCAATTGCAAGTAAATGTGAGTATCTAACTTGAAAGGTAAAAAAAGGATCCACCCTACATTTTTTGTACGTCTTAAAGGTTCCATAAATAATTGCTTACATCTGACGTCTTTCTCTTATTAGGCAGGATAATTTTCAAAATTTATCTACTTTCTAAAATTTCTTCTGCTAACAATTGACACATGGCTCAGTAGATTTAGCCACAAAATTTGAAGGGGTTCTATCGACAGTACGGCAGTTAATTGAATGACTTTATACCGAGAAGAGAAGACTTCTAAAGAAGCTTTAAATTAAATTTAACACAAAAAAAAAACTTGAATGATAAGGTTTTAGTGGACATGTTTTGCCCAAATAAACCCATCAAATAACTTCTGGTTTCTAGCTCTTCTCAGGAACGGAAACAAGTGCTATTTTCAAATGAGAACCTAGTTTAATCTACACCTCATTAACAGGACCTGCAGTGTCAGAATATTAATTTGCTTACTTTAACTGGGAAAGGTATGACCAATAAGTTGGCCTCTATTTTAACACTACTTGCTTCATAAGATCTTATAGTTAGAAGCTACTCTTAACATCATGCCTGGATTAGGTCCAGTTATTTTTTACATTCTTAGATACAAGCCAAGTATTTAATTCTGTAAATAAAAGAGCCCTGACAATCCTTATTTTGGTAAATCTATCTATCAGTTGAACAAAAAGTGGAAATTAACACTATATACTTGGAGATTCCAGTAGAATATTATACAGAAAAATTTAGCATACTTTATCCTTCAATAAATTTTTTGTCATAAAAGACTGCAAATTAAAACTAGGTTGTGTTATCTGTTTACTTTGTTCAGTAGTATTAACTTTGTATGCTTCCTGTATCAGAATATAATACTTTTCTTAACATTTCTTATTCATACAAAAATATTAATTTTTAGAGCCATATTCTGGCTTCAGACACAAGAAATATAATTTATATCTCATTATATGTTCCTTCTTCTGTGTCAAATACAAAGCTTTGACGCTAGGACATTTATTTAAACTATGACCATTCGAACAATATGTAAAAGACCTATGCTTATTCATAGTTGAAGCCTTAGAATTTTATTTTGAGACTAGGTTTTAACAGTTTTGTCACTCATATTAAAGTTTGAATAATTAACTCTTCTTTGACTGCTTGATCAACCATTTCTAGAGCATGTCTTCTGTTTTTTAGGAAACTCATGAATTGTTTATCTTTCTAAAAGCTCCATTTGTTAGTCTTACAAATTTAATAATACCTGAAAATCAACCATGTTATTAAATTTTAGTGGTTCATGGTAAAATAATATACGTAAACGAATATTGTATAATACTCGTGTGATATTGTATCAGGCTTTTAAATCTGCAAAAGCGGAAATATATTATTCATTGGGGAAGAAGGAAGTAGTTTTTTACCATGTTCATGACTTAACCTATCAAATACGATCCTTAATATGAAAATTTTGGAACGTTATCCAAATATTCAGCCTAATAAACCAATGCACTAAGCTGATCTTTGAAGCTGGTCCATAGAATCAAGCTCTCGTCAAATGTTATTAAATCCACCTATTGTAGTTGTAGTTACTGTAATACGGCTTGCATAGTTGAAGCTCAAGCCACTAAAGCCCTTAGAACTATTAAATCATGCTCCTGTCACTCTTTAAGTCTTCTAAGATAGTGAACGATGTGACACGTTGCATTTATAAACCTAACTTTCCACGTTCTTCCTAGATTGTCGTTTTAGACGTATCCTGAAGTAGCAACATCCTTTACTTGCATCAGCAATCTACGATTTGCATAGAAAGCGTTCCAATATTGTTAAAATACCTTATTCAACTTCCATACTACGCGATTGTTTGACATTCTTGTAGTATCTCCTTCAGGTGAAGCAACGCATTACAAATTATTTGTATCAAGTGATCTTGCTTACACGCCACCTTGCTGAGTGTAGACATATCTCTCAATAAATCTTGATACAGTTACAAATAAAGACGAATTACCGTCAGGGCAGAAATACCGACATAATTCTCTCTCATACGTCTCCGCTTAATGACACGCTCTCTGGACTCTCCCTTGCTGGATGTATTTAAAATAAAGGAGTTCGTGTCTGGGTTACATAAATACTATAGGATGGCTTTAATCTACCGTAAGTGAAACTATTGGCACCATACGTATTTATTATTTAAATAAAACAATTCTTAAAAAAAACATCCTTACGCTTTTTTTTTTAAACGCGACCATCTGTCTTGGCTAGGTGCGTCTACCTCAGCATCTTCTCGACGCTGCTGACCTTACGAACACACACACCTAGGCCTTACCTATAGAACCACTGAGTCTGATCCCTGTCTCGACCTATAATATTGCAAATCCTCTTTTCAATACGTGTCCTGATCTCCCCGCAACGTTCGTTCGCGATTTAAATTACACCTGCGTCAGTACTATTTATCTTTCCTTTTCGTCTACTCCTCTTGATCCCTACACTTACTTAAATATTCGTGTTTTCATTACCTATCTCACTTTTACAGTCATACCCTCTCCTTCTGTCCTTTTTTCCCCTTTACACTCGTTACCTTAAACTTTAGTCTCCATGTTTGGATGATGCCACAACAATCACCTCCCTGGGCCTCTATCCCTTGGTCCTTGCTCTGGCTTTTCTCGACGTCCCTACCTACCCCCATAACTTGGGCCTGTTTACGACGAGTTTAACTGACGATGTCACTCATGTCCATTCTTAATTTATGCACAACATCTTCTTGCTTTATGCAGCGCTTGCCTCGACGGTAGGTAGGCCTGATGTGGATGTTGTGAGCTTTAGACCAGAGGATAGATGCCTCGTAGCCTCTTGACCTCTCTTAATCATCCTCTTTTGTCTACTGTACTTTCAACCTCACATCTTAAACTTTGATAAATGCCGTAGAAGGACGACTTTTCTGATGACCACTTCTGCTTAGGGTCATGTAGACTGGAATTAACCTTATGTTTCCTGTACGTTCTTCCTCACCCTCAGTACCTGGGGTGCCAACGTGCTCTCTCTCTCAGTAACTCTAGCATAACCTTGACCCTTTTCCGATCTTCACGCTCAAAAAGAATCATGCTAATCCAGTATTTTATATAAGAAAAGTAAAACGACACTGATACTCGGAATCCAACCTCGAAAAGTATGTACAATACGAGAATCCCGTGATGATTCCTCTTATACACGTTACTTGGCTCCTCACATCTCAGCTTCTACTACTCTCTCTCTCTCTCTCTCTCTCTCTCTCCGATCATATACCGCTTGCATTCTGCCCTCCAATTGGTTCTGTCAGTCTCTTCTCGTCCCTCAGCCAATTACCTCCTGAACTTAAAACTACTTATTAGGCCCCTACCTTATCTGTAAGCATTTCTCATACGAGTCAGCATCTTGACACTTACATTTAATTTTATTTCTTTGTGTGCTCTATTTATCTCGCTTCTGCATTTCATATTTTTCTGCTCTTTCGTGATCGATGATGATTATATAAATATCCTCTTGGAACCCCTCTCTTTTTTCATCGGAATCTCTTGTTCTGTCTCTTAATTCTTACACATTTCAATTATATTCGAAGTTCCTACTTCTGTGGTGTGTTATATGTGACACACCTAGTTTTTGTTTAAAGCATTTTCGTGAAGTTAAAAGACTTTATAAACTGCGATCAAACAACTTAAGCGTATTTGAGCTTATACGTAATTACCAATCATACTGTTATGCTTATGACCATGATAGCTATCGTAATCACTATGTCTGATGACTCAAAGTGCTTGAATAATTTAATAATGTATGATCAAATGTGAATTTAGTCCTAAGAAATCTAGCAAGTCTGCAAATTTTTGCTTATCACTAGCTGTGCTATCGTTTTTCTTACCCATCGCTTTCCACACAGTGACTCGTCTGTTATTATTTGGATCGGAACTGTGACAATATGCCCCTTCGTTGACAATGTATAGAGCTGCGAGAGAAGGCTCTCATTAAATGCGGTATTTAACTGGGTATATTGTTATATAAAAACATGTGGTTTTAACAAAGTAAATACAAAACAACATTTAACAACAAAATAAATATTAAATACGCCAAAAACTAAACGCCTCCCAGTAAAAAACTTTTTTATCACTGTCAACTTAAGCAGCGTATGCTATAATTTAAATAGTATTGTCTTTCATTAGTAATAAAATAAAAAATGTGTTTGTAAAACTAGACAAAGTAAGTATGCTAATTCAGAAAGTTTGACAGCCCTTATACTGGGAGGTAAGTAAGTAACAATTTGACAGCACGAATCTTTTGCTCTCCCAAATATGAGAATAAATACTTCAGTGCAGTTAATTAACTCCTAAAATATTTGTACAGTTTTCAAAACATTATAGTATGTTTTTTAAGGAGATTTTGGCAAAAAATAGGAGTAGTTAAGTAACACTTAAAAAAAATTATGCTTTTTCAAAACATTAGTAATGCGTATGAATTCCTTTAAATTATTATCTTTTTTCAGACGTATTTTTTAAGAAAAAAAGCTTTTTAATTTTACAATTCAACATAGAAACATGGACTTCAATCAGGATCACTTATTCAATTTATTATTTCTTAATGACCTTACTTTAAACTGGAAGATGTGTTTGAACTGCTTTTTAAAACGTTTGACTTATTTAAATTGTAGTTTAAACAACGTCTAATTACTGACTATTATAAGAGCCTTCGTCAAATTGTAAAATTAAATGAGCTTTTTTTTATACATATGTTCGGGATGAAATATTTAAAAAATGCATACGATCACAAAACACGCTGAAAAACAATGTAGGTAATTATGTTTTAACGTTATTTAACATTTTTTATTTTCTGCTGAAACCTCTTAATATGACCACATGTCCATCTGCCCATATGCTCCACACGTATATATATTAAAGTCAATAACTTATTCTGCAAAGAATTTTGATTTTACCATACTATATAAATACTTGATTTTATTTTAATATACTAGAAAGACGATAATAATACCACAGTGTTTCTTACACTGTTTGATATAAATTTTATGTTATAAAAAGGTGATTTAAAATTTGAATATTGTGACCCAAGTTTGAATATTCTGTGTAACTTATCATTAAGAGTAAAGTGTTTTTTTCACTAAGTCATATCGAACAGAAAAGAGATGTTAATAAGATTTAATTCTGTTTAAAAGTTAGAAAGCCTGCAAAGTATAGTTATATTTACGTTATGGCTTGTTAACTTTCAATATCATATACAATTAATATTGCTGGAGAATGTGGGTTATCAATTCTACTCAGATATTTTTCAAACTTGTTTTGAAATATTTTATATTTTGTAGTATGCATCAAACACCTCGCTGTTGTAATTGTAGTTAAGGCACCTTATAATTGTACTTTTATTATCAGCCATATTATACTTTATTGAGAACTTGACAATTCTCCGTTATTACACTTAAAATCGTTATGTCCAAATCTACCACAACGGTATCAAAGTTTCATATTTACGTACACGGAAATATGTCTTCGTCTGGAAGCTTGCGCACGAAATGCGCTTACCCATAGTATGTCGTATAGTATGCCGTACTCAGTTATTAGAAGAAACAATAGACTTTCCCTTCGAATCTGAGGTACCAAACCTAAAAGAAATGTGATGTCTCCTAAAAGCTTGTGTACAATATATGCTCACCCATAGATGGCATGACTTTCTCGGTTATTAGAGTGAGCGGTAGGCGGTACCGTTAAATTTGAGGTACCGAACCTGGATTGCACGCGCACGTTATACAAATAAATTGATGACTGAGTCAGACTATAAAAGGGATAGAAACAAACATTTACTTGAGGTCCCAATCCCTCTATTATTCTAGTACGTCATGCCGTCTATGAGTGAGCGCATCTCGTATGTCAGGTTTCAGAAGAATACGTATTTCCGTGTACAGATTGGTTCGTGTTGGTTGCCTGTTTAAGACTATCCCGTTTGCTCAAGTTTCTTTTTCCTTATTGCATTGCTGTTAGGTTTACCAAGTGCAAACCTTGAAGATGTCCGCTGATTCTTCATTGAACAAGAAGGTCATCAGTGGCTGTCATTTTTAGCCCGTGATTGACAGATCCACTCGTTACGTCTACCAGAGAATGACTAACTTGATTTGAAAGCGTTTGGCTTTCTATAGTCTGTTGGTGGACAAATCGTTATCAAAAGTTTCTAGTAAGTACACATACTAATATTTGTTAAAACTAGGGGTACAAAATAAATTTGGTAGCAAGGTGGTTTGAGTTGAAACAACTCTTAAAAGGATTAATGAGAATAATGGTAGCTAAGTACACTTAAAGATTCATGATAGCCCTTTCAATAGGGATGCAATCAGTCTTTATTCTGCTCGATCGTAGAGTAAGAGCTGCAGATTTATGAGATGAAAAACAGAGGCTAGTGTTTTATATATGGCGCAGATCAGCTTCTAGACTCAGCTAAGTCGACGGGTATCACGGAGCTTAGGTACTGCAACCCAGGGCAGCTTGACCTTTTTTTTGGAGTCTCTGCGTCTGTAAAGAGGAAAGTACACCACTGATTAAGAAATTTCTGGTTTTTACGTGACTATCCGGATGACCAACCGTTTACTGCTAGTAGAAACAGTGGGCCTAGAGAATATATTTCCGTGGGTATACCATGGCATGCCATTATGACAAACAACTGAAGAGGGGATTCATAACGTTCCCAGAAGAAATGGCTACCCCAACTTTTAAAAGCAGTTTTTTCTGACCTACTGATTCAGCAAAAACTGATCTAGTAGTATCAGTTTGGTTGAAAGGACAGTCACGAGGCTCTCAAGCAATGGAGCTGGTTGTGCATTCTAGCCCAATGTCTTCTAGTATTACGATAAAGACGTTTGCATTCATAACGCCTTTTTTTCTGGCACTTGATTGTCTTGGCAATACAGAATAAGGATTGGCGTATGCCACTAAGCCATAAAAGACTATTGGGGTTAACAGGGTTTTTGGTAGCCAAGGTATCCAGATGCATGATGAAGAACTTAGTTCTCGATGTTTGGTTGTGAGCGACTATGTTAATTGACATTTTACTAGACTCTTATCACGACACCTGTTTGATTAACTTGGACTGCGAGTGAACAGTGCCACCAAGCAGATCCTACTGAACTCAACCACAAAGTGAGCACTTTTTTCTAATACTTTGTGATTTTATATTGTTTGTAACTTTTAGTTGGAACTTTTTTTATGACGGTCTTTACTAAGAAAGAGACTGAAGGAAATTAAGACATTTCCTGCAAATTTGATGTTTGACTACAGAATCGTTAAGTAAAAAAATGATTACCCAGAGAATGGCAACCAAAATAAAAAGAGAAAGAGGGAGGAAAAAAGATTTGTGTACACAGGTAAAAGCAGTATGACGGATAGCCTAGTTTCTGTGGAATGCGTACGAATAACATCCGTAAGTTGTGGTCACAATGCATATATAGTATCTATATCAAGTATGATCATACAAGTCACATACACTGCTGCAGATTTTACGGAAGTCTAATCGAGTGCTTTACTAAACATGATCACTTTTTAACGTTGCGCAACTAACTCTGCATGTGATGATGTAATTTGACTTACAGTTATACCTGTTCTCCTAAATCCTAAGGTGAATTATAACCAGAAGGTCAGATATAACTTAAGGTTAGTATACAATCCTCTTTTCTCTTCTGTAGTCAGTATAACAATAGGCAATCCAACCGAATTTCTACCACGAACATTGAAGAGTTTGCTTATAACAGTGATCTGCTGCAGTACAGTACGTGACACATAAATATGATGTACTATTAAATATGGTAACCTTATTCAACAACTAACTCTTTTTTTAAACCAAAAGTTAAGAGAACTTAATGATGCTATGTACATCCATCAAAAAAACCTGATGGCATAACTCCAAACCTAATTTTCTAATACAATGGTTGTTTGGTAAAACACTTTATTTGATATTGTACAAGCGGGTTGATTACAGCGTTAGAGGCGTCGTGAGTGTGAGCGGGACAAGCGTCTGGTCGTCTCAGAGAGCAGTGCTCAAGTGCCCGAACGCAGAGGCGGCTCCCGGCAAGGCAGAAGCCCGTGAGCATGGTGGAAGTGCCCGCAGCGCCTCGCTCAGCTGTCACGCTCGGGCGCGAAACCAAACAATCCGCCCGCCTCGATCCTGGATCGAAGAACTACGTGCCGCCCGCCAAACCGGGGTCGGTCGGGGAGTCTTCTGGAGGCGGCGGAGCCGCGGGAGGCGCTGACACAGGCAGCAAGACCATCTTGGTGATGGATCGCTTGTACACGCCAGTCGCCGTCTTGAGGGTAGCAGCGCGGACAAAGCCGTCGGCTCCCGGGTGGACGCTGATGACACGGCCGATCGGCCATCGGCTGCTGGACTGCAGAAGTGTAGCGTCGAGGAGGACGACCACATCGCTGACGATGAAGTTCTGGTGAGAAGTAGTCCATTTTGACCGTTGTTGGAGTGTGTTGAGGTATTCTCGGCTCCAGCGGGACCAAAACTGGGTGCGGACCCCCCAAACTGGCTCCCAGTGGGCGAGCGCATCCAAGCTTTCCGCAGGGGGGCTGAGCAGAACGATGGAGTTGAGAAGGCCACCGACAAGGAAGTGCCCTGGGGTGAGAATATCAAGGTCTCCAGTGTCTCCAGATAGCGGTGTCAGTGGTCGGCTATTTAAGACCATCTCGATGCCAATGAGCACCGTGGAAAATTCCTCGTAGGTGAGATGGCGTGACCCCATGACGCGCTCACAGCCGGATGCAGATGACGCACCTGCGGAGGTGAGCCTTCATCCGCCGGGGCCCACTGAGGAGCCAAGCGCGCTTACAGACGTAGGCACTGGTGATACGGTATCCACCGTGCAGCGCCCGAGAGTGCACCCAGGCGATGACTATGGAAGCGAGGGAAGAGGCGCCGCTGAGAATTGTCGGCACCTCTGGTCGCGAGGTCGGCTGGATTTGACTGGGTCGGCACGTATCGCCAGACGCTCGAAGGCAAGATTTCCTGGATTTGGGCGACATAGTTGTCAATCAGCACGTTGTTGGTTGGCCTGTCGGAACGCAGCCAGTGCAGGACGAACTGTGAGTCGCACCATGCGTGACAGCGGTCGACAGGTACGCGTAGCTCGTCGGCAGCGGTCCGCAGGAGCTCGAGGCGCGGAATCGTCATGCGCGCGGATGTCTCTAGCGCCGGCTTGAGCGAGCGAATCAGCGAGAGCTTCGTCCAAGCCAGAAGAATGTGGCAGAGCGCCGGCCCAGCTCCGGGCGCGAGGCGAGAGTAGATGACGGCTGCCATCGCGCGGCGACTGTCGTCCGAAAAGCCGTTGCAGGTGAGGCTCGGAAGAAGGCCCGACTCCGATCCGCGGTAAGGTAAAGGTGGAGATGGCCTGGAGCTCAGCGGTAAATTCCGCCCATCGGCAAGTCATTAGGATCGGCGCAGGCTCGTCCCAGCCCAGTCTGGCGCTCCAGAGATCCTGGAGCAAGAGCTTGGCATTTAACACAATCGGCGCGAGCCAGCCGCATGGGTCGAACAGACCCGCGAGCGCCACGAGCATCGTCCGCTTTGTGCTCTGCGGCTGGAGTGGTGGAGGCGTCAACTGAAAGCAGTCCGACGGTGGATCCCACTTGACCCTGAGCTCGCTGACGAGGCCTTCAGCGCTGAGCTGCTCCCAGGTCGGACGTAAGCGGACGTCGTCAGGCAAATCGTCGAGCAGCTCGCGGACATTGGCCACCCACTTCCGCAGAGGAAAGCCGCCGGCCTTCATGAGCCTGCTCCACTGGTCGCGGAGGCGCCGAGCCGCGGTGACGTCGTCGGCCCTGGAGAGAAAGTCGTCGGCGTGGCGGTCACACAGGGCGGCTGACACAGCTTCGGGCCAGTTGTGGCCTTCGTCCTGGCATAGCTGTTGGAGGGTACGCAGCGACAGGTAAGGTGAGCACGATTCGCCGTAAGTCACAGTAAGCAGCTGGTAGTGGGTTGGAGGCTGGCTGGGATCGGCAGCCCAGACGATCCGCTGCAGGTCGACGTCACGGTAGTCGATCCAAATCTGCCGGAACATCATGCGGATGTCGCTGCAGAAGGCGATGCGGTGCTGCCGCCAGCGCATGAGCACCGATGGGAGCGCAGCTTGGAGTCTGGGTCCAGCGTGGAGGACGTCATTCAAGCTGTGGCCACTGGAAGTTGGGTTGGACGCGTTGAAGACTACTCGGAGCTTGCGCCCGCGATCAGCATGCTGCCAGATGCCATGATGATGGATGTAGTTGACGGGCCCAGCTGTAGCTGCAAGCTCAGCGCTGGTGAGCGGGCGCATGTGGCCCATCGCGAGATAGTCACCCATGAATCGACTATACTCCACAGCCATATCAGAGCTTCGCCAAAGCCGGCGTTGCAGGGCTCCCAAGGAGGCTTTGGCGCTCTGAAGACTGTCGTCAAGAAGAAGCGAACCGCTGCCCTTCAGCGGGAGGCGCACGATGTACCGTCTGTCCGCGGCACGTCGGTGGTCTGCGAACGCACGCTCGCACTCGATGTCCTCATCTGAGCGGCGGTGAGCCTAAGGAAGATCCTCCATTTCCCAGAACCGCTGTAGCAGAGTGGTTAGCTCGTTGTGCCAAGGCGAAGCCACGTCGGATTGAACGGCTGCACAGACGGCTGACGTACCTGGAGCGAGCCCGACGGCACGGCCTGCCAATACCCAGCCAAAGACTGTGCGCTGCCCGACGATTTCTCCTCGTTGAGTGTAGCTGGGTCATAGCAGCAAGTGGTAGTAGTCGGTGCCGATGAGGAGGTCGACGCGTTGTGGCGTGCCAAACGAAGGATCGGCGAGGCCCTCGCAGTCAGCCCACTGCCGGATTGCCTGCGGGTGCAGCGGGGTGGAGGGGGATACCAGGCCGAGCCTGGGCAAACACAGCGCTGTCAGCGCGACCGGTGGTGCGGGCCCTGGAAGCTCGAGGCGGAGATGGGCCCGGACTCTGGACCGAACGGCGGACTCGCCGCCGACGCCGGAGATGCTGGCTTCAATGGTTTATAGTCGTGCACCGACCAGGCGCGCGAGAGTCGCAGAGATGACGGTGACCTCAGAGCACGCATTGATCAGCGCTCGGGCCGGAACTCCATATGGACGAGGGCGGTCGGAGGCACGGCTAGTCACGCTTGAGGTGACGCATCAGTCGAGTGCTCTCCCGATGAAGAGGTGGGCGGGTCCGTGTGGGGCTGCTTTGATGATGTAGAGCTGTCGGGCTGCCCCGAGCGGCAGCGACGGGCACCGTCGTGCAGTGAGCTGTGATGCTGCTCTCGGCAATATTGGCAAGCCGACCGGGAGGGGCAGTACTTCACAGCGTGCCCGGGTCGGAGGCAATTGAAGCACAGCCGTGCCTAGTAGACGAGCTCCCTCTGTGCGCGTACATCAAGCCCCTGGAACTGCGCTCAACGGCCGGGATAATGGCCCTCGTGGCACGCCGGGCACGACGGCATATCGTTGCTCGTGGCAAGGGCGTGGTAATCGCGTCCTGATGTCGAGGAGTTCGAGCGTGAGGCTGTCCCGCTGAAGGGACGTGCGGGCTGCGAGGCTTCGACAGAGCTCGTGGCGCGGCAACGGTGCCGAAGAAAGTCAGTCAAGGTGGCGAATGTGGCGACGTCAACCTCGGAGCCGGAAACGGTACTCTCCAACCGTTGGAGCTCCTCCTCCCATGCACGCCTCGTCGCTGGATCCATGCCAGTCATTCCACACGAGACAAACCAATCGTCCCAGCCAGCTACGGGACGACCTAAGGCGCGAAGCTGGTCGCTATGTTTTTCCAGGGTGTCCAAGAGGCTCTGCAACCTGCGGGCGGACTCGTCTCTGAGTGGCTTGATGTTCCGCAGGGCTGTGACATGGTCGTGGACGAGAAGGCGGCTGTGCTCGTAGCGCACTTTAAGCAGAGCCCATGCCGTAGAGTAATTGGCCTCGGCTACCTGGACCGTATCGAGGGCCGTCTTAGCGTCTCCCTGAGCGAGCGACTTCAAATAGAACAGGCGCTCGACGTTGGTAAGTTGGCAGTCCTCGTGGATCAGCGCTCGGAAGAGATCACGGAAGCTCTCCCAGTCTTCTCGTCTCCCGGAGAAGTTTGGAATGCTGATTCTCGGCAAGCGAGGCTCACGGCCCGAAGCCGGGTTCCCTGGGCCCGGGAATGGCCCGGGAGGGACAGGTGCCTGCGCCAGGGAGTCTCTCGCATCGTAGAGGCAAGACCGTGCGTCAAAGTAGTGCGCTTCCACGTCAGTGTACAGCTGGACCAACCAAGACGCCTTTTCCGGTGGCGGAGCTTCGATGAGCTTGAGATGGTTGGCTTAAAAATCGCTCCAATATCCGCCGAGCAACTCCAACCTCGCTTTTACCATGCCCAAGCTCCAGCGGGCTGGCTCCATCTCATGAATGGTGCGGGCCAGGTGGCCAACAACCTCGGCGAGAGCCGACTGAGCACCGAACAGCGCGGTCCAGCCTTCGTCCATTCTGAAACATTAGTATTCGACGCTTGAGCAGAATATGCCACCGAGCCACAGCTGGCGGTGTTAGGGGGGTCAAAAATTCGAGTCGAATCGGCAGGCGACGCGCTTGAGCGGACAAAATGGCCGCCACGGCCAACAAGGAGGCCGTTGGTGGATCATTGCAACAATGGCGGCTTGATGAAGCCGGGCCACGTCTATACCACTCGTTAACTTTGGCCGTCAGCGACACAGCCTGCTTGCCGCCGTGGCTGGGCCAAATTACTGGACCGCAAGCTCTGTCAGCCGCGGCAGTCCCTCACAACATCTCACGCGTGCAGGGCGACACGGCTTCAACATTGCCGTGGCCGAACGACTGGTGCCGGGCCGCGGGCACTATGGCGACCGCGGCGGCCATGTTCGCGCTTTGTTTGTCACTTATACTTACATTGCTTTAAATAATGTGGAACCACCGGCTGTCCTCTGGGCTGCTAGTCGCTGGTTATCTCCGTGGAATCCGGCTCTCAAAGGACCAATGTTTGGTAAAACACTTTATTTTATATTGTACAAGCGGGTTAATTACAGCGTGAAAGGCGTCGTGAGTGTGAGCGGGACAAGCGTCTGGTCGTCTCGGAGAGCAGTGCTCAAGTGCCCGAACGCAGAGGCGGCTCCAGGTTAGGCGGAAGCCCGTGAGCATGGCGGAAGTGCACGCAGCGCCTCGCTCAGCTGTCACGCTCGGGCGCAAAACCAAACAATGGTATATACTTCAGTGGTTATTTTGAAAGTTTAAACTATAATAACTACAAGTGCATTTTTTTAACATGTATGATACTTTTAATACTACTTGTTCTTAACTATTTAATAGAATTAAAGGTTTACAAAGTAAAAACATGAACAAAAAAAATCAAGTTTAATGCTACGTCAAAAAGCTGTAGTTTATCAAAAATGATTGAGTTATGAAATAAATATCTATAAAAAAATTCTTTAAACTGCTTTGTTTGAGTAGAAAAAAATTTTATAAAAGAAGAATAAAGGCTTAAAAAGAAACAACAACAATCATCAGAATTTATCAACTCTGTTAAAAAGTTGAAGAGTTCTTACTTACTAACAATTATTCAATTATGTAATGAGTATCTTTACTGAAATATCTTAGTATATAAACAAGTAGACAGTCGGTGCTTGAAGATCCAAATATAAAGTTATACTTCTATAAAATCTTATGGCAGACAATGTATTAAAATTTCTTATTTTTTTCAATTCTACAGACATTTCGGAGAACTATGCTTAATAGGCTCTGTCAGAAATTAGTGAAGAGATTGCTAACGGCATTGCTATAGCACAAGTTTACTTTTTTTCCGTGTTTGGAGCGCCCTGTCGTGGCCAAGTGGCCGAAAAAGGTGCACATATTTTTTTTTTTATTTAAGACGTGAGGACGAGGTATGCCGAGTAAATACCTTTAGATTTCCGTGGAAATGTGCATGTAGGCGCATACTTTGGAGACGCGTTAAAGGGGTATACTGGATATTAGCCCATGAAGAGCGGATTGAAAGTGGCGGCTACAGCTATATAGCTATATAACTACGTATAGCATAGCAAAAGCAACCCACGAGTGCCAAGTGTGAAGAGCCTTTTACGCTATACTTACTTCTTTAATGAGATCTTAGAGATTAAGAGAACATATAGAAAAAATAGTTTCAACATCTTATGTTTATAATAAGTAAAGCATTCTTTTATTTTATAACTGGTCTTAACATATGAGAGTTCAAAAGAGGCTAGCCACATTATTTTTGAACGTTAAATTACACAGCTAAATGCTTATAATTGTACGCACGGACTTTCAAGGCTTTTATTTTTATTTCTTCCTGTTCTTGGGATTTTTTAAAAGTGTGGTATGTCAAAGAAAGAACCATAAAAAATATTAAGCTTAAGCTTTTATTTGAGGTTGACAGTATGGCTTTAAGCACCTTAAATGTAAATTATTATTTTTACTCATCATAATCGCTAAGAAATATAGGCCAAGCTCCGGAGGTTATCAATAAACGTATGTTACGTCCGATTATATGATGCCTAAAGTTTAAATGGATGCGATAGTTACGGATTATGCCACTGATGAAATAGTTTGGCAGTTTGGGGTTCGATTCCATTTGCCATTCGATTTTTTTTTTTTTTATGCAATTCATTGTTCTGTTCAAACTTCTTATTATAACTTTTATTTTGATTTATCAGCGTTGTCAACACTTTTTTCTCGGACACGTCAAAATAACTATATTTTTAATACTGAATCTAATAAATAATTTATTACGTTAATAGTTTTAGTTTTGCAAGGCTATTTCATAGTTTTATGATACTAAAAGTATAATGTTGAAGGATATGGATAAAAAAAAAAAAAAAAAAACGTTCTAAAACTTTCAAGAAATTATGAACGTCTAGTTTACGGGAGAAAACAGTCGAGGGCCCTAAAAACCTCACTTTTGTTTCAATTATATCCTTAGCAATTGTTACCATAAAATTTCTATGATAGTATTTCGTCCAGTTTAAGAAAATTGGTGCTTAATACTTTTATGCTGTCAGCACATGAATATCAAGATTATATTAAAATCCTAAAATTTAAATTGCACTTTCAGTTCTGGCAATCTTTTAATTAGTAATAGTGCCTGTTATTTAATTTATAATGCTTAGCATAAATTAATCTAATCATTTGTATTTGATAGAACTGATTTTCAAAATGCACTTCCAGCCATATCACGCAAGACAGTTGAGTCTCTTTTTTGAAATCGTCGTAGTATTATATATAGTAGTATACATTTTTGTTTAGTGATTACTTTAATTTTAAGAAGTCAGTGCTTAACGTTTTTATGCTGTCAGCACATAAATATTAAAAAATAGTTAAAATATTTTATTTCTTTTAAAAAAGGTATTAGTTAACATGATAGAAATATTGATTTCCAAGATAAACACTTAATAGATTATATAAAATTTTCTTGGCGTATTTTTATGCTATCATGTGTTTGATCTCTAAAACTTTCCAACCAATGTAACTGACTTAGGACTTAAAAGGATTAGATGAAATGAAAAAGTAGACTTATTAAGTACTGTCGATCTTCACTTTACTTGTTAAACAGTTTGTCTGACGAAGGTACTGTGATACCAAAACAGCTGCAACACGTTTTTAACGAATAAAGTGAAGATCGACAGTACAAAATAAGTCTACTTTTGCTTTTAATCTAATATGGATCTTCATCAAGTGACGACCGATAATATAGAATATTTAGAAGGATTACTTTTTCATACTGTTGTAATGGCTTGGGAAATAAAATTGTTATACCTTTTTAAGGTTGTCGTACCTCTTGACGATTGCTTGATTTTTTTAAGCAGATTGTTGTTTTATTCAGGTGAAAAAAATATTCTTATTTATACAATAATTCTAATTAGTAAAAAATTCAACAAATAACATGTTGTCTAAGATTTGCATTTATTATGCAATTTTATTTTTAAAAATAAAGCAATCTTTTTCTTTGAATTCATGGGACCAAGATTATTCCATTAAAATTGATAGAACCATTTTCTAATTTGTAATTTCACTTATATGCTCAACAACATCTTATTTAATAGACTATGAATTCACAGCATTTTCTATTTTCGCACATTCCGTAAAAAATTTCCTTTAACTAAGATAGTTTTATTTTAATGTTGTAAATACTATGATTTCATTGACAAGTTTACTAATTCAAGGTTGGTATTTCTATGACAATTCAAATGTTTACTGTAGCTAAAAAAAATGAATGTAGTTTGGTTTGTTCTTTAATATCTTATACGATTGTTTGATGATAAAAAACGTTAGATTGCTTAAAGTGACTAAAACTTCATTTGCTACTTAACATCATTTAATATTGTTAATTAATTCTCTTACTGCAGAGAAAATACTCAAACGTTTAACGACAACTTTTAAGAGTGTCAGAAAACTGATTGGATTTTTCAAAGATTTTGCACTGCAAAGTTTTTTATGTACAGTAAGGACCACTTTCAATAAATAAACGAGGATGTGGTTAAATTTCATTTAAGTCTTACAATTCCCTACATCGCTGAATAATATTGTTGGGTCAGCGCGAAAAATAATCTTTTTAGAGTAGAAGGCATGAGAAAGTTTTTTTAAATTAAGTGGAAAAAAAATCTCTTCAAGTAAAATCTTTTTTCCTCTTACTTTAAGTTGGCAATACATATATGTACGTATGTATATATGTATGCATCAGTTAAAGAAGCGTTTCTTAAGAAAATTGTGTTTAATCTTTGGGTAAAATACGTCACTTACTGGCCACGTTGTTAAATAATTAATACAATATTTATTAATAATAGAAAAGCTTCTCACAAAATAACACGGGGTTCTTACGGTCTACTTTATTATTACAAATTATTGCTGTATCAACGTCATTATGGACCAGAAAGCACTGAACGTTACGTTAATTAACGCTTGTGTTATGAATTACTGTTGAATTAATTAAAAAATTAAGTAAGCGTTATATAAGTATATTACCTCGTAATTATATATTAAATTGTCAATCAGTTATTTTGTATTGTATGTACATAACCACATATATATTGCCACATTATAATCGGAAAAAAAAATTGGGCAAAAACACTCTTTTTTGTTAAATTGTTTTCAAAGTCTCTATTTTTCCGAGAAATCTAAAAAAGCTCTTTCTTTCCATTCTTTCTGAAAATACTTTTTCTTGTACCCACCCACTACATAATTATTTCAAGTACAACTACATTTCTGGCATTGGATGTAAGTGATTAAACTTTCTTTACGATCTGAAACATAAGAAAAGCATTATAACCATCCTAAAGGGTAATGAGGTTATTTTTTTTAATAATAAAATATTACGCTATTTTAAGAAATATTTCATTTCTCAAAATTTTTTTAAAAAGTTTTAATAACTTGTATAGTCCCAAATTGATGTAAAATTATTATTAATATTGGTATTTATGGTCCAAATAAATGCTGGTTAATTCACAGTTCAAATGAAATTTACTTTCCAGTACGTACAAACAGTAATTGGTTTTTATTTGATTCAAAATACGAGCATAAAGAAACGTTAACTTTTACAATTTTTCAATAACGATTTTGACCGAATACACAGTTAATAAAGACGCAAATAAGCGCACGACGGGTCCTCAAGATCTTAATTTAACCAGTAATTAATTCATAATCACTGTTGACCTCTCGTCTCACGTAGCCCACACTCAACGTAAGTCACGTTTCGAGCTGTGAGCCCGGGCGCATTCAGCGACACGACGACGAGAACCTACTCACTCGCGTGATTTCTCGGCACGATAAGTCCGTGCAAGGTCAGAGCTCCTTCAAGATGCTCTCTTTTTCGCAGCGCTACAAGAACTGCTTAAAAAAATGAGCAGGCCTGTCGATAGAGCCGAGAACGCCCGATCGCCACCAACAAGCGACGAGCGGTCGCCGTCTCGTGACATCTGCCCTTCTGACTTTCGTCGTCTCTCTCTGTTACTAGCCTACGTTGTGTTTTATTTTCTAATTATTTCAAACTTTAAACCTTTTGGCTGTAACACACTCCCCCCGTTGAGAGTAAGTACGAACAACATTATTAAATAAAATTTTTGAATTCGAATTACATAAGTGATAAAAATAAATACATGCAAGTAATTAAATACATAAATATTGTCATGAATTTTCGACTTCAAAGACTCTTGAAAACAATGGACACAGTGATCTTGCATTT
This sequence comes from Copidosoma floridanum, assembly GCF_036245765.1. Classification (NCBI taxonomy): domain Eukaryota; kingdom Metazoa; phylum Arthropoda; class Insecta; order Hymenoptera; family Encyrtidae; genus Copidosoma; species Copidosoma floridanum. The sequence continues at coordinate 18,514,196 of NW_028321897.1, read as the reverse complement.
CTTTAGTAAATTCCATGCTCCGTTTTCACTGTCACCACTCTCACCACGCCGTCGCCACTGGGGTGTACTTTTACCACTCGCCCCATCCACCACTGCGTACACGGCTGGTTCTTATCTATTAAAAGAACAATCATGTTCTCTTCCATATTAACATCCGACCTGTGCCATTTTTGTCGCTTCTGTAACTCAGTCAAATATTCGACTTGCCATCTCCTCCAAAACTCTTGTTTTGCCTTCGTTATGGCCTCCCAGCACGACACTCGGTTGTCTGGCACCCCGCTAACATCTCTTTCAGGTAACATCGTGAAAGAGCGCCCTATTAAAAAATGCGCTGATGTCAATACCGGAGGGTCATTAGCGTCAGGCAACCCGGAGCAGATCGGTCGCGAATTCATGATTGCGGCAATCTCATATAACAGAGTCTGAAGATTTTCGAAAGTGTATAGTCGGTCGCCTACGACTCTCTTGAGATGGTGTTTCACAGATTTCACCGCCGCCTCCCACAAACCTCCAAAATGAGGCGAGAGCAGTGGATTGAAATGCCATTCAATTCTTTCTTTCGAAGTAACATCAAAAACCCGCGACTTAAAATCATTCGATTCGAATAAAGCGTACAACTCCCGGAGCTTGTTATTCGCTCCGACGAAATTCGTCCCGTTGTCTGAATATACATGCGCTGGCGTTCCTCGGCAACTCTTAAAACGACTAAACGCGGCTAAGAATGCTTCGGTATTAAGATCGCTCACTAACTCAATATGAACCGCTCTAATGGTCATACAAACGAAAATGCACCCATATGCTTTGATCTTTCCTCTATTCCGAATCTTCTTTTCTTTTATAAATAATGGACCGAAAAAATCGACGCCTGTATGAAAAAAGAGAAACGCGGCACTCAATCTCGATTCGGGCAATTCCGACATCTTATAATTTACCGTTTTCGCCCTGAAACGTCGACATTTTACACATTTGCGAATAATATATTGGACTTGATTCTTTCCGTCGATAATCCAATATTGCTGCCTGATATTATATAACGTAGACTGAGTCCCAGTGTGATAAAACTTTTCATGATAGTGCTGAATTAATAAATCGGTAATACGATTTCGAGAGGGAAGAAGAAACAGATGTTTTTGATTGTAAGTCGTGCTAGCCTTTGATATTCGGCCTCTAACCCGCAAAATACCGTGCTAATCAAGAAATGGACTTAATGCCCCCAATTTAACGCTTTTTAGTTCCGCGGATGCTGAGACGCACTTGATTTCCTCTTTGAAACAAGTCTTTTGTACGAGTTTAATAATGCATTTTTGCGACGCATCTAGCTCCGATATCACAAGACAAGATACCTCTCTGATCTCCTTCAGCCTCATACTTTTATTCTTTTCTTTAATTTTTACTCTGATGTTATTAATAAAACGTAAACAGTAAGCAAATATTTGCGTTAATTTTGCATAACTTGATATGCGCGTTATTACGTTTTTTAAGAAGTCCTCGTCCCGCACGTCCGTGACTAAACACGCGACCTTTTTTAACCCTGGCAGATCAACGGTCGGAAGTTAAAACGAACAAGGTCACTGCTCCTCCGTCCGCGAGAGCCAGTTGGGTCCCTCGAACAACGTTCTATTTTTTACAAAGTCACTACCAAACTGCCCTCTTGACAGTGCATCTGCCGGATTGTCTTCAGAGCGTACGTGCCGCCATTCAATATTCTTTGCCAATTTTTAAATTTCCGAGACGCGATTTGCCTCGAAAACCTTCAAGGCTTCTGGCGGTTTCCTTATCCAATGAAGCACGATCGTTGAATCTACCCAAAAAATGACCTTATCGGGACGAAAAGACAGCCACGAAATTACGTCTTGGTATAATCGAGTGAGAGTTAACGCGCTGCACAACTCTAATTGTAGAATGGTCCTCTCTTTTATCGGAGCGACCCGCGACCTTGAACAGAGTAAGACAACTCGAGCATTTCCGTGGCTACTCGTCGAACGCACATAAATGCACGCTCCGTAGCCTGTCTTGCATGCGTCTGAAAAACCGTGAAGGTGTACATTCGAGAAATTTTCAACAAGCAAATAACGCGACATTCTCAAATTATTCACTGCTTTAAGTTCTCTTGAGAAAATGCGCCACGTATTTTCTAAGGTCTGGGGTACCGATTCGTTCCACGCGAGATCGTCTTTCCAACAAGTTTGCATCATACCTTTTGCAGTGAGTATAACTGGGCCTAAGAGTCCTAATGGATCGAATATTCTGGCTAACTCAGTTAAAATTAGTCGTTTAGTAATCCTTTCTACTGTCCGATCTGATTTTACGGCAAATGAAAACTCGTCGCTCGAGGTACTCCAGGAAACTCCTAGCGTCTCGTGAACCGAATCGTTCTTTGTGAAAAATTCTAAATTCTCTATTCCCCCTACTAAGCCGTTTAAAACCGCCACCTCGTTGGACGCCCATTTTCGAATTTCAAATCCTCCCTTCCTCAAGATTGTTATCACTTCATCTTGGAGCCTTAAAAGTTCTTTGAGGCTATCTGCTCCAGCGATAAAATCATCCACGTAAAAGTTTTGCGTCAGAGCCCTAGCACTGATCGGAAATGCCGAACACTCGTCACTCGCGAGTTTATGCAGTGTTCTTATCGCAAGAAAAGGAGACGAAGAAACGCCGAAAGTAACCGTGTTTAGTTCGTAAGTTCTTATTTTATTTTCATGTAACCAAAATATTCTTTGGTAGCGACGGTCGTCGGGATGAATCTAGATTTGCCGGTACATCTGCGCGATGTCGGCCACAACGGCATATTTTTACGTTCTAAATCGTATTAAGTGTTACGTCCTGAATAAAATGTAATTCGCAGGGATCTTCTTTGGATAGTTTTGGCGCCTCTGATTCGGCGGCATCAATCACCCAAAACTTTTCAAGGATTTTTCTTAGCCCAGTTAAATGACAAGAAACTGTCTGGCGACACTCGTCTGCAATACCTCCCGCAGCTACCCAGCCTAATTCAGATTTTTGCAGAATGAAATCGACTCCACCCTTAGATAAATCGACTTTTCCCGCAGAAAGCATTGACAGCGTAGCCCCAGATCCGATTACGATATCGACCTCTCTGGGCAAATGAAAATTGGGATTGGCTAACCTTAGGTTTTTAGGTATATTCACTAAATCGCGACGAAATGGTTCGCTCGGGATCTGATTTGCTATTTTTGGAATGACCAAACACGCGAGAGTCTTACTATATAGAGTGTTAATCGAGTAAAGGGTCACCTTTACCGCCCCACTCGACGTCGTGTTCAAGTCGTCGACTGCCCCAATCGTAGCCGCGCACGGCTTCTTTTTTAATCCCAATCGCTTAACTAAACTCTCAGTTACTAAATGTATAGTTGCGCACGTGTCCATTATAGCTCTACACATTAAAAATTTTCCACTCGAATTCTTTATTCTTACTTGAGCTGTCAACATTAGTTTGGATTGAAGCGCGCGCGATGCAAGACTAAGAACAGTCGACTGTACGAGTCATTCTTGTTTAGGTGCGCTTGAGCCAGTCGAGACTGTCGACGACTCCTTGACTTCACGATGTAACAAAGTGTTATGAAATTTCCCACATTTTTTACATTTGTAAAATTTGCATTCACCGGAATGTTTGACTAAGCAATTTCTACAAACCGCACTTTCACCGACTATTTTCCAACGTAAGTTAATGTTAGCCTTTATAAATGCTTTGCAACGGTACAACGGATGCTTACCACCCTTACACTCGAGGCAGTCGATTGAAGCGCTAGTCACGAAAGAACGGACTCCTCCTTCAAATTTACCTCTTTTGTTTGCCCCTTGAATCCCGCTAGTAAACGCCCTTTTTCCCTTGCTGTCGCGTTTGTTGTTTAAATTTTCTTGTTCGATTGACCCACATCTAAACGCGGCCTCGTTTACGAACGCAAAAATTTCCTTCAACGTCGGTATCTTGTCAAGAGTGAGCGATCTCTCCCATTCCGACCGCATCTCAGATGGAAGGGCGCGCTCGACAATTCTTACTATCAAGTGTTCATCAGGTTTTACGTCTAACGTCACGAGCATATCGATATGTTATCGTACATGATCGACTAGTTTAGTTAAACTACTATGCGACATCTCGGGCGTAGACGTATCTAGTAATGCGTCCAAGTGGGTTGTTATCATGATCCTCTTTCGATCGTAGGACTCGAGAAGTAACGCCCAAGCGGCCTTGAAATTGTCTTCGTGCAGTCCGTACACTGAGATCTTTGCGAGCGCGTTCCCTTGTAGGGAGTTTCGAAGAAGCATGAACTTCTGCAGTTCCGACATCTTTTCAGCCTCAACTATAGCTGTAAGACCGTTTTTGAATGACAGCCATTTCGATAAGTCGCCGTCAAATTTAGGCGGTTCAACTACGGGTAGCTTTAGACGTTGCGTATTATTCGCGATGGTTATCGACGTGGTGTCTAAATTGGCGTGAGGCACCGGAGGTGGAGGTGGGGGATACAAGGCGTTAATTCGCGCGATAATTGAGTAGTATCTATCTCCGACTTGGTCAAAATCTGTGAGACTAGCGTCGTTCGGTTCAACAAGCAACGCGAGCTCATCATGTAGCTCCTCGTACGCTGGAAACAGTTCCCTTACGCGCTCGAGTCGACCTCTAGCTATAGCTGCATCTGTCGGCTCCGGAGGGATTGTCTGTTCGTCGGCGACAATCTTTTCAAGTTTCGTAATATAAGTTTTAAGAGTGGTGCGCTTTTGCTTAATAATCCTCACTCTATTACTTATTTTGATGTAGTGAAAAAACAAAATAAAAGTTAAAAAAAAAACTAAAAGAGACAAGATCTCGTAACAAAAGAGCAATCAAGGAAATTCCATTTAAACGTAAACAACCGACAAACGCCAGCGAAACAAAACAAGCACCGTCGCCTGGCAATCTGACTACGCGCGAGCGCGCTTCAACTTTTTTCTATAGGCCAGGCAAATTCGCGAAATCGCTCAGATCAACAACGCTCGTGCCACCAGCGAATCGAGTAAACAACACTCTCCTCTCCCTCTTTCAAGAAAAGCGGGTAGCCAGACAACCATACACTGATTTCAATTTCTTTATAGAAAATATCTCAATCACGCGTCTTTACATGCATGCATGCATTTACCGCAGAACGAATGAATTTTAACAAAAGTGACAAGGCAAGCAGGTATTACGTGGATGTCAATAAAAAATACTCAACTTCTCTCCAACCGTCGAACCAGAGCAGAGGGAGGCGAGACCGCCGGTCGACAGCGCGGCCAGAGTGCCAGCTCGAAGATGATTTGGTCACGGCACCAAAATGTATAGTCCCAAATTGATGTAAAATTATTATTAATATTGGTTTTTATGGTCCAAATAAATGCTGGTTTATTGACAGTTCAAATGAAATTCACTTTTCAGTACGTACAAACAGTAGTTGGTTTTTATTTGAATCAAAATACAAGCATAAAGAAACGTTAACTTTTACAATTTTTCAATAACGATTTTGACCGAATACACAGTTAATAAAGACGCAAATAAGCGCACGACGGGGCCCCAAGATCTTGATTTAACCAGTGATTAATTCGTAATCACTGTTGACCTCTCGTCTCACGTAGCCCACACTCAACGTAAGTCACGTTTCGAGCTGTGAACCCGGGCGCATTCAGCGACACGACGACGAAAACCTACTCACTCGCGTGATTTCTCGGCACGATAAATCCGTGCAAGGTCAGAGCTCCTTCGAGATGCTCTCTTTTTTCGCAGTGTTACGAGAACTGCTTCAAAAAATGAGCGGGCCTGTCGATAGAGCCGAGAACGCCCGATCGCCACCGACAAGCGACGAGCGGTCGCCGTCTCGTGACATCTGCCCTTTTGACTTTCGTCGTCTCTCTCTGTTACTAGCCTACGTTGTGTTTTATTTTATAATTATTTTTAACTTTAAGCCTTTTGGCTGTAACGTAACTTGTTGATCAAAGTTTTTTATATTTCATTTAAATTTCTATATGGAAACAGAAACAAGCCTAACCTTATTTCTTTACATAATAACTTGTATTAGGAGGTAGAATATTAATAATGAACAAATTTACAGAGCAAAATCTTGGAAAAATTCACAGTTATCTAACACCGTAAATCACTACCGTTAAACTTTTCACTGCTTCTTCAGCAGTAAAAAAAGTCATTAAACATCATTTAATTACGTAAGAATGCAAACAAAAGTTTAAGACACAAATTACAATCCAACGCTTATTATTTAACAATCGTGGTAGTTCTTTTAAAACACACCAAACTACATTCATTTATTTTGCTGTGGATAGTGTTATTTTCAACCCCCTTATAATCATACAGTCACATATTAGACTACATACATTGCCATACGAAGCTCTCTCCTCCCTCGTGAGTAGTAAAGGATTCAACGGCCTGTTTTCAGCCATCTTCAATTGTACTCGGCTAGTAGCTTTACCCTACATGGTGTCAGTACTACACTTACAAATGCTACAGTAGATATATATGTATACATTTTGACTTACATACAGCGTATCAGCCTCACTCTCTGCTCCCCACATGTGTTACTGCACAAACTGCACTAGTTGTAAAAATGACTGTTGGTGCGTCATCTCTTACATTTTTTTGCACTTCACACTCTATTACGACGTATGCATAAATTTTTATTTAGCAATTGGGTGATCTACTTCATTGCTTCAATATTTGTACATTTTAAACTCTTTTTTAATACAATAAAGGTTACGAGAAATTATACAACTAGTGTAATTACATAATATACGGAAATAATTATGAATAATATTCAGGATTTGTTCATAAGGAGAACAAAGCTTGCTGATTCATGTACACAGAAGAATTTATTACAAAACAGTGTTTTTTTTATTATGGCAGTCACCTATGTATTATAAAATGGAAAATTATTAGATATTCAAAAGTTTATGTATACAGCTCTCTCATAGTATTCTAATGATGCATCTCAGATACTGAACAAATACAATACAAATTTTCATAAAATGCCACTTATTTTGACAAGAGATTAAAATGCAGATTTATCTAAAGAATCTCTGGGGCAACTTGAATAAATTTAAGATGATAAGTTCATCTTAAAAATTGATAATAATACACAATTCTAGACGAGCTAAAATTCGACTGCTGATGCAGTATTTTCTGGAAACATACATAAAATTGAATTACACATATATGTGCTATATTTTTCTTGTCACAAGTGATTACATTTATTGTAAAATAATTATTTAATCTTTTCTTACTATCATTTATAATTTAATAGTAAATAATGACTTTTTTTCGTTAAAAAAGTATTATAAATGTGATAAAATTGCTACAGTTCTTAAAAATGAATATATTATTAACTTAATTTTACCAGATCAATTAGCATTTAAGTTATTATTATGTTACATTTCATACATGATAAATATATTTTATTATAAATTTTTTAATTCTGCTCTATAAACATGATATTCTCTCCTGTACATTATGCCTATGTGAAACAGACGTCTACCAGAAAGCGAATAAAACCTTGTTCTGACCAGGGGTCCGTAGACCTCTCTCAATGGTTTTATATTTCATTTGATTATCCATATTTAAATGTTGATATGCTGTAAAAATTACATTTTTATTCTTAAGAATTTTTTTTCTTAGACACTTTGGTGCTAGGAAATGAAGTAGTGTTGCTTAGTGATCTTATAAGTGTGGTACAGTGGGGTGGGACTTTCTACCAACCCTTATATACTCAACATCAAAAATATGAATTTGTTGGTTGACTCTGTAGCGTAAGGCGTGTCCGTAGACAAATAATTTTGAAATTGTACAAAACAAAAAAAAAATTAAAAAAGTAACGAGATCAACAACAACATCAAGTTTTTAAGAATCTTCGAAAATCTGCATTACAATTATTGCAATACTTTAATGAAGTAAATGTTCTATACTATAGCAAAACACGTAATCATTTTGTAATATTATTAAAGCTGTCGTCTGTTACTTGCCAGTCCATCTTCATACTTCTTTTCGTTTGTACTTTAAACTGTACAAAATTTTATCTGATTTAAAAAAAGATCAGGAATATTTAAGGTGTACAAAGTTGAAATATTAAATTATTTGTCACTGTTGTACATGTAGGTATATAGTGAAATATATCAGATTAGCAATGAGCATGATACTTTAGCAGTAAAAAGCACAGCATTGCCAGCCACGAACCGGAGTAGTCGTATAGGGGATTCTAAGCAACTCTATACAGCTATAAACTTACTCAGGGCATGCCTTTGATTATTAACGCGTATGTCTCATTATTCAGTATATCTAATAAATATACAACATTGGCGATGTGAATAAGTACATATTACTAATCAGGAAGCAATGATCGGTGTGGCTTGCTTTCTTGTACCTTCTATGAGTTACTTGAGTGTCTGATATTTGGTATTAATCATCTCAGATCATATATGTACTAATTGTCGTATCAGTAAAAGAGAGTTTAAATCATTAAAAGTGAAGTGCTTCGAAATCAAGAAAGAGTTATCCTTGAGAGGAATTATTGGTAATGCTTAGATGTTAATTGGAAAAGAAAAAGATTGGGATCCGTGGATCGAAAAGTTAGAACTGAACTTTGAAGAAAATGGAGTGAAAAATTCGAAAAAAATAGTCTTATTGATAATGCTATTGAAAAAAAGGCTATACTTTGTTGAAAAACTTGTGTATCCCAGTTTTACCGTATAAAAAAAACTATAAATAGTATAAAATATGAAAACTCACCTGTAGCCCTCGCGTAGAAAAATAAAAGAACATTTTAAACTAAACCAGTGCACAGTAGCTGCTTGGGCACCCAAGTATGAAGTTATACTCCTATAAAATTATATGGCAAACAATATAATTTAGAGTGTAAAAAAAAATTTTATGAAACAATTTTGTGTACGAAGGTGGTGCAATTATCGTGGCAATGAGTATACCTACGTTGATTGGATGTGATTTTAACTAATATTAAAAGAGTTAACAATTATAAACAATATATTTTGGCTTAATACATCAAAAATAATATACAGGCTGGTCAGTCCAAGACTGTGCTCTTTCATCGAATCTTCCAGTGGTTTTAGAACAACATTCTACTGCCTACGCTGATTACATCCGTAACGTCACGCTCACATCCATAACGTATGATCCCACACTTATTTCTTGTCCATATTTAATACCCAATATAAAATTGTATATAGGAAATTAAGAAACACCATCCTGTAGAATAGTTTTCTTTTATAGGGTAGTATTATATGCCTGTGAATGTCCCTTTAGGACGTTCATCACCTATAAGTATTTTGAACAGATATTATTCAAACGTCAAACGTATATGGAAATAGCATAAAAAATACCCAATCATATTGCTGCTCGTTTAACTATACCATTATTTTATAGATGGTATATTTGAAAAAATGGATATTTAACATGTAACCACATGAACATTTACATTAAATGTAATTTATATGATTTTTAGGAATCTCCTAATGTTCGGATACAAAAGATTACTTTTAGAAAAACCTTAAGAATTTTCAAATAGACCCACAAGTAAAGTGTTAAATAAATTAATAAAGAGATGATGAGGTGTGCGTGAAAGCATGTTTATAAGTACGTTCACAAAAGAAAAAGTATTGCTAGCTTTACGGTATCTGTCATTTCTCTGAACTTTTCTCCACAAACTATGTGAACAGCGTCCTTGAGTCAAAAAAATACTTTAATCACGAGTGAAAAAATTTTACAAGAATGAAATACAATAAAATTAATTATTGTATTTGTACAGTACAAGGAGATTTTTGGTTATTTTTAAAAATTTTGAAAAAGTATGAAAGAATTGTATAAAAAATTAATCATTAATTGTAAAAGTAACAAATTTAATACGTAGAAAGAAATATTAACAAACGAATTTAAAGGGTCCTCTGCTAAAATATAGTAATTGCCTTGTTTTTTAAAAAAATATTTAAAAAAATTTTTTTATTAAGCAAATTGTTTATTTATTCAATTCAAAACCAAACCAAATAAATTAATGCACATTCAATAAAAATTTCTATGAAAAATAAGTTACAAACTGTAAGATATTACGAAGTAATTGATTTTTTTATGTTGGGCCTGTTCATAGCAGAGTAAGTAAGGGCCGTGGCTAGAAAGTACGAGGTAGGGGTTTGAATCTCTTTGGAAACCAGTTTTTTTTTTTTTTTTTAAAAGGTTGAAAGAAAAAGAAATAAAATGTACAATGTGTGGCATGGTGATGTTATGAGCCATTATGTGGTATAGAGGTAACCGAAAGTACGTCCTGAGGGGTGGGGCAAAGGGAGAGAATCAAGTAAAATCCACCTCTGTCACATTTTTTTTAAGGTCATAATAGGAAATTGTTAGTTTACCCCCACGCATAATGCGCCTATAGAAGTATAACTTAAAAAAGTGCGTATAAAGTAACAGTGAGAGCATTTGTCAGTTTTGCTCAAAGTTAAAGTGCGTGGATACACATTGTAATTTTGCAAGTTAACTCATTAGTAATTCTCATGACCGATCAGTGTTGGAAATTCGCTGTGATTTTATGAAGGAATTATCATAATGCTAAGAAAAGTTAACGCTTGATACGGCAGTCAACAATGCGTTTGCCATGGAATTAGCAACAAGGGATGTGGCAGACTTGAACCCAGGGAAGAAAAGTGCGATAGATTTCGTCAAAAGTAAAAATGACATGGTGAAGAATATAAGAAACACATCAAGCAGTTCAAAGAGTTTCGAATCAAAGCGTATTTTTGTTGTGGTTATGCTAATCATACAGTGAAAGATTCTAGGTACAGAGACCATGTATATAAAGTATGTAATAAGAAAGGACATTAAGGGGATGTATATAATGAACGTGTAAACTGTAGCCAAGGTTACAATGAAAAATTGTGTAAAGAATAAAGCAAAGGCAAGAATGATTTTGTTAAAGATAAATCTGACACAAGTACTGTCAGAAGCAATGGTTTAAAAAATACTTTCTATTTTGGTAAAGATGAAAAGGGTAAAACCATTAATTGTAAATTTACTAGTTAATAAGAAAATACTAAGTTTTAAAATCACTACGGGCTCAAGTTTTTCAGCCATATTAAAAAAATGTTATCCTAAGAAATTTAATTTATGTTGTTATAAGAAAAAAAAAAAGTTAAGCCTATTTTTAATAACTGTCCCACTATCGTTGCTAGTTTTTAATTTTACTATCGTATTTAACGTCAAATTTGGTATCAAAAACGTATTTTGTTTGCTGGGGAAATAATTATTACTATTGGAAGTAGATGAATTAATATAGAGTGGTACGTCTTATTGGCGCGCGTATTCTATCTCACACCTTATTTTCTTGCTCGATATAATTTTTATCCGTCATATAAATTCTTCTTTGGTATTTTTATTGACATAATATTGATTAGCACTCAAAACTAATGCACAAATAAATTAAGAGAATTAGCTCATAAAAAATATTATTACAGCCAAAAATTACTCTTATTTATTAAAACTTTAATGCAATATTATTAGTTATTAAGCACTTCATTCTTAGTTATATTTCAGGTCATATTTACAGTTCTTCTACTACTATACCATACCATACTATACTATAGTATACTATACTATACTATACAATACTATACTATACTGTACTCTTTTTTACATTAGTTTGCTTTTTATTCAAAGAGCATTACTTTGCTTCCAATTTTTTAGAAGAAACTAAGACCATAGAATGATACATTAAAGTGTCTTCTATCGTCACAGATTTCTGAAAATGCGTTGATAATCTTTTTTTTCTTTCTTTAGCATCATGACTATTTGAATAGCGACACGTGATGATTTGTAATGCTTCAGACGCTCAGTTTAACAACTCTTTTCGTATGCGGATAGGATTAGTAACTCTTTGAAGACTTGCTCTAACAGCAAGTCATTTTAATGTCTCACTTACTATGACACATGGTCCTTTATAATGTGAGGTTGGAAAAAGTAACGCTTCTGCATTTTAAAATCAGCCATACAATGAGTAAGATTTATAAAATAACATCAAAGACAACTTATTTTAAATGATCTTTACAGTTTTTTAAATTATTTAAAAATAAACGATTCTGCATGTGCAATTTTTTCCATCCACTTTTACAGAGACATGACATTTTGGATCTGGCATTAATTAAGTGTAATTATCAGATAAATAGAAGGTAGGTGAAGTATAAACAGTAATTACTTCCAAAGATAGATGGTTCTTAGGATTTGCATTGCTTGATTATCCTTTTTTTTGCAATGGTTTTGGTAACAGATATCATCCGTCGAGTAGCAGTAGGAAAATATAGTTGAAATTTTTTGCAAGACCAATGTCTAAAAATAGTTAAAATTTTAATAGAATGAGTTTTGTCTTAAAAGTAATAAGACTTTCTTGTAAGATTTTTTAAACTATCGTATCATCATTGTCATAACCATAATCAAGATTATCGGCAGTTAATTAAAAAACTTCTTTACTAGTTACATTTGTAATTTTTTAAGCTTCCTCCTCAGAATATTGTCTTTGCGTCAATTGTTGTTTTTTGTAGGAGAATATCTACAGAAAATCAATCATTCATTTAACTGTTTCTCATAATTATTCGTTATTCTTGCGCTTTTTTCGAAAGGCCCCAAAGTTCCTCCACTAACAATTGTTATATCCAGCTCTTTATTTGATGATTCTTCATTATTTTCTGGCTATATAAAAAAAATTGTGATACTAGTGATATTAACGGACAATTAAAAATTAATTTATTAAATATGTTCACTACAAGTAAGGAATTTACTGGCTGAAAACTGAGGGAAGCATGATGCTGCTGTTGTCTATGTTATACTATTTAGTGGTCTATTAAGTCAAATTAATATGAGCACTATTAATATCATATAGTTACGTACCATTTTACCTTAACCATTAATGCTCTTGGCGTCATATTCTTCTCAGTTTTTCTTGATACATGGATAACAGATATCAAAAATTTATTGTTGTAATAACTCCTTAGTTGTTAGTATATTTAATGCGCGCTGTAATATTTCATTTACTTAAATGAATTGTACAGTTGTTCTTTTAGGATGACTAGCAAACTTAAAGGTTTAAAACATGAGTCAGAGTAAATATTTTTTCTGTGAAATTTCGGTAATCCTTTTTGAGGCAACCTAATGATTCTCATTAACACTTTGCCAGCTGGCTCACTATAGCTAAGACACACAGGCTTACACTTACGAACGGATAAACTTTCGTTAACGTAGGCTAAAGTTAGGCACAACGAATACGAAGTTAAGTAGACATGCTTTATTTATTAATAATTCCATAATAAACCCTGAATAAATAAAGAACAAAACAATAATTTTTTTTAATATCTTTGTATTTATAACCACTTATTATACACTGATAAGAATGATTAATTATATTTATCATAGAGAAAACAATAGACATGCGTGTAAAAGTATTCGAGTGAATATGTATACTCGAAACTTGTACGTTTTAAAAATCGCCTAACATTGTTGAGCACAGATATTTATTTTACTGTAAAAAAAGTAGTGTAAGGAGTAAAGCAAGTTTTAGCAATGCGATTGATACATTTAAATTAATAATTCAGTTTATTTAAGTTAAATTGTCATGCAAGAGATTTCTGTTGTATAACGTATGTATTTTATACCACTCAAAATTTTGGTGGATTATTTTTGCAAAACCTTTGCATTTTTTGTTACGAACAATAAGCAAAAGAAATGCAAAAAAATTCTTTAAACTATTTCTTTTAAAACAAACAAATTTTTTAATTATAAAATCTTATACGAGGCCTCCAATACATACTTACGGCGTATACACCGAAATTAGCCTATCAATGAGGGGTTGCTAACGACTGTAAGTCGTTATGCTAAACTAAGTTACAAAAATACTATTTCTCTTTACATTAGCCAAACAATCTAAAGAATTTAAGCAACAAAGTCTTAATTGTGTATCTGCTTACAAAAAATATTTCTAAAATTAATTGGCCAACTTTACGGCCAAGCATCTTTAATAAGCCGATTCAGTGCACAAAATTGCATAAAAGAAACTTTGGTGCATGTATGAACTTCCATCGGATATGAAAAGTGTTTTGGCTCTCAGAATAGTATTAAAATGCACATTTTTTGTGTGATAATTTGACATCATTTGACAGCTGTATTTTAGTTTGAACGAACTAGGAAATTAGGAAAAGTGATTCTGTTGAATGACATTTTGATAAACGAAATTTTTTAATACAAGTAGTACATAATAAGAAACTCATAGTTTGATGAGGTTAATAAGAATTGCAATAATTAATCAATAAGGGACAATTTTATCAATAGAATTTTTAAGTGTCTCAACGTTCGTGTAAATTTGATTCAGAGTGTATTTTATTCTGATAAGTTCATTATTTAAATTGTCAAGACAGTGTTTTTTTATGATGACAGGATTCTTTTTCTTATTTTAATTAGTTATTATGACGTGGTTTTCCTGTTCGATTAAGGGGGCTCCTTCACGAAAGTCCCCAAACAGAGATATATTATTATTTGTAAATAAAAGTCTACTGAATTTAATGGTGGTCTAAATTATATTTTGAATGGGTCAAAATTTTGAGAAATTCGAGCTCAAAGTTGTAACTATTAGCACGTGTTCCTATGGGGCAGCGTGAAAAACAATTTGTTTTTATTTATAATAAACCTAAATTAAATGTCCCACCAGACTGAATACATACGTTTTGTAGATGAAGTCTTCCTCTGTAATATGATGTATTAAAAATTGAGGATAAAGGACGATTTTAGCGAGATATTTGTGATGGAAATAACTAAATAGTTTCCGGGAGGTCAGGAGGTCACGTTGGTAGCAGACGTGCTTGTTTACGACATATATATATACCATATACCTATATACCTATATATTACATCGCTATACTACACCAAAACAGGTGGTCTGGTCTGGTGGTGTACCCTCGTATGCACTAGACTGGTCAAAACAATAATTAATTTCTCGTACAAAGTTAAACTACAGACATAAATATCATTTTTCCCACTTCATACGTTATTAAAAATATCATAATGATTTTTAGACACATTTGTTAATTGAAAAACAAAACTTTATTTTTTGTTTGTCTTTGACCTCAGCAGTAGTCGTAGAAGCCCCCTTAATAATAAAAACGTGCTCTCCAAATAAGTATGGTTCACCAAAACTTGCGTTAAAAATTAAATACTGCAAAAAATCACGATTTCTTCATAATTGATCCTTTGACTTCTGTAAATCCTAAAGACGTCTTTGAAGACCTTAAATGTAAGATTTAAAATCCTCTGCCATTTTTTTTTTTTTGTCATACAACTTTAACCTCTTCGAGAAAATCACTAATAATAGGTACTGCAGAATAGTGTCCACAAATCAACGAAAACTGAATCTGTAAATGTAAATGTAAAAAACATAAAGAAGAATATCCATGTGTTGAGTAATTTTTACTCCAAAATCTTATAGTTAAATTATTTTAAAAATAACTAAATAATTATTAAGGAAAAGAATCTGAAGTATAGTTGCTTTCGTGTCCAAGTCCCTATGACAACTAAGCGTTAGAGAGCACGGTTATAAAGTAATTATAATAGTTGAGTTGTAGCCAAGTACTGCAAACAATAGATTCTAGTAATTATTAAATTAGGATTTATTCAAAACTTTAATAAAATAAAGAAACATTGGTCTTATTTGTACGTTATTTTAACCCAATAAATATTGAATTAAGCCCCCCTTCCCGCCATCCCTACACTGTCAGTAGTAAGGGTACTATTTTTCCAGACACTCTCATAGATATATGTCATACAGCTGGCAGCGAGAGTGGGGGCGTGGCCATGGGTCCTATTTTGGCAGGCCACGTGATCCTGCGTGGGTAGCCAGTATGCGCGGAAGAGGGCGCGCGGTGGCCTCGCGTAATTTGAATATTATTACCGACGCTGCCTGGTCGGTAACTTTTTTTTTTTTTCCTTTTTTCTTTTTTTTTTTTTTTTTTGGAAAGAGACAATTAAGGCGTCCAAGTTCTAACTGTGCCGATTGGTAAGCGTGACAGAATTTAAAAATTGCAAAATTCAAAAATTTGTTCTAATTCTTGACCGCTCTTCGTAAGGGTTAGTATAAGGAGCGAGTGGTGGGTGGGGTTTTCTAAATAAATTAAAAAGTATATTTCATACATATATCATATAAAAATAAACAGAATGTTTAAATGTTTCACAGTATCATTACAATATTACAATGTTACAACATTATTAATCCTATTTAATTTAATATTTATGTCATTTAAAAAAATCTCTAGACAGACAGTAAGTTGTTAACTCTAAAAATACCATGTTGAAATTATTTTCTAAAAAGAAATTATCGATCGTAGAGTAAAGATTTCCTTTGAGATTTTTTCGTAAATATGAAAAGTGTTCCTTTATCAGCTTTTCCAAATTTGATACAGTAATTTTATTCGTTTCAGTCATACTTTCTAATAAAACAATTAACTCGTTCACTATAAATTCCTTACACTTAGTAACTAACATTGCTACACTTTCAATTTGGCGAAGTCTTTTATCCATGCATATGACAGATTGAGCGAGTCCTTAAAATGTACAGTGCTGCATAACAATAGTTGAATCGTACGTTTTTTTTTCCGATCAGCATCTTCTCCGTCACTGAATTTATTTTTATCAAAAATAACTGATTTCTTTCCGTAAGATGATGTGAATACCAACTCGATATTCCCTACTTGTATGCGATCCATCTGACGTGGGTTTTTAACAATAAAGTAATCATTTATAAAAGCAAAATTATCTTTAAGTTCGCTCCATACATATGCATTTATGATAACACCTTCTGTAAACTGACATTTTAAAAACTGCAACAAAGGCTCGAGCGTAATTCGTTAACGGAGTATGTAGGTAGCACGTTACTTAACCACTTGTCGGTGTACACCTTACGCGCATCTTCCGACACGATGGTCGCGTATCGCACACACGAACGGACAACCTCGAATAAAGCACTGACCAGAGATGCTTCCATTTTTTTTTTTTTTTACTTATTTATCAACGCAAAAAAAAACTAAGAAAAATTTCTGTAGCTAACCAAAAAATCTAAAGCAACGCCACAGTAAAAACACACTGTTACAAAAATTTTTTAAAATTTAAATAAATGCAAGAAATACACTGTATTTAACTTTCAAGTAAATTAAGGAAGACCTCGAACGAATTGTAACTCGGAAAGTTATTGTAACGTATCAGCAAGATGTGATTTGGCTAAAAGTGTTGGATAAGGACTGATTTACTTTAACGTTTTCTTATCTTCCTTAGCTACTTCTATACTTTTCCCCCTTTGGTCGAAATTTTAGCAAGATTATGATAAAAGTAAAAGGTATACACAGTCAGATAGGTCCATCACTCAAGTCATAGCCTGGGAAACTCTACAGGTATGACGTCAAATATTACTACCGGGGGGACAATCACGCACTTTCACCACTGTTTCTTATAGTTCTTCATGTTTTGAAAAAGATTAAAATTATTGTAGCTGAGAAACAATAAATATGTTGCAACTGAGGGACAATTGCATATTTTCCACCATCGTCACTTCCTCTCTTTTATATTTTGAAAAAGAGTGAGGAAAAACCCTACATTTGTTCACAAATACTTCTCAGACGACTAAAAGGAAGACAAAATATAGGTTTGAGCTCACGTTCAAGCATGTTTTAGCAGGTTTTTTTCGTATCAGTGTACGTGATGAACATAAATGGTGTACTATCTATAGGACATCCTTATGAATCATGTATCGACATAAAACACTGTAAAACACTGACGATGTATATTATAGTGAAGCCCAACGACAATTTTTTTCGTAGCCCTCTTGTTAAGTGGATACGAATGCAGTAATACCTTTGCAGTTGATATGATAGCACGTTTATTGTCTCTTGTATTTTTATCAAAATTTATGAAATCGGATCCTGGCTTGTCACTATCACGCGTTAAAAAATATTTTTGTTTTTGTTTAAATAGATTTATTCTACACATCGATGTAACGTAGTAAAATTTGAATCACTCGTATTGTTTTACTTTACTTAAAAATTTAAAGAAATACACATTTGCGAACAGGGTGAACGTTACTTATGCAACCGTCGTTATCGATACCGTGAAGATGACTGACAGTCTAATAGAAAGGTGATACTTCAATGCTCAAATTTTTCATTTCTGCTGCACTCTCCCTCTCAAATTTTTTGTCGATACATGATTCATAAGGATGTCCTATAGATAGTACACCATTTATGTTCATCACGTACACTGATACGAAAAAAACCTGCTAAAACATGCTTGAACGTAAGCTCAAACCTATATTTTGTCTTCCTTTTAGTCGTCTGAGAAGTATTCGTGAACAAATGTAGGGTTTTTCCTCACTCTTTTTTAAAATATAAAAGAGAGGAAGTGACGATGGTGGAAAATATGCAATTGTCCCTCAGTTGCAACATATTTATTGTTTCTCAGCTACAATAATTTTAATCTTTTTCAAAACATGAAGAACTATAAGAAACAGTGGTGAAAGTGCGTGATTGTCCCCCCCGGTAGTAATATTTGACGTCATACCTGTAGAGTTTCCCAGGCTATGACTTGAGTGATGGACCTATCTGACTGTGTATACCTTTTACATTTATCATAATCTTGCTAAAATTTCGACCAAAGGGGGGAAAGTATAGAAATAGCTAAGGAAGATAAGAAAACGTTAAAGTAAATCAGTCCTTATCCGACACTTTTAGCCAAATCACATCTTGCTGATACGTTACAATAACTTTCCGAGTTACAATTCGTTCGAGGTCTTCCTTAATTTACTTGAAAGTTAAATACAGTGTATTTCTTGCATTTATTTAAATTTTAAAAAATTTTTGTAACAGTGTGTTTTTACTGTGGCGTTGCTTTAGATTTTTTGGTTAGCTACAGAAATTTTTCTTAGTTTTTTTTTGCGTTGATAAAAAAGTAAAAAAAAAAAAAAATGGAAGCATCTCTGGTCAGTGCTTTATTCGAGGTTGTCCGTTCGTGTGTGCGATACGCAACCATCGTGTCGGAAGATGCGCGTAAGGTGTACACCGACAAGTGGTTGAGTAACGTGCTACCTACATACTCCGTTAACGAATTAACAGGAGTATTACAGGAGCTTTTTACCTTACCTGGCGGGGGTGCACGCGGTTGCGTTGTACCCTCTGTATCTAATTCGTAGTCCCATAGCCATCCAAGTGGTGGTAGAGTGTCTACCATCTAACGCTAGGAACATCGGGATGTTGAAGGAAATGTATAAGACGTACGATAAACTTGGTAAGTAATGTATTGTATTGTATTTTTTCAAAGTTTTTTATACTTACAAATTTTGCATGATCAGTAAAATTAAACGAAACCCTGTTTTAGTTGCCAACATATGTTTTGAAGATTCCGAAAATCTTTTAAACGTTGATGGTGCACTTAAGAAAAAGCAGGAGGACCCCTTGGATGATGGTATGCCTGGACCGTCAGGGGCGGGCCTCTCTTACAAGAAGATAAAAATATCTTCAGGTAAATTAAAATCTTAACGTACACGTCTTTTTTCTATCATCCATTTTAACTTTCAAAATTATATTCATTTTAAAATATTACGTAAGGAGCAAAACTAACTGCCAGCAGGAGGAGGTATCCGAATCGATGCCCGGTCCGTCGGGGTTAAGTATGATGCGTTACACCCCTGCAGGTAACTAATAAATTTAACATTCAAGTTTCTCAAACACAATGTATAACATTTTAATTATAATTGTAACATATTTTTATTTTACAGATAGAGTTGATGGGATTGATAGTGCTTATATCGAACAACAGCAGGAGCAACCCCCTTATCATGAACATGGAAGAGGTGTTGCAAGCGTCGCCATGCAAACAGAGGATGAACCGGACACGTCAATAGGTACAAAATATATCACTTTAGAAAGCGATAAAAAAAAATTTGTAAAATCTTTTAAAACTAGTTGTCGCGCGATAAAATTTCAAATTACCAACCCTTCCGAAGCAGCGAATACTTAAGATTGGATCAAGAACGCTTTTCAAGAACTTATAACTGTTATTAAAAAAAAATTACTCTAGTAATTATCTTGTAGGGATAGATTTGCACTCAGACGCGTTGACTGAGGGATTGGCGGGTATCTATTACAATTTTATTGATCAAATAAATTTTCAAGACATCTGGGGTCTATGCGAAAAAATTGAACAAAGCAAACGAATGATCGACATCGCGAAAACTTAAGTAATTGAGGTTACATACGTCAAACTCCCTCAAGGGTGGGGTGCACAGGAAGATATTATAAATAGTTTGAGTAAAAAAGGCGTCTTAGTAATAAATAATAGAGATAATCTATGTTTAGCTAGGGCTCTTGTGTGTGGTAAAGTTTTGACTGCGAAAAATTGTTCGTCAGATTGGTCCCAACAATGGAAAAAAATTAAAACCGAAAATGAATCAAAGTCGGAAGCTATTAAATTAATGCAAGAGTGTAAAATTGAAATAAATAACGAACAAGGGTATGGATATGTAGAGTTTTCGAAGTTTCAGCGATATTTTAAACAACATAATATATGTATTCGGATATTTGAATATGAGTCTTTTGGTAATGACACAGCTGTTATATACGATGGTGCTAATGACGGAGCAGTATATTGCACATCATTTATAAACATCATGTATTATGAGGACATAGGGCATTATAGTTTAATTAAAAATTTATTAACCGTAAGGTCAATGTATTTTTGTGCAACATGCGATAAAAATTACAAGCGTGTGGGTGAGCATGTTTGTAAATCGGTTTGTCCTGCATGCAATGGGTTGCCAAATTGTAATAACACCTACGATACGTTAAAAAAATCTTGCCCTGATTGTAGGAGAGAATTTTATGGAGATCAATGTTATAATGATCATAAGATGAAAGGGTCATTTGCGCGTACAAAAAATCACAAAAGAGCGAAAAGAAGCATATGCGATGTAGTTAAAATTTGTGATTCATGTGCCAAGCTCATAAGCTTAGCTAAAGGTAAGCATGAATGCGGAAAAAATATTACAAAGAGTGTAAAAGCGTTCATAAGTTTAACACGCTTTGTAGTATGCAACCTATTACGTTAAGGAATAATTTAAATGCCAAAAAATATTGTTTCATTTTTTACCACTTTGAAACGTGACAAGATAAAGAATCACATGATACAGCCAACACGTGTGTACACATACCGATTCTTTGCGTGCTGCAAGTACGATGCGATGCGTGTATAGACGAGATAGAAGAAAATCCCCACGCGATTTGTGCCTTCTGTGGTATTAAACAGATTATTTTCGAGGGTAAAAAGTGTCTAAAAAAATTTGTTGATTTTGCAGTACGATTTGAAAGTAAAACTTTCGCTTCATTCATCTGTATAGCTCATAACTCTAAGGCTTTTGATGGTCAATTTATATTAAAATATATTGTAGATAATAAAAAAGGTACTCCCGAGATTATTCTTAATGGGTGTAATATTATTTTTATGTCGTTAGGAAAAACTAAGTTTATAGATAGTTTAAATTACTCACCCATGAAATTGGCTGATTTACCCAAAACGTAAAGTCTTGCAGGAAATATAAAAAAAGGGTATTTTCCACATTTATTCGTTACGAGTGATGAAAATTATGAAGGTCCTTATCCAGATTCTCGCTCCTACGCGCCAGATTCTATGAACACCAGCGATCGCGCAAAGTTTTTAGAATGGTACCATAAAGTAACTTTAGACGTAAACGCGCAGTTTGACATTAGAAAAGAGCTTGTTGAGTATTGTGTGCAAGATGTTAAAATATTACGTGAAGCTTGCACGGCTTTTCGAAAAAATTTTATACAAGTCGGAAAAGTAGACCCCTTTGTTGAAAGCGTGACAATAGCAAGTGCGTGTTCCGTAGTATACAGAAAAAACTTTTTAAAAAAAGATACAATTGGGATTATTCCAACAACTGGGTATACACACGCAGGGCAGTTTTCTAAAAAATGCATCCACTAGCTTTTGTGGGGAGAAAAAGTAAGGAATGTAGAGATCATCCATGCAGGTAGATCGTGAAAATATCGTTTAATAGAAGGTCTTCTCGTTGATGGTTATTTAAAACCTCAAGTAGAAACAATGAATCCAAAAGGAACCGTGTTTCAGTTTCATGGGTTTTATTTTCATGGTTGTATTAGCTGTTTTCCTAACGATCGATATCAAAAATTGAATACTAATGAAACTTTCACCGAACGATACGAAAATACTATGAAAACAAGTTTTAAAATAAAAGAATACGGTTACGAAGTGATTGAGATGTGGGAGCATGATTTTGACAAATTTATAAAAAATAATAACGAGTATTTAGACTCTATAAAAAATCACCCAATTGCGAAAATCTGCACTATAAACCCTCGAGATGCTTTTTACGGTGATCGGACAGGGAATATTGTCACACATTATACGATTAAAAATAATGAAAGGATAAAATATTTGGACGTTTGCTTACTAAACCCTTACATTTTGTAAGACAGGCACGTTTCCACTTAAAGATCCGAAAATTTTTACTGGGAATGACTGTTTAGAATCATCAGGAAAACTTTGAAAATTTTCAAGAAAAACTTTGAGGTTTAGTAAAATGCACAATTTTACCGCCACGAAATTTATTTCACCCTATACTTCCAACAAAAATTAATAGTCGTTTACTTTTTGGATTATGTCGCACGTGTATGGTAACATCCTCTCAGGAAGAATGTAAACACGATTCAGTGTCAGATAGGGCTTTATCCGGTTCATAGGTATCCGTCGAAATAAAAAAATCTCTAGAACTGGGGTATAAGTTATTAAAAGTTAATGTCATTTGGCAATATGAAGTTGCTAAATACGATCAGACTTCTCAAAGTGGTGGTTTATTTACAGAGTATATAGACACTTTTTTAAAAATTAAGCAAGAAGCAAGTGGGTGGCCCAGTACGGTTAAAACGGAAGAAGATAAATTAGAGTATATCAATAATTATGAACATAAAGAAGGTATTAAATTAGACATCTGTAACATTGAAAAAAATTCGGGTCTGCGTTCTGTAGCAAAATTATGTTTAAATTCGTTTTGCGGGAAATTCGGTGAAAGAGGAAATTTACCTCAAACTAGTATAGTTAATGATTATAAAGAGTTACTAAAGATATTATGCGATAGTGAGAAGTATGTAGAAAATTGTCTACCGGCAAATAATAGTGTTATGTATGTAACGTGGCGATATAAAGAGGAAGTGGCGCTTTCTTCTCCATGTACAAACGTTGCTGTAGCTGCATATACGGCAGCTCAAGCACGTTTAAAACTTTACTCATACTTGGAAAAACTCGATAGAAAAGTTTTGTATTATGATACAGACGCAGTAATATTTACAAGTAATGATGAAAATGTCAGTGAATATCAACCACCTACCGGTTCGTTATTAGGACAGTTAACAGATGAATTAAAAGGGGTATGGTGAGGGATCGTACATAAAGACCTTTGTTTCAGGAGGTCCTAAATTTTATGCGTACCGTGTGCGTACAGCTGGGGCTTTATCTTGAAAAAAAAGTACGCGCGTATTGCGACCGTCAGGTGATGCGGTAAAGTAATTATTTGTCTCATCGACTGTTGAAATGACTAGAGAAATTTATAGAAATCCCCTTTTACGCTAGAAAAAAAATTTCAATTTGTACAGTACCACGAAATTCAAATTTTGAATTGCTTGCAGTATTAAGTAAACAATTATTTGAGGAATAAAAGTCATTATAATTATCATATAACTGTATAATAATTACAATTGTGATACAAAAAACAGCAGAGCGCCTAAGGGAACGTTTGTCAAATGGGTATAGTTCTTATTTATAATAAACTAGTAGTAAAGTAATTATTAATAATTAGTATTTGTAGGATTTTAAAATGAAGATTTGGTGACCATTAGAAAAAGTGCGATGTATGTGAATTACACAGATAATAAACAAATATGTTTCAAGTAATGTAAAACAACTTTGATTAATTACTATATACTTAAAGATCGTTCATCATATCGAGGAAAAGGGAACAACTTAAGTAGCAAGAGGTAAAAGTAATCTAGAAATAACATAAAAATGTAATTAACAATGTACGATCAAAATTGAGGAGAAAAATTAAAATGCGCATTGAATGTAATCAATGGAACGAATATTTTATTATAAATCATAACTTGTTACAAAAACGTAATGAAAACTCAGTGTATTAAATAATTTTAAATAAGTAAAGAAATATTTCAAAAATCCTGAGCAATAAGAGTAAGTTTTACCTTTGTACATGATAATTTTAACTCTTGTTTTTTGTTAACGGTATCTTTAAATTAATACGTAGAAACAAACGCTTAAATATAATATTGAATAGATTCAAGTAATTGTTGAAATCAAATCAAAAGTATAATTGTAAATACAAAATGTTATGTCAAAATTACAGTAATGCATATTTTTGACTTCGACCAAAGCAAAAATCCAAAGTTTTCTGTAAGTGTAAGTAATAAATGTAAAAACTATAGCAAGTTTAATTTAATCCAATTTCGTTTTTTTATGATCTTTTTTTTTTTTTTTTTTTTTTTTTTTTTCTTTCTTTAGTTTAACTGTTAAAAACTAATCTACAAACATACATCAGTTGCTGTACGCAGACCACATACGAAAGGTTTATATAAAATATAAAAAAAAGTGTACTGATTTATACAACTTTCCTACAAATACGCAAAAAAAATTACAAATCATGAACAATGAGAGAAATTATTCAACCGATACTTGATTGAAAGTAGTTGTATAACTTCTTACTCCAACCATTATTTGTATACATTTTTAATATATGTATTTAAGAGTGTAATATACATACAAGCATATTATTAAAATAGTTGCCACTTTTTCCTCCAACCATTAATGTGCATTTTTTAAATATACGTATGTATATGTCCTCGCAAAATTTGAAGTGCTTTATGTATACATATATCAACGCAAATGTTTTGACATAAAGACGTAAAACTGTGTTTCATACATTATTTCTGTTTGGTCTTCAGTTACGACCCTTTTTTTCACTCGTATAGGTATACGTCCTCTTATTAGGTAATATTTTAATTTTTACAAAACTTATTATTGAATTCAGCATGCATTACTCACTTTTAAGTTATAAATTTATAATTTTTTTTTGTAATACTTCCCGGAGGCTTGAAAAAATTCTATCGCTGATTCATATAACTTATTTTCTTTGGAGTATTGGGCTTTGTCAAGTTCTAGTCGTTGTTCTTCAATTTTTTTAAAATCTTTTAATTCATTTACAAGTGTGCCAACGGTGTTCGTATTCGTTTTGATAGCATCAATTACAACAGTTTTAGTGTGGTTTGGACTTTCTGAAAATAAAATTATTATATATTTTTTTTAATGCAACCCATTACCGTACATAACCATATAAAAGGCTGCTTACTTTTATTTCGCCAGGATTCGACATGGTTTTCGAATGTTGCTTTGTACGATTTATTATCAAGAGTTTCTGACTTTAATTCCTGTTGAGCTCTTATTTGTGTAAGTGTCATATAACCCAAGCCTTCACTCAACTTGGGTGTTTGCCTCATTAACATTGAGTTGGCTTGTCTACTGTGTCCCTTACGTTCTGGAGTTAATCCCACAATTTTCGTTTTCGTTGCACTTGTTGGCGTCAGAACTTTTTGCTTCCTGTACTCTTCAGTACCTAAAAAACAAATTATTAAACATCATTTTATGTAACATCTCTGAAAGTCAAAGACGTACACGTAAAAAAGTCTGTATGAATCTCATGCATTACCGAATTCACCAAACGAAAATTCTTTTTTTTTTTTCAAGTGCAAGAAGACTCTGGGGAGATTTTTCTGCAGATTTCGAATATGTCTCTTCTACTTTCATTTGTAAACCAGATGTGAAATTTCTTAATACAGGAACTGACTCTTCATTGGGCTCTGAATCAGGATATGCAGTACGTGATAAATCGGGCGAAATTTTGCTTGTTGTTGAGCATGCAAAATTATCATCGAGTGTTGTAACCGTTGACGTTGAACCACCTACAATCGCCTTTACGTTAGGGATAGATCCAAAATCTTCCAATGGAAATGCTAATCGTCGATTAGGTTCAGTTATTTCACTAATGAGAGGAACATCATCTGCTTCAGTACTGGGCGAAGACTTACCTATTTTTACAAATAAAATTACAAAATAGAAGGGTTAAACGCGATAAAATTATTACTGTTCGGTTATATTTAACGAATAGTTTATGTATAGGTTGTACAGACTCACACACGGCTTGTCTCCATACAATGCCGCTCTCCGGAACAAGTTCAGTACCATTCTGATGTTCGGTTCCCACAATGGAGAGTACAGCTTCATACAAGTCGTTGGTTGTAAAGCTTGCACCACCGCTGTTGTTACCTGTTTTAGAAAAAAACTTTTTTTTTTCAGCTTGATACTTTTTGGCTTTTCCACGGAGCCTGTCCCAGTGCTAAAACATTTTATATTTCATATTATTATTGTATTTTTTTTATTATTGTCATGCATACATACATTGAAATGTTGAAATGGGATATAATTCTGCATGATATAATTATCATAATAATTATTCTTACGTCAATGCACTGCTGTCTTGTCTTCGAAGGTCCGAAATGGTTAACTTCAAAAGCTAGCCTATCGCCTTGCTCATCTCGAAGTTGCTGCCCGTTAGCACTCGTGCGCCGTTTCGCCGCATAATTGCTGTGATTTTTCATGTAATTTATTATACACCATCTCTGTTTCTCATTCATTTGCAGTCTTGTAGTCCTACGGTTAGTGTATCATTTGATATAATTTTTAATGAAAAAAATTAATATGTTAGCGCTTTTTTACGTAATTAGATTTGTTCGATTCAACCGTCCAGTGCGCTTCGGACACCCCAACCGAACTCGAGTTTTTGTCTGGAGCGCACCGAAGAGTTCCGGGCTACTTCTGATATATATGTCTATTCATGAGCAAACAGAACTAATTTGCTCATAGACGAGAAAATTTATTATCTAAAATGTCAAGATGCCAGTAATATTACTATTTGTTAGTTATACAATTACAGGATAGTATAGACATAAACGCGTCTTTCTGTATTGTTTACATACATGCAAATAGAAATGTGTATGTACATTGGGAATCACCCGGAACTGTTCGGAGCGTTCTGGACAAAAACTTGTGTTCGGTTAGGGTGTCCGAAGCTCAGAGCGCACCATACAGTTGAATCGAACAAACCTATTATACTCCTATAAAATTATTTTTCCATACTTATATACCGAAATTGTTCACTATGACTTTTGTTTACCTATAGCGTCATGTACATAATCTACAACATTGTTGTACTAACTATCAACAGAAGGTTGTCCGATTACAAAAAATAATTTTTTTACACCCGCTGTTAATTCAGAGTTGAGAACATCGGTTCCATTTGTTTACACAATATAAAAAATGGTGGTAGCTGTACTTTTATTTGTGTCTCGTGCCCTCCCCCCCCCGTCCCTTACAAATAGCTTCTACCACTACTGCTGAATACGATTAATACAATTAACATATAAAAAACGAATTTTATACTCCACCGATACGTAAAATCAAATGTATTACGTGACATGCAATTTCAATTACTTAATTTTTTTCCAAATGTATTCGTAATGTACATAAATATCAAAAGCTTATTCTCCTCTCGAACCCTGGCCTTCTATTTAAGTACTTTATGACAAGCAAGAGTCAAAAACTTACGCAATTGAGTTCGGAGGCTGTACACTTGTTTTTTTTTCCATAGTAATTCCCTCGTTGTCACTTGTTTATCATCAATCGTCGAGTCCTCTTATCCTTGGATCGTTAATAGGGAGGAAGAACTAAGACCTTCGCTGGCGCAGCTTCGAGTAACAGAGTTGTAAAAACTTGTGCACAAGAAACGGCACACGTGAAAAAATATTCGGCTCCTCATGCTACGCAGCATTTTCATAATACTTGTCCGAAACAGGCGTGACGCCTTTGTCCAGAGCGCAAGGCAAGTTCACAACACTTGTATGTTGACGAAGGGCGTATTCCAAAACGTGGGTGCCCCGGGCACTCGCATCACATACTTTTGGAACGTTCCAAAACCTGACAAGGTGAATGACTTTGACGTTTATAAAGTTACATGCAACGAAAATTGAAAAAAAAATTTTTAATTTAGAAATATCTCTGAGTCAGAGTCTTTCGGAGACACTCAGAGAAGACACTCACAACACTTGTTCATTCCATTCTTGGAGACACCCAGAGAATTAGCTTGAACAAACCTTATAGTTCAACGATACTCGAGATATAGGTTACGTTAGTAGGGCCGAATAGCCGACTCTGCTGACTGTCGACGAACAACAGCACAGTAGTAGCATTAGTAGCCATAAAGCCATCAACACGTATACCTATCAAGGCAGATCGTATTTTTTCTATTGTGTAAGTATATTTTTAATGACTACAGAATTGAATTAGGATTGAACTCAATGAGTGAAACTAAATTATGTTAAGGATCATCTTTTAAGGGAATCATATTGGCGGCGGCTGCAATATTTGATGTTGATGATGAGGTTCAAGAAAGAAGACGGTCGACACGTGCTGTTCATACATTTATTCGTCAAGTGAACAACCCTTTGTTCATGGGAGATGAATTATTTAGACGTTACTACCGTATGACTCCCAGGGTCGCCGATCTGTTGGTAAATTTATTAGCTCCATACTTGAACTACCATGGTCAATCAATTGAACCTCATCATCAAGTTCTTGCGGTTGTTCGTTTCCTAGCTGAGGGAGGATACCAAAAAGGAGTTTCCGCTGATGTGCATCACCCAATGAGCCAGAGTACTTTTAGTATAATTCTACATTCTGTAATACCAGCAATAATTATGCTCAGCGATCAATTCATAGTGTTCCCACGAAATCCTGTGGAAAGGCAGATAATATCGCAACGGTATGTTTTCATTTTCCTTATATATACAATGTTCGCCTTCTAGTAGATTGTCTTACACTCATGCATGCAAGCTTACTCTAGTCACTCTCCCTGTCATTTCTGTTTATAAAAAGTTTTGTAGCTTTCTTTTGAGATGTTCTACGTACTCCAATGTAGTCGTATAGCTGTGCTCTTCGAACTAGGCAAGGAAGTGACAGACTTATAGTTGTTTATTTTATAAACGTTTTGCATAATTTTCTTTTAAAAAATACTCATCCAAGCTGAAATGTAAGCGAATAAAAATTCGTAGAATAAGATGCAATTATAAGTTGTATGCTGTCGACAAATGCTACATTGTAAAGACTGTTTCATGCGTGCTTATAAACAACATTTTGTGTACTTTGGGTTCATTTAAATAATTCATCGAATGCTGTGTTACATAATAATCGGACCCGTACTAATATTATCTGTCACTTCTACTGTCAGTTTTCCAAATGCAATCAAAATAAATATGTTTCACTGCCTCGTTTTACATGCACCCAAGCAAAGTATAGAAATTAATTATAAAATTTTTTAGGTTTGAAGAAAAAATAGGATTTCCCGGTAGTTTAGGTGCCCTCGACTGCACTTTACCTAAAATTCATAAGCCAGTGGAGCATGAAGAAGCATTTCCAAATCATCACCAGCAACATTCTCTCAACGTTCAAATTAAAAGTATTTTAAATTATTATTAACAATGTTTTATCGCTATAGCGTTCATGCATCGTTTTACTTGCATCATGGGTGAAAATATTGTATTTTTTCGAAATAGATAAGCGACACCGATTACAACATTCTCAGTATGAGAATAGTCAATGGATCTACGCATGATCAATTCGTGTGGGATTTCAGCGAGGTGAAAGAACATATGTACAGTCTAAGAGCAAATCTAGAAATCGTAGACAACGAGGGAAGATATTATGTGATTGGTATGCAGTAGCTACGTGTACTACAAACAATATATAGTATAACAATAACATTTGTGAGCACTCAAATGAGTTCGTTTATTGACTGTTATTTTACAGGAGATAGTGGCTACACTGTATCTCCGATATTGTTGACCCCTTTACTCAATGCAGCACCAAATACTCCAGAAAGGCGTTTTTCAGATGCACTCCGAGAAGCTCGCTGTGTTGTGGAGCAAACTTTCGGAATTATTAAAGAAATTTTCAGGTGTTTGAATAAAGATCGGTCTTTACATTACGATCCTCTATTTGCTTGTGAAATTGTAAAAGCATGCGGAGTACTTTATAATTTTCTAAGACACAACGGGTAAGTACATGCACAGAGTATATTTAATAAATACAATAATCGTATAAATTATGAAATAATTCTTGACAAGTAGCATACCAATGCCAAAACCACCCCGGGAGATAAAAGACGCATATAGAGGTGAGCAAGACCAAGTGAACCATGAGTATGTACTAGGTGTACAAGAAAGACAAGGCATTATCGATGATAACTTTGATTAGCATTTGTGCATAAATTATTTATAATGAAAATGTAAAGTAACAGATAAGTTTAAAAACTAAAAAAAAAACATATATAAATCTTTTAAATACATATATTAAAAATGTATACAAATAATGATTGGAGTAAAAAGTTATACAACTACTTTCAATCAGGTATCGGTTGAATAATTTTTCTCATTGTTCATGATGTGTAATTTTTTTTGCGTATTTGTAGGAAAGTTGTATAAATCAGTACACTTTTTTTATATTTTATATAAACCTTTCGTATGTGGTCTGCGTACAGCAACTGATGTATGATTGTAGATTAGTTTTTAACAGTTAAACTAAAGAAAGAAAAAAAAAAAAAAAAAAAAAAAAAAAGATTATAAAAAAACGAAATTGGATTAAATTAAACTTGCTATAGTTTTTACATTTATTACTCACACTTACAGAAAACTTTGGATTTTTGCTTTGGTCGAAGTCAAAAATATGCATTACTGTAATTTTGACATAACATTTTGTATTTACAATTATACTTTTGATTTGATTTCAACAATTACTTGAATCTATTCAATATTATATTAAAGTGTTTGTTTCTAGGTTATAATTTAAAGATACCGTTAACAAAAAACAAGAGTTAAAATTATCATGTACAAAGGTAAAACTTACTCTTATTGCTCATGATTTTTGAAATATTTCTTTACTTATTTAAAATTATTTAATACACTGAGTTTTCATTACGTTTTTGTAACAAGTTATGATTTATAATAAAATATTCGTTCCATTGATTACATTCAATGCGCATTTTAATTTTTCTCCTCAATTTTGATCGTACATTGTTAATTACATTTTTATGTAATTTCTAGATTACTTTTGCCTCTTGATACTTTAGTTGTTCCCTTTTTCTCGATATGATGAACGCTCTTTAAGTATATAGTAATTAATCAAAGTTGTTTTACAACACTTAAAACATATTTGTTTATTATCTGTGTAATTCACATACATCGCACTTTTTCTTATGGTCACCAAATCTTCATTTTAAAGTCCTACAAATATTAATTATTAATAATTACTTTACTACTAGTTTATTATAAATAAGAACTATACCAATTTGACAAACGTTCCTTTAGGCGCTCTGCTGTTTTTTGTATCACAATTGTTATTATTATACAGTTATATGATAATTATAATGACTTTTATTTCTCAAACAATTGTTTACTCAATACTGCAAGCAATTCAAAATTTGAATTTCGTGGTACTGTACAAATTGAAACTTTTTTTCTAGCGTAAAAGGGGATTTCTATTAATTTCTCTAGTCATTTTAACAGTCGATAAGACAAATAATTACCTTACCGCATCACCTGACGGTCGCAATATGCGCGTACTTTTTTTTCAAGATAAAGCCCCTGCTGGGGGGTTTCATGATGTATGCAAAGTCAAGGGTATTAAATTAAATAACGAAAATTCATTAAAATTAAATTTCTATTCTATTGTAACTATGGTTGATCGATGGAATAAAAATAATGTCAAATCAGATAACACAATAAAAATTAAAAATACGATAATTAGAAAGTCCAACAAACATGAAGTGGTAACGCGTAATGAAGAAAAAACATGTGCGATAGTTTTAAAAAAGCGGTGGTTTATTTCGAAAACCTTATCGTATCCTATTAGTTATCAGAAAAAATAAAATAAAATGAATAAATTATTTTTGTTATAGATACAGTACGCACAATCAAAAAAGTCTGTGCTGACGGAAATTGTGATTGCCATCGGTACTGTTGTCGTGTGCCAACGTGCAAGTATTATCCACCCTATAAATCCTCTTTAAAAGGATTAGCATGGCACTCCCTTTTACATACACTTGTTAAACTCAAAGCAGAAGGAGAAGTTAAAGCCAGAGATAAGTAGAGAGATTGCCAGTGCCTATGTTAAAGAGTGTGCCGATGTTTCGGCGCTGATTTGAGCGCCAATCCATCGTGGCCAGCAGAGGAACCGTGCACATGTTTTCTATTGGCTGGCGGCTTGTAGGCTCGGCTCGCGGGGAGAGGTAAGGGGAGATCAGTGAGGGAGACATGAGAATCCAAATGTGTGCATCGGTGATGGAGATGGAGATGGAGGACGGAGGAGAAGCTAAACCTATATGTATACAACGGGCTATATATCTATAGCTGTAGTTGTACACTGCTAATACGGAAAAGAGCTGCGCGTATTACTTTTCTCGCTTTTCCTCCCTGAAAGAAAGATAAGCTTTTTAAATGCAGTTGATCATTCGTTCAACTACAATAAACAAAACATAATTGTCACGTTATTAACAATTTTTTTTTCATTTTTTAAAAAATGACAAGCTCAACGCAATTAACATATTTTTTTGCTTTTTTCAATGAACGAGCGCCTTTATTCCAATAATCCGGTGCGCTCAATAGTTCTTCACTTTTACGATAAGTGAAATTATTGAATAATATATGAAGGCATTTACCACAACGACACACTGTACGCACAAATATTTTTTGTACTAAGTAATATTATTTACTAATATACTGAACACCTTTACCCGAACGCTCCATTGCACTGACATCTTTTTTTTTTTAATTTATATTTTTTCACCATTAATACATAGCTTAACGGCAATAATACGATAAAGCTTAAATTAAATCTCAAGCTTTGAAACTTTACGATAAACATATGTAACTTTTAGTCTCTAGATATCCCAAGCGCTAATAGCTGAGAGGGCTAGAGCAGGAGGGTGGATTTTACTTTTGCGGCTCCGGGTTCCAATCTCACTTGGAGCAAATTTTTTTTTTTTTTTTTTTTATTCCAACATTACTTTAAATGTTCATACCTTTTTTTTTATGATTACTTACGTATTTTGTTTTATTAGTAACTAAAAATATTTTTTTCAATTACTGTTTATGAAGAAGTAATTATCAAAAAAGAAAGTCATTACAGCTTTGTTTGTGGTAATACCTGTAATAGGATCTTATGAAAAAATGCACGTTCTCTCTGTAGTTTTTCCGGGCTGGAAACCGGCACACTAAATGTGGCTACATTGCGCGCGTGTTTTTTTTTTTTTTTCTAATTTGTTGAGTGCTTGACGAATTTATTGAAAATACTACTTCAAGACAAATTGAATAATGAAAACTAGTGATTAACTAGTTACTACAACGAATTCATAATTACTGAAAATTTTTGTAACTGTTATAAAGGTGAGTTGTTTTCCGAAAGCACTATAATTATTTCGTTAAGCGATTATTTTACGACTTAAATTGAAAAGTATAATACAATTCTCAGTGACGCATACATTATGTACATAATTATAAAAATAATAAATATCGCGTAGTAAACAATATTTTTACAGAAATTTAAATTCATGACTCCTATCACACACAGTAGCGCATCCTATCTCGTTTGCATCCCATTTAGAGCGAGAAATTATTTTAATTTATTACGGCTAATAATAATAATAATAGTAATAATAATAATAATGATAATAATAATAATGTCTAGAAAATTTTTTAGACAACACAAAAACAGTCTTTATTCTTTGGCAATGAAACAAGTAATTTTTTCTACATGACTATCTAAGACATACTAATCAATCATTTTTAATGTACAAAAAAAAAAGTATTTTGTTTATAATTTAAAAAAAAAATTTTAAATTACTTTTTGAAATACTTTCAAGCAATTCAAGAATTCGTTAACGTCAATACTTGTAATGCAAACTAAAATATGAAATTGAAATGATTAACTGCACTTAAAAAGCTGTTACTTAATGCGTCAAATAATTTTTTTAGCCATGAATGGAAAAAAAATTTTCTTGGATCGTATTTCAATATGGGAAAAAAAATCTTTTTAGTTACTGATAAAACAAAATACGTAAGTAATCATAAAAAAAGGTATAAACATTTAAAGTAATGTTGGAATAGAAAAAAAAAAAAAAATTTGCTTCAAGTGAGATTGGAACCCGGAGCCACAAAACTAAAATCCACCCTCCTGCTCTAGCCCTCTCAGCTATTAGCGCTTGGGATATCTTGAGACTAAAAGTTACATATGTTTATCGTAAAGTTTCAAAGCTTGAGATTTACTTTAAGCTTTATCGTATTATTGCCGTTAAGTTATGTATTAATGGTGAAAAAATATAAATTAACAAATAAAGATATCAGTCCAATGGAGCGTTCGGGTAAAGGTGTTCAGTATATTAGTAAATAATATTACTTAGTACAAAAAATATTTGTGCGTACAGTGTGTCGTCGTGGTAAATGCCTTCATTTATTATTCAATAATTTCACTTATTGTCAAAGTGAAGAACAATTGAGCGCACTGGATTATTGGGATAAAGGCGCTCGTTCATTGAAAAAAGCAAAAAAATATGTTAATTGCGTTGAACTTGTCATTTTTTGAAAAGTGAAAAAAAAATTTTTAATATTTTGACAATGATGCTTTTCTTTTTTTTGTTGAATGAATGATCAACTGCACTTGAAAAGTTTTTACTTGATGCGTCAAATAATTTTTTTAGCCATGAATGGAAAAAAATTTTCTTGGATCGTGTACCAATATAGGAAAAAAAAAAATCGTTTTAGTCACTGATAAATTAAAATACGTAAGTAATCATAAAAAAAAAGGTATGAACATTTAAAGTAATGTTGGAATAAAAAAAAAAAAAAAAAAATTTGCTCCAAGTGAGATTGGAACCCGGAGCCGCAAAAGTAAAATCCACCCTCCTGCTCTAGCCCTCTCAGCTATTAGCGCTTGGGATATCTAGAGACTAAAAGTTACATATGTTTATCGTAAAGTTTCAAAGCTTGAGATTTAATTTAAGCTTTATCGTATTATTGCCGTTAAGCTATGTATTAATGGTGAAAAAATATAAATTAAAAAAAAAAAGATGTCAGTGCAATGGAGCGTTCGGGTAAAGCTGTTCAGTATATTAGTAAATAATATTACTTAGTACAAAAAATATTTGTGCGTACAGTGTGTCATTGTGGTGAATGCCTTCATATAATATTCAATAATTTCACTTATCGTAAAAGTGAAGAACTATTGAGCGCACCGGATTATTGGAATAAAGGCGCTCGTTCATTGAAAAAAGCAAAAAAATATGTTAATTGCGTTGAGCTTGTCATTTTTTAAAAAATGAAAAAAAAATTGTTAATAACGTGACAATTATGTTTTGTTTATTGTAGTTGAACGAATGATCAACTGCATTTAAAAAGCTTATCTTTCTTTCAGGGAGGAAAAGCGAGAAAAGTAATACGCGCAGCTCTTTTCCGTATTAGCAGTGTACAACTACAGCTATAGATATATAGCCCGTTGTATACATATAGGTTTAGCTTCTCCTCCGTCCTCCATCTCCATCTCCATCACCGATGCACACATTTGGATTCTCATGTCTCCCTCACTGATCTCCCCTTACCTCTCCCCGCGAGCCGAGCCTACAAGCCGCCAGCCAATAGAAAACATGTGCACGGTTCCTCTGCTGGCCACGATGGATTGGCGCTCAAATCAGCGCCGAAACATCGGCACACTCTTTAACATAGGCACTGGCAATCTCCCTACTTATCTCTGTTAAAGCGCATCACGCAATGTATGAAAATCTATTAAAGCTTGATTTTATTGAGATGACCTTTGAATATGTAAGAGTGTTGGGGTATTTTAATGAGTCAAGCGTCAAATGGAGGCTTCAAAAACACGTTAAAAATTTGGAGCCCAACGATCAGTTAAATACTGTACCGTACACTAGACTATTAGATGCGCATATTTTTTTTAATATTAGAACAGCAGAACTCTTACATCTAATCGATACAAATCAAATTATAAGAATTCAGTTTCATGAAGTTAGACGTTTGGATGAAGAGCAACTTGATGACGGTGTGATTTATAAATGTTGCAACGGTCATTTAATAAAAAGAGCATATTATAACCGATGGATTGACGTAGTTAAACATAGACGTAGACTAAGATTATTGGAAAATGAATTCTAAAAAATTGTTTCTATGTACATGAAAATGACTTGATTAAACTAATTTGATACTTTGATTTGTTCAAACATACTGCTTTTCATCAAAATGTTCATGTTTTGAGAATGTTTGTAAATTTCCTGAATGCATTCGTTTTTCAACTTTTCGCCAGACGTTGCGAGGCTTATCATGACACTCATTATTCCATACGTTGATAGAATTAAAAAATAAAAAGCAGATATCCGCTTATAGATAATTGTATCAAAAAATGTACATCATGAAAACAGTTTTGGATATCATTTTTCATGTAAAATTTATAGGCTATTTTCAAGCATCGAGTATTATAAATTATCATGGCTCTACAGAATATAACGACGATATTCAAGAATTTGATAACATTAAAATTGCTGAAATTTTATTTATAATAAATACAAATAAAATAACAGATATTTATGTAATAGCAATACAAGATGACAATTGTCAAAATGACTGGTGTGCGTCTGTTGGTATGCACTTGTAAAACTCAAATACAAAATGTATTGTAATAATGATTTTTTTTGAATTTTTAATAAATAGAGTTCTTCCCAACATAAATGTGAAACTTTTTTTATTTTTCCCTAATCATATATTTTCTTATAAAATTTTGATATTCAATATATATTATATACTAACGCTGTGGAAGAAAAATGATGATGGTTATAGTTGCGAAAGGTGAGTCACTTGCTTCTTTCATCTCTTTTACTCATCTCTTTTACTCATAGCATGATCATTTTAATGATATTTTTCAAAGGGGCTTGTTGAGATAAAGGAGAAAGAGTGAGATGGAGAAAAAAAGATGTCGCAACATTCTGTAAAAATATATTATAAGAGCATGTTATAAAATGTTTTTTAGTCAATATTTCATGAAGTCTGCAAGTAGTAAGAAGGAAAAGGGTACTATAGAAGAGAAGACCCCTCTAGTTACCAGTAAGAATGAGGACAAAAAAAAGAAATCGTTATTTTCGTTGGTTAAAAAATTCACGACCGATCGATTCTCCAGCAACCAAAAATCTTGTCCAGAGAATAAATATTGTAAGAGAGTATTGTAGTTTACTATCATGGATTTGGTTGTAGATATACAAGGTTTTTATGACTCTGACAGGCGTTTTATACCAAAAGAAGTTGCCGTGGTATCGATACAAGCAAATCTCATCGGTCATTGATTAATTAAACCACCCCGCCCATTCAACAATTTACCTTACGATGTAAAAAAGTATAGTAATCACCGCACGCTAGAAGTTCACGGTATAGAGTGGTTTGACGGAGATACCACAATCAATTATTTAAAATATAGTCTTATTACGCTTACTGA
The DNA here is from genome assembly GCF_036245765.1 of Copidosoma floridanum. NCBI lineage: Eukaryota > Metazoa > Arthropoda > Insecta > Hymenoptera > Encyrtidae > Copidosoma > Copidosoma floridanum. The sequence goes on along the minus strand of NW_028321897.1, from coordinate 18,476,398 downwards.
AAATTTCAAGAGAATTTACATGGATGGTAACGATGGAGCTGAGTTTATAAGTTCAATACTAGCACATGAGGATCACGAATTATCGCAAATTTATACCTCATTCAAAATGTATGAAAATAAAAAAATTGGTTTACCAATTTGTCTAACGCATGCGCAAAAACATTTCAAAGACAAGCAGTCATTTTGTGCATTGTATAGAGCGTGTATGTTAAAAGAATGGATCATCAAGACTAAATCTCTAAAAAAAACATCAGCGTTGGATAGTGATGCATACTATAACGCCTACCAGAAGCTTAAACGTCAAAGATCGCTACGACCATTCCCTGAATGACCTGACGTCATGGATTGCGTCGGTGATAATGAAAAATAAAACAATTATTTGTAACTATACGTTTTTAAAAAAAGTAATTGCAAAATAAAATCGTCAAACAAATATTTTGGCTTTTTTTAGAGTGGTACCCCATCCAAAATTTTATTTAAAAAAAAATCCCATACTTATACATATTAGGTGTAATAAAATATATAAATAAAAAAAAAAATAAAAAAAATAATATGCAAGCCCTGAAGAGATCAAATTAAATCAACGGTTTCATGTCAATAAAACCATTAACCAACTGAGTTATTCAGAACTTGCATCTTCCAAAATAAGAATAAGGTACTACAACTACTTTGTAAGTAATAAAAGTATACGAGTCGTTCATTTGCGTAGTTAGATACCAATACAGGTAATATTTTTCCGGTGCATGCTCCTTTCATCTACCCAAGGGAGTAGTTGAGAGAAGAAGAGAGTAGCGTTTGATGTGTACGTAGAGACAAATCAGCTGACGTTCACACATCAAACCAACCCATGCGTAAGATGCATATGTATATATATATATATATATATATATATATATATATATATATATATATATATATATATATATATATATATATATATATATATATATATATATCTATATACTAGTAAGGCTAACGCCCCCCTGCGCACACTGAGCGCCAACCCCCCAACTTCCGAATATTTTATAAGAAATACATTTTTACAATTTTTGTGTATTTATTCTTATTTGTTCTTAACTTTTTCAGTTAAGTAATTGTTGAAAAATGATATATATTAGAATACGATAAATTTGACGTCACCACGTCAAATTTTTAGTGGGAATTTGTGATTTCTGATACATCAAGTTATCTTGAAACATTCAAGTTATTATCTAAAATAAAAAAATACGTAAACTTTTTAATCAAATCCAATGTTCTATTCATGTTTATTAATGATATTAAACATACATTCAAATAGGAAAATTAGATGAACTAAATGAAGAAATAGTAGATGAAATTAGTAGTTATGTAGATGCTAGATATGTCAGTCCAATGGAAGCTGCTTAGAGACTTCAAGAATATCCAATTTGTGGTAGAAGTCATACAGTTGTAAATCTAGCTGTTCATCTTGAAAAAAAGCAAAAACTCATAGATAAAAAAAAAAAATATCAAAAATGTAATAAAAAATTATCAAACACCCCTTATAGCTTGGTTTGAATTAAACAAAGAAGATGATTTTGCAAAATCACTAAAATATCTTAACATTCCAGAACATTGCATTTTTGAGTATAAACTTAAAATTTGGAAAAAAAGGAAACTTACTCTGAAAAATATTGCTATAGGTAGATTAAACATAGTATCTCCAAATGATCCTGAACGCTTTTTTTTAAAACTTATTTTTAATAAAATTACATGGGGCTACATCATTTAAAGACGTTAAAAAACATAATAAAATAACATATAAAAATTTCAGGGATACTGCAATTGCAATAGGTTTAATAGAACATGATTCTGAAATCGAAAATATTTTTAAAGAAGCTATAACAATTATGTTTTCATACCAGTTAGGACAATTTTTTGCTCGGTTTTTGATTTCAGAAAACATTCAAGAAGATAAAATATGGAATGAATAGAAAAAATATTTTACGGAAGACTTCGATAATAATAATAATAATAATTGTGCTCTACTACATATTAATCAAATTTTAGTATCGGAAGGTAAATCATGTGAGTCTTTTAGTTTACCGACACCAACCATTAGAAACTATATAAATAATTGCAATATTGAGGAAATGGAAATATCTTTTAGTAAAAAAATGTTCAATGTAATGTACACAAAATCAAATGAAGATTAAAGAAAAATTTTTGAAACTATTTGTGAACAAGATAAAAAAGTATATTTCATATATAGTCCTGGTGGATCCGGAAAAACCTACTTATATAAGACACTCATTTATTACTTTATTTCTAAAGGTAAAAATATTTTGTGCATGGCTTGGACAGAAATTGCATCTGTATTGCTACCAGAAGGTATGACCAGTCATAGATCCTTTCGTTTACCTCTAGACTTAGATAATATTTAAAGTGTATTCTTAGAATTTTTTAACCAAAAAAAAAAATTAAGGAAAGTTGTTTTAATAATATGGGACGAGGCTTCTATGATTCCAAAAAAAAGCTTTAAGAATCGTTGATAGAACGTTAAAAAACTTGAGTAATACAAAACTTTGCTTTGGTGATAAATTAATAGTATTAGGAGGAGATTTTTGACAAATCCTTCCAGTTATAAAAAACGGTAATACAACTATAATAATAGAAAAAACTATTAAATCATCATTTTTATGGAACTTCTTAAAAATTTTTAGGATACAAAATAATATTTGTTCTAGTAATAATAAATTTTCATAATTATTGTCAAGAGTTGAAGAAGGGGACATACAAACATTTAATATTTTTAAATCCTGGATAACAGATGATGTCTGTACCAACATATTTGGTAATTACAGCAACTGTTTTGACAATAACGTCATACTAACTTCACATAATGAATTTACTTTTTTTTTAAACGATAAGATTTTAAGTAAATTACATGGGGAAACTAAAACTTATTACAGCCTCGATACTGCAACATATGAAGGTGTTGATAAATCAGATGATAATATTTATATAAATTTTCCCGTAGAAATGTTAAACAACATTCGTGAAGGCTTGCCACCTCATTAACTTAAATAAAAATAGGTACAATAGTAATTTTAATTCGAAATTTTAGCATATCAGACGGATTATGTAACGGTACACGATTGCGAATTACTAAATTACTGAAGTATAACGTAGAAGGCAAAATATTAACGGGAGAAAAAAATGGTAATAAAGTTTTCATTACACGAATTACATTAAATACTGGAAATACTTTATCATTACCTTTTATTTTATATAGAAAACAATTTCCATAAGTTGTAGCATTTGCTATGACTATAAATATGTCTCAAAGTCAAAATTTTGATAATGTGGGATTATACTTAACAAAACCTTTATTTTCTCATGGTCAATTATACGTGGCTTTATCAAGATGCAAAAATAAAAATGGAATTTTAGTTCAAGTCGATAGAGAAAACAGCTTAGAGATTGAAAATATAGTTTTAAAAGAAACTTTTGAATATACTAATGTATCTTTTATTTATAACATGATTTCATTATTATTTTCTTATGTATAGGTAAAATTTATTAATTAATAATACATATCATAAATGTATATTGTGTTTATCTATTGTACCAATTTCAGCATTAATTTAAAAACAAAATAGAAATGGACGTCAGTCTTCGTGGTTTCATCAGGCTTTATAAGATGACTCATAAAGTGATGCGAAACTTTCATTCTTTATACTATTGATACTCTAAATTTAACTTAAGTTTATGTACGTAAAAAGTAGAATTGTGTAATAAAGGACTATATAAGTAATGATGATATTATGATAATGCGCACCAATATGTAGGTATATATTATTTGTTTCGAAATATTGTTAACTCCATATAAATTGGTTTTTAAACGTACTTAGTTGTATAAATAATGATGCTTTGTTCAATAACCCCCTATGAATCAATTTATGACTTTAAATTTTTTCTTGACGATGAAATAAATCATGGCAATGAGACAGTTTTGTCTAAAGATAGGTAAAGACGGTATGATTACGGTCAGGTTTCAAAAAAGTGGTGTGGGGAGATGGTGGGGGCCATGAGAAAATTCGTGGGGGTCAGTGGGAGGGCCATAGGGGGTAGGTGGGGAAATTTCGGGATGTTTTAAGAAAAAACACTACACAACATTTCCATGTGATTTGGTAGGAATGTGGTAATAGACTTCAACACATTGACAAGGCTGGCAAAATGCAACGTTAAAAAATGCTAACAAAAAAAGTCAGACCACCAAAAACTTTATGCTTACAAAGAAACCAAGGGATCTAGTAAATTGAAATACAATTGATTGTATATAAGTTTAGCTGATTATAGTATTGTGCAGTAATCTGTAACCATTTGATTAAATATTAAAACATACATTTTTATTATCCCATTAAGCCATACGTGGTTGAACCCCCTGGCTTGAATAAAGACTTATACCATACTTCTGTACTATTCATATAATATTTTGTGGAGGGGCGGTGGGGGGCTACGAAAAATTGTGCAGGGGGTCGGTGGGGGGCTGTTGTGGGTTTTGAGAAAAACTATGATATGTCAAAATAAGCAAGAAAATAACGGATTTTTACCTTATTTTGTGGGGGATTAGTGGGGGCGGTGGGGGGGAAAATAGGTGGTGGTGGGGGGTTTGTGTGGAACGCCCCACTGAGTTAACTATATAATATAGGAAGATATATATATATATATATATATATATATATATATACATGAATATACATATATACGCTTAAGTATTAGCTACAAAATCGTCCTGTTGCTTCCACCACCACAAAGTAGGTATGCTTTTCGGTGAAGTATTTAACGTAATAGCTCTTTAAAATATTATTAGTATAAAAAATATTGTCATAATGGATACCCGTTGGCAACATCCGTGGACAAGCATGATTTGCGGTGCAACTGGTTGTCTAAAAACAGTTTTTTTAAAAAGATTTTTAAATAATATAGAACAAATGGCAAGCGTTACATTTGACCGTATTTTATTTTATCACGCAAAGTGGCATGATGGCTATAAAAGTGAGAATTTTTTAAAAAACGGACGACAAATTAAATTTCACGAGGGGTTGCCGAAACCTTCTGATTATTCAAACGATCCTCATCGTAATAAACTTTTAATCATCGACGATCTAATGCGCGAATCGTTGAATCATGTTGTGGTAGATCTTTTTAAAAAAGGGAGTCACCATAAAAATATTAGTGTAAAGTTTATAACGCAAAATATTTTTCACAAGTCAACTCATTCGCAAGACATAAGTCTGAACTCATCGTATATTGTCGTATTTAAAAATCCTCGCGATCGCGCGCAGATACAACATTTAGCGAGACAGATATATCCTGAAGATCCGAAATTTGTGCAAGAGGCCTATCAAGATGCCACGGCTAAAGGTCATGATTACCTTATAATTGATTGCAAAAAGGACACTTTGGATGAGTTAAGATTTCGTGCGTGTATGTTCCCCGACGACGAGTATCAATATGTTTACCTGCCAAAATATGCAACAAGTGCTTTCGCGCATTAGGGTTAAATAAGCAGACAAAATAGTTTGTAGTAACGCATAGCTCTCAGTTTTTCTTTGATAATGAAGCCATCAACACCAAAAAACAGACCTTTCAAACAACCCCCTCGTCGTGTAGACGAGGCTCGTTAAGCTCCTTTTGAAAGAAAGTACATTGCAATATAAGAAGCTCTCGCTTATCTCTATAGAGAACAGAGAGTTGCATTATTAAAAAAAAGAGACAAAAAATTAATCGACTGCTTGTGCGAGTGTGTTTTAAACATTCTCAAAGGCGTTGTTTCTCTGAAAAACAGTCAAAAAAAAAAATTTTAAAAGTTTAAAAGTGTTTTAAGACAATTGATTGCGAAAACTCAAGATAAAATTCGTGGAAAAAAAAGAGGAAAATTATAGTTTAAAAAGGTAACGGTTTTTTACCGTTAATATTACAACCTATTCTAAGTGAAGTATTATTAAGAATATTGTAAAAATAATAAAATGGAAAGAGGGAAAAAAATGATTTTACTGTCTAAAGACCAACTCGAAAGAATAAAAAGAGAAAGCACTACCGTAGGAGGAAACCTTGGTCCTTCTACTCCTACAGCCGCAAATAACTTTTTCACGCATTCTATTTTACAAACCACACAGACAGCCGGAGATAACTTGAGTCGATTAGACGACTCGATGAAAAAAATTCTAGATTCAAATTCGTATAGCAATAAATACGATAAATTGAAGGAACACTTAAGAGTTTTACACAGGTATTTATACTTTATCGATGAAAAGCGTGAGCTAATGTAGATTGCTGAAAACGAAGTTAAGAATATCACTACTAATACAGATAATTATGGAATGAGCGAAGAAACGATTGTCAGTACTGTACCTAAAGTGTACCAACAAAAATCTATGCTGCTTTTAAAACATTTAAAAGAATACAAAAACAATATTAAGTGGGATAGTACAGGTACAGTAATTTATAAAGATAAAAAAATTCATAGGTCAAATATTATCGATTTAATTAATGATGCTGCAAGGTGAAGGAAAATTGTTAAATCGGTGGGGCGAAAAATTTTTGCTAAAGTACTTCGGGAGATAAACACTCCTTAAGAACTCGTGGGGAATACAGACCTCTTAAAAATCGTAGATTGCGACAGTTCAAGCTTGCTGTTGGATGGGACCAGTAACACAAAGTCGCTTGGAGAAGATGAAGAAACGTTTGAACACGAGACTTTTTCATTACCTTTGGAAAAAACTGTACACGATTCATCTACACCAAAATCAAGCGGTGTTAAAAGCTGGTTACGATATTAATAAATAATAAATGTGCTAGAGAAACAATATTTTACTCCTAACCATGAAGCAGCATTTTCTAGGGTCCGCAATTTAATAAGAGTAAATAAAAACAAAATCTTCCCCGAGTAAATCAAAGAGTGGCTGCAAAAACATGATGCTTATACTTTACATAAATCTATTCAATGAAAGTTTCCACGGTTGTTTTACGATGTTAATGATAGAGATGAATTTTGGGAAGCAGATCTCATTCAACTGACGTCATTAAAAAACTAAAACGACGGAGTGTCTTTTATTTTAATTGTAATTGATGTATTAGGCAAATTTGCATGGGTGCAACCTTTAGAAGATAAAAGTTGCCGTAATGTAACAGCAGGTTTTAAAAAAAATTCTTGAAAATAGTCAATCTCGCTCGCCCTTTATGTTACAAACGGATCGAGGAACTGAATTTTTAGGCAGTGAATTTCAACGCTTTTTGAAAGATAATGCTATAAAATTTCGAGTTGCCAAAAACCCTGATGTTAAAGCAGCCGTCGTAGAGCGCGTCATTCGAATGTTTAAAGAGCGTATGTACAGATATTTTACATACAAAAATACATACCATTACGTAGACGTTTTACAAGATTTAATTAGTGTTTACAATAATACCCCCCACTCTATAACAAAGTTAGTGCCAAGCAGTGTTACAAAATATAACGCACATATAGCACGACAAAATTTAGTCAATTCGAGACAACCTCAAACAAAACAACGGCACAGTCAAAGTAAATATATTTATACAGTAGGTGATTATGTACGCATAAGCCATGATAAAAATGTGTTTGAAAAAGGTGCAGTAAAAAAATGGAGTGAAGAGATATTTAAAATTACTCAAATTTTGAAAAGACAAAATTTACATGTATATGAGCTCAGTGATTTAGATGATGGAAAAATTAAAGGATTTTTTTACTCTCAAGAACTTAACCCTGTTCGCAAAAAGCGTATCTCGGAGCAAGACCATAAAATTGACAAGATCTTGAAAACAAGAGGAAAAGGGAAAAACAAACAAAACTTACTATAAACAATACTACAACAAATTTTTCCACTCAGTTACCGAAAGAGATCGAGCTTAGTGGTAAATGGGAGGTAGGAATTCCCGAGATTCACGTACCGTACACTATTTTGCATGTACGACGAGAAAAGGCAGTAATAAGCGATCCTGGTTAAGAAAAAAAGTGTTTTATTTAGCACGGCACCTACGACTCTGTACATAGTTTATACGAGAAAATAAATAGAAAATGGTTGGAAAACTATCATAAAGATAAGAAATGTCAGCAGCTAATTTATGATCATCGAGGCGGATTTGTATTTATTGGATTTCCAATAATAGGACCACGACGTACAAGAACATGCGAAAAAACTCCGGCTGTATCAACTGTCGTAAAACGCGTTATTGGGTTTGAGGAAGGACTAACCGAGATTGAGCGTGACCGTGCCAAAATAAGAGGGGATTACAGGCTATTGTTTTACAGTAAACAACCAGCAAGCTTATCAAGAGCGGTACCAGATCAACTTTTTATCTATTCTAATATATGTGAATCAAGCATAGTTGGTGATACATTTGCACCCCTGCTGAAAACAGTAAACTTAGCCGCTCAAGAAATTAATTTCGGAAGCACAATTGTCAAGAGATATACTCCACCAGCCTACGTACCCATCCTCAATAATAGATTTCATACAATTGATATAGATATAAGAGATCAATTTGGTAAACCGATATCATTTGAGTTTGGGACACTGACCCTGGTGTTACATTTTAGGAAAGTTTTCTTTTAAGCAAATCGTTACAAAATGGTTTTTTACGAGGGGTATCACACACAGCACGGGGGTGGAAGAGGAGTCAAGCATGTGTTTTCGGGGTCATATAGACAGAGAGGACATGGATTAGGCTCTTTTTTCACTGGACTATTTCGGAGTGCTATGCCCTACATAGTCAGACGGGCTCGTGCCGTTGGAAAAGAAGCTTTACGAGCGGTAGTGAATATAATTGACGATATAGGGGAAAGCAATATTCCATTTAAACACGCATTTAAGAATCGGATAAATGAATCTGGTAAAAATTTGAAACGTAAAGCTACAGAAAAAATTGTGAAGCTGATGGAAGGATTGGGATATAATGCGTTACCATATAAGAAAAGAGCACAGTCTTGGCGTAGAAGCGGTGGTGTAAACAACTCGTTAAACGCTGCAGGAAAAAAGAAAAAGAGTCGTTCGAGAAAAGTCAAGCGAATAATAGGTACGCGTAAGAAAAATAAAAAAAATAGTAAGAAAAAAAAATCAAACAGAAAGGTAAAAAAAAGAGTTGTTCGCAAAACTAAGAGAAAGGCAGTAAAAAATAAAAAATCAAAACCGGTAGATATTTTTGGATAATCATGTCTTTCCTGCATAGTCACACAGACCCTTGGTTGAAGAGCGAATTGGATTTATTTTCCGTTCCTCTTACGCATACGGCATTAGAAGCTAACCGATGGGTGCATTACAAACCTGTTTCGTCGTTAAGCGACGAAAGTCCAATAGAGTTCGTTATCAGTTCTCAAAACGAGGATTACATCGACTTGGCCCATACGATACTCAGAGTGAATGTCAAATTGACACCTTACGACAAGGATGGGGATGCGCTTGTAGCTCCAGTAAACAATTTTTTACACTCGATATTCAACCAAGTTGACGTATATTTTAATCAAAAACTCATGACTCCCCCAAATAATGCTTACCCTTACAGAGCATACATTAAAACGCTTTCAAATTACGGCCCTGCAGCAAAACCATCGCATTTGTCAACAAATCTTTGGGAAACAGATGTCGCTGGTGAAATGGACGGCTCAAAAAAAATTCAGCTCTTACTAAACGTCAAGAACATTTAAAAGACGAAAAGACCATAGACTTAATGGGTCATTTACCCTGCGACATATTTAATCAGGATAAATTATTATTAAGCGGCGTCGAAGTTCGTTTACGTCTAATACGCTCAAAAGATGCTTTTTGTCTCATGGATGCTCAACGAAAAATTATTCATTTAGCATTACCGAGGCTACGCTTCTCGTTCGGCGAGTGAAAGTTAGCCCTACAGTTTTGATCGCACACGAAAAAACTTTGGCTAACACTACGGCAAAGTATCCAATTACGCGCGTCGAAGTCAAATCTTTTACCTTACATAACGGTATAAGTGGTGACTGTTCGGATAACATTATCCTTGGACAACTTTCGAAAAGAATCATTGTAGGTTTTGTTGACAACAAAGCCTTCAACGGGGATCGAAAGATTAATCCATTTAACTTTCAAAATTATTCTATAAATTTTTTGTCGTTATACGTTGATGGTGTACAAGTTCCTAGTAAACCGCTGCAACCGACTTTTACAGATAACACATCTATGTACGTGGAAGCATACCATACTTTATTTTCGGGCACCGGGATCTACTACATTAACGAGTAAAGCAGTATTTACAGAAAAGACTATCCCAATGGGTATTGCCTGTTTGCATTCAATCTTACACCTGATCTCTCATCACATTTTGCAGGTCATTGGAATTTAGTAAAAAATGGCACAGTACGAATAGAGGTGCGTTTTGAGACAGCTCTCACGAAAACTATAAATTGCATTTTGTATGCTGAATTTGACAACATATTGGAAATAGATTCAAATCGTCAAGTAGTTGTAGATTTCAACTCATAAGAATTCATACATCTGTTATTATGGACTCGTTGCAGCTGCGTAGAGCTCTTTGCAATATACCTGCAGCGATGGTCGGCGTATTCCCCGCTGACCAGTTACTTTTTGTTTGGACGAGACCGTGCGCTCTCATAGTTAATACCGACGAAAGTTTCAAACCTGGCTCGCATTGGGTAGCTATATATGTTGATATTAAAAGTGATGAAGTGTACTTTGACAGCTATGGTCTTCCACCCACGATCTCTCATCCTATTGATAGACTCAAAAAAAACTGCATTACTTACCATTGGTGTGTACAACAGCTTCAAAATATCAATTTTACCGTTTGCAGAAATTACTGTATCAATTTTTTATTTTTCATGTGTAACAACTATTCTTTAGGCATGTTTTGTTCATTTTTTTCAACAAATACTCTTATGAATGATAAAATAGCTGTAACTTTTTTGAATCGTATAACTAGACGTAGAAATTATAGAAATAATCGTATTGTAAGCAATACATATACTCAAACTAGTAAATCTAAGTGCAACCATAGAAAAGTACATTATTAAAGTTTATATGTAAGCTTAATTCGATAATGTGAGTTTTAAAAAAAATACATGTATATGATAAATTTTAAGGTGGTTTTTATTTTAAAAACCCGCCTAACCACCCACTCCTAATAATTGTTTTACGATGTACTTTGATGAAAATGAATAACTTAAAATTATATTTTTAATTTCTAAAATTTTCACACAAAATGTTATTGAGAAACGTAAGCATTAAGTAGACTTTCTTGACATTAACCGATGTTCGACTTTAAGCTGATGCATTTTTCCAATCCCTGTAGACTTATAAGTAATGAATGTTTGCTCGAAATGTATAAGTATTACAAAGCTTTTGGATTTTTCTGACCCTACTTACTCTATACTATAGGTTTTAGTCTACTTTCAAAACTATCAGCCAGTGGTCGAACAATCGGTCAAAATGTTTTTCGATTTGGTGTTACTTTACTTTACGTTTGTTGCAAAAATCGTGTTCTATTGTCATGAGACAATAGATTATGCTATATATTTAATACACCATGATTTTGATTGGTTGTTGATTAATAAAGCTAAATATTTTAAATCAAAAATAAAGGGATATTTAGAGTTTAAAGACATACAAGATTATGGTCGCCGTCTGGAAATGACAATCGAAGAAATCGAAAGGAAAACAATGTGGAATAATTTTGTTTCCAAGTGGCTCAAGTTCAAGGAGATAAAGAGGTGTAATGTGAGAGTGAATTTTCCATATAAAGATCGATTTTGTAATAATTTGAGTTATGGATTGGAAGCTATATGCTCGAAACATAAGACCATAAGAAGATCACCATGTGCAGCATATCACCTCACTACAAAAGCTATAGCAGCCGAAGTACCTGAGGATCATATGGGTATGGTGGCATTTTTTGAGCTGTTGCTGCGTAAGCAATACGCTTATAAATTTAACTTAGAATCAGACGAAGGCCATCAAGTATGGGAAGTCGATTTGAAGAAACGGAGTCGCCACTTCCGTCCTTGAGTCGGATTTATTCAAGAGATAAATTGTGACGACAAGAAATGTAAAGAAGGTTGTCGTGAGATACAGGGACGATTTACCAAACCTCGTAAGCTCGTCATGTATCGAAGATATCGTCGTTAGGCTTCACTATAATATACATCGTCAATGTTTCGAGCCTTTGTTGCAGTTTTCATTAAAGTTAACAACGTACTGTCTAGAGATTTTTTTAAATGACATAAATATTAAATTAAATAGGATTAATAATGTTGTAATATTGTTATATTGTAATAATATTGTAAAACATTTAAACGTTCTGATTATTTTTATATAATATGTGTATGAAATATATTCTTAAATTTATTTGAAAAACCCCACTCACCACCCGCTCCTTATACTAACCCTTACGAAGAGCGGTCAAAAATTAGAACAAATTTTTGAATTTTGCAATTTTTAAATTCTGTCACGCTTACCAATCGGCACAGTTGGAACTTGGACGCCTTGATTCTCCCCCTCCAAAAAAAAAAGGAAAAAAGAAAAAAAATAAAAAATAAAAAAAAGTTACCGACCAGGCAGCGTCGGTAATAATATTCAAATTACGTGGGGACACCACGCGCCCTCTTCCGCGCATACTGGCTACCCACGCAGGATCACGTGGCCTGCCAAAATAGGACCTCCGGCCACGCCCCCGCTCTCGCCGTCTGCCGTATGACATATATCTATGAGAGTGTCTGGAAAAATAGTACCCTTACTACTACTGTCGCTCTACACGATTATCCTTGCAGTTTCACCACGCCAGTCACCCAAAATTTCTCTGCTGTTTTAATGCACTTTTATTGTCACCGTAGAATGAATGAACAGGATGGATAATAAACAAGCTTGTTTTAAACATATTTAGTAGAGATCATTTCAGTAATAATACAGGGGCACTTTCTGTAATGATATTGGTTAGTAAAAATGTCCCCTTATAATGGAAAATATTAAGCAAAAAAGATTCAGAAATTTCAATTCTTTATTAAATAATTTCAGGTCAATGAGGTTATTTACGTGTTAATATTGCCCATAACTTTTTAAAACTACAAAAGAACTGAAAATTCATTAAAAAAAATAACAAATTTTTTTAATGTAATGTATGCAATATAGTTATCCAAAAAACATTACGTACGCTACGTAAGGAAGCACGTTTATGCACGTATATGCACGTTAAAGTAACTAAACTATTGGGGTCCGAGCACAGTGCCCATACCTGTACGGATCCGATCACAATCCCCCTCCCATGCCTGTGCTTGCATCGCGCAAATATTAGCACTGGCTGTGCCCGTAGCGCTGATAGCTACCGTATCTGTATCGTATTTGCCCGTATGCTTATCCTGTTTTTGTGCCCGTTGCACCCATGGCTGCCATTGTTCGCCCTGCTCTTGTACCCGTAGCACGTGTAGCTGCCATATCCATCCATTTGCTCGTCCCGCTCTTGTGCCCATGGCTGCCGGATTAGTCCCCATTCCGCTATTCTGTTCACCTGCACTACCGCAATGCCAGCGTGCTCGTTTAAAACATGCACTGCTAGTATAACCCATTAAAACTATCGAGTACAGTGCTATCTCCCAAAAGCGGGCACAGTTGTGGGTCAGTCCCTGTGTGGGTACAAGCACACCCTCTCTCTACCACCTATGCTTGTAGAGCACTACTTCTGACCACCACTCATAACCCACTCCCACTTCATCAATTCTCAACAAAGATCAGTCGTAAGAAAGCTAGAAGGCTTAGTCAGTGCTCAGAGTCGTAGACAGACACGTCCATGCTCAGCAGTGTCTAGCACTTGACTAAGCTCTTCGTCTCCTACTTACTTCTTCTCTCTTGTGTCCCTGCTCCTTACTCCCACTATTCTTCGTATAGCCGTATGGATATAAGGCTATCCCCTACCTATTCAGGTACTGGGCCACCACCCAACTTGCAGGTACAAGGCCACCTGAGAAGGGCCACTTCTGACCTGCAGGCACTCGTATCTTGATCCTTGAACTTACTAGTGATTACAGTGATTGAACTTACTAGCACTAGTAGTTCTCTGATTCTTTCAGTTTGTTTGGGAAGCGAGTATAACGAAACGTGGCTTTTTCATTTAATTGGACGTGCTGACTCTCCAGATATGCTTCGACCTGATGGACAAGAGTGGATATTCATAGAGCTCTCAAGTACGGAAGCTCATAGATATCAATTTATCTATTTAGAAATAATTGAGCAGACGAATTTTATGAGAATCTGACATCACTACATAGGACATAAGCCATTCGGGCTTCAGTATTACTACTTTAATCTTTTCCTAAGTTGGCAGTTCATTAAAGATTGCAGCAGGATTAGCATCTTGAACAACTGCATTTGAATAATTTATGGATTTTGTGAGTGTTTTATCCTGACCACAATCTTTCGATAATCTTTAGAAAAACCTGAAATCGTGCTGAGAGAAAAAAAGACATTAAAGTAGCTATCCTCCGTTAGACATAAAGCATGAGCTCCTTTCCAACCTGCATTCTGACTCAATACGTCTTGATCTGAACTGAATGTTAACCAATCTTTTATGAGGGTTGTTAGATTCACACTTTTACACTTAACTATCGCAATAGCGTTCATCTCATACCTAATTTCTTCAAATACGTGACAGATGGCATTACTTACCAGCTCAGTATTCGTAGTTACTGTTTTTTCATCTGCTTCAACTTATTTTCCATAAATGTGTAAGGAGCTACGAGACGATAGCAGACATAGGTCCTGATGTTGAATTGATATACGGATTTCATCACTGTAACCGTAAGTTGCGGATGCGTATGGGTGGTGAACATAAATCTCATAATATGCTATGGATTTATTAAACGTGACAAGAGACTGAATGCTTGGAATTTTTTCCATTTTTTACGCAACAAAGCAAGAATATGCAAGTTAGTTTCTACCACGCCCTTTTATTTTTAATCCTAAACTTTTTAGAAACTAAATGTTTTGACGTGTTAGCTGTTTTTGACATGTTGACAGGTTGACTGTTTGTTGTCGACTGACTGCTGTAGCACATGTTCAACTACTTATACAGCTTTTAGTGTTATATACAATTCTCATTCTGATGAAGGTTTTCTATGTAACCTCACGGTTATTATTATTATGATTTCTCCACAAAAATTGTCTATATTACCGTCCTGATCAACAATCCGTAGTTGTATGTAGTCGATAATGCGTTCAACAATTGACAAGTAAAGAATTTCTGATGGTACTTACATGATTTTCTAACCTGGTGGTACAGCTTAAAAAAGTTCGTTAATGGTATATGAACTTTTTCTCTGCTTATATAGGCTCCAGTAGTGATGTTACACTAAACTCTCAGCACATTAATTTTTAGAACAGCTACAACTAAATCTAAGCTGTGAGTTGTGCTATTTTTAAAAACATGGTTAGTGAAACCTAAGAGATGGCCTATAGAATCTTTCAGTCTAAAACCAATGGTATGACTAAAAATGACGACTGATATGGTGCATTCATTATAAAAGAAGTTCCAGATAAACTTAGTGTCAATGTTTCTTCCATGACTGCTCAAAAGCGAATGAATACTTTTGCACTATGATATTACTTTATATACTTTTTAAGAAAAATTTCAAGCAGAAATGACCACAATTATGAGAATGATAATCTTACTATTTTACGTGGTTATACTTGATATTAGCAACTCCCAAGTATGGCATTGAATTAATAGGTGGTTGTAGATCACCAAAACTGTCAAAATAAATAACATCATTATCGTGCCTGTGATACGCCACCCAATGTGTTCTAGGACCATTTTTATCGTCGAGATGAACTATTGCAGTTTTACGATAATAAGATCCATCAACGGGTAAGTCATTTCACATGGATACTCCTCAGCAATTGTAGACTTCTAACTTTTTAGCATATAATAATAAATAAACTTTCGTCAAAGCTATAGTGGGTAGTCTTACTCCAAGCTTTTTTCTTTTTTTTTAACCTTTTCCATCATATGGCTTTAAGTAGACACCTAATCCAGTCTTACACAGTTAAAAGTTTAGACTTTTTTCAAGAGCAATAGCCTCCATAGTCTTATTGTGTTTTTGGCTTTCTTGTAACTGCTACTTAGCACCCTTACCTGTACTAATACTTTTCAATATTCCAGCTACACCGGTTGCACTCAAGCCAGCCAATAAAGGTACCACCAGTTTGAGCATAAAATGGTTAGATTCGTGGTATTTTCACATTTTTCTTTCCACCTGCTTTTTTAAGTGCGCAAAGTGCTTGCTTCAGAGCCAAAGCAATAAGCTTGTGTGCATCTTTGCTATTTACTGTTCGTAATGCAGCCTTAATGACTGTACTCAAAGCAGTCCACGGTCTTTTTTTACTTTTTACACCCATACCCAATTGACTTTTGAGCTTCATAGTACTCACAATAGCTAGAGCAGCTCCTTTTGCCCAATTCTTGAATTTCTGGCCTTGACTCTTTGCACAATATGATATTGAATATAAAACACTGTGCAATGTTGCAGCAGCAATCCACCAAAATGATGAGGTAATTCTCAACACTTTTTAGAATGAAATAAAAATGATTAGAGATGAGGTAAATAAGGTAAAAAGCTAAGCAATTTAAGTGACGTGCGTGATAAGAAAACAGCAAACTTGGAGCAAGAAGTGAATACAATAAAAAAGGTATTGTCTCAAATCTCTAATATCACTCCAGAAAATAATGAAACCGGATATATAAAACCAATGATTCAAAGATTTGAGTCTTATTTGCTTATCAGCCGTCAATTAGGATGAATCGTCAGAAAAAAGTGGTTGTAAAAAAGCTTCACAAACCAGCTTGTCATAACTATCCACTTTAAAAGTACGATATTTGAGGTTTGGATAAGATATGGCAGCCTCACCTTGTAAAAATGATACCCTATGCTCGTAAAAACAAAGGTCATAGATAAATGCTAACTGTAATAAATGTTCTTAACAAGTATGCATGAGTTGTACCTGTAAAAAAATAGTACCAAAAAATGTCCATACTGACAGGGGTAAAGAGTTCTATCATAAAAGTTTTCAAGACCTCATGCGACAATATCACATTAATCTCTATTCAACATATAGTATTCTCAAAGTATTTATATGTGAACGACTCAATCACAATTTAAAAATAAAATGTGGACAAAGTTTAGTCTTCGTGGAAATTACAAATCGCTTAATATCTTACCAGATCTTATTGCAGCTGACAACGCTCGCAAGCATCGAATAAGTGGCATGAAGCCTTCAGATGTCACTGCTACTAATAAAGTTCAAGATTTTTAAAAATTCACGGTTAATGATAAAATGATAAAAGGGCGAAAATTCAGAGTTAATGATAAAGTGCGTGTGAGTGAAGCGAAAAATATCTTTGAAAAAGGCTAAACACCAAACTGGTCAACTTAAATATTTACAGTTTACGAAGTATTGAAAACCAATCCAGTTACTTATTATTTAAAACATTATAAGGATCAGCCGGTCTCTGGTGGCTTTTACGGACAAGAGCTATTTAAATCTAAGTATCCAGACATATATCTGGTGAAGACAGTTATAAAAAAACATGGTAATATGGTTTATGTTAAATGGCTGTGATTCAATTAATCACATAACAGTTAGATCGACAAGTCAGATATTTAAGAAAGAGAGGAAGTGGAGAGGGCCGTAATCAGCGTCTTGTCCTGTGATGAACAACCTTTCACGCATATTCACCTCCATTAACTTTCTCTTTTTTTATTTATTTACAAATTTACAAATTTAAACTTATTATCACCATGATATACAATAAATAAAGCATATTTTTGAACTTCTTCTCTTAACTCATTGTACAAACTATCATTGGCTTCTATTGTTTTTGAAACACGATCTGGAATAAAGTCTTGAAATTCATCATCTATGAAGATGACTACTCTGCATCCAAAGCGGGTATTGACCTTCTTAAGTTTGGTCACCATGTACTTCTGCTCCTTCTCCAGCTGCAAAAAAACTTTTCTCTTAAATCATAAGATAATTATTCTTAAACATAGTTTTAATTAGATATCAAAATTTAATTTTTTTTAAAGGTGTTAAGTAATAATCTGAGCAGTAATGAAAAACAATTAATCTTACACATTCATAATCATTCTCCAGTTATTATTAAAAGTTTAGTTTTTTGCGTGTTTTTGTAAATAAGAGTGACTCAGCAGAGCTTTCATATTGTCCTAAATTATTTTGTCAAATCGTCAGCGTCTACTGCCAGTGAAAGTTAAGATTTTTATCAGTCAAAACTTTCAATAAACAAAAAAAAAAACAGTTTTGTAAAAATGAAAAGTTATTCTTTACCTTCAATAAGGTATACAACTGAGTTGATATTTTTGATTGTGAAGAGAAAGATTAAAAATAGCATTATAATTATTGAGTAAATAAAATTATTTGTCAAGTTTCTATGGTATAAGGACTTTTTTAAATATCGAATGCACTCTAACATTTGAAGATTATATTATTTTATTGTGATTAGTATTACTGTACAGTTTAATAAAAATATACTTATTTGGAACAAGCTCGTCATTTTTTTAATAAAAAAAAAAACATACCATAAGCTAATGTAAGATACGTATGAACTCACTAACAGTATTTTAAACCTATTTTTTCCTGTACTGTAAAAAAATTTTGGTAATTATTTGTATGAACTCACAGTTATAATGAATAACAGAAAAAAATAATTCTTGTTTCCGTAAGAAGACTTTTATATTTTTCAAATCTGTACTGTAAGTTACAAGTGGTTGTAACCACAAGATATAAAAAAAGGATGTTTATACATGCCGAAGATGTAACGTATGTATGCAGACAAATATTTATGTATAATTAGATGTACTGTCTACTTTGCTGGTTATAATCATGTTTGATGTTATTGCAATAAAGGTGAGTTTTCTTAAGACTTTAATTTTCTTTTCTTTTACATAAGGTGCTTTTAATTTCTTATTTTAATATAATTAATAATTGAAAAAACCTTTACTTAGATTTATTAAAAAAAAAAAAAATTTGCAAAATTACAATACATAAATTTAAGCATTAATAATGAAAATTAATTAGGATTAATGAATTGCATTAAAAAAAAATCTGCTGATTGTTACGATTAAACGTTAAATGGCAAAACAATCCAAGAAGCAGGAGAAGCCTTAACCATCTTAGCTATCCAAAGTCTAGATTTGATAAGTTTAAAAGTCACATATATTGGTTAATAACCTCCATACAGAGCTTTTTATACAGTTCATAGCTACTATCATCATAACTAATAACAAATTGGTGGTAATGGTCACAGTAGTCTCCGAAAAAAAAGAGCTAAAAATTTTTAATAATATTACTTGATTTCGGAATAAGTATGAAATGGAAAAAAGAAACCATAAATGTTTTTAAATAAAAAGGCTGTCCATGATTATGAGCATTTAATTTTGTAATTGAATTTTTATAAGATTGATGGATAAAATTGTAGCAAGATTTAGTTGAATAGCATTATATTTTGTATGTGCTATGTGCTCAGCTATGTAGGTTAAGACAACGACATTTCCGCTTATCTCCTTGTAGGTACACATTCAGTATGCCCCTTCTGCGTCTCTCCGAAATGTGCACCTATATGCTTATTTTCACGTGAATCTACTTATTTTCTTGAATGGGGACGCTCTTAGATACGACTCTCACTTTCTCAAAAAAATAAGTTGCTGGTTTGGCAGCTGGTCACTGTGGATCACCCTGATCACTTGCAAAACATTATTTGACACTGTTGCATTGGCGTTAGCGATCGCTTTACTAATCTCTGGTTTAATAAAACTCTTTTTTTTTGTTTCAGTTGATGTAAAATGTAATATATACTATGTATTACATAGTTTTAAGAGCAAATTAAGTTACTAAACCCCTCCCCTCCTTGTTACCCCTCAAGACCATCTTTCCCACCCTTCAAGCTTCTCTTACATTTTAAGTAGCTCCCATCCAGCCCCCTTTGGGTACCCTTCATGGTACTTGTTAAAACTAAATTGTTAATCATATTTTATGTCTCTGTAACAAAAATATTAAACAATACACAGTAAAATTGTCATTAAGGTAATCAGTTTATTAATGTAATACATTTTTGTTAATTCTAGCAATTTACATTCGTGATAATAATTTTTTTACTATTTTTGTAAGTAATAACATATTCCATACGGAAGTATGTTTTGTGATGGATACTTTTGCGTGAATGTTCATGGTTAAATCAAGTGAAATTTTCGCTTAAATATAGTTGTCAATGTTTGTAATCATAAAAAATTTGCCAGTAGGATGCAACGTAATAGTAATGTGAGCTTAATAAGCCTTTTTTTTAAATTTAATTGCTTAAAAGTACGAAATAAGTTTTCCAAACGCATTTTACTTGTACGATCCAATATGGATTACAGCTTCGTATGACATAATCTGAGGAAAATATTCGGTGTATCATTTGGAAAAGTATATAAAGAAAAATTTTTTTCAAGTTTCTTCATTTCTTACTTTTTTTTAATAGATCTAACACTAGTCGATAAACCAGATTTTCTGAATTCTCTCGTTATTGCCATTGCACCTTGACAACGTTTTTGCATGTACCTTGCACCACCAATGAATATTAATCGTTAAAAAAAAAACTTTTTCTAGTTTATTATTTTCAAAAATGAATTATTAAATTCACTACGCATTATGAAATCTATTAAGCCTTGGCCAGATTCCATCCCTAAAATTTGTTATTATTATGAAAAAAGATCATTCTCTAGCTTTCTATTGTAATACATGCATGCGAAAAGAATTTTTGCGTTAATCATCAGCATAAGGTATAGAACTAAAAATTTTACTGCTTAGTTGATAAGCAGTTCTCTACAAATTATATCTAAATAACGTGGGATTTTGTGCTTCTATACAACTTTTTTATCCATAGCAAGTGCTCCATTCCACATCTTCTCATAAAAAAAGAAAAAAAAACTATTGGATTGACACCATGGGGTAATTTATTTAAATATGTGTGACTGACTGAACTATTTAGGAAATCATTTAGATGTACCAACAAGTTATAATCTGCAACACTTTGTAATTTAAAAACAATTAGAGCTTTTTTGCACATGAATTTTTTCTCATTATTTGTGTTAGTATTTAAATATATACCTTGGACAACATTGGATTTGATTTTAAACGTTTTCCTATGGATTAAGGTGTCCAGAGACCAACTCAACCCTCACTTTAAAAATTTTTTTTTGCTTTTTTTCAGGTACAAGATTTGCACTTAATAATGCAAAATATATAAAAATATCGTAATATCATTTAAAATAAATAAAATCACCTCTAGTTAGCAATAACTGCATTAAATCATTATCACATCAACTTAAAAAAGGTAAAAATGTTTCTCTACGTTGCTATGCAATGCAAATGTTTGCTAAAAAAAATTCACATTTAACAGTTATTCCACCGGAATAGCTTCTTTATTTAAGTTTACATTCTTTGTGTATAGCATTTTAATTTGTATCTGTTTCATTTCTTAACACATTTTTTCCCTAAACTACAATTTGTCGATCTTATTTTACTACTCGTGACGCAACAAATTTTAAGTCTTATATTGAAGATTGAAATGTTTTTATTGCTTCGCAACTTTTTTTTTTAAACATAAGAACTTTTTTCAAGACTTTCTTAGTTTTTTTTTTAATTCGACATTACAATAATGTTACAAACCGTAATGTCTGCTGCCATTATTACCAGGAAAAAAAAATTGAATTGAAATTACTTGAATGATTTTGAATATTATAAATAAAATTAGAGTTTTTATATTAAATTGTTAACATAATATAAAATTTAACAAAATTTTTAAATCTAAGTTCTGCTCCAAAAATAACATTTCTAATGGATAACTAATAGAGACATTCGATTTCCATGCTAGGTATATCAGGTCTGAGAGGAATAAAGTGTACGGACGGAGGAACAATATCACCCTATCTTTCACAATTAATATAATGCTTGATATAGTATATTGTAATACGAAATATATGCAATACAGATTACTTTTTAAAATGTAAAACCATATGACTCATAATTAAAGCCAAAAATTAAATGTTTTGCTTTAACTCACATAATTTTTTTTTGAGACAGAATATTTGAGGGGGACCAGGGGGTCAAAGTACTTCTTGTCTGTATACATACGTACGAATTTTTTAAAGTATGTTCTTCATACTAGTTTGTTTTAGCATAAACTTGTGAAACGTGTTTTAGAGGTACAATTTTATTGTTTTTTATACATTGTACTTAGATTTTTTTTCTTTAAGCTTTGATTTTACGGATAACTTATTCAATAATAAAAATTTGTGGCAATAGTTTATATTTGATTTCAAAATGCAAAATATTCAGACCTTTTAAATAAATGCTAGATAAAGTTAACCATATGTCAAATGTAACTGTTTGCTTAGCTCGATTGGTCAAAGAGCGATGTTGTCGTTTATTAGTGTGCATCACTACTTTTTTACACGACAAAATGTTTTTTCAAATGTTTTACGAAAGTAAAAATATGAAGATAGACAAAACTGGCTGATACGGTGACTTGTAACAGTATGGATGGTTTTGAAAAAATGCATTGGTGGTTTTGAAAACTCAATAAAAATTCCAGTCTCAAAACTCCAAGATAATAAAACTTTTTACCGTTTCTGGTTTACTTTGCTGTCAAAAAAAGTATGTCTCTACTGACTGACGCTACTATCGTTACTTTCAGGAATTGAATTAGTAGTACTTTAGTAGTATAAAAGTCTTGCGTTACGGGATTGTGGGGAACTTAAAGGTTATGTTAAGTATCCTAGTGGTAGTTTGGTTTGTTAAGTTGTCTGTTAAGCTTCGAAGCACATGTTTAAAATACTGTCGATTCAAAAGATTTTGATTTGTAAGGCTTTCAGTTTAAAAGTCTTGCGTTACGGGGCTGTGGGGAACTTAAAGGTTATGTTAAGTGTCCTAGTGGTAGCTTAGTTCGTTGAGTTGTCGGTTAAGTTGTAAAATACATGTTTAAAATACTGTCGATTTCAAATTTTTCGATTCGTAAGGCTTATGGTTTAAAAGTCTTGAGTTACCAGATTGTGGGGATTTATGAGGTTATGTTCGGTTTCATGCTGGTCGTTGTATTCATTTAATAGTCTGGGGAGTTAAAGCACTTATATACTAAGCAGAATCAGGCTTATAAACTCGGATTGGAGTTTTTATTGTCATGTATGATTGATAATTCATCACTTTTTATAATTTGAGCTGCCATATTTGATCCGCCATTTTAAATTTCTTAATGGGCCTGGTAGCACCAAAGCTTATGACTTAAGTTAATATTTAGGCACTTGAACGTCTCTGTAGGTGTTTTTAAATTTTGGACTCAGAAGCGATCGGGCTGACGCGATTTGACCCACATATATATGTATGTAACGATTTCTGCTAATCGCTTTTTCACTTACTTCAAAAGAAGTACACTCTTACGCCTAAATATAAGTCTTTTAGACGGTAACTAGTGACTATCTGCCATGTGGCCACCATTGTTTTGCGCTTATACACATTTTCCGTACTTTCAGCACTTTGTTATGGCATGGTGTAGACGATTGTCACTGTGATGCGGATAATGAAGCTTTTTGCACATCTTTTTTCAGTACTATTTAGAATTTTTTACATTTTTCCTCCATTTTCTCAGTCTCCACTAACTAGGGTATAAATACGGTAAATTTGTATCAATTTTAACGACATTTTTGCTATGATCGATTTATGTTTAGCCTTCCTCCACATTACTCAGCTATCCTGCTTGTTTTTAAAGAGCCTCTTTCAGCCCCCCCTCTTTCCCTCTCTAACTTGTCCTTAATATACAGTAAAATTTTATCGGTTGTAGCCTTATTTCTGAAAGGTTAAATATTTGTTTAGTCCCCCCTGCACCCCCTACTCCACCCCCTTCATCTGCCGTTACAATTTTAAAACCCAATAACCCTTTAATCCAACGAGCTCTCTTCATGTTTTTAAAGAACTCCCTTAAACTACTTCTTAGCCGCATATCTGAATGAGATTAATTGGTAAAATTATGTGGGATATCATGTTGTTTTTAGTTATAGTACTTTTTGCACCCTTTAGATTTCCATACACTTTTTATGAAATCTTTCTTAGCCCCCTTTAAATTTCTGAATGAATTGTCCTTGCAACGCTCCAATACTTTTTCTAGCCCTCTTCAGCTGCTTTCCAGCTCTCCCAAAATAATAATTTTATCAACTTAATGTTGTAGCATATTTTTACACCACCTTTCAAGTTGTGCTATAGTACGCTAGTTTTTTTTCTACTTACATTCTTAATAAGTTTCACCATTACATTACTGAACATAAATAACAACATGGTATGGTATTTTTATACTTAAAAAAAAAAAAAAAAACGAATTATCTTACGCAATATTTAAACCGTGAACCTTGTTTGTAGTCTTATTGATCATGAAATGATTAAAATTATTTATCTCTTTTGATTAAAGTATGTCAAATATTTCAATCAGGTCAACCCTTTTGGATATTTTTTGAGAATAGAAGCCAAGAAAATTGTCTTTTAGTTTACCGACACCGATCATTAGAAACTATATAAATATTTGAAATATTGAGGAAATATCTTTCAGTAAAAAAATGTTCGATGTAATGTACACAAAGTCAAATGAAGATGAAAGAAAAATTTTTAAAACTATTTGTGAACAAGATAAAAAAGTATATTTCATAGATGGTCCTGGTGGATCCGAAAAAACCTACTTATATAAGACACTCATTTATTACTTTATTTCTAGAGGTAAAAATATTTTGTCAATGGCTTTGACCGGAATTGCGTCTGTATTGCTACCAGAAGGTATGACTAGTCATATAACTTTACGTTTACCTCTAGACTTAGATAATATTTAAAGTGTATTCTTAGAATTTGGAACTAAAAAAAAAATTAAGGTAAATTGATTAAATAATATGGGACGAGGCTTCTATGATTCAGAAAAAAGCTTTAGGAATCGATAATAGAACGTTGAGAGACTTGTGTAATACAAAACTTTGCTTTGGTGATAAATTAATAGTATTAGGAAGAGATTTTTGACAAATCCTTCCAGTTATAAAAAACGGTAATACAACTTTAATAATAGAAAAAAATATTAAATCATCATTTTTATGGAACTTCTTAAAAATTTTAAGATTTTAAAATAATATCCATTCTAGTCATAACAAATTTTCAAAATTATTGTTAAGAATTGGAGAAGGGGACATATAAACATTTAATATTCCTAAATCCCGGATAACAGATGATGTCTGTACCAACATATTTAGTAATTACAGCAACCGTTTTGACAATAACGTCATACTAACTTTACATAATGAATATACTTTTTGTTCAAACAATAAGATTTTAAGTAAATTACAGGGGGAAACTAAAACTTATTACAGCATCGATACTGCAACATATAAAGGTGTTGATGAATTAGATAATAATAATCATATAAATTTTTCCGTAGAAATGTTAAACAACATTTGTAAAGGCTTGCCACCTCATGAACTTAATATAAAAAAAGGTACAATAGTAATGTTAATTCGAAATCGGAGTATATCAGACGAATTATGTAACGGTACACAATTGCGAATTACTCAATTACTAAAGTATAACGTAGAAGGCGAAATAGTAACGGAAGAAAAAACTGGAAATAAAGTTTTCATTCCAAGAATAACATTGAATACTGGAAATACTTCATTATTACCTTTTATTTTATATAGAAAACAATTCCCATTAGTTGTAGCGTTTGCTATGACTATAAATAAGTCTTAAAGTTAAAATATTTATAATGTGGGATTATACTTAAAAAAATCTTTATTTTCTTATGGTCAATTATACGTGGCTTTATTAAGATGCAAAAATAAAAATGAAATTTTTGTTCAAGTCGATAGAAAAAACAGTTAAAGATTGAAAATATAGTTTGGAAAGAAATTTTTGAATATAATAATGTATCTTATATTCATAACATGATTTAATTATTTTTTTTTATGTATAGGTAAATTTTATTAATTAATAATACATATCATAAATGTATATTATGTTCTTCTATTGTTCAAATATCAGCATTAATTAAAAACGAAATAGAAATGGTCGTAAGTCTTCGTGGTTTTATCAGGCTTTATAAGATGACTCATAAAGTTATGCGAAACTTTCATTGTTTACATTAATGATACTCTAAATTTAACTTAAGTTTATGTACGTAAAAAGAAGAATTGTGTAATAAAGGACTATATAAGTGATAATATTATAATTATGCGCACCAATATATGGGTATATATTATTTTGTTTCAAAATATTGTTAACTCCATATAAATTAGTTTTTAAACGTACTTAGTTGTATAAATAATGATGTTTTGCGAAACAACCCTCTATGAATTAATTTATGACTTTAAATTTCTTCTTGACGATGGAATAAATCATGGCAATAAGACAGTGTTATCTGAAGATAGGCAAAGACGGTATAATTACGGTTAGGTTTCAAAAAAGTGGTGTGGGGAGGCGGTGGGGGCCATAAAAAAATTTGTGGGGGTCAGTGGGAGGGCCATAGAGGGTAGGTGGGGAAATGTCAGATGTTTTGAGAAGAAATACTATACAATATTTTCATGTAATTTGGTAGGAATGTGGTTATAGATTTTAACACATTGACAGGGCTGGCAAAATGCAACGTTACAAGATTCTAACAAAAAAAGTCAGCCCACTAAAAACTTCATGCCTACAAAGAAACCAAAGGATCCAGTAAATCGAAATACAATTGATTGTATTTAAGTTTAGCTGATTAAAGTATTGTGCAGGAATCTGTACCTATTTGATAAAATATTAAAGCATACATTGTTATTATCTCATCAAGCCATACGTGGTTGAGCCTCCTGGCTTAAATAAAGACTTATACCATACTTCTATACTATTCATGTAATATTTTGTGGGGGGTCGGTGGAGGGCGGTGGGAGGCCATGAAAAATTGTGCGGGGGTCGGTGGGGGGGCTGTGGGGGGTCAGTGGAAGGCTGTGGGGGGTTTTGAAAAAAACTACGATATGTCAAAATAAGCAAAAAAAAACGGATTTTTACCTTATTTTGTGGGGAAATGGTGGGGGGGTGGTGAGGGGCAAATGATGGGCGGTGGGGGGTTTGTGTGGAATGCCCTACTGAGTAAACTATATAATGTTGAAAGATATATATATATATATATATATATATATATATATATATATATATATATCTTCCTATATTATATAGTCGTAAGAGTTAGAGCAAGTTTTTGCTCCCCCTGCTCTTCCCCACCTCCCTTGCCCCTAGCTCCCCCCAGCTTCCCCCCAAATAAGGTAGTTATTTTTTCATTTTCTTGCATTTTTCAAGTAATCCTACTTTTTTAATAGCTTCCCCCCGCTCCTACGACCTCCCCCTCACTTCCCCCCACTCCCCCTCAGCCCCCTCTCAGCTCCTCCGAGTCCCCCCCCATTTTTCCCATATAAATTGTAAATATATTAGTGAAGCCTTGTATATAAACTGTTACAAGTGGTCTAATTTTCACATACAATTTTATTTGACCACAACAAATTTGGTTACAATTATCTTACTTACGATGTTTATTTTGATTACATACTCTAAAATGTCTTATTAGGTGCTCTGCTTTTAGGGGTAAACGCACCATCTACCGTACACCCGTAAATTCACTTTATTTTGTTACCATGATTGTAAAACAGTTTGATACTAAATATTAACTCAGTAAATTTAAAATTGTTATTTAGGATCTCAAGAGAGCACCGAAATTTTTTTAAGGTGTAAGAGCTTGTTAGAATGATTTTAAGATAAAATAAAAAAATTAAGTTAACCCTACAAAACCTTTTCCACAATTATGACAAATATTTTTTTTAACGTTTTTTTCATGACTTTTCAAATGGCTCTATAAGTAATGATTTTTTTTAAAACTTTTTTCGCATTTAATACTCTTTAAAATTTTTTTAATGTTTTCGCATTTCTTTGTGTGACGCAAATAGTTTTTCTTATTTAATATTATAATGCTACACAGATCACATACAAAAAATTTTTTTTTGTGAATTTTTTCGTGCGATGATAGACACTCTTGATTTGAAAATTTTGAGTTACATTTATCACACTGATAAAATTTTTCATCCATGATGGTGTATCTGAAAACATGTAACAAAAAACGGATTGTTTTTAATTACATAAATCTGGGTACTAGACGGTACTGAAATTTGCTTTTTTGATAAAGATAAAATTTGCAAGAGAGTATAAAAATAGTAATGAACAGTAGAATAGTTTTTTTTTCACTCTAAAATTTCATTCCAAACAATATTTTCAATTTTAAATTTGTTTTCTGATTCAATTGGGATAAAAATCTTTTTTTGGTTTCAACATCTAGACAGTGCAACATATAATTGCCCATTTGAAAATAATGGTTTTTTTAAGTACAACCCTAAGGCATCAAAACTTTGACCTTAAGATTTATTGATTGCCATAGGAAGAGTTAAGATAAATGGAAATCGTTTTCTGTACAATATAAATGGTAGTGAAGAAGAATTGTTTGTATTGAGTGTTATACTTAGACTAAAGACTTTATTTTCTTTTTTCTACCTGAGATTATTCCAGCTTCGATGTTGTATTTAAATAATTTTGTAATTCATAATCTTGTACCATTCAAAGTCGTTCAGATATGTTTAAGTTTCGTATTAACACAACAATAGCGTTAATTTTTGAATCTTATCCGGTAAAAAGACTTTCTTTACTACTATTTAAATATTCTGCAGAGAAATGAGTATAAATATTATCGTCTAATTTATCCACTCCTTTGGAATTTGCTTTATCAATACTATAGTACATTACTAATATTCCTACCATATTATTTTAAAATTTTTTGTTCAATTAGTGAGTGTATTTATTGTGAGATGTTAATATAGCTTTACTTATAAAAGAATTATCATCA
Source organism: Copidosoma floridanum (assembly GCF_036245765.1). Classification (NCBI taxonomy): domain Eukaryota; kingdom Metazoa; phylum Arthropoda; class Insecta; order Hymenoptera; family Encyrtidae; genus Copidosoma; species Copidosoma floridanum. The sequence goes on along the minus strand of NW_028321897.1, from coordinate 18,447,385 downwards.
TTATTAAAAATTTAAAAATATGTATCATTTGTTTTCAATGTCTGAGGAATTATAAAAGTTTTAATTTTGCCTTCTTCTATATCCAGTAGCAATGAAGACAATTTTTTATCAATTAAATGTATATTATTTTTTAAATAGAAAATATTAAATAAAGGCTATAAATTGAAAAATTTTATGGTTTCTTAAACAATAGTAATTATGCTTTCGTTTTTTACTACTGGGAGAATTTGACGAAACTCTCCACCTAAAATTATTATTTTATTTTCAAAACGTTTATTACCACTAGATAAATCTTTTAAAGTCCTATGAATGCTTTCTAACGCTTTTTTCGGTACCATAGAAGCTTCATCCCAAATAATTACTTTTACATTACGTAATATTTGTTTATCTGGCTCAAACTGTAAGAAGGCACTTTCTATAGTGATTAATTTCAAAGGAAGTCTGAAAGTTCAGTAAGTGGTCATTCCCTTTGGAAGCAGGATAGAAGCAATACCTGTCCAAGCCATTGTAAAAATTTTTTTTCAATTGATATGAAATAATAAACTAATCTTTCGTATAGAAAAGTTTTTCCAGATCCACTAGGACCATCGATGAAAAAATTAATTCAAAAATTAATTTTTTTTTTAATTTTATTATTTCTTGAAAAATTCTACATTGATCATTGATGATTGAGTTGTAAAAACATTTCATGGAATTTATGTTTACAGAATATTCTTTTATTATTGTCAGTATCAATATTTTTTTTCATTGTTTCTGTTGGTTCTGGTAAACTGAAATCTTTACAAGACATATTTTCAGAATTAAAAATTTCGTTTCAATGTAAAAGAGCTTTATTTTGATTATCTTTACAATTTTTTATGAGAAATTTTTTGTATTTGTTCCAAATAATTTTACCGAAAAAATTTTTAGACATAATAAACCATGCAAAAAATTTTCGTAGTTGAAAAGGCAGCATAACGTTACATGCTTCTTCAAAAATTATATTGTTTTGAAAATCGTGTTCTACTAATCCCATAGAAATAGCTGTTATAAGTGAGGGAAAATAAAAATTGATTGTTAAAAATTTATGTAATTAATTTTGATCAATATACATTTATTACATTTATAAATTTAAAGTAACAATTAATATAATTCAGGTATGTTTCCATCCTTCGTGAATCTAATTTGCAAATACGGGGGTTAGTGCGCAGAGCGCGCAGGGGGCATATATAGTTATAAGAGCTTAGAAATATCTATTGACACATACAGCATAGACAGCTCATTTAAAAAAAGGAGCCACTATAAAAAATAATAAAGCTCACCAACAAAAATTCCGGGGCATATCTCTCTGACTATATAAACTTTACCACTTTTATTCGAAATTAGCAGCTTTTTTTTCATATTTCTTTAAAAACATACCATTAATTATACCCCAGCGTAAAAAATTTATTTCCGAGTATTTTCGAAAAATGCCATAGTCTTCCGAATTCTGTAAAATATACTTCAAAATATTATTTTTGTACTGACAATTGATTTTATTATTTTTAAAGGCCCTAAAAAATATTAATAAAAACCTTATTACACTTATAACACAATGAAAGGGGGGTTTGGCACGCGGAGTGCGCAGAGGGGCGGAACCGTTCTAGTATATATATACATATATATATATATATAAATGTGTGTGTGTGCACGTGTGTGTATATATGTATTTATAGATCATTAATTTGCGTATGGCAGAAGCAATGGCCCCTCCTTCCACTGAAGTGCTTCTTACACCAGACAAAGATCGTTTTAAAATAAGTTTAAAATATAGTAATATTTTTTTTTTTTTTTTCTAAACGACTGAACAATCTTATACCCTAGCACATTGTCGATGACCTCTCCATCACAGCTACTCCACAGTTTTTTAATGCTACCTCACAAAATAATATAAGAACGTTTTTTTTGCAACATGTACAGTAACGCCTTCACGTCCAACATTATCCCCATAATAATTGCTGAGCCCTCACGCTTCTTGCATTTCTTAACGCCCTTTCAAAATGGTTAACAACAAATAATATAATTTTACGCTTGTTTTTCTGTGAGAGCTTTCTCTTACTTATTACAATCAGCCTGCAGCCACAACTGTAATAGTACATAGTGTGGTAGCAATTTTTTAACCATTAACACCTTATCATTAAAAACAATCATTATGAAATTAAATGTTATATACACACAGAAATAACTTATACACCAACATTATATCCCAGGGCTCAGCATACATTAGAAGATAATTGAAATGAAACAAATGTAGGCCTCATAGAAACAAAGCCGTTATAACCCTTTTTTATTTTTTCTATGATTATAATACTATAATTACCACAAAAAACAAGTTTTTAACGATGAATTAACATTATAAGAATTTAAATTCTGTAAATTTAAATTGTCAGCAACATGCTATATTTAGACACCGTCCATGTTTAGTAGTCCGTTAGGGGCCAATTAAGATGGAGTAGGTAAATACATATAAGAATGCTCGCTGCAAACTTCTGTGGAGCATTTAGTCTTACCTATATACGATGCAGAACATTTTTTGTAATAAAATTTATAGATAACATTCATCGCTTTAATTTTCTCAGTTTTGTTTGTACTTAACATTCGATGAAAGTTTGCTTATTGTTAATAAATGGGTAAGGGCAAATGTTGTAAGGTTTTAACATTTTTTTTGACATTTTTTAAAACTGTTTTGTGATAAATAGTATGCCAATATTGGCACAGCAGGGGAGTATTTCGTAACAGTTTCTAATGACTGCTACGTTTTTGACTTCTTACTCTATGTTCTGAATTTTTACTAGTAAATTTTAATAGACATTAATTGTTTATCAATTTACTCTTGACTCTGAGAACATTTGCACGGTAAAATTTTTAACTTAATGATAGTGCCGGTCTGCTAATTAAATTAAAACAGTTTTTTTTGAGACTAATTAGATGACCTTAAAAAATATTTAAAATTTATTCAAATAATATTGGTTCCTTCAACTAGTTAAAGATCGAATGGTTAGAGCTTTTAATTGTTGTCAAACCTAACAAGTTAGTTTTGTTGTTTATCTTGATTTTATAAGCAAATTGTAAGTGAGGGTGATAAGCATTAAAAACTTTTAAAACTTTATTAATATAGTTTTTTTTTAATAAAAGGTTATATGTTGTCTACGTAATGAAAATAAAAAGTTGACGAAATGTTCCGTTCCTCATTTTAATACAAATAGATAATTTTTTTTCAGATCATCTTTTTGCTACGTCTGCGACATAGGAAAAATAGGGGATTCCATGGTGTAGTCAAAGGTTTGTTGGTAAAACTTATTGTCAAAAGTAAAAAAATTGTTATTTATTATGAAATATACGTTTATTAATTGAACGAATAGGAACTTTACATTCAGTCACTCAAGCTAAAGTTTTTCTGTCAATGTTCGTTTACAGTAATTCTAATGGGATGGTAATAAACAACGATGTAATATCTAGCAGTATAAATTTGTGATAAGTTGAAAGTTGTGTATCTTATAGTTATGTTTGTATTTAAAGATGGAACGAAATTTTCTTTTAACTTTTTATTTTCGTAACGTAGATGACATTGCACCCTTTATTGAAAAAAATCACGTTGACAAAGTCTTAAACGTTCTTAATTCATACCACCGTCAGTTACACCCACCTGAAAAAGAAAGACGGAATTTCATGTGTTACTAGTTCTGTAATACCTTCAGGAAAGCCACGTGGAATTACATAAGGTTTTACGAATGGCATTACATAAGGGATTTTAGCTTGGTAATGCCATATGTAATTCTATTTGAAAAAACACATAGAATTACAAATTGGAAAAAGGAAAAGAATTTTGTCATCTAGAAATAACTGCAGAATACTGTAATGTGTCATTTACTGTGAACAATTAGTGTTACCATCAGCATATTGACTCTAAAACAAGGGGATTCGAGTTATATTTCAGGAATAAAGAAAAAAAATAAAAAAATAAAATTTTTTTATATAGAAGTAAAATCAGCTAAACTCCCTTGTTTTGGAGTTATCATTCCGATGGTAAGACAAATTGTTAACCGCAAATAACTTATCATGGTATTTTCCAGTTATTTCTATATAATAAAAATTTTTTTTTTTTCCAATTAGTAATTCCATGTGTTTTTCCATATGGAATTACATATGGCATCACCAAGCTAAAACCTTTTATGTAATGCCATATGTAAAACCATGTGTAATGCCATATGGCTTTTCTGAAAGTATTACAGAAGTAATTCTACATAGAATTCTGACATTTTTTTTCCAGTTTATTTATAAAATTAAGATCGACAATGAAATGAACTTTTTAGTTTTGACAATAAGTAGAAGCTCTAACCATCATATCTTTGACTAGCTCAAGAAACCATTTTTATCTTGATACACGTTAAATTACTTGTTAGGTCATCCAACAAGTCTCAAAAGAGAAACAGTTCTTAGTTCAAATGCCAGACTGACACTACCATCAAGTTTAAGGTTTTACAGTGCAAATGTTGTTAGAGTCAGGAATATTTCGACAAATAGTTGACATCAATAAAAATTTACTATTAAAAGTACAAAAACTAGGCACAAGGTCAAAAACACAATAGTCATTAGAAAACTTGACAAAATACACGCCAGCTATGCAAAATGGGCATTTTGTTTAGCTCAAAACAGTTTGAGTAAATGTTAATAATGTGAAAACCTTACAACATTTGCACTTACCCTTATTAATAAGCGAAGTTGTATCATACGTTAAGTACAGACAAAATAAAATTGAAGAGATAAATGTCATCTATGAATTTCGTTCCAAAAATTGTTCCACGTCGTATGTGTGTAAGACTAAGTGCTCCACAGAAGTTTGCATGAACAAGCCCAGAAATAATACGGAAATTGAGTATGTTATTCATGCTTACATGCTTACCAGTAGACATATTACCAGAAATTTGATTGTGATTTTACAGGAGTTTTTTTTACAAAAATTCCGTTATTATTAACAAATTTTTTTAAAAATAATCCACAGCAAACTTGAAAAAAATTATATCAGTGAGATAGAAGATGTACTTTAAGTACATCGTTTATTTTTGACAAGTGATCCAACATAGTCACGAAATGCTTATATGATGCGTTTTCTTGCACACATAAGATAAAGAGACATTTTTTGTTCTATATTAACTTTGTCGTTAGTACATTTTATGAAGTCTCTTAAAAGAGAGTATTTAATGTTGTTCAACCTGATAAGACTGTCGCAAATGGTCAGTGAATCGTTGCAATGCTGAAAAAGTAGTGAATGTTAACTACATTTTTTGTATGTATTTATTACCTACCCTGCCAATCAGCTACTTACAGGAATCTATATAATATAAGTTCACTGTAAGAGAACGTGGCTTTTTTTTAATGTAAGCCTATTACAATAAAACTTGTCGTCAGTTCCTTAAATCCTAGTTTTGCTTAATAGAAAAAAAACTTTGAATGAATTATACATAGATAAATTTAAAAAAATGCCTGGATAAAAAGAAGAAAATAAGCTCTTATAGTAGCTGATCAAGAACCTATGTAACTCTGCACAAGTGTTTCTAGACTTAAAAAGAAAGCTCACGAGAGCTGAATAGGTTCTATTTTTGCATCAGTTGATCAGTGAATGCATATGAAACAACAATTTCTGCCAACCACATCGTATTATAAATACAGGGCAGAACTTTTGAATACTATGACGAAGCAAAACGAAACAGGATAGAATTTTTATAGCATAATAATTTCTCATACAAAAACTACTTTAATCACTCTTATAGTTAATGTGAATACTGACAAACTTAAAATGACACAAGAACCACAACTTAAAAAATTAGCACTACAAACATTTATTAATGGCCTACCCGACTTGTGGAAATAAAATATAGCACTTTCAAAACTTAAAGACATTCATGAAGCTGTAAAAGCTCCATTACTAACTAAGCGCATTTGCCTGTTAGCATACAATCAGTCCAAGTACGTTTACAATGCCGTACCTGTGATCTCAACTTCTACGACTCTTAAATGTTAAGTTCCGAAAGTTATCAAAATTTATGTTTCCGTCCCTACTTAGTTCGACCACTAGAAAAATACGTCAGTTTAAATAACCCATTGAACTACAATGGAAATTCTTTCCCGCATACATACGATAAAAATTCTGTCCAGATGACTCAACCAAAACTCGACGAGTTTGGTCGAAAAATTGTACCTCCTGCATTTAGCTTTGTAAAAAAAAGTCAATCAAGTACTCCTTTACCAAGCCGTACACTGCCACCACTCTGGAGTAATTGACTTAGTTACTATTTCTCCCTTCAAATTTCCGAGAATTTTTATATTTTCAACTACCACCGTTTTATTTACCTTTCTTCCCACAAATGTATTGTCCTTATCCTTATACTTGAACTTAACGCTATCTTTACAATTAACAAGCTCCGCTTCAGTAACACTACTAAAAACAGTATCTAAATTATAATCAAGAATAACACCAAGACTCTCGCCCTAACTTTTTCAGAAATAAGAACGAGACTCACCGTTTGGATGCAACTGTGAGTTTGAATTTGACCACACGTCGAAAATCAATGATGCCAATACAATCTATAAGGCTTTGGGAGCAAGAACAATGAGAAAGTTGCCAGAAGTTAAGTTATGTTGCGAATCATTCCGGAACGATTTAAGAGTTTTTATATTAGATTTAGACGTGGAAGTGAATGTTATTAATTTTAACGCATTAAAGAACGGTAGAAAAGTAAATTGTTATAATACAATTAAATAAAAAGGAATAGCTCCACAGCGTATATAAACGGAAAAAAAATCAAGCAGTTATAGCATAAATATCGTCTATATATCTACAGTATGAAAGAAGTCATGCGTAAAACACAAATATCCAATTAAATTAAATAGTCAAATAGCCAATTAAAAGGTACACTTTTTCATGTACATGTGTTTCCTTTTATTTTCGTTTAAAAAAATTCCTATTTAAAAACACGTGCTAACTTAAAACATGAAAATTCAAATTTTAACGCCACGCGCGAAGAATGTACGTTTAGTACGTTAAGAAAACGCTAGAACACGTCCACCAAAAGAAAAGGAAACCTGCTACTCAAAAGGAAACATCGCAGGCATAAAAGGCGCCGGTGCGCAATGAAAAGTCAGTGTTTCTCCAGCAAACCTAGGACGTGGAAAATCCGCTGCTCACCCAGACCTGGAACTCTTTCGTGCACCAGTACATTACCACAATGAGCACAAGGTGAGAGAAAGAGACCAAGTATGAAGGTCGAGAGCTGAAAAGTAAGTTTGCACACCACCTACAGGTAACACTTCAACTAACCGGTTCCTACTTGGACTTTCGGTGCTCGACCGCTTTAAGCGTGAAGACGACGCATCCCCAAGTAGTCAAGTCACAAGGGTTAGCGACCACGTTCCTGAGGTGAAGTTCCTGGGTCGATGACTTGAGCAGTGCTCAAGACACTCAAGGGCCCTGAGAACGACCTAAGCCTACGTGACTTCGCGGGATAGATAGCCTACCTAGCACTAACTTTCCGTGGTTGTACTCAAAATTCGTTTTTAGTCAAAACCAATGTGTGTCAGTTGAGATTAAGGTGGAAAAATTCAAATTTAAATTGTCGTTTATATAAAATTTCTGTTAAATGAATGCGGAAAAGTTTTAAGTAAATTCGAAATTATCGTGTATACAAACATTTTTTTTTTTTGCATTATTAACTCAAAGAATTGTGATTATTTAAATAAAATTATTACATGTAGAAATTGAAGATACGATTTTTTTAGAATTATATGATTTAATAAATATAAGATTAATATAAATAAAAAAGATTGTGCTTATTTAAGTAAACCTTCCCCTCCACGTATGATTACGAGCTTCCTTTTCAGAGTTAAAGAATAAAATCATAACTGTTAAGATATTTATGAAATTGTTGTATATAAACTAAGAATATTGTCTGTACCCAAAAAAGGGCAGAAATGAATTTGTTTAGGAAGATTAAAACATTTACTTAAGGGAATATTCACGGAACGATAAAAATCAATAAAGCAATCATCAAAAACAATTGCTGTATATCGTGCAGGAATTAATTGATTATTCAACAGAAAAATTCTGAAACTTGATAAAAATTATTTTAAATATTTTTTACACAATCGACAATCCGAGCAACTTCGCTCTCTTACACAGGGCAACGAACCCACCTTCCACCATATAAACACTCACATTGTTTGTGTTTTGGTTCCTAATCTTCGAGTTTCCTTGGTACAGATAATATTCTTAGCCGATTGTTACCATCACCAACTAACCGGGGTTATACTCAAAGAAAGGGAAGTCGTAGTATTTACGCTGATTTTAAGTGAAAGCTATACATGGCATGGACAGGCACATAAGATATTCTATACATACGCCTTTTTCTGGGTTGGTCGTTTTCACTAATTATTCTTAGATATAAATTATCTATTAATATACATACTCTCGTGAATTCCAGAGCTATGATAAAGTAAGTGCAACAATAATTTGCATATATTTACATGGCAACATAACCTTAATAATTTAAAACAACTTAGACTGATCCATACCAAATTCATTAAATAGAAATCCTTAGTTCTACTTGCAACTGCTATTAATCGATGTGATTATCAGCACAGTACAAAATTTTTATTTTCCATTTTACATGGTGATAAAAAAAATTAATTTTTTTTATTTAATTAGAGCAGTTCTTAAGAAGTCTTATGAAAATTATACATTACGAATATTTTTGTTGGCATTTACAGACTATTTTATCTTTTTCTACTTTGAAAGGTAATTTTTCATTTACTATATAGACTTTACCACATGAAGTACCACTTTTGCAATTCAGTTAAATTTAACAATGACTGTGCATTATTGAACAGTACCGCAGTTGCCAAGCTGCAGATTGTTATAATTTTTTTTTTATCTTACAGTACACATCTTAAGATAAAAGTTTAGCCCAGGTGAGTTAAAAACAACGCTGTAACGGATGAGTATCAGGGAATCAAAAAACGCCTTTTTTCAAACTTGAGGAGTTTTTTACTTCAAATCTATGGGGTTAACGTTTATAGATACCCGTTGATTTTTAGTTTAAAATGTAGCGAAGAATCTTAATAAATTTTTTGTTGACAGATCTAGTAATATTTTTTAATTTGCTTCATTCGTTGATAACAATTAACTACATAAAAATGAAGACGGTGACCATGATTAATCGGTTTAAAAAAATCCAAACACATTGAATGAAAAAATATTTTCCGTCGGCTCAAACCTTTCACGGGCACTTATCAACAAAACCTTACTAATACACACATCGTATCAGCTGTAGAGCAAACCACATGTGAATCAGGTAAACTTTGTATTGAGATCCGGACAACGCCAACAGTGATAATAGTTTATGTAGATTTACACAAGGTGGCGATTTTTCTAAGCCTCAACATGAGAGTTTAGCCTATGCTTTGCCTCACCCCTACCATGACCGTTTTTTGGATCCCAATACATTGGGACTCCAATGCGATAGCTTTCACTAGAATTTAGCATCAGTACACATAAAACATTTTGCGCATGGGCTCCATGCACTATTCCCGTGTATGTCACAAGTAGAAGCTATATTTGTCTCAGCGCATTTCATGCAATATACACATAAAATCCAAGCGTTGCACGCGTGACTCAGGATTCATACTAACGCACTATAGATTCTCATGATCAAAGTGCTTGATACCTCTTTCCATGTAAATTTTTGGTACCATTACGATAGATTTATTAAATGAAGATCAAAAACTTCATGGTATAAGTTCAGAATCTCTAGTAAATAATGTATGTGTTTTATAAGATCCGCTTTTCGAGTGAATGAACGCTGGAATCAACTACACAATAAATTTAATAATAAGTGGAAGCAGACCAATTAAACCTACACTTTTTTTCTACTAAAATAATTAAATCGACTCTTTATACTTCAGTAAAAAATGAGAAAAACCCCCTTGCCCAAGAACTAAATGAGACTTTGAATGAACTTTCAAACATGCATTTTCTAGTTTCACAACAAAGATCAAATACTTTTACATCCATGCGATACTATTTATTATTATTCTTAAGGATGTAATAAATGAATTACTACTGAACTGAGGGTGTATACAGGTGAGGTGGTAGTAGATTGCAAAGAAGGTTAATGTTATCTAATAGCTATAAAAATAAGAAATGAGCTGACAAAAATACAAATGTCTATAAAAAAATTTGAGCCTCGTGATGTTATGAATTCAAAAAACTTTTTTGACGCTTACTTCAAAGAAGACGAGTTAAACGACATTAAAGATAGCAATAAATTTATAATTGATTAGCTAAAATCACCTCATCACTCAAAAGCTAGTGTATCGGAGATTAATATATGTTTAGGAAATCGTGGTTGCTTATTGTACATTCCAGGTAACCCGGCTCATTATTGTTCTATTATGACATAATATACCTACGACGAACGAACGTCTGGTATACGTTAAGTTATACTACTACTTTGTATCTTTACAACAAGAAATAAAAACTTAATAAGAAAAAAATTATGAGCAGATAATAGGATTATAAAATAAAAGAGCTCTTACAGTACTTTGTCTCTATATTGTTCGCAAGAAACAAGCACTTGATTAAACAAAGAGATACAGATTTATAACAGATTACCATAAACACAACGAAAGAACTGTCCCTGATGCTTATCTACTATAAAACATGAGCAAAATATTTAAGCTCATGGAAGGCTAAAATGACTTCTACATTTTTCAATTTCACGGTTGAATTTCATTAAACAAAAGGAGACTATGCAAATAGACATAAAACTGATTTCAACACACCTAATGGTCGGTATAAATATTTAAGAGTGCCATTTAAGCTATGAACTGCACCTGTAATATTTCAGCGATTTATGGACTTAATTGTTTATGGAGTGCAAGGCAGTAAGTTATTTATATTTTTGATGCCATAATTGTGTGCTAAGAAATTGTAAGACACTTAGTTATAAAAAATACTCATTTATTTGAAATCTTTTAAAATTCTACTTGAAGCTACAGCTTCACGGGTGTAAAGTGATAATGCCCATTAAATAAGTAGCTATGGAGTCAAACCAGATTCAAAGAAGGTTGAAGCAGTTGAAAACTTTTTGGAACCAAGAAATCAGTTAGATGATTTCTAGGGTTAGCGTACTGTTACCTTCGTTTTGTAAAAAATTTTTCAGAAATTGCATAATATCTAACAACTTTGTTAATAAAAGTAGGAAAATTTGAATGAATAGATACTTAATTAGAATTTTTGAAGAATTAAGGAGAATGTTGTGCAGTGCACTTGCATTTGATTGTGTGGACAAAAATAAGCTATTTATATTAATAGCAAGTTCATCTAATACAGCTATTGAGGCCTTATTAGGCCAAGGTAAACAGAAAAAGACTGTCTTATTCCATATATGTCAAAAACTCTTAATAAAGCAGAACGAAATTGTTTTACAACGGAAAAAGAATGCTTAGCGGTAGTTATACCACTCTTATTCTTTCAAAATTACTTATGTGGCATAAAATTGTCGGTTGAGGAAGATCATAAGCAACTGTCTAAGATTAAAACTATCAAAGATGCCACGAGTAGTCTAAATAGATGAAGAACAGGACTCTACTGTAACAACGGTACATATAAATTTGAGCCTGGTAAAGTAAGTATTAATGCAGGCACTTTATCACGAAATCCAACAGAATTAAATCAAGATGAGAATAACAAAGTTAATTCTTCCAACAATAATATGATTAAATGCTTATTTGTTACTTATAAAACCTCAACACACTAAAACTTTATTAGCTCGCCAAAATATGTCAAAAACTAATCAATCTTATTTCGATAAAATTCAAGGTATGCAATTAGCACTTACGGTGAAAAAATATAATCCTGGTAATACACATTTAATGTGGCTTAGGGTATGAAAAGAGGTCAAGATAAATTAAATGCAATTACAAAAGCACAAAAATAAAAAGCGCAATAAAGAAAATAAATACAAGAGCTGAAATTAAAGAGTTTATATTCGAATCCAACACTGACTCTACTCCTTGGTTTAGTGACTCGGAATCTAATGCGTCAATATTATTAAAAGAATAATCTCTCATGCCCAGCTCAATAAATCCTCCTGCAGAAGAGACCACTCAGAATATCAAGAAAAACTCAAGTGACAAAAGTTTGAAAATCAGTGGAATTACATAATCAAAACAAATAAAGCAACTTAACAGATACAGATTATTATTTTGACATTCTTAAAATTATTCTTAGTGACAGATCAGAAAGTTGTATTAATCAAGTACTGACAGAAGAATCAAGATTTTTTGGATTTCGTGTAGCTCTCCCTAGGGCATCCCACCCACAATAAAATGGTTTGTTAATGAGATTCCACCCTATGCTAAGCGGTTTCTTGCAAACTGATGCTAAATATAAAAATGATTGAGATCAAATATTGTCCCTTACAATGTATGAAAAACGATTGTTTTTCAATTTTTTTGATACGTATATTTTACACCCATGTACATATAAATTATATGTATACACGTATAAAATGTACTTAAATACCAATAATATAAATAATATGTATACATGTAAAATAATATAAAATATGTGTACACATGTGTATACGGTACGTATATACATATGTTTTTTACGTGTTACTTGTACCAAAAAATTTATACGTATGAGTTATACATGTAGGATATATCAATATATTTTTAGTTAGGGGGTGCTACATCCCATTTTGATACAGACGTGTTATAATATCTTAAAAAAATTTTAAAAGAAGAATAGAGTACCTAAGTTTTTCCATGTCATATGAGTAAAAACTTTTATCATAAAATAAAAGAAAAAACATAGCTCATGAGTTAAATTCAAGGAATCCAACAGTTGACACTTAAATAAAACAGTTAAGGTGGCTTAAGTGTTTGTTATCGTATTAATTGTAGGGTACTTATCATGAAAATAATTTTTAGAATTTTTTTTACAACTATATTTATTACATACATGTGTCAATGAAATATTAATATAACGTGGAAGAGTTACCAAGAAATAGATATTAAGAAAATTATTAGTTCTCCCGAGGTACCTTGCGTAAAAAGGATGGCCGTGCCATGATAAAACTGACAAAACCGTACTCTCTTGCTCTCTTCTGTTGTTATATACCCACACTTGCGGTTTATCTAAGTTTTCATGCTTGTATGTTTGAGTGTATACAGCACATGTGTGCTTACAATTCCTGAACAAAATAATTCTCACGTTTGACGTTTTCCTCGCTGTTTTCTCAAAATTTAGCACGTTTACCGTGTCTTTGTTTTAAAGTGAATAATTTTTTATAATTAAAAGTATACATACCAATTTAATTTCTGGGCCCACATTTTTTTATTGTTGTACAATAGTTAATTCGACTTGGGGTTCCGTATGGTTACATGTTAAAATGACAACTTTTCAAAAGCGATTTTCTCGAAATTGAATGTATTGACCTACCTATTTTCCGAAGTTATACTTCTTTAAGCGCGATTTGCCTTACCGAGTAAATCAACGATTTCAGATCAGTGACCGTAAGAAAAAGTGTAACGGAAGTAAATTTGGCTTGACTCTCCTCCTTTACCCTGCTCCTCATGACGTACTTCTAGTCCCCTATATACCATACAACACCACCACATAACACAGCATCGTCAAACCCCACTCACTACAGTACACACTTTAAAATTATTCATCTTTTTGTCAACCAATTAAAAAAAAAAAACAGTTTCCAAAGAGATTTGAACCTCCGAACCTCCATCAATTTGCACACTGGGCGAGCCCCTTACCCGCTTTGTTATGTGCGGGCCCATCAATCGAAAACCAATTACCTTATTTCATCTTACAGTTCATAACTTATTTTTAATGTTAATTCTTTTTAAAGTAAATTTTTATTTATTGTGTATTTATTTATTTCATTTCATTTTACATTAGACAAATAAATTATTTATTAAATTATACTTTTTTAGTACATGGTATCTTAAAAAATTTGGAACTATCTATTATTAATTTGTTACTTTGCAAATAAACAAACTATTGTTTCAGATTTTTTTTAGAATTTTCGTTCATTCATTCACAATCATGGATTTTTATTGCATTTTCTTCTATTAAAATTTTTTTTTTGTGATTGAGAACAAAACTCAGACAGATGGAAGGAACGAAAATATATGTTGCAATGTTATAAATTATTTTCATTATATGGGTGAACTTACTTGCACACTTTTACGCGTACTTAACCCCTTATTTTTTTGCGTCATTAAGAAAAAAAATATATAGATTCATTTAAAAATTGAGCAAGTTTATCTTATAGTAATTTTTTATACAAACAAAATATAGAAGCTTTATATAGACCTTGTAAATACAATTCAAAGAGATTTTTTATACGGTTACATGTTAAACTGCAAATTTTTAAAATTGAAAACATGTAAAAAAAGGGTACAGTTAAGCTATCTTCTATTTCACAACGGTATTTCTTATTTTCTTAGGAAGTTGTTTTGAAACCATCGAAAGATTTAATTAAAGTGCACAGTCTTGTATTGGCCAGCCTCCACATCATTTATATTGTATTGTGCCATAATATAGTGGTTATCATTGTTTAGTTACTAAAGATTAAAATATTTATTAAAACCACCGCCGACAAACGCACGTACACTCATTCCAATGATTATTGCACTAACTTTGTACATAATATCGTTTCATAGGAGGTATACTTATTTTTAAAATTATATTATCTGTCATAGAATTTTGTAGAAGTAAAACTTCTCCCTTGGGTATCGAAGCACTCACTGTTTTTTGATAAAAAATCTAGCATACTTTATTTACGTAATCCCTGAATTTCAGAGCTAGCCACCATTAAATTCAAATAAAACCATCAAATAATTTAGTGTTTTTTTTTCTAACCCTCTATTTTCACAATCAGCTGTATAAAAAGTTTTCTTAAATAAATGTTGAATAACGTAACATTAGAAATTATGGATACTTTATCAATAACTATAAGGTCAACATTGCTTCAACTTACTTTTATTTGATTTAAGGCTGCTGGGGATAACTTTTTTTATTGGGTCGTATATGCATGTTTGACTGGTAACTGTTATAATCTATCAACAGTTAATCCAGGAATGTTGTTAGTAGCTATTCTAGTTGGTGCTCTGATAGCTGTTTCAATCATAGAGCTCTTTCTAGTATCACCAGGACCACTTATATATTTTCCAAATTTTTATTAATTTCAAATCCAAATTTCAAGTGAAATAGTTAAAGTCTTTCATTGCATTTTATACCTTGACCGGAATACATCCATCCTAATCATCATTTGACAAAGACTCATTTACTTCGTTTTCGTTTGGCATCTAATTTTGAACTAGTTCGTCCATGTTTTTAATAGCTTCACGAATAATATTTCAGTTATTGGGATACTTCATCACCTTAAATAATTCATACTATCTTCTAAGAATGTATCCGCATATGCATTGTCACCATACAAAAGTAATCAATATTTCTCCAAGGTTGAAAAAAATGTAATGAAGTATAGTAATAATCTTGTGGTTCAATTCTAGGTTTGTATCTTATGTAATACATGAAGTTAGATTTATTTTTATTTTTGCATCAATGACCAGACGATATTTAACAATATTTACTCTTCTTCTTGAGCTTTTTGTTAGTAATCTTAAACCATTAGGCAAAGTCAAATAAACAAAACGATTGTAATTTATTTGGATGATTTGAATAGTGATGATTAATAAATGAACTATAAAATGTAACAGTGGAGTCTAATGAAATTTGTTCATAAGAAATAAGTTTTTTATATCTTCTCATTTTAACGTTCAGCTATCGAATCACAGTGTCAGTGTCAGTTTTCCACAGATTTTTCATAAGCAATGAACATTTGGTAAGCTACTTATATAATCATTGTTAGTATCAGTTGGTCCAAATGCACACACTCGATTGATTTCGTATGTCTCGATGGTAATAGTTTCATTTGAGATTGCAACGATCTTCTTTAAATGTGAAGCGTCAGAATTAATATTTTCGACGGTTATTAGTTAACATGATGTGTATTCTTTGTTTGCTTCTTCATTAACAATAAGTCTTAGCACACCAATGTATTCAAAATTTTTAGTTACGGCACATAAATTGTGTGATCTGGTGATTTTTTTTGTACGATGTGTATAAACACTGGCTCAAAATTTGTTTACTGTAACTCTGACAATGCTGTGAAGGATTTAGTTGCTTAACCCATTTTTTGTGGGATTAAAAGGCCCAAAGTATATAGGTTCTGTAGCTATAAGAGTAGCTCAAGCTCCTTTATGATCAAGGTAAGACACATAACTATGTAGATGTGTAAATGTCATCTTTTAAGGTGGCTTGGGTGATTTTCATTGGCGTGATCAAAACCTTTGAAATTCTGGAAATATGTAAATAAAGCATGCCAAATTCATTTGCGATAATAAAACACTGGGGTCAATGACTTAATTTTTTTGCAAATCACTACTGAAAATTCACCAGTTTAACACCTACTCTTATGAACAATGGTCACAAAATTCTTAAAAATATAGGGTCAATGACTTAACTTAAGAAAAAATCAGAATAAAAGTATTATAGTATATATCAATATAGTATATATCAATCTGGCTTGCATCGCAACAGTTCCTAATTTTCAAAATTATAACTTCACGGTACTTTTCTGGCAATTTCTTGATCTTGTATTTTGATTTTATTGAAATAACCATATTGATTAAAAAATTTACCATTGAAAAATTTGATTTTTTAGTGGGCCTTATGGAACCCTACCCTAGGTATGGTACTAATCACCCAAGCCACCTTAAATAATCTCCTAAAATATTTGTCACAGTTTTCATGTTTAATATCCTCAAGAGTTGTCTAATAACATCTTTAGCAGCCAGAACCTCTCTAGTTAACTCACCATTTCCAGTTTCAAAGCAATAAGCTCTGTAACTCTAGACTGGACCCCGATTTTTGATACTTTTTACTAATGTATCAATAAATAAATATTTAATATCATTGAATTTGGTGAATAATATCTTTCAGTGAAATCCACAAATTTAAAAAGTTTATATTTGGCAATGGCAATTTACATATAAGTGATTTTATCTTTGCTCATAAGATAAAAAGCATCTGTAAAAAGTGAAGAATGTTTAGCATAAATATTCATACGTGGAAAACAAAGAAAATTGGGACACAATAATAAAACAGCCAGTTTTCATACTTTTGTTTTACAAAATTTTCTATCTTCAATACCACGAGATAAGCGCTCAAGTTAGCTGGGAACTCTAATGTTTAGTAATATACTGTTGATCCTTGATATATTAGTATTTCACATATTATACGGATAGTGACATGATACAATCTAACAATTTAGAAATTGCTCAGTATTCCTAAGCACAGGTTGTGTCTCGTGTCAGATACGAATCCTTCTAACCACGTTAAAACCTTCTCAACTGATTAACGGTGTTGGGTTTCTTACACCATTGACAGAGTTTCGTGACTTTAAGGTAGAAAAGACGTGAACCAAGTTAATTAAGCTAGTAAATTGCGTCATTTATCGTATTGTAATAGTCTTCTAGGTTATGGCCCCAAGCTTTTGTAAGGGGAAAAATTTTAATTAATAAATTGATTTTTATTTAGTGCCATGATGCCATTATTTAAAAGGACTAAAATAAAGTACACATTTCAAAGATTTGTACAGTATTTTTTATAAAAGTAAGTTAGTTTATTACGTATGTCTTTAAAAGCAGTCATTACTGAACCTTACATCAGCCCATGTTGAACTGCCATAATACAGAAAAAGTATTGTTTTGCATACTTGGCTCACACCGTTGAGTAACTGCACCCTAGCGTGTATTAAGTTCATACTATCCGCCCGTAGGATGATAATAATATTTTTTTTACATATACACCAACATTTTTTTTCTTTTCACGTTTCATAAGAACTTTCCATATTTCATAAGGCAGGTGTGAAAAATTACAAAAATAAAAAAATATGACTCCCATAATATGACATTCAAGTAACATTGTATGGACATTTTATCACTGTAATACTAACAATGATTTTTTGGAGAAGCATACATCAACTTTATAAATAGTATACAATCAAACAGAATAAGACGGTTGCACAAAAACGAGAGGAAAAGTGACTCATCATCTAGCAGAAAATCTTCAGATCCAGGTTTATCTGTATCAGATTAAAAATGTGAAGTTTAAAGTATCACTTGTTTGATTATTTTAACTAAAAGTTTCTGTCCAGCATAGATTTCATAGTTCAATATTGTTCATTCAACAGTTATAAAATAATGTCCCTGCACGTATATATATATATATATACATATATATATACATATTCCTGTATTATAAAGTTAACTCAGTGGAGCATTCCACACAAACACCCCACCGCCTCCCCCACCGCCCCCCATTCACCCCCCACAAAATAAGGTAAAAATCCGTTATTTTCTTGCTTATTTTAACATATCGAAGTTTTTCTCAAACCCCCCACAACGCCCCCACTCACCCCCCACACATTTTTTCATGGCCCCCCACCGCCCCCCACAAAATATTATATAAATAGTATAGAAGTATAATATAAGTCTTTATTCAAGCCAGGGAGTTCAACCACGTATAGCTTCATGAAATAATAACAAAGTATGTTTTTATTTTTAATTAAATAGTTACAGATTACTGCACAATACTACAATCACCTAAATTTAAATAAGATCAATGGTATTTCGATTCACTGGATCCCTTGGTTTCTTTGTAAGCATAAAGTTTTTGGTGAACTGACTTTTTTTGTTAGCATTTTGTAACGTTGCATTTTGCCAGTCCTGTCAATGTGTTAAAGTCTATGACCACATTTCTACCAAATCACATGGAAATATTACATAATGTTTTTTCTCAAATCATCCCATATTCCCCCACCTACCCCCTATGGCCCTCCCACTGACCCCCACTAATTTTTTTATGGCCCCCACCGCCTCCCCACACGACTTTTTTAAAACCTGACCGTAATCATACCGTCTTTACCTATCTTTAGACAAAACTGTCTTATTGCCACGATTTATTTCATTGTCAAGAAGAAATTTAAAGTCATAAATTGATTCATAGGGGGTTGTTGCGCAAAACATCATTATTTATACAACTAAGTACGTTTAAAAACCAATTCAAATGGAGTTAACAATATTTCGAAACAAAATAATATATACCCATATATTGGTGCGCATGATTATAATATCATCATCACTTATGTAGTCCTTTATTACACAATTCTTCTTTTTACGTACATAAACTTAAGTTAAATTTATAGTATCATTAATATAAACAATGAAAGTTTAGCATCTCTTTATAAGTCATCTTATTAAGCCTGATAAGACCACGAAGACTTAATTCCATTTCTATTTTGTTTTAAATTAATGCTGAAATTGGTAGAATAGATGAACACTATATACATTTATGATATGTAATATTAATTAATAAATTTTACCTATAAATGAAAAAATAATAATTAAATCATGTTATAAATATTAGATACATTATTATATTCAAAAATTTCTTTTTAAACTATATTTTTAATCTCAAAACTGTTTTCTCTACTGACTTACTCAAGGTCTCAGTTAAAGTTAAGATTCAGGTGCTTAAGATAAAGTTATAAGTTATAAGGTATTAAAGAACAGCACAGAAGTCAATTGTCATAATGCAATTTAATTAGAAGGAATAGCTCTACGCCAAATACACTTTCCAAGTACTGTAACAGTTAATTTAATTTATTCAATACAAACTATAAATCTTACGTTATAAATTCTGAATTATCAACAAATATTGTATGTTTTTTGGATATCTGTTTTTCAATCCAAAATTAAAATCTTCTTTTGAAAAATTTTATTTTTCATTCTACAATAAAGATAACATTCCTAAAACACCACGCGATACTATTTTTTACTTTTTTAAATAATTTTAAATAGCTAGAAACAAAATTAACAATTTACCAGAAAAAATAAAAGTAGCTGTTGAATGACCGTTTCAAAACAAGATCAGCGACAATGCTTATCGTTGTATGATTACTATAAAACTAGGAGTGTATAAAGGTAAGGTGATAGTAAATTGCAAAGAAGGTAACTGTTGTCAAATATGACAAATATTAGACTTACGATGGACAAACATTTTGTAGACGTCAAGCAATACTGCTACCTCTTATCTTTACGCTGAGAAATGAAAACTAAATACAAAAAACTATGAGCAGACGGTACAATCATACAATTCAAGAGCTCCTACAGTACTTGTCTCGAGATAGTACCCAAGAAACAAACACTTAGTGAAATAAAAAAGATACAGATTTATAATAGATTACCGTAAATGAAACGAAAAAACTGTCCCTGGTGCTTATCTACTATAAAACATTTCCAAAGTATAAGAGAAAATAGTAGGCCACAATGACTTCTCCGTTTTCGATTTATCCAGTGAATTACATTAAATAGAACTTGACGCTGCAGATAGACATAAAACTGCTTTTTGCACACCTAACGGTAATTATGAATTTGAAGGAATAACGTTTTGGCTATGCAATGCATCCGTAAGATTCCAAAGAATAATAAACAGTATTTTAGTAGTACAACATGGCATTCAATTATTTGTATTCCTTGATAACATAATTATATGTTTAGGAACTTTAATAAATTGAGTAACAAATAATAATTTATTAATTATAACAATATTTGAAATCGTATTAAAAACTAAAACTTAACATATGTGAGTTTGTAAGGCCAAAAGTAATTTGTTTAGGACATTCAATAGGTAGCTGTAGAGTTCAACC
Organism: Copidosoma floridanum; assembly: GCF_036245765.1. Classification (NCBI taxonomy): domain Eukaryota; kingdom Metazoa; phylum Arthropoda; class Insecta; order Hymenoptera; family Encyrtidae; genus Copidosoma; species Copidosoma floridanum. The sequence continues at coordinate 18,426,515 of NW_028321897.1, read as the reverse complement.
AGATTTTTCAAAATAAAGAGCTGTTGAAATATTTGTAAAACCAAGGAATCAAATGCATGTTAGACAATTTTGCGGGTTGGCAAACTATTAAAATTGTTTTGTTAAAAAATTTGAAAAAATTTCCGACTTTGTAAAGTCTTTTAATAAAGAAGAAAAATTTAAATAATATAAATAAAACGTTTTTATTAACAATTAACGCATTTTTCTTAGCTACTGGGGCTTTGTTAAGCCAAGAAGTTCTAGGCAAGAACCGTCCCATTGCATGTATGACAAAATTTCTAAATAAACCAGAAACAAATTATTTTACAATAAAGAAGGATTCTGCGTAGTTGTGACAGCAGTCGAATAATTTTAACATTACTGATATGCCAGAAATTTACGGCTTACACAGACCATTGATCATTATCATTGATTGAATCTATAAAAGATTCTATTGGTAGGCTTGATTGATGGAGAGCAAGTCTTCAAGTTCCCAATTTTTCTAATAAATACAAATATGGTAAATTTAATACTAACGCAGACGCTTTACTACAGAACTTAATAAAATTAAATAAAGACAAAAGCGATTAGGTTAATTCTTCTAAAGAAAAATATCCTTAAATGCACATTTGTTAGATATAAGACCTTAACAATTTAAAACTTTAATAGCTCGCCAAAATATGTCAAAAACTAATCAGTTTTATTTCAATATAATGAAACGTATACAATCATCATCTATGGTGAGAAAAAATGAATCTACAAATAAACTTCTATGAGTATTTTGGGGTAATGAAGGAGAACAAGGTTAATTAAATAAATCTAGAATAGCTGGAAGACCACTAGCGAGACGAAGAAAATAAATATTAATAGTTTGAATTCAAGAGTCATCATCTAATCCTCACACTAAGTCTATTGCTCACTTTGGTGACTTTGTATCCAACGTGCCAACACTATTAGAAGAGCGATTATTTCATGAACGTTTAAGGACTTAAATGATTATACGGTCAAATTTTTTATTCGTTGAGCATCGTTTGGATCTGTACAGGATGAATTCAAGGTCCTTATCAGGTTTTATCTAAATAATTACAATACATTACTTAAGAAAAAAAAAAAAATATTTTTGAATAAAAAAATATCACCAGAAAACGCTTTTTACTCACAGTTGGTCGAAAATTAAGCGATTTTAGCGATTTACTACTCAAGATATTTAATCAGCGACTGCGAATATATTATTTAGAAACAGGCTTTTATAGTATTTGAAACTAAAATATTGCTGCGTAGGTATACTTTGCAACGAGTAACATGCACGACTGTCAAATAGTACGAGTTCATGACCTTACAAAAAGTTTAAGAGTAAACTGCTCTTTACTCAAAGTCCCTTAGCCAAAAAAGTCTATTAGCAATTTGATGTCATTGTCCAGGAATAATTCATAAAATTTATTGTGTTAAGCATTGTACTTATGTTATCATAATAAATATGTCTATAAAGCATTTCTTAGACAAGTCTCTTGAGCTTATCATTCTCAACGTTTAAAACTCTTATATTGGAACAGTCAAAGGTTTGTGAGGGTGATGTTTTCTATACATGTTGCGCTAATGTTTATTTATTTTTTAAATGCTTGCAATCACCTTTCTGCATATTTATTTTTGTTTTAAGAGTTTAAGAAGAATGTCCTTAGTAACAAACTTGGTTATCATTAAAATTTATTTTGTGAGCTGCATTATTTGTGTAATTGTGATTCAATGGATAATTTTCTAAGTAAATGAGTTCTTAACCTATATCTAGGATAATGACATCCATTTGATTCTAGAAACTATTAGCTAAGAAATGATTGACAAAAATTACCTATAGATATAGGATTTATATCAATAGAAGAGTTATTAAATATACTACTAGAATTAGACGATGTTATCACTACAAAAAATCGTTAGCGCTACATGTTTGACAAGTTGTCAATAAACACTTTATCGACGAAATAAAACCTAGCATTTTATGACTATGCTTTAGAAATATGGAAAATTCTATATTAGTAAGTCTCCTTAATATAAATAATCTTTCAGTCAAAATTAATTTGGCTGCATAACTTTATCTAGCCTAAGAGGATAAAAATACAAAATCAAATGAATTTCATACTAGCTTATTCAAAGGTCATTTATAAGTAGTATTAACTAATAGATGAGTGAGAGAAAAGGTTTATTGGGTAGGAATGCAGAATAATATTGCTGAATACTTATGAAAATGTAAGAATCTGAGAACATATGGTTATAACAGACACAAAATTAGAAGTGTTTCAAAAAATTTCTATAGTTTTAGTAGGTTCTTTTAACTTAAGTACATCTGGAAATTAGAACTTTTAACAGTACAATGCTTACTTAGAAAATTTATATTGTACATATTTTAGACCAAACTTTTTGAGTCCCTACAATGGGTCTAGCCTCGCCGTGGGTTCATTAGAGGCATCGTGGTTAATGAAAATTATTAAGGACACAATTCTCTCTTTCTTGTTTAATCCCTACGGGTAATCACTTCCAATTTATTAGTCAGCACTGGTGGAACACTTGCGTTCGTTGGGAGGTTCAATACTGGGCTAGTCATGTTTACCATCCTCTAGCAAACATTACGGAACAATGAAATTAAGAAATTAAGAACAGTCTTCACTGATGCTTGCAGGATGATTCCACCACCAATGGAACCTACACTTGTCCAAGGTATTGGCACAACTTCGTAATAGTCGTAATGCCACTACTGGAGCATCTCCATTCAGCTTAACTACTGTTATTTCATGCAGCTTTTCTCCCAGAAAAGTGAAAAATATGTTAGCTGGCAGGTCATCTTCTATCAATAAAATATTTTAAACCCATAACTTACGAGTCATGGTACCAGCAACTACGCAATTCAGCTGGCCAGCTGAGTCCAACCTACTCTTTAGGCATTTTGGTTTTCATATGTAAAATCATCCACTCTCAAAGAGTCCAACGCAACTTTGTGCCAGCTAAGCACAAAATATGGACGGTCCCCATTCTGTACTGGCTTACGTATCAAGAGATATTTATCTGATGTTTACCGCCTTGACTACCTCGTAACTACACGTTACATCACTTTAACTCACTCGCATATTAGACACTGATCATGCCATACGTCCGAACGCATATATTGACACACTGGCATCAACAACTGCACTTCGCATGGACACTCTTCTTTAAAACTCTTGTTTCTGCCTGACAACAAGTAGTAGGTCTGACCCAGATCAAACTTATGAGGCTAACTTTTAGAGCTCTGTCACTACTAAAACAACTTTGTAATGAAATTTCTATAACAAAGATACCCCATGCTTGAATTCAAGGTGTTTTTTTACAAATTATGAACTGTTATAATTAGTAACCATCAATACTTTCAATTATTTTAGATAAATTTTATTGTCAAACATTATGGTTAGCTTCGATTTCAAACAACGTGCTTGTTAGTGTTATTAGCAGACTTTTGTAGAGTATGGTCTTAACCATTTTGAAATAGTGTTATTCGTGGATCTCCTACGCTCGTCGGCCTTATTTTTTCAAATAGATAAAAATCTTTTACTTTGCCTTTATTTTTTGACCTACTAATAAATGTTTTTTTTTTTTTTTATAGGAACTGGGTTTGATCAAAAATGCTCAAATAAGTTATGCATATAATGACAATAATGATGGAAATAATAATAATTTAAATAATACCTAAAATAATAAGAATAATAATGATGATAATGACAATAATAATGATTATGATGATGAGAATCATAAGTATGATAATGATAGCAATAATAACAATTATAATGTCGATAGTAATAATGACGACAATAATACACACAATAATAATAATTCAGACGATAATGGTAAAAATAATGATAGCTAAAAAAACATCAATAATAATCATAATATAAGTAATCAGAAAAATAATAATAATAATAATGGTACTACTGAAAATAAAAAACAGTGTCATGGTAAAAACAACGATTTCAATGCTTATGATAATAGTGATAATACAAATGATTAAAATGATATTATTTACTATAATGCTAAAATAAATTATAATTATAACAGTGATAATAGTCAGATTATCAACAACAAATTAATTATTTATTATAATAATAATCATAATTATAAGGATAATTTCAACAAACGTAAAATTAAACAAGGAGATTTAAATTATGTTTATAGTAATAATAATAATGAGAATTGTAAAGATCAAAACAGATTTAATAATATTGTGAATACCTATAAAAATAATAATAATAGTGTTTATAATCATGATAATGATAAAAATATGTATAATGATAAGAATTATGAAAAATAATAGTGACAGTAAAGAAACGTTATTGATAATAATTCTATTTGTAGTAACAATAATAATAATGATGTTACCGATAAAAATTAAAAATTGCATAAGTCATATTGATAAGAAGAACTATAGCAATAAACATAACAGTTCTGAAGATCACAAGCACAACAATAAGAATGATTGTTATAATAATGACAATTTTTCAAGTAATGACAATCTTTATGATAACAACAATACATATATACACATATATATATACACATGTGAATCATAATTATAAAATAACAAACATAAATTCTAACGATACAAGTACTAATGGCTATCGTTAACTGCCCACAATAATAAAATTTATCTCCGCAAATTAAATAATAAATATCGTTACAAGGATCCTTATAATTATTAGCATAATGACAATAATGGTAATGCTAAATATTATAACAATCATGCTGATGTTTAAAATATTACACAAAGTAGTAATTATAAAAAGATTAATAATAAAAATAGTAATATTAATAATAATAATAACGTCGATGATCATGATAATGATGATGATGATGATGATGATGATGATGATGATGATGATGATGATGATGATGATGATGATGATAATGATAATGATGATGATGATAATGATCATGATTATTACGATAATAATAAATTTACTGCCGATAATGATAATAATAATAATGATTATAGTAATGGCTATGATATTTATTGTTATAATGATGGTTGTTATAATAATGGTAATGAAGACAATAATGATAATGATAAAAATGATGCTTATCATGATAAGAATAAAGGATAGATGGTGATAGTGATTACAAAAATGATAATGTTGATGACGATGACGATAATGACAATAATAGTGATTATAATGATGATGATAACGATTATGGTAATACTAATGATAATAATAATAATAATTATAGTTATGGTTGTATGGAAAATAGTATTTATAATGATAAAAATATCTATGCTCATGATTAAAATGATAATAACGATAATTGTTTTGGTTACAGTAATGACGATATTCATGGTGGTGTTGATAATGATGACATTAATAATGATGATAATAATGAAGATGATGTTGATAATAACGATAATTATGTTAAAAATAGTTATGCTCATGATTGTAACAATGAAAATAATAATGATAATAAGATTATATAAGAATATTTGAACCTCTCACACCGTTTCTATTTTTCTCTGTTATACCGTTTTCTTTTGTTTCATAATTTTATTATAAATATAGAACCAGTTACACGTCCTTATTTTAGAGATAAGTTTTTTACATTTTTGGCGCTCGATGTGGGGCCTCTTATTAAAAACCCCATGGACGTGTGATTATCAACACGAAGAAAGGACAACAAGATATCGAAGACCACCCACTAACGAAAGGAAAGCCTTGAAATGAAATCCTTGAAGGTGACGAGGTTTACGAGGCTAACAATGCCGTATTAAACGAAGAACTGGCTGACGAGCTCGAGGGTGATACTGGTACAGCTGATCAGGTTGTGCTCCAAAATGTTGGCAAGTCCTAGGAGAAGGAAACGGAAGAAGGAGACAAAGAATTGCAGGAGACAGATCTCTCTCCTTCAACCGCAGCATCACAGGGCCTCTCATGGACTTTGACGTCTGTCGAACTCGATTTTCTGGCATTGCAAAAACGCGCACCACCTTCTTTTATTTCTGAGATTGTCAATTCGCACCAGCGCGGAGGCGCCCACCATCTCTATTAACCGTGAATTTTGCAGTTAAAGGCACAGCAGCACGTAAATGCGTAACTGCGTCCCCGACTATAACCTCTACAATGATTTTGACGGCAGGCTCTGCAACAACGCGCATACGCGCACAGCCACCTCCTGCGACGGGTTCTGCAGTAGTGCGTAAATGCGCACTGTTGTCCCTTTCAATAACCCCAGAGACGGGAACTGCAGTGACGTGCAAACGCGCACTACCCCGTACGACGACCTCAGCTGCGACGACTTTAGCAGCGGGCTCTGGAGTGGTACGAAAACGCGCACCGCATATCCCTGTGACGACCTCAGTGACAGGCTCTTCAGTAGCACACAAAAGCCCACCACTTCCCCGTGCAAAGAGTTCAGCGTTGAACTCTGCAGAAGTGCGAAACTACGTACCACAACCCTTTTAGATGACTTCAGTGGAGGAATCTGCAGTGGCGCGTAAACGCGAATCACCACCTTCTATGGCAACATCAGTGATGGGTTCTGCAGTGGCACGCAAGCGCGCACTACCACCCCGTACGACATCCTTAACGACGGGTTCTATAGCGGAACACAAACGTACACTGTCTTCCTTGTCAAAATTACTAGTAGTGACTGGTCACGCGTATCAAACTGAACCAACCTTAGATCAGGAGCATTTTTTTCTGAATAATGCGTCTGAACACTCGGCTTTCTTTGCATTTTTTCGTAACCATAATAAATTTGAAAATGATTTTGATATGATTAGAGATCGTTTTGAAAACAATTTGCCAACAATGGTTTGAATTCTGAAATATCATCTGGAAAAGAGATTGAATTTGTGAATAATTTTGAGAATTTATACGATCCTAGTAATTTTCATAATAGACTCGCAAATTGTAATACTTACCCTGACCGTTTGAACGCAGACTACATAAAAGATTTAGCGAACGCAATAATGAGACTTTAAAAGAAGTTCGAAATTCTAGTTTGAGCAATGATAATTCGGTTTTTTAAAAAGAATAACATCAGCTAAATCATTGCCTATCTTTTTTAGAGAACTGCTCAAATGGTCAAGATTTAAGCAATCCTATGAAATCTAGACTTGTTTGGAAAATTACTAAGATGCAGCGAGTCTTGTTTGTCTTTCTGAAGCCCTGCGAGACGAAGCTCAGGAAGCTACTCAAATTTTGTTTATTGCCGGAAATAATACAGAGCAAATTTTCAAGACGCTAAAAATGCGGTTTAGAAATAAAAAACTGATTCTTGAAAACATCAACAAAGAGATTCGAGAGCTACCAAGCTTGAAAAATTCAAATGCAAACTTAGTAGATTTTGCGACAAAATTAAAAGATTCCGTAATTGCGATTAAATCGATTGATAAAAATGTAGATTATCTTTTTAGTCCAGAGCTTGCAAATCAATTGTATCAAAGGTACCAAATTCAATGATACACAATTATGTAAGATTTTCTGCTAATGAGAACTCATCAAAACCTGATTTAGAAAAAATAGCTGATTTTGTTTTTCAAGAAGCCAAATTAAATATCAAAGCTGATATAATTGCTGTAGATTTGAACGAAGCAACTGCGAAACCGTCTAAACCTCATTTTCAAACGTCTTACGGTAACAAAAGAGTAGTTTTGAACCTTAATGTTAAAGAAGATGCAAAAAAAGTCGTACAGAGAAGAATAATTCTTTCACTGTGGTCACAAGAACCATTTTATTACTAAATGTAGAGATTTCGCGAGATCTCTAATTTCTTAACGTTAAAAAACTGTAAAAATTGTTTAGATAAGAGTCACGTGAGAGATAGGTGCACCGTGCGATCGTGTGGAAAATTTGGAATTAAGAATCACAAGCTTCTACACACTTTTTTAAAGAATAATGCTAATTCTTAGCAGATAATCTTCAGTTTTGATTCATGCGTTATTGGATGAAGGTTCCATGATTTCATTCATTTACTTAGAGATTGTAAGAAAGCTTAATTTAAAGACTTCACACATAAATGCAGTTTTTAAGGGGATTGATGGTGACGATAACGTCACATTTTCCACAGAGCGTATTATTTGTCAATTAAAGCGTGATTCAAAGATTCTTAATTTAAAAAATCTCCTTGTTGTCGATGACCTCACACTTTCTATAAAAAGCGTGGATTATAAATTGTCTTAATATTGCGCGAAAAAAACAGAAGTTTTCATTAATCCGTACGCTGAAGCTCCGCAAATGTTGCTAGGTCAGGGTAATGATGGTTTAATAGTTACCCAGGAGTTTAAAGAACTAAGAAAGAATTCGTTACTAGTTTCTCGATGTGCTTTGGGTTGGTTAATTTTACGGGTGTTTAGGTAGAAATGATACAGATTTTCCGGATAGTCGTTCTACCGCTTTGCGAAGGCTTCAACTCCTAGAAAAAAGCTAGCTTGTGATAAAAACTATGGAAATTTATAAAACATAGAAATGACTCGTTTGTTAGAAAATGGTTACGCAGAAAAAGCAGAATAATTATACGGCAAAAGAGTTTGGTATCCTCCCCATTTCGGTGTGCGTTATATAAACAATCCTGGCAGAGTACGTTTAGTTTTTAAGGCTGTGGCAAAAACGAATTCATTAAGTTTTAAAGATTTGTTATTCTCTGGCCCAGATTTTTTTAAATCACTCATAGGTGTTTTATCGCAATTTCGCCTATATGTTTTAGCGATTAAAGCAGATCTTCGTGATATGTTTTTAAAAATTAGGATTTGTGAAGAAGATCGCGATGCTCAGCGATTCTTGTGGAGAGACGGGGATAGTTCAAAGGCTCCACAAGAATATGTCATGACTTACACGTAATTCGTGGCAAAATCTCTATCTTGCACAGGTTCATTTATCAAGGACAAAAATGCTGATTTATTTTCTTCTCGTTTTTCTGCAACGGTAAAGTGTTGAAAAGAAAATTGTTACATGGACGATTTCTTGGATAGTTGCATGACAGCTGAGCAAGCATCCAATAGCGTTAAAGAATCGAAAATTATAATTGTTAATGCGGGATGGCAAATGCATAGGTGCGCTCGTTATTCAAAGCTAGTTGTAGACACTATAACTGACGGAAACTCGACCAAAAGCTTTATTAAGGTAAAAGATAACGGCGAGGAGAAAGTTCTCGGTCTAAAATGGCTTAATTTACTTAATGAGTAATCTTTTACTTCTAAAGAGACCAAAATAGACAGCAATATTATTAGCGGGCAAAGAAAGCCTAAAAAGAGGGAGTTTTTACAAACAATTATGTCGATTTTTGATCCGTTGGGCTTCCTTGCACCTTTTACCATTCGTGCGCGTATGCTTATACAACAGATTTGGCTTAGTGAAGTTTTCTGGGATGAGAAAATTCGAGAGGACGAGTTCTCATTATGGACGCTTTGGTTATATGATTTAAATAACGTGACAAAGTGTCAAATTCCTCGCTGTTATCAGAGCCTTAACGATCAACTTAATTCAGCAGAATTACATATTTTCTGTGATGCGAGTTTGAAAGCATATGCTGCAGTAGCTTATTGGCGATTCGATTTAAAAGACGGAAGATTCCACACGGTAATTGTAATGTCAAAAAGTCGAGTTGCGCCATTGAAAGCGCAATCTATTCCCCGCTTAGAACTACAGAGTACCTAGTTAGCTACGAGACTAGCTAAGTTTGTTGCACTAGAACGTACTTTTTCAATTTTTCGTAGAAATTTATTTTGTCAGATTCTAAGACAGTTCTATAGTGGATTAGAAAAGATTTGCGAGCTTATGAGATGTACGTAGCTAATCGACTCAATGAAATAAACGAGAGTTTAAACGTAAAAGAGTGGCGCTGGGTTTCTACAAAGGAAGACCCAGCAGATGGCTGTACTCACATAGCACCTGGCGCGTTAGACTCTAACAGTCATTGGCTTGTTGGTCCAGCATTTTTACACGGGGGTGAAAGCCTTTGGCCAAAAGAAAATTTTGGGCAAAAATATAATATGCAGGACGATTGCGACCTTTAAAAGGATTCGGTTAATACCTTTACTCCTTCGATCAAAAATCAGTTAGTTGATTTTTCACGATTTTCAAGTTGGAAACGTTAAACTTCCGCGTTATCACGAGTCTTAGAAGCCACAGAAAATTGGAAAAAAAAAGTCTCTTAGCTTTAGAATGAAATGAACAATGGCATAATAATTTTTTGATAGCTATAGAGCTAAAGGAAAAAAGCTGAAGAAATTTGTTTTAAAAATGGTCAACTAATGTCATTTAACGAAGAAATACATGCGTTAAAAAATTCCAAGCCATTACCACAAAACAGTAAAATTATAATTTTAACACCTTTTGTAGACAAACATGATTTGTTAGGATCTTAAGGTTGTATACAAAAATTTGCATCAGACGGTGTAGTTACAAATCCTGTTATTTTTTATGCAAAAGATCTGATCGTAAAATTATTAATTAAGGAATAATCAATAAGATTCGATTAATAAGATAAAAAAATGATTAAAATAAGGAAAAATGTTATCATGCTAATCATCGAACGGTTTTTAACGAACTACGACAGAATTATTGGATTATAGGCTTACGTCTAGATCCTAAAAGCTTATCGAGTACGTGTATAATTTGTAGAATTCGAAAAGGTTAACCAGCACAACCTTAAATGGTTGTTCTTCCCTCAGGACGTTTAGCTTACGGTTGTCGTCCCTTTACTCATTGCAGACTTGATTATTTTGGGCCTATTCATGTTAAAATAAGAAGGAGGTATTAAAAACGTTGGGGAGTTTTACTGAACTGTATGACTACGAGTGCCATTCATATTAAGCTTGCGTCTAGTTTAAGTACAGATTCTGCGATATTGGCTCTAAGACATTTTACCGCCCGAAGAGGAACTCCTGAAACAATCTATTCAGATAACGATATGAATTTCAGGGAAATAAGTAAAGAACTTTCCCAGTGTGTAAAGAACTTAAATCGCAAAAGCTTGGGTAACTATATGACTAATCAAAATATTGAGTGGAAGTTTAATCCGCCATCTGCACCTCATGTAGGAGGTGCATAAAAATGACTCATTCGATTGGTTAAAGTTGCCCTGACTGCTGTTTTAAAAAAACATGCTCCAAAAGAGGAAACACTCTTGACATTTCTTGCAGAAAGAGAGCATTGTATTAATTCTAGGCCTCTTACACATATCTCTTCTGATTTCCGAGATATTGAAGCTCTACCACCTAACCATTTTTTATTATGAGCATCTTCAGGGCAGATTAGAATGAGTCGGTGCGATTTACAAAACGTTTGTGAAAGAAAAAAGTGGAAGATTTCTCACAGCTTTGCCGACGCTTTTTAGAAAAAATGGTTGCATGAATATCTCCCTACTTTGATTCCACGACAAAAGTGGCAAAAAAGTGAGACACCCCTCAAACAGAGTGATCTAGTGATAATTTAAGATAGTAAGGTTAAAAAAAATTACTGGAAAAAGGATAGAGTTACCAAAGTTTTAAAAACCGTGACGATGGTCGAGTACGTAGCGCCCAAGTTTAAATTGCGAACGGATCATTAACAAGATCAGCGAGAAAACATGTCAAGTATGCTTGAGTATAGAATAAAGTTTTTAACAAGTAGAAGAAATGTAAAAAATGTGAGAATAAAAGAGAAGGAGAGAGTAGCTCAATTTAAGAATACTGTACGTTATCGATTGTTTGTATAACCATGCCTGCAAATCGTAAAGTTGACGATTCAAAAAGCCGCGTGCAGGGCTTTCAATTGGAATGTCCAAGGACGCATTTTTCTGACCAAACATGAAAGAAGCACCAGGGCAGAGAGGGCAATAGCTTTCTCGCAGGCAGGAGGCTATGGTGGCAATTGTTTTATGAAGCAAATAACTTGGTAACTAGGAAAATCAACAAAGTGACTATGTTGTCAAGCAGGAGCAACTCTCTCTTCACTTCTTCCTGAAGACTAGAAGCTCTCACACCCTTTCTATTTTTCTCTGTTGTATCGTTTACTTCTGATCAATAAATTATCAAAGAAGTGAGACCAGTTAATTATCCTTATTTTAAAAACAAGTTTTTTACAATAATGATGAAAATGATAATAATAATGATAATAATCGTAATGATGATCATAACAATATTAATGATAATGATTATAACTATAATAATGTAGATAATGATAATGATGAAGATGTATTCAACAGTAGGGATGATAATGATAATAATCATAATCGTAATAAAAATAGCAATATAAATAATAATAACATTTATGATGATAATTATAAAAATGACGATAATGTTAAAAATATGGTTGAAAATAAAAAAATTTATATTGATGATGTAGATAGTCATGATAATGATAAAGATAATGAAAAAAGCGATTTAAATATCAATGCTAATGATAATGACGATAATAATGAAACTAAAGAGAATAAAAATGAGAATAATATCAATTGTAATAAAAATGAAAATAAAAATAACTCTAATAATAAATGTTATAATGATAATATTAACGATAATGTGTATTATAATAAGAAAAATCATAATCCTGATGATAATAATGACGATATTAATAACAATAATGTTAATTGTGGTAACAATTAGAATAATAATAATGATAATGATGATCATAAAAATAATGATAATAATGATAATGGTGGTGAAGATGAAAATGATGATAGTAACAACGATAATATTAACTATAAGTATAATCATAATGACTACAATAATGATGATAATAGTTATGATGATGATGTTATTGGTGTTGATTATGATTATAATGATTAGAAAACTGATAATGATAAGGACGATAATGATAATGACAATTAGAATGATAATAATGAAGATAATAACGATGATGATAATAATAATGTAGATAATTTTAATAATGATAACGATAATGATAAATATAAAGATAATGACATTAATGATGACACTAATGATAATGATAAAGATAATGACGCTCATGATGATAATAATGACGTACATGATACTGATAATAATGATAATGATATTGATAATAATGTAGATATTAAAAATGATAATAATAATGATAATATTGATAATACAGGTGATGATAAGAAAAATGACAATGACAAAAATATTGATGATGTTAAGAATAATTATGATTTTGATGATGATAATGATAATGATAATGATGATGATCATGATGATGATGATGATGATGGTGATGATCATGAGGATCATAATCATGATGATGATGATGGTGATGAGAGAAAGATAATTATGGCAAAAATAATAATGTCGATGGTAACAATAAATTTAATGATAAAAAAATAACAATGCTTTTAACAATAATAATCAAGATAACAATAATAATAATGATGATCAAAATAATAATAGAAATAAGAGAAATAATAATACTTGAAAAAATAATAATAATGATGATAATCATAAAGATTATGATACCAATGATGATGGTGATGACGATAATGATGATAATGATAATAAAGACATAAATAATGATAAAGATAAGAATGAGTATAACGATAATAAAGAAAAAAATAATAATAAAAATGTTGAAATCAATGATGATAATATTAACGATAAAAAAAATCATATTGATGATAATAATTGAGTCAATAATAATAGTTATTATGATGACAAGAATAATAATGCATTAAACGATAACAATCGAGGTAATAGTAATGATAATGATAGTTACAACTATAACAATAATATAAATGACCCTAAAAGTTATGACAATGGATATATTAATAATAATGATGAGAATAAAAATTTTTATAATAAAAATAATAATTATGATTATGATAATAATGATAAATATCATGATTTCAATGATAATGATGATGATGATGATAATGATGATGATGATGATGATGATAATAAGAATTATGATGATAATGATAATAATGATGGTCATGATGATAATGATATAAATGATGATGACAAAGATGATACTAGTAATAATGTTTATGATAATGATGATGATATTAACAATAATAAAGATAATGAGAATGAAAATAATAATGTTTATAATAAAAGTAATTATAATAACAGAAATAATAATGCATTTAACTATAATAATCAAGGTAGTAGTAATGATGATGATGTTTATATTAAAAACAATGATATAAATGATAATTACACAGCTCCACAAAAAAAATCGAAAGTCTTAGTGCCAAGACCTGACATACCCTCCTACATGTAATCAACCACGCTGAATTTGAATCCGAGGTCAATTTTTCTCTTTTACGTCAGGATTTTTCATAACCTCAAAATTTAAGCCCAAAAACCCCATAACACATAAACCATTTAATGCTCGAGTATCTTAACCCAAGTAACGCTATAACCTTATAATTCGATCATCCCTAAACTCCATCAACCCCAAAACCCTAAAACCCAATGACCCCACAACCTCTAAACCAGATGAGTAACAGAGGTTTGAGTCTCTTGTGCTGAGATGTCTAGGTCAATGTTGTGTTTCTCCACGTATAGCGAATCTCCTGATTTGTCAGGCCCCTTAACTACATAATTATTTTAAACAATTACCGTATGACCCTGTTCACTTATAACCAACTAACCCATTAACTCTAAAACATAACCTCTAAGCCCGATCAGTAACAGAATTTTGAGTCTTCAGTGCTGCAATGTCTAAGTCATTGTTGTGTTTCTTGACGTATAGCGAATCTCCCAACTCGTCAGGCCATTTAACTACATGATTGCATAAAACAATAACTGTAGAATCCAATTCACTTATAACACTTTAGTTAAACAACCTCAAATCCCAAAGAGTAATAAGCGGGTACGACACTTACTACAGGAATGTAAGTTTGATGGACTGTTTGACAGCATCAATCTATTTAAGTTTATTTATTCTAATCATTAACTTTTGTCATGTTTGTGGACGTTACAAGTTTTTTTTGTTGCGTTGCGTCTCGTAGCTTTATACTCTGTTAAAGCCGAAGTACCCACTGTTACAGAGCTGCAGTCAATGGATGACGATACCTGCGGGCCTGCTTTCTCACCCTGACCAGCCGCCGGTACTGAGGATCCGACCCTCTGCATCGTAAATTTTTATTTGTTTTTAACATGATGGCATGAATGCCGTCATCCAGGGTCTCTGCTGGATCACGGAAAAACTCCGTTGCCCTTCGTCAACTACTTGGAGGTGCCCTGGATTGCAAACACAAAAAAGAAAATTTTTTATTCAGTGATACAAAAGATCCGTCTAACTCCTAATCTATGGCTTTATGTAGGTAAAGGGCTATAGAATTTATTAGGTTAAGGGGTTTTAGAGTTACTGATTCTTAAGCTCTATTGACAGTGTGATTTGGCGATATAAAAGTTTGAAACTTAATTTTCTCTTCTAGAAAGTGCATAAGCCTCTTTTTTACTTGTTTTTAGGGTTTTAGGGTTATAAGGTTGTAGGGTAACAGAGATACTGGGTTATATAGGGTCATGAGGATGTACAGTTCATATTTAAATAGTGATAAGGTTGCGGTGACTGACGACTTAAGAATTTGGGAGTTATTGGGCTAATTTCTCTGGTTTTTAGGGTTTAATGGTAATCACGTTTTAGGGTCAATAGGCTAGTCAGTTATAAGGTAATATGGTCATACAGTTAATGTTTTAAGCAATTAAGTAGTAAAGGGGCCTGACAAATGAGGAGATTCGCTATACGTGGAGAAACACAACATTGACCTAGACATCTCAGCACTAGAGACTCAAACCTCTGTTACTCATCTGGTTTAAAGATTGTAGGGTCATTGGATTTTAGGGTTTTAGGGTTAATGGAGCTTAGGGATGATCAAATTATAAGGTTATAGCGTTACTTGGGTTAAGATACTCGAGCATTAAATGGCTTATGTGTTATGGGGTTTTTGGGCTTGAATTTTGAGGTTATGAAAAATCCTGACGTAATAGAGTAAAATTAACCTCGGATTCCAATTAAGCGTGGTCGATTACATGTAGAAGGGTATGTCAGGTCTCTGCACTAAGACTTTCGTTTTTTTTGTGGAGCTGTAAATAGTAAGGAAGATGGAATTGATAATAATCATAATTATCATTGAAATAATAATAATAATAATAAAAACAATAATAAAAATACTTATAATAACAATAAAAATAATAATGATAATGATGATAATAATTTTAATGATTTTGATAATGATAATGACGATAATAATGATGATGGTACTAATAATATCAATAATAAAAATAAAAATAATAATGAAGAAAATGATGATAATGACGATGATGATTACGATCATGATGATGATGATTATGATAATAATGATGATAATGATGTTAATAATAGTAATGATGATGATAATGGAAATGATGATGATGATAATGATAATAATGATGATGATGATAATTACGATGATAATGTTGATGATAATTAACACGAGAAAATTCTTAGTAATAGCAAAAATATTTATAATAATAAAAACAATAATAATGAAGATATAAATAATAATAATAATAAAAGTAAGGTGAGTTACAATTTTGACAATAAAACTGATGCGAATGACAATAAAGGTAATATTAATAACTATAAAAATGACAATAGTAATAATAATAATAGTGAAGATGATTAAAGTTATAACAATGTTGATAATGATAGCACTTGTTATCAGTTTAATGTAGATAATTACAATTTAATCAAAAACTGTGACAATAATAATAGCACCATTTTAATAGTGATGTTGACAATGTTTATAATAAGAATGATAATAGTCATATTTACAATAATAATATTATTAATAAACTTGATAATTAAAAAAGTAAAATTAATAATAATAATAATAATGATAGAAGTAAAAATTCTAACAATGCCGTAAATATTAATTATAATAAACAAAATTATGATGATGATGATAACGATGGCAATAAATATAATAATTAAGATAGTAATAAAAATAATATAAGTGTTAATGAGCATAATGATAATAATAATGAATAAAGTTAAAAAAATTATGATGATAATGACGATGATGTTGATAATAATAACGATTAACGTAAAAATGTTCTAAGTAAGAAAAATAATAGAACCAATGATTAAAAAAATAATGATAATAATAAGAATAATTTTGACGATAATAATAAGGTTAGCAAATATAATACAAATAATCATTATACATATAACATTAAGGATAATATGAATAGTGATAATAATGACAATAATAATAATAAAGATAGTTAAGACGATCATTATAAGAATAATGATGATAATGACGATAATGGTAATGTTAGTGTAGATAATAATAATAAAATTGATGATGGTGACAATTATAATAGTGACAATTATGATAATAATGCTGACAATAATTATAGTAATGATGATGGTCATAATATTTTTTACAACAATATTATCAATAATCGGAATGATAATAGTAATAAAAATAATACCAATAATAATAAATGTAAAGATAATGATAATTCTGTCGATCTCAATAATGATAATAATAACATCCAAAATAATAATGATATTAATAATAATGATAATGAAGATAAATATAATAATCAAAATAGTCATAATAGTGCTATAAGTGATAGTAGGCATAATAGAAATAATGACCATGATATTAAAGGTAGTTATTATGATAATAATATAAGTGGTAATACTAGTTATGATGATAATGCGGATAATCATGATGATGATGATGATGATGATGATGAGAATGATGATAATGATAACAATGATGATAATAATGATGATGACAAAAATTATAATAGTAATGATAAAAATAATCTTGATAAAAATTAACATAGTAATAATGGAAGTAATATTAATGATATAAATACTAATGTATATGGTTTTAATGATGAAAAAAATAATAATAACACCACTGAGGTAAGGTAAGTAATAATGGTACGTTAAAAATCCTAATAATGACCATAAGAAAAGCAAAGATAATGATAATGGCGAAAATAGTTGAATGAGTTATAAAGAAAATGTGAATATTGACGATGATATAATCATTATTATCATAACTATTTTCACAATTATAAGTAATAATACTTATATTAATAATAAAAACTATCATATTAATAATAAGAAAAAAAAAATAATAACAACACTTAAAAGAAGGTCGGTAGAGATAGTATACGAAGAATAATAATAATGACGATAAAAAAGTTAAAATAATAATGATATTTGCAATTATAATGATAATGAAAAAAACTGTTCAAATAATTATAAAAATAGCGACAGTAATGAAGATAAAAATGTTAATAATAAAAATGATAATGATAAAATGATGATAAAAAAAATGATGATGGTGATAATAATAATGATAATAATGATGATGATGATGATGATGATGATGATGATGATGATGATGATGATAATGATGATGATGATGATGATGATGCTGATGATAATGATGATGATGATGATGATCATGATGATAATTTTAATAGTGATAATGATGATAATAATAATAATGACACTGATAACAATCATAATGATAAATAAAATAATAATAATCTAAGTAATGGAAATCATATAAATAATTAAAAATGTTATACTTATAATAAAAATAACAATAATAATAACAACACTGATAATAAGGTCAGTAATGATGGTACAAAAAAAAATAATAATGATGACTGTAAGAAAAGTAAAAATAATGATGATAATGGCAGCTATGATAATAATGACAAGAATGGGTTAAATAATTATATAAATTATAATAATAATGACGATATTTATAATGATAATAATAATGATCACGATGAAAATGATGATGATTGTAATGATGATAATGATAATGATGATAATGATGATGATAATAATAATAATGATGATGATGATGATAAAGATAAATATTATAATATTGATAGTCACAATACTACTATTAGTGATATAAAGCATAATAAAAATGATGACAATGATAATGAAGGTGAATTATTATGATGATTATATAAGTGGTGACTAAAATAATTATGATGCTGATGATGAAGATGATAAAAAAAATAATGGAAACGATAACTATTATCTTGATAAAAAATTACATAATGATAATGTAAGTTATAGAAATAATTTGAATAAAAATATATAGGATTCTGATAACGAAAATGAAAATAATAAGAACAACACTGATTATAAGATAAGTAGTAATGATACAGAAAACATGATAAAGCTGACCATAAAAAAAGCAAGGATAATAATGATAATGGCAATTATAATGATATCGACAAGAATGATTAAAATTATTATAAAAATAATTATAATAATTTCAAAAATAATAATAATGATAATAATAATAATGAAAGAAATAAGTATAATAGTAATAATGATGATAGTAATCATGATAATGATGATTATGATAATGATGATAATAATAATGATAACGATGATAGTAATCTTAGGAATAAATAACATTATAATAGTCTATGAAATAGAAATAACATTAATAATTGAAAATATTATACAGATAGTAAAAATCATCATAAAAATAACACTGATAATAAGGTTAGTAATGATGGTACAAAAGAAATAATAATGATGACAATGAAAAAAGTGAAAATAATGTTGATAACGGCAATTATGATGATTATTACAAGAATGGTTTAAATTATTATAAAAATAATTATAACAATTTAAAATTAATGATAGTGATAATAATAATAATAATAAAAGAAATAGGTATGATAACTTTGTTGATGGTGGTAATCATGATGATGATAATAATGATAATGATGATGATAATAATAGTGACGACGATGATAATAATCTTAAGAATAAATAATATAATAATGATCTAAGAAATAGAAATGACATTTATAATAAAAAATATCATGCAGATTAAAAAAAATCATAATTATAATAACAACACTGATAATAAGGTCAGTAGTAATGGTACGAAAAAAATAGTAACGATGACAATGAAAAAAGTAAAAATAATATTGATAATGGCAATTATTATGATAATGACAAGAATGGTTTGAATGACTATGCAAATAATGATAATAATCACGATAATAATGATGATGATAATTATGATGTTAATAAAAGTGGTAATGAACATTATAATGATGATGGTGATGATGACGATGATAATGATAATAATTGTGATGATCATGACAATGATTATGATGATGTTAATAGTAATGATATTGATGGTTATAATAATAATGATGATAATAATAATGATGAAAATAAGAATAATAGCAACCATTATAAAAGTAGAGTTAATGAAAGTGGTGGTTATTTTGATGATGATGATCATGACAGTTATGATGATGATGGTAATGATGATAATAATGATGGAGAAAAATATAAGTTACTGATAGTTACAATTGTCATTACATGTCATAAGTAATAATGATCGTGAAAGTTTTAATTGTGATGATGATGACGATGATTATAATAATGATATTGTTGATGATTTCAATGATACTAATGATAATTATAATAGGAATTATAATAATCGTAATGATGATGATCTTTATAATAATGATAATAAAAATAATAGTGACGAAAATAATGTCGTTAATAATAATATTGACGTAGAAGATGATAATAGTAAGAATAGAAATAATTATGATGATAATACTTGTAATTATTTTGTACACAATGATAATAATAATAAAAATATTGATAATTACTTTAACGGTGACAATAATACTTACGTTGCTTAAGAAACTCACAATATCAAAAATAAAGATATTAAGGATAATGTTGACGTTTGTAATATTAATGATGTCAGTAATTATTATAACGATGGTGATGATAATTAAAGTAATAATGATATATATTGATCATAATAATAATAGTCATTATTATGAGAACGATAAGGATAATGAGGATAATAATGGTTGTGATGATGATAATAATAATCATGAAAAGGGTTGATAGCAGAGGGCTGGATCCAGTGCCAACGAAGGTGCAGGATTATTGTTCAGCAATTTTATAGGTGCCTGGGATATCAGCACACAAAAACTAACTGTAGGGACCTGGATCGATCAGGACTCTGCTGAAGATGCGGTAAAGACAAACACAGAGCCAAGGACTGCAAGGCTGAACTACGATGTGTCCTATGCAGTGATCTCGCGCATGGAGAAAAGAGCACTAATCATGTGCCTCGATCTCTGGCGTGCAGGGCCTTTAGACATATCTTCGACAAAATAAAAAAAACCTGACATAATGCCCAGAGTTCTCCAAGAAAGCATGAACGATGCAATTGACGCAGATGCTCTTCTGCCACAAATATTATGTGAAAGAAGGGTAGACGTAGTACTCATGAGCAAGCAGTGCAGAAACTGTAAGCCACCTTAGTAGATTAGCAACGCAACAATCATGTCCTTAATGTCAGTTTCTGACCAGACAAAATCTGCCAAGATGTAGTCGGATTGTGAAGACATTTTGTTTGGTTGAAAAGTGAAGGCATCACGTATGTCAGCTGCTACTTCTCACCAAACACTAGTATCAAAGAATACAGAAAAAAAAATAACCTCGGATGCCTGCGACGAACTATTAGGGCCAGGCAGTCCTATATACGGCGGCAAGGCTATGACTGTTTGTCGTAAACGAAGGAAGGACCACGACTTTCCGAAGGCCGGGATTTGGCGAATCAATACCAAATATTACACTGGATTCGGAGAGCATTGTGCCCAAAGTGAGGAAATGGCAGGTAAATCGAAGACGAAAACGGCATCAATCACCAATATATCGTCTTCAAAGTCACGATTACAATAGATAAAGGAGGCATAGCACCCAAAGCAAAATGGAATGTTAAGAAGCTGGACACAGAACCACTAGCAGAAAAAGTTGAGAATGGCATTGCTGCTATCCAAAACGATAAACAAACCTAAATGCAGCAGAAGGAGTACAAAGGTCATTGAGGCTACCTTGCGACTCCTAAAAACCGCATGCGAGGCCTCCATGCCCAGAAAAAAAGGTGGAACAGCAAATGCTCAACTTACTGGTGGAACAAGAAAATTGCGGAATCGAGGTGCTTATGTCATAAACACAGACGCCTCTTTTAAGGGGCCAGAAACAGATCAAAGGCCAGATGAAGGCACTCCGAGTACCAGCTTGCAAAAAAGACGATGGGAGCTGCTTATTAAGAACAGCAAAAAGCAGTGCCAGCAGACTTTATGCTGGGAAGTAAGTAACGAACCCTGGGGCGAAGCATACCAGATAGTGATGAGAAAACTGTAAAGACTTGCACTTACTGCGGACAAAGACGGGGACACCATTAGACATATCGTGGATACGCTATTCCCGACGTATAAGAGCTCGAAGATCAAGCAGACTTAAAGCTCATAGAAGATGTACCTTTATTTACATGGGAGGAACTGGAGCTTGCAGCTGGATCGCTTAAAAATGAGAAAGCTCCTGGACCAGATGGTATACTGGCAGAAGTCATTAAGACAGTGGTGACAAAACATCCACTGCTGCTCTTAAACCTATACAATGCATGTTTAAGGAAGGGTTGTTCCCAACCCCCTGGAAAAACGCACGGCTGGTACTGATGGATAAAAGCAAGGGGGAGCCTAACTCTTCGTAATCTTTTAGGTTGTCATGCATGCTGGATACGCCTGAAAAGTTAAAAGAAAAGCTGCTTAAGGCCAGTCTTCTACAGGCCCTACAAAACGCGGGAGACTTACCCGACAGGCAGTACGGATTTAGAAAAGGAAGTTCTACCATAAGAGCAGTAGAAGAAGTAGTAAAAGCAGTTCAGAACACTCAAGACATATGCCATGAAGTGAGACCCTTCGTTTTTCTGGTGACCTTTGATGTAAAAAACGTTTTTAACTCAGCAAGATGAAAGGACATGCTTCACGCTCTGAAATACACATTCAGAACATCAGACTATCTCTTGAAAGTACTGAGAGATTATTTTAAGGATCGCTTGATGACCTATACGACAACAGAAAGCGAAACAAAGAAGAAAGTAACTGCAAGGGCATTTTAGGTGTCCGTACTTGGACCCGATCTCTGGAACGTGTCATACGATGGACTACTTCATCAGGAAATGCCAGAGGCAATGTTCTTGGTAGGATACGCGGATGATGCTGCTGTGGTGATCATTGAACGCACTATGAAACTTGTACAGATACGTCTTAACCAGATTATCTGGAGAGTGGCTTCATGGATGAAGAACCACGAACTCGAAGTTGCAGCAGGGAAGACGGAGATGGTACTATTGACGTGAAAAGAGATAGATACCATCATCCCCCTAAAGGTACAATATGAAGAAGTAATGACGAAGGATGCCATAAAATACTTAGGGGTGATGCTGGATAAAAAGCTTACGTTTTGGAGCAGCATTGCTTACTTTAGGCAAGCAGCAGACAAGGCGGCAGCAAGAGTATCGGCATTAAACCGAATCATGCCGAACGTTAGAGGTCCAAAGCCTGCAAAATCCAGGATCCTTATGTGTACGGCCCAGTCTCTTGATTTGTACGGGGCTGAGATACGGGAAAATAAAAACAACATCGAAAACAAGAGAATGAAAATTGGCTAAGTTCAAATAACAGGAGCCTTGAGGATAGCCTGCGCCTATCGCACAGTCTTAGAGTCTGCGATAATGGTGATAGTGGGCGTAATCCTCATCGACCTTCTTGAGAGAGAAAGACAATTAGAGCACTTTACGGAGCCAGACCCAGGGAGAATAAAGGCCCAGAAAATTGCTCGGCAAATCACCTAGAAATGCTGGCAACATAGATGGCAAGAGAAAACTAAAGTTAAATGGACGAAACGTCTAATAAAAGATATGAATGATTGGACTGAGGATGAGTTTTTTGGAGTAAGGATGAGTTTGATGATAATAATAATGAGGATTATGACGGTAACTATTATTTTAATGTTGATAATAGTTTTGGTAATGCTGATGATGACAGTGGTGGTTGTTCTTATGATGGTTTTGAAGTTGTAGCCTATTTTATTTATAAACTTGACTATTTAAGCTGTCATAATAATTATGAGGTTTATGACATCGTGTTTATTGTTTAAGTTCTTACTGATTGTCATGATAGTATATTGGTATTTTAATTGTGAGGACAGGACTGTTGCATTTCTGTTTGATTTTAAGAAATATAATGCTTCTATTTTGTGGCTTGTTTTTTTTTTTTACTCTGATACTTAATGTGCATTATTTTTTTTTTTAATCTAAATTTAATCATTTTTAAACAAATATTCTTTTTACTTCAAAAAACTCACGTTTTAATTTTTTTTTTTCAAATTGTTAGACTTATAAATTAAAGTTTTATTTTTAATCAAAGAATATAAACTACATTATAATAATATTGTTTCAAGCTTAAGGACGTTGTTGTTGTGTTATTAGGATAACATGTCATTTTGTTGACAGTTCAGACATCTTCCCTCATGATAAACTTTGTGTGATATCATTTGTATGGTTTGCTGTAACACTTTAAATTACCTATAAATTAAATCTTAAATTTTTGTTTACTTGGATTATTATTTTTTGTCATTAAAAAGAAAGACAATACTTTACATCAATGATTTAGAAAGTTTTAGTGGTTGCTGTTTGTTCATTACCTTGTAGTTACAATCTGTTTTGTTAATTTATACGTCTTGTAGCTAAGCAGTCGTTGGAATAACATAATAATTAATTGGACTGTTTTCAGGTATTTCATTATGGCTTATTGGAAAAAGTGGATTTTTCTTATGTACAGCTACAGTTCTAGAAATGCTTCTTTTTTCTGCGCTTATAAGTGCAGTTGATCCTGTTGCTGTTCTTGCCGTTTTCGAAGAAATTCACGTGAACGAAGTGCTCTACATAGTTGTTTTTGGAGAAAGTCTTCTTAATGACGCGGTTACAGTGGTACGTATGCATACATACGGGCACGTTCATTTGTGCTCGTTTTTGCCTATACTTATTGCCGTAATTTATTTAGAATACTGTTGACTTGACAGTTTGTGATTAAGTAGATCTTAATATTTAGTAGGGTAACAAAATATATTCTGAATATTACATTCGATTTATGGTATATAGAAACATACGATTAATTCTGGTATTTACGAGTTGCCAGACTTTAACTCAAAAGTATAAGTCCTTAACGTATTGTTAAGTGTATTTATTCATTGCAAAATTAAGCTTGATGATATATTTTTTTACTAATCAGATTATAAGAACTTAATAAATGTATGCTTAGACATATGAAACAAAGAACAAAAAAAATTTGAAATGAAACGTAGATGGAAAACGTTATACTTACTGAGTCTTGCCTAACATGATAATACCTATCTCACTAAGATTTTTTCACAAGATTATTATTAAATACACACATTATGTCAACTATAGCACATTTTTTATTTTACTGCAAGCGTTAAATTTATACTTGGCACTAATAAAAAAGGTAAAAAAAGATTATAAATCATAGGAAGAACATGTAAGGAACTTGTTT
Organism: Copidosoma floridanum; assembly: GCF_036245765.1. Lineage (NCBI taxonomy): Eukaryota > Metazoa > Arthropoda > Insecta > Hymenoptera > Encyrtidae > Copidosoma > Copidosoma floridanum. Next base: position 18,401,182 of record NW_028321897.1, on the reverse strand, counting down.
CGTTCTTGACCACTTGCTGAACTCTTTAGCATGACGTGCTAATGATCTTAGCCGTAGACAAACGCAACAAATACTTGCACTTTAACGCAGATATACAGTATGCAATGGCGAGATTGAGAGGTAGAAGATAGGATAATACTGGGAAGCCTACGTAGGCTTGTATTATTAAACTTTATGAATTCGGTGTCTCTTTTTTGATCAGTCTATCGCAAGTATCAGTCGTATTCGTCTATGGCAAATATCACTAGCACGTCATACTGAACAGTTCAGCAAGTGGTAGGGAACGGAGTGAGTTTACTACCACTGTTTTTTTTTCTTTTTTATTTCTATCTATTAGTACCGAGTATAATTTTATAAATTGTAGAAAAATTATACTTGTGTCGTAGTATGCACTGTGTGTACTTAATGATAATCTCGTTAAAAATTTTAATGGGCTTCGTAATATCATGCAAGACAAAACTTAGTGATTATTAAATTCTCTATCTACGTTTCATTCAATAGATTACCATATCAAGAAATAGACACCAAAATCACTAAATGTGAAAATCGTTTATCTGTCATAACAAAAAATTAGGTCATCATAATTTATGTTTTTCAAGTTTTCGGTTTTTTTTTTTTTAATTAAAGATATTAACTACAGCAAGCTTAAAAATACATGAAAAATGTTTAATTGCTACTGTTTATCCTGCTTTTTGTAGCGTGTAAGAAAGTACGCTTATACGTTAATCAAACGTTACTATTATTAAATTCATTTCATAAGTTCTGGAACGTATTGAAACATATTCTTATTCACATTAATAAGCATAGATAGTATTCTCTTCATTATAGGAGAGCTTTTTATTAGTTCTTGAGTATGGTACTACATATCCTTTCTGTTTAGTATCGATCATAGATGATTTGACCACTAAATACCAAAAAAAAAAATGTTTTCAATAGAAAGTGAAACTGTAGTATACTTTAAGATACATAATAATTTAAAAAACGTATACCTTTTTTGTACTGGTACTAGTGCATTTTTTAAGCTAAGCGATGAATTTATAAAACGAAAATCATTCCAAATTTTCGAAAGTTTTCGTGGTAAAACTCTACGTATTATATTTATTTTTCTTCCAGGCTCGAGAACATAGATAATTTTAAATCAAAACCAGCAAAATACACTATTATTACTGCATCAGAATCATTTTCTTATAACTGCTCTTTGTACTGTCAGAATCGTTACTTTAGCAGCTTAAAGAGAAGTTGTGCTTGTACTTGATACTTTCGTTGTAAAAAAGTAGTCGTGCACACAGTAGTTGTACTTGAAAATAAATTGTAAATGTTAGTTTTTTAAGCACTAATTTCTTAAAAAATCCTATTATTCTAAGCTTGTATTCTTTTTTTAATACGTATTTATATTTTGTAAGCTTATGTTACACACTGACGCCGTTGGTCCAGGAGATTAAGTACTGCGTAACTATTGTAGACCAATTCATTCGATGGCCAATGGCTATCCCACTGGCAGACATGAGAGCAGAGACTGTCCTGAAGGCCTTCCAAGACAACAACATCAGCTTGTTCGACACCCCACTGTTAATAACATTAGGCAGGGTGGCACAGTTCGAATCCGAGTTGCTCAACAAACTGGCAAAATCCTTCGGAGCGAAACTCATACATACTGTGGCCTACCCAATCAAACGGCATGGCAGCGTTGCGTTGTTCAAGCGGATGAATCGAGTTTCGTGAGGAGCCTACGACAGCTTTTTCGGCAAATTTTCCCAGTCCTGGCGTCTAGACATGCCACAAATCGTCCTTTTGTCTTCAGGGACTTACAGACATGCACAATCGTATTCAAAAAAGTGGACCGTATAAGAAAACCTTTGGAGCCGCCGTATACGGGCCCACACCGAGTAATCCGAAGAACAGACCAAAACAGACCAAAGGACAGTCATCATAGATGAAAATGGTCAAGAAAAAGTGGTATCAATTGACCAGCTGAAGCCAGCATATTTAGAGTTGGAGGAGTTGACACATACTAAACAATTAGAAGCTAATGAAGAGCAGTCGTCGCTTCCCAACCACCTACAGGCACACAAGGAGAAGCAGCCGCTTTCAACCCCAGCTGTTACTCAAGTCAAAGAGAGATCAGTGATTCTCCAGGGTATTCCTACTACTACCGAATCCGCTTCAGCTACGCATCTCAAGCCAAAGTGCCATATAACTTCACCAGCACAGGATGCACTAGTCACTGGAGGGAGGATAGCTGTGGCAACGCCACCAGAGCCACCGACTTCGTGCCACCAACGTAAGCAGTAGCTGGTGCCTCGGTAGATGTTTTGAGAAGTTCTATCTCTGTCAATCCTCCGTGGTAGGCGATCTGAGTGCCGTGCTTGATCACTGTGGTACGGGAGACATCTGTTACCACTCTCGGGTATTGGTGGGCTCACCGTGGCACCAGAGCTGAGGGAGAGGAGACTACCGACTTTAGAAGAGTTCCCTTTCGGCCGCCAAGCAATCAACAGCTACCACACGAGGCCAAGGAAAAAGAAACAGCATGGTGAGAAAGTGAAAGACTTTGACTCTTAGTGCTGATATGCCTTTTTAATTGCGTATTTTAATTAATATATTATCAACTCTGTTTCACGTGTAAAGCTTACAAGAATCGATTTTTATACGGAACCTTGTACTTTTATATTTACATTATATTATACCAGTTTTAAGCAAGATGTTTGCCCTTTTTTGCCCTCATTTATTCTCCCTCTCACTCCTGCACAAAAACGTGACCCATACGTGGCAAAAGTGGTAACCCTCGACAGTGAAAAAAAAGTGTAATTTGACGCCATTTTGTGAAACGATCCAAAAGTCGCAGTCTGTGCAGTGCGAGTGTATACACAGTGCGAAATAGTTCTAAGCGAGCATTCTCGATCGTAGACATTCGTTTTTGTTCCTGGGCAAAAACATTTTTTCTTTTTCTTCACGCAACTGAGAGAGCATAACTTTACGCGAATATTATTCCACGTAAGCAGCAAGGCCTAAAAGAAAAAAAAATGGAGACTTGTAGCGGAGTGAGGGCCCGGGAAAAAGGGCAACAACAGCCACCCGAAGGTCCGCCACCTGCAGGAGCCAAGACACGAAACAGGAGCGTACCTACATTGAGCACAACCCAGCGCACACGCAAAGCAACATTGCAAGGAGGGAAACTTTTTAGCAATGTCACAGTGCAAGTTCGCGATGGAGCTCATACTCCATCGCTAAAAGGGTAAGTGCTAGAGGCATCCCCCAGCGACGATACGAGCCCGCTGCAAGGGTTCTCAACACAGGCGTTCCCGAGGACTCCACAAAAGGTACCCATTAAAGACGGTAAAGCCCAGGGCGAGGTTGAAAGCTCGCTCCCACCCCCGCCACCACCGCCACCTCAGCCATTGCCACCATCAAATTCGTGCGTTCCCGCTACAGCGAACACCGAAGAAAAGGTGGGTGACATGAGCGCGTGAAATCAATTGCCACCATTTTGGCATGAACGGCTGAATCTATGGTTTATTCAAGCAGAGGCAATATTCTCGATCAATAACATTACAGACGATACCACAAAATTCTACCAAGTACTCGGAGCCCTCGATAATGTGACTATTAAAAAAGGAACGGACGTTTTGATGGATCCTCCAGCAGTGGATACATACAAATCGCTGAAAGACACTATTCTTAAGCGGACGGCAGCGTCAGAGGAGAAAAAACTGCACAGTCTGCTGAGAGATCTCGAGTTGGGGAAGTCGGTCATTGCAGTTCAGCACAAGTGACTCCCAGATGCTGTTCCAGTGCTTGGCCTCCCTAGAGGCCGCGATCATTCAGATGTCCTGCCGCAACAGCACCAACAATAACAACAACAGAAACGCAAATGACGGCCAGGCCAATCGATCAGGCCGATCACAGCAGCAAGGGCGTTCTCGCACCAGGTCAGTGTCCAGACAGCGCAATTAAGCGTCCCAGCAGAAATACAGGCTATGCTGGTACCATTACAAATTTGGCGAAAACGCACATAACTGCATTCCACCAAGCGCTATCTTGGAGGACTGAAAGAACAGTCAGGAAAACTAAGCCCGCCTCTAGCGCAGACGGCAGAGGTAAATGCCCATATTGAAGTCTGTCTGCACCTGGGTGATTTTTACATGCACACCAGATTCCTCGTGGGTACGGGTTCTGTCATGTCCTTGCTTCCATTGCCTCGACCCACCAAGTATTAACAACAACAACAGATGATCCTGTATACAGCGAATGCTACCCCAATACCGACGTTTGGGAAGCAACAACTGACACTTAACCTCGGATTGCGGTGTGACCTCATCTGTGAGGTTATTGTAGCCAACGTCCCGCATGCCATCTTGGGAGTGAATTTTTTGGCTAACACGGACTAGTGGTGGATCTTAAGAACGGCTGCCTCGTCGACCCCCTAACCAGCTTGACTGCCACCGGTGCTCTTGGAGATGCAGCCCTGCACACAGTCTCAACAGTCCAGCCTCCACGCCCGCAAGAGGACGCTCACCCACGAGAGTATACAGCACTTTTGGAGGAACTTGAGGATATTTTCAGGCCTAATACCAGACCGATCCAGACGCCCAACCTCTCGGTCAGGCACATTATCACCACATCGGGCTCACTAGTATTTGAGCGGCCTCGGCGTCTCATCGGGGAGAAATTGACGGCAGCAAAGAAAGCGTTCTATAACCTGCTTAAAAAAGGGATCATGAGACCATCAGCTAGTCAGACATGGGCTAGTAGGCAAGCCTATTTAAGCAATGGGCTAACAGGACTGCCTGTTTTGTCCTCTAAAGATTTTTTTTTTTTTTACCGTACTCATGTCATGCAGCTCTGGTGAAGACAATAAGTTAATAATACCGTGAGGTGTTCCTGAGAGGTCAACTAATGGTCTAGGCTGTGGCGATTCCTTGAATTAAAACAAAACAAAATTCTTTATCAAAATCAATATTCTAATTTAATCCTTTATACTACTTACCGAAAAAGCATGTAACATCTAATGGTGTTTCCAATCGTCCAAACATACTTAGCTCTGTAAGCTGTCTTGCTCCTAGCAATGTGTCCTCGTTGAGAAGTGCTTCTTCTACCGAAACGATGTTATTTAGGTGTGGAGAGCATGTTAAAAAGTGACCCTCTAAGTCTGAAACAAAAAAAAAGCTTACATTTTTATTCATCTTAAAAATTTCCATTTTATCTTTAAATCTAAGATCTTATTTTAATAAATAAGCTTACCAAAAAACGTGATTTCTTGCAGTGGCAATGTAGATGACTGAGCCGGTTTTTCAATATGAGCACGCATATTAAATTCTTCTGTGTATAGGTCTGAGGGCGATGATGGCGATGAATCTAAATCATCGTTGAAACCTCGTTTAAATACCTCATTTAAATCCTGCTCGAATATTTCGTATGCTAGAGGTTGATCCTCTTCATCCTTTAAATCCTGCACAAATTCCTTGGACACTAAACCCTCCAAATTTTCCCATTCTAGCACTTCAATGTCACTTGAAAATCCTTCACTTACAGGAGCCATTTTAACAGACAAGATATCTACTGTTTAACTGGAGTGTGACTGATATTTTCAACTAACTGTTTTCGACTAACTATTTTGAAGCACAACTTCCCTTTTACAGACTTCGGTACTGCTACTCCAACAATTCACCCCTTCTCCATTTATTTTCTCATGCGCAGTATAAAAAACTCAAAGTTGATTGGTGGAAATTTTGCCAAACCCCCTCCCTTAAATTTTCACCCACACGGTATGAGAATTCAATATCCTTAGAGATGGAAATTTGTATCTTGTACTGAGCTAACCAGAGAACTAGAAAAGGACATAGTTATTCCTCCCCCTTTCCATATGCACATCAAAGGTCTGTGGTTGGGAAGAATTATCCCCTCTTCATAGCATCAAATACTTTAAACCAATAGGAAAATTAGAAAAAGACAAATATTTTCTCCTACTCATTCCATCATATGCAAAATCTTCAACGTATGGAAAGTGGCTTTCCTCTTCCTCTTCTGCCATAGTCTTAAAGAGCAATTGCTTGACCTTCGCCACGTGCTTCAGTTATATTTTTAACATCAGCGACAGCAGCCGAGGAGAGAAAGAAGTTACACTTCAGGATACTTCGTACAACGCATCAACCAACGCTCTCAAGTGTGAAGTTATTTTGTAAAATCTTTATAATTTTATTCTTTTAAAAAAATAGAATATGTAATTTTTTTTTTCTTAAGACCTATTAACAACGTCATGAATTCAAAATTTTTAAAAAAGTTTCTCACTTTTCTATAAATAGCAGTTTAATTAAATCTTTTAAGTTTCTATACTCCTCCTTTTCCTACAACAATGTGGTTGCAAGCTATTTGACTCAAGATGCAGAAATGATGTCTAGACGCAGAAATGATGTCACGAGTTCAATTTCTTTCAACTACTTGTCTTCTTTCTATTCTCTACCTTTACTTGTAACATTAAGGAAACATTAAAAAAATCTTTTTATTCGGCTCAAGACGCAGAAATAATGTCTAGACGCAGAAATGATGTCATGAGTTCTTTATTTCTCTTAATTAGTTAACTTCTTTTTATTCTTCACCTTTATTTATTTTTTTAGTATTTTAAAAAGCATTTACAAAACAAAAATTTTTTTCAGCATTAAAATGGTGAAAAAGACAAGAAAGGGTGATATCAGAAGATATCAAGAACGTCTGACTTTTCGTGCCTTAGGACGCAACGTAGAAAATTTAAAAAAGCAGCTCGAAGATGATGATTTTCCAGAAGTAGCAGCACCACCAGAACATTCCCCAGCTGTAATCATGGATCCTCTTCCAGATATACCTTCCACACTACTCAAGGATCCTCTTCCAGAAGTAGTAGTAGTGTCAACAAAGCAACCCATTGCAGCAGAAATACCAACAGAAGTTGAAATATTCAACTTATCAATATCCACAGCAGTAACAGGTACTTTTTATTATTATTTTTTTTTTGTTTCTCAACATGTTGTAATACATAAAATTAACTTATTTTGTACTCAATTGTTTTAGATATGCCAATGCAATTCGATAATCAATTGCAACTTTCGCCATCATCATCATGGTGGCTCTCTTAGCAGGATTGGAGTAGATTAATTGACTTGGTCGAAAACAGTGATTTCAGTAGACCTCCATCACCCTTACTGCCGATAGCAGCAGCAAGTGTAGTTGTAGAAAATGCAACACCTATACCACTTGCGTCAATGCAACCGCCACTACCACAACAACAGCAGCAGCAGATTTCATCGCCATTACCGTTGCCTGAAAATCATGAGGTATGGTCTCAAGAAAGTCAAAATATACTTATGATGCGAGTTCGAATGTCATTGGAAAAAGAAGAAATAAAACTTCTAGATAAAGAACGAAAAAAAATTATTCGTGGAAGAAAAAAAAAGATTGAAAAAATACAGAAGCAGGAGGCTTTGGCAAAAAAAAAAGAAATGAAGGTGATTGAAAAAACAAAAGAAAATAAATGCAGATTCATTAAAAACTTTTACTCAAAAAAAATAAAAAAAATAAATAGACGAAAAAATTCAATACCACAAAAATGTATAACTATTAAATGACGTACTCTGAGAAAATTTTTGTAATCGAATAAAACTTACTTATAAAAAATACTTTTTTATGTTTTCGTAGAAATTAGAACCTATAATTTTTAGTTCTAGGTTATCTAGATTTTTTTTAAACAGTTTTTGAATGATTAAAATTATTTAATACATGTTTAAAAAAATTGAACTCGTTATTTATAAATTCAAAATCCCCCCCCCCCACCCATGGGCTGATTTCTAAGGATATTTAGGGGTAGAAGTCACCGAATCAGCTCACTTTTGTGCTGTTGCTTAAGTAGTTAACTTCTTGCTAGCCATGGCTTCGGTTCAATATTTGAAAGATGTGGCTCACTGCATCTGGCAATCGTTTCAACAAACGATTAATAGCGAAGTCGATGCGAGCCACATTCAAAGACTAATAGACACATGTCTTACAACTATTATGGATAGCGATATTTTAAGTTTAAGAAATAATTTGACAACATCGGAAAAACAAAAATTAATATCTGCAGCTGCATTTTTAAAAACTGTTTTTGCAACTGCTTTATGATTATTTGGAGGTAACAGACTCGAAAAAATATTTGTGAACGAACCATTTGTTTTTGAATTAGATAGTGAACAAAAGCCTAAAGTTTTTGCATCTGAAAGTGGTCAAGAAGGTGTGTCGGATTTAGACAAGACATTTAGAAATTAAGACATTGTATGTGTTCAAGGTAAAGGTGTAGCAACATCTTCAGATCATGAAAATGCTGCTGCAGTTAGTCTTGATTATGTTAACAGCGCATTTGAAAATCGTATTACGACAACTTTAAAAGTTAATCTTTAACACTTGGATCTGAAAAAGTTTCTCAAAGATGCTGAACAAAAATTTATTCAACGAATCCAACGATCTCTTGAAAAACATACTGCATTAAAAGTAAATACCATATATTTACTGCTGAATATGTCATAATTAAAGATAACATCAAAAATATTGATTTAAAATACTTTAATACAAAATCACAGCCCATTTACCAGATCACTAATGTACAAAAGTGGTTTGATATAAACGTACGACAGTTAATTGAGAAAAAAATGGATGATCTTCAAGATAAGGAATCTGGATGGTCTCTGCACTCGATTTTAAATTTGGTAGTTAATATGAATTAACTAAATCCTATGCAAGGTAGTTCCTTTATAGACTTACCAGACTACATAAAAAAAAAATGCTCGTGTAAATGTAGTAAACAAACACGACTAATGCTTTAAATGGGCTGTTTTATCAGCTCTGCATCCAGTAAGCAGAAATCGAAATCGTGTCTCTAACTATATTAAATATGAAAATGAGTTAAATTTTGATGGTATTGAATTTCCACTTATCCCGAAGAAAATCGTAAGGTTTTAATATCAAAACAATATTTCAATCAATTTATATTTTTTTTAAAAAAAAGGGTCATACATTTGATATTTTCCCTAATCATTTAACTGCAAAAAAAAAGAAAAACATGAAAATCTTTTACTTGTCGAAAACTTCTATACAGATGATGAAGAATGTAACAATAATAAATGCGACTCCGTCGTAGAGTACAAATATCATTATGTGTGGATAAAAAATTTATCGCGTTTAATACGAAAACAGTTATCTGAGCATCAACATGCAGCAAATATGTGTGATCGTTGCTTTCACTATTTTTGGTCCAAGCAAAAGTTAGAAGCTCATGAAGTTGATTTCAAACATTTAAATAAGTATAAAATTACACTGCCTGATAGGGAGAAAAATGAGCATCTTGAATTTAAAAATCTTACGTTTAAGAACCGTGTACCTTTTGTTGTATATGCAGACTTCGAATGTTTGTTGGTACCTGTCAATGATGTTTGCGTCTATCAAAGACATAAAGCATATAGCATTGGTTATTTTCTCAAATGTTGTTATGATGATAGAAAATCAGAATAGAAAAGTTTTAGACAAAGTGAAGAAAATGATGATGAAACACCTGCTCAATGGTTTGTTAAGGCTCTTCATTCTTTAGCAATAAAATTAGAACATTTGTACAAAAATCCTCTTAAAATGATCTACTTCACATCTGAAGAACAAATTAAATTTGACGAAGCCATTCTACGTCGTATTTGCAACCAACCTTTTAGTTCAAATGATATTAAAGTCAGAGATCACTGTCATCTTACTGGAAAGTAAGTATCATTTTATTCAACTTGGAATTTTTTTTTTTTTTTTTTAATAATCATGATTAATTTGAAAAAATTACTTTTTAGATATCGTGGTCCAGCACACAATAAGTGTAATATTAATTATCAAGACTCAAGAACAATACCTGTAGTTTTCTATAACCTAAGTGGATTCGCATTTATTTATGAAAGAACTTGCAAAGTGCTTTCCAGGAAGAATTCAACTTTTACCGCAGACCAAAGAAAAATATATTTTGTTTACGATTCACTTGACAAATCACCTTTTTTTTAAACTCATCAACAAGTGGGAGGGGCGATATGGTGCAGAGACGTACCGCACGACCGAATTTCCACAGCTGTGACATATTTGATGAGCAGCTTGTAGCTATATAAGTACTTCGTACAGATGTCTGTATAAAAAAACCAATATATGTTGGGTTGAGTGTCTCAGATTTATCAAAAACACTTGTATGCGAATTTCATTATGATTTTATAAAAAATAAAATAGGAGACCGATGCAAACTTTTGTACAGAGACACTGATAGTCTTGTGTATGAAATAACAATTAAAAATATTTATAATATAATGTGTGAAAATATTGAGAAATTTGATACTCCAGACTGTATCATTTGAATAACGAGTTTCATTTGCCTCTGGTTAATAAAAAAATTGTTGGTTTAATGAAGGATAAATGTAATGGAAAAATCATGTAGGAATTTGTAGGACTACAAAGCAAAATGTACAGTGTAAAAGTTCAAGATCAAAATCCATTAAAGAAGGCCAAAGGTGTTAAAAGTTCGGTTGTGAAGACTACAATAACTTTTGACGATTATATAACATGTTTGTGTGAAAACACTGGTATGACACGAGAGCAAAAAAATATAAGATCGCATCATCATCAGCTTTTTACTGAAAAACAGACGAAAATTGCACTAAGTGCTCATGATGACAAACAATTTTTGCAACCTGGTTGTACAGATACCCTACCATGGGGTCATTACAGCATACTGGGAGAAGAATCATCCAATAAGAGGGAAGGATCGATAGAGGGGGTAGCCAATCAGGTAGCAGAAGCTGCAAGGGCTTTTACTGTATTGAATCCCTCAAAAATAGACCGAACACTAGCAGATGAGCATACAGTGGAGGGGTTGGTGCTATATAAGGAGTTGTCTCAACCAGGCAAGCTCATTCTACACTCCAGCAGAGGTTTCAGTAAGGTTGAACTTGATCAACAGAAGCTGACATCACCTTCAAGTAAACCACCGAGTAAGAAATCTAAATATAGTCAAGGTGATATTTTTTTTTTTAATAGTAAATATTTGTGCATATTTACTTAGCATATGTTATGTATGAATATTTGATGCTAAGTTCCATATTTTTTATTTTGTTAAAGATGGATCTTGCAGCACTCAACAAAATCGCTGACAGTAATTTTCTTCCCACGAAAAAACTTTCCGAATTGATGCCTAATCAAAACTACATGGTGTCAAAACTAAGAAAAGTGTGTACTAAATTTGGACCTTAGATAGTTGCAGAACTTGACGATGAATTTCAAATTTTTCTGCAGACAAAAAAATGCTCAGCTCTATTCAAAAACAAAAAATTTTAAATGAATTGTTGGAGGCTGCAAATAATTTTAAATTATTTATAGTGTACAACGAAAAACACATCATATTTTCTTATGCATAACGTATAAAATGTGAAAAAATAAATTACAATTTGTCCCAAAAAATTTGAGTATTTATTTAAAATATTCTTACTACGTGATATTTTCAATATGACTTGAAACATATAAGAATCTTATACTTTTTTTAATTAACGTAATTAAAAAAAAAAAATCTTATTTATTCGTCCAACTATTGTGAGTACTGTCAAAACCCAATCATTTGACAAAAACTTGATTGCCACGTCTTCGAAGAACCTTCTCTATGAGGTATATATATACATCAGGATGCATTGTTTTCTGCAGTTCTTATTCGTAGAAAACTCCAGAAATAGGTTGATCTTAATAATCATTGAGGTGATACGTTATTGGGTTTGTTGCTGCTACTCGCGTGATGGTAAATATTTCCGTCGACCAATTTGGCGTGTTTGTTTGGTTTTGCTTACTCGTACTTTATCACCAATTTTGAATTTAGGCTTAAAAATTGCCTTGCAAACTAAATTTTTTCCACATCAAATCTTTTAAAGTACGATTGAATCGCTTGCAAAAAGACGCTTTCAGATTGCTGTACGTTGACAGCGCTCGGAGACAGAATATTTTTTCCGAGGATGCAAGGTTTAAGTTGGTAGCACCTTGCATCCAGCACTCTCAAAAGTAACTGCCAAACTTGCGGGAAATTCAAATTGGCTATATGAAGCAAAACGCAAAACCCCAGATAACTCAACAACATTTCATACACCATAACTCGATAAATTAATCCTAAGCTATTTAACCCAAGAAGCCAACGCGCCTAAAAGCAGTACCACAAGCTTTAATGATTAAAAAAATACAATAAACAATAACGCAAGCGCCAATCCTCACACAACCCGGGGCGCTTACTGGCCGCTTTGTTTATTAATTAAAAAAAATAAAATAACACAAGCACCAATCACCACACAACCCGGAGCGCTTACTGGTTGCTTTGTTAATTAAAATAATAAATAAAATAACACAAGCACCAATCACCACACAACCCGGAGCGCTTACCGGCCGCTTTGTTTTTTAATGTAATAACTAAAATAACACAAGCGTCAATCCCCACACAACCCGGAGCGCTTACTAGTTGCTTTGTTTTTTAATGTAATAACTAAAATAACACAAGCGTCAATCCCCACACAACCCGGAGCGCTTACTAGTTGCTTTGTTAATTAAAATAATAAATAAAATATTACAAGCGCCAATCCCCACACAACCCGGGGTGCTTACTGGCCGCTTTGTGTTTTAATTAAAAAAAATAAAATAACATTCCGGAATGTTATTCCTTATTTTATTTATTCAATTAAAAAACAAAGCAGCCAGTAAGTGCCCCGGGTTGTGTGAGGATTGGCGCTTGCGTTATTGTTTATTGTATTTTTTTAATCATTAAAGCTTGTGGTACTGCTTTTAGGCGCGTTGGGTTATTGGGTTAAATAGCTTAGGATTAATTTATCGAGTTATGGTGTATGAAATGTTGTCGAGTTATATGGGGTCTTGCGTTTTGCTTCATATAGCCAATTTGAATTTCCCGCAAGTTTGGCAGTTACTTTTGAGAGTGCTGGATGCAAGGTGCTACCAACTTAAACCTTGCATCCTCGGAAAAAATATTCTGTCTCCGAGCGCTGTACGTTGAGTATAAATTTATTTTATATTCCTGCATGAGGTTTTGGAAGTTTGCATTATAGGATTCTTTGCCACGATCAGTTTGCATGTTCACGAGCACCCATTCTTTTTTCACTATCGAAGGCATTGCTGCAGATAATTTTAATTTACTTTCGTATGTCATGTTTAAAAAATTAATACAGACGTTTACAAAATCTTTAAAAAGTTTTTTCTACAACACCTTTTAAATTTAGAGCAATGGTCAAATCTCTAAAAGAAAGTTAAATAGACCTGAAAAAACAATTTTGATGTGTTATCTAAAGGAAAACTACATAATCGAGGCGTTTAAATAGAGAGAGGTGGCACTATGCACAAACATACCTTTCATTTTCTTGTTTTTATAAAAAAAATAAGTCAAAAATAATCTTTATTTAGAATAGCATGTTTAGAAAATTTATAGGGACGTTAACACAGTGTAAAGGTGCTTAAATTTTTGTAACACGGATTTAGACAAACAATCGTAAAATTAAAAAAAAAATGAATGTCATCACTAAAAACAAAAGCCTTATCCTATAAATCCTATTTAAAAATTTATTTATTTTTTATTCTCTATCATATGTTATAAGAATAATTTCCACATAACCGAAGTTTATATTCTTATTGTGAGTTATGAGGTACGTAGAAAACAGTGAAGCAAGGATACATTTTAACAATAAATAATAAACAGTTATACACAAAGAGTTTAGTAAAAAATTTGAATCAACAATGGATTACAGCTTTGTCTGTTTTTTTTCTAATCTCCATTAGATAAATTCAGTTTTATCGTAGCTGAAATTTAAAAAAAATTTATTTGTCTCGTAAAAACATTTCAACAATAATTGATCTATTAAATGTCATATCAAATGCACAAGTTAAATATCACACACATATAGAGATCAAAAGTAAAGTTAGTCTCAGATCTCACGTATATAGGCACCTGAGGTGAAGCCAAGGGTGATAATTAATGTAAGATCAGAGGCTTCGTTACTTTATTTCACAGGGTGAATACAACTTTTTACCAATGTTGCACCGATAGAGAGAATTTTTGTCTCGTGAAAAAAGTGTATTCTTTTGGTGCAGTGTAGTAAAAATTTTTGTTTTGTTTTGCATGACATGATCATTAATTTGTACAAAAATTTGAATGTATACCATAGAAAACCTTGAAGTACTTTTAATTGCATAAGTAGCGTGTAACATAAGGAGTATATTAAAGAATATATAGTCTACGTTTGTGCACTCTAAAAAACGTAATAATCTTAAAACTTTTTTGATTTTGATTTCTAATTTTTAAAGGCCTATTAAAAATTGGTGTTTCCTTTTTTCTTATTTTCTATTAAGCCAAGTTTAATAACAAAAAAATTAGAAGTTTCACTTCTGCTAGAGATTCTGAGACTAACACTTCGTTTTATTACTATGTTTGTTGTAGTTCTTTGATTTACTATTATTATTCTGAGTGTAATTGCTGCTTCTGTAAAATTTTTTATAATATTTTCTTCAATCATAATTACTTTTACACTCACTGAAACTTTTATAGCTAACCGTTTGTATTCAGTTCAAAATTTATTATAGTATTTCCTTTATCTATTTTATGTCTCTTTCCATTCTGGAATGTGAGATTTCTGTGTTACACTTTTTTCGGTTTGCTGCCGTAGTTTATCTTATCTACTCGTATAGTGTAGACCATTTTTTTGACAGTATGAGCACTATTCTGTACTTTTTTATACCGTTCCAGTAGGTAAACTATGGCGGTTCTGGCACCCCCCAAGCTCCCCCCCTGAGGTAGTGGTGGGGGGGAGGCTCTAGCTATAGTTGTGGGTGGAGAAGAGGCGGTGGAGGAGAGGCGGTGGTGGGTGCTGATCGGGCGGTAGAGGAGAGGCGGTGGTGGGGGCTGATCGGGCGGTGGGTGGTGCGGACTACTCGGATGGTAACGTCAGGGGAAGGGGGCCTCTTCCGGATGCTGTGATGTTGGATGGTATTGACAGCTCCCTTCCTTTCCGACCGCGAATCAAGCTCCGACGTCATCAGGATGGGTCCGAAAGGTGTAGGTGTGACAAGCCCAACGTATAGCGCAAGAGGAAGATGATCAAGCGTGAACGTGTATCAGTGGATGTAGCGGATCGCGTATCCCGTTCAGCTGCGACCAACGTTGGCTTACTCAACGCAGTACCTTGCCAAGTAAATGGAGCTATTATTTCTTATCTATACGGATGTGTTAGCCGTGGCCGATGACTTTTCGCTTCTTATTTATAGGCGTATAATGTTCCAGTGTAATATTTTTTTCTTAGCAAGAGCGGGTGCAACGAGTCATGCTAGGATACACGTATGTGTAAGCCGTGGCCGATAACTCTTCACTTCTTATTTAGGCGTATAATGTACCAGCATCATATTTTTTTCTCAAGAGCGGGCGTATCGAGTGAAGCGTGTTGCCAGAGAACATGTATACCACTCATAACCGAAAGCGTATCCCAACATTGTTTGGCTTACTCCTCTTCACCGCAGTACCTCGCCAACGAATAGAGTCAGTTAATACGATAAAGTAATTTTAATCGGCGCAGTAATAAGGAGGTGTGAATGAAAAAAATCGACATAGATTCATGAAGAACTAATTTATTGCATAAGTATTGTGTATCAGGTGTACATTGATTAAAAATATCGTTTTGTCGTTGTTGCTCTTTTAAAACTCATTTTTTTTGAAGCTGTAGCATTCTTCACAGCACAATGAGCTAATCAAATTGGTGATTCATGCATTCAATATCATCCATACTGAATTATAGCAAGAGTGTTGCTGCCCTGTTGGCTGCGTCTATTTTGACGAAGTCAACTAATTTGTTACTTAAAATTTAAGAGGGATCGTGGCATAAAAAACTACTCAATTTACAAATGATTGATTAAAATCCTCCTTAAAAAAAGACAATTTTGCTGAATTTATCGGAACGGAGGATGGGAATAAACTATAGGTGAAATAAATTTAAAATGCACTGATTATGAGGCACAAACAAAGATATACTTCGTGGCTCAAGGGAAAAACTCCGAAGAGAAAAATCCAAGAGAAAAAAATTAATGAAAAATACGAACAAGTGAGGTTAAACAATAAATTTAAGATAAACTTTCTGCAATCAAGAGTATGTACTTGTGTATTGTGTGTACAAAACGTATACGTGCGCGTCCGCACGTGTCTCGAAAAACTCACGAATTGACAAACGTCGCACGGTCCGTGAAGCGGATTTTCACCGTGCTTTATTCGCAGCACGCCGAGCTTCTCGAAGATGATGCAGATGACGATGATGATAGAAAAAGGAAAGCGTGAGAGAAATTAACCCCATAAAGGTGACTCCCAGATACACGTGTGCGTGATGATGATGAGGAAAGATGTAGAAACCAGTAGGACGAATATAATACCCAACTATGCCAGATACTCGAGATCGCAGTTGACAACTGTAGACCGCTTTGTATAGACAGATAGTTCGGAACTGACCCAAATCACCCACCCAAAGTAGTCGCAAGACCCCCCTTCCCTTTTTAATTCTCCTACCCGCTGCAGTCGTCAGGACCCATCAATCCCTTACACCTTATGTGAAAAGCCGGGAAAAGGGAGAGAGAGAATATTGTAAGCAATCAAGAGAGGGGGAGAGACCTATGACCCGAGGACACTTAATGGGAGCAAAGGAGATGAAGATGTAGGTGCATGATAGAGAAGGAGAGAAATGTTTAGCTAATGAGATTATAGAGAGAGACTTAATGAGTTGGCGCGAGAGCGATTAATTGTACCGACTGACACAAAAGGAGAAAAAGGATGAAGGTAAGAAAGAAATCGACCGGCGCTTGCATATGTGAATATGTGATGAATTTTGTGTGAACTCGGTGTGTTGCCACTTTCGGCGTGCTGCGAGGTTGATCCTCCATTGCTCACGAGGCGGTCTACGAATTTTTGTCATTTCGACTAAACATGCTTCCCCCGTTGCGAGAGAAGACGAGCAAATCGAAAACATCATATGTGTAGCGTATTCGAAAAAGTGCTTACTGTTCGAATCGTACGATGGTGTGAAAGTGTAGTGGTGTGTAAGTGTGTTTACAATTCGAGCGATGTTTACACAAATCGGTTTAATATAAGACAGACAACACGATCGAAAATTTAGTCTTCTTCTTGTGACGATGGGATCAGAAGTAGACATAACGATGTGACGTTGCGTTTGAAGCTCCCTTGCTCAGTTTTAACGGTGACGACTCGTACGATGCCATCAGCGCCCGGGTGAATCTCGATGACAACCCCCAGCCGCCATCGTGTGCAGGGTTGATTTCTATCGATGAGGAGGACGACGGAATCGATACCGATCTCATGATTGGACTTGCTCCACTTTTGTCGACGTTGAAGTTCGTGCAAATATTCCAGGTGCCATCGCTTCCAAAAATCTTGTCGTGCTCTCGTGATGAAACGCCATGCTGACAATCGGTTACATGAAGCACAAAAAAGGTCAGCTTCCGGAAAAAATTCAATGGTCTTCCGATTAATAAATGTGCCGGCGTGATGGCTGCTATATCATTAGGATTATTCGATATACTATAAAGTGGTCTAGAATTAAGAATGGCTTCGATTTCGATAACGAGGGTGTTAAGTACGTCAAAGGTTGAGAGTTGTTCGCTGATCACTCGCTTAAGATGGTGTTTAAACGATTTTACTGCCGACTCCCAAATCCCACCAAAGTGTGGTGAAAGCGGCGGATTGAAATGTCAGATGATGTTTCTCTGGACTGCGAAAGGATCAACATCGTCACGAAACTGGTCGGAGTTAAACAGAGCAAACATTTCTTGTAATTCATTATTTTCTCCGACAAAATTCGAGCCGTTGTCCGAAAACACGTGTTTGGGAATGCCGTGTCGGCCGCAAAAATGCTTAAACGCGCCTAAAAATTTTTCGGTGGTTAAATCGCTCACTATTTCGATATGCACTGCTTTCGATGCCATACATACAAACACACAACCATAAACCTTGACGTGATTACGATTCCGCAGTTACTTCTCTTTGATGTACATCGGCCCAAAAAAATCTCTTCCCACGTGAGTAAACGCGCCTGACTCGGTAACGCGTGCTGATGGCAAATTTCCCATTTTACTATGAATCGGATTAGAGCGATAACGCACGCAATCTACGCATTTTCGTACGATTTTTCGAACTTGTTGTTTTCCATCGAACAACCAAAAACGCTGTCTTATAGTGTGTAATGTAGTTTGGATTCCCGCATGCAGCAAAGTACGATAGTGCGCATCTCGGATTATCAAATCAGATACATGATGGTGCAATGGTAATAAAATTTGATACCTTTGATCTAAGGAAATTTTTGCGTTTTTAAGCGTCCGCCAACTCGTGAAATACCATGCTCATCAACAAATAGATCGAACGCTGCTAACCGTGCACTTTTTACCTTTTTAGATGCAGATACACGCGCAATTCCTTCAGCCCATTGCTCTGCTTAAATTAATTTTAACACCCGACGCTCCACTTCAAGATTTTTTTCAACGCTGATTGATTTTCCTTTGAACTTATTTGAACGACGCATACGAAGACAATACGCAATCACGTCAACTAACTTGGAATATGAGGAAAATCGCGAAAAAATTTCTACCCCTGAATTTACTAAAAGACACGTTTTGCTCTTAAGACCTGGTAATTCACTCGGTGACGTTAACGCCATTCTCGGCCACTCGCTTTCGAATTTGTTCAACCACATAGGTCCATTCAGCCACATTCGATTTTTTTTAAAACTCGGTAGATAATTGACCTCGGGACAGTGCATCAGCTGGATTATCTTTCGTTCGCACATGCATCCATTCGTGAACGACGTCCAGCGCTTGAATTTTGCTAACTCTGTTTGCTTCGAAAACTTTAAGAGTTTCCGGTGATTTTCTACGCCAATGCAATACGATCGCTGAATCCGACCAGAGTACTACTTTATGAATTTCAAATTCTAGAGATGGACGCATTTCACTGTACAATCCCACGAGGAGCAGGGCACCGCATAGTTCCAGTTGCGGGATCGTTTTCGACTTTACCGGAGCTACTCGAGACTTCGCACATACCAGACGCACAACGCAATTTCCATACCAATCTACTGAACGCAAATAAAAACATGCACCATAACCTAATAGACTCGCATCGCAAAATCCATGTAACTTGATTTTCGTAGGCCTATCGATAAGGATTTTCCGGTCTACTGCAAAATTGCGGATGAGAGACAGCTGGTTCGCAAACTCCACCCATCGCGAATACAACTCCTGCTGTACCGATTAGTCCCAATCACACTTTTGTTTCCAACACTCGTGAATAATTAATTTCGCGTACAGAACTACCGGCCCCAATAAACCTGGTGGATCGAAAATCTTTGCAATCTCGGAAAGTATATGGCGCTTCGTGATTTTATTTTGAATTGTAATTTCTTTGACAGTATGAATAAACGTATCCACTCGCGAATCCCAAGTTATCCCGAGTGTTTTCGAAACTGCTTCCGTCTTTACCGTACAATCACTCTCAAAAATTTTCCGATCTAGCGTATCGAACGCATATTAATCGTTGGATGCCCATTGGCGAATATTGAATTTTCCGCACCCCAAGATACCGATAATTTTGTCGCGAAGTATCGCAAGTTCTTCGATCGAATTTGCACCTGTTAACAGGTCATTAACGTATAAGTCACGTTTCAAAATTTTTGCTGCTCGCAGAAAATCGCGCCCCTCATCGTCTGCAAACTGGTGAAGCGTTCGTATCGTGAGATAGGGAGCAGAGGCGACTCCGAACGTAACTGTGTTCAGCTCGTATACCGCGATCTCTTTCCCATGATTCCAAAAAATACGCTGATATTGCCTGTCGTCGGGATGCACTAAGACCTGCCGATACATTTTTTTATGTCTGCGGTTAAGATGAATGCATAAGATCGAAATCGCATTAAATGTTCGAAAAGTTTCGGTTGAATGGTGGGGCGTACAAGTAGTTTTTGATTCAACGAGACGCCTCTGTCAGTTTTCGCGGACGCGTCGAATACTACACGCACCTTTGTCGTACTGCTCGACGATTTTACGACCGCATGATGTGGCATGTAGTATCCCACTGGTGTTTCGTTTTGCAACAACGTCATACGTCCGAGTGCTATGTATTCGTCAAGTACCTTCGTATATTAACGATTGAGTTCATCGTCTGCTTGCACTTTCTGACGCATCGCATGAAACCGACGAAGGGCTTGCGCGCGAGAGTTTCATAAATCCGCTACTTAGTCGTTAAATGGAAGACGCACAATATACCGCCCGGTTCGATCGCGTGTTGTACTTTTTACATAATGCCGTTTGCATAGAGACTCTGGATCTGATATGCCCACTACGTTTTTAACCTCTTCGATTTTCCAAAATTTCGCTAACTGTTCGGTTAAAGCACTTAAGTTACACGTCACTGCTGATTTTTCGAGGTTGTCGTTCGCAATACCGCCCGCAATCACCCAACCTAATTGTGTTTTTTGCAACGTTCGATCGCTCCCGTTCAAAACGCGTATTTGACCGACTGATAGAAGTGATAACATGGCTCCGGAGCCGATAAGCATATCTACTGGACTCGGAATATGAAAACGGGGATCGGCAAGTTTCAAATTTGGTGGGATCGCTATTGACGACCGCGGAAAAGGCTCATCGGGTACGAAATTGGCTATTTTAGGGATGGTGAAAAAAGTTAAAGCTTTCGCGAAATCGCTTGTACGTGGCCGGAAATTAATCTCGACCTGATACTTTGTAGTCGTTTTTAATGCGTTAACTGCGCCCACGGGGATAGAACACGCATTTAACGGAAGTTTTAATTCACGCGCAAATTTTTCGGTTATAAAATGGGCCGTAGTACATGTGTCAAGAAGCGCGCGTGCTTCGACGAAATTACCTTGCGCATTTTTTACTCGAATAACTGCACTCATCATTAGCTGTGACTGTGCGGCTCGGGTGGTCGTCTCTAGCTCGCCCACTCCAAGTCACGCGCTTGGTTTTGCATTCTTCGAGTCGCAATGGAGAGACGTGTGATGCCGCTCGTGTTTTACAGGACCCTGCTTTACAGTGCTCTGAGTGTACTTCTTCGCAATTTTGGCACAATTTTTTCAGTTGAATAACTTTCCATCGCTCTTCGACGCTCAACTTGTTGTATTCCGGGCAAGAGTAGATGCGGTGTACCTCTCCGCAGCTCGATCACTGATGAATATACCAATGACTATACCTGTAGAGGAACAAGTTATTGTCAAAAGAATACATCAAGAAACTAGTAAGACCGTCAGAGGCTGTAAAAAGATTTATGATTGCACCCTTTGCGCTGTAAAGCTCATAAAATGTATAGCTTTGTAGAGTTAGGAGTAGCATCTTTAGCGCACTGTATATATCTTGACACTGTTTGTCTCGTACGCTCGAGCATTCATTTTACGCGTCATGAAAGAACGACGCACAGTTTTGTGTATGTATGTGTCGTACTTGCGTCTAACGTGCTATACAGAAACAGCACCTTAAGAATCTGTTAGAATATTTTATACTCTACAAATAACTCCTTTATACGCTTGCATGTACGAGACATTACAGTGGCGTTTAAAAAAAAAATACGACACAAATGAGCAATACGTAGTTAAGAGAATAATGTATACTCCTCTAGTTTTCCTTTGCGAGTACAACTCGTATTTGGAATGACTTTAGACGTATAGGATTTCAGCTTAAGCAGACTTTTACAGCTGCCTTAGCGAAGATTACGCTTAAGTTCAGAAAGTATTGGATTTTTAGCGAATGGACTCTAGGAGACTATTCTGATGTCTATAGAAACTTCTTTTTCTTCTGTACGCAAGTGTCGTATTTGCGTGTATCGTGCTATACATAAACAGCAATTTACGAATCTATTGGAATATTATATACTTTCTGCTATATAGACGTATACGCTTTTTGCTCATGTAGACTTTGGATGGTTAAATTTAATTTATTGTTATTATTATAAGACTATGTAGCCCTTGTTAGCTTTACCTACTACACGTAAAACGATTCTTGAAATAAGAAAATATTTTTAAGACAGGTTAGGAGAAAGCAAGAAACAAAAGTAGGAAAAAACATATGGCTTTTCCACCAGTACTTGAGAGAGAGCAAGAAGAAAACAAGGGGCTAGCTTTCTCACCAACATCAACTAGTTATCTGTATGAATATTTTTAGCTTTCTCTTCTTCCTATACTCTTATGTGAAAAAATATATGTAAGGACGCACTAACAATCAGCTATATTTATGTAGGTGAATATATGTGTATATAAGTATCCTTGTTAGTATCAGTAAGCTATGTGCACGTTTTCACAATCTCCTTTTTTATCAATTTGAAACCCATATAGTAAATTATAGTTTTTTATTTTTCTATATTTTGCATACAGTAAAACCATAAAATACAGATTTCTGAATACTCTTTACGCCGGACCCTCTAAGCAGTCTCTTAAATATAAGAACTTATTTAAATCGTTGATGTTGGTACGCGAATCTATTATCGACAAAAAAAGGTGTTTTTAAACGAAAGCCATTTATCGTGATCACCGTTAAACCGAGGGAGATTTGCAACCGGTAGCTTAAGAAAGCGTTGTTTTTTGACGATTGTTGAATGCTCGAAGGCAACATGAGAATATGTGGAAAAATTTATGCTAGTAACAAACACTGATCAACGAGGCACGAAATATTTAACTACCGCGCACTATTAGATCCTCGTGTTGTATTTCTCTTTTGTTTTCCCGCGCATCTCGAACTCAAGGTAGCATACGAAAGGGTAATGAATGAGTATATTGAGTTAGGTCACATGTCATTGGTGCGTGACAAGTCTTCGAGTGGCTATTACATGCCTCATCACCCGATATTAAAAGAGTCAAGCAGCACCACGAAGGTGCGCGTCGTCTTCGATGCATCCGCTAAGGCCAGTAAGGACTTCTCCCCAGTCTAAACTGTTTGATCATCTTTTGCGCTTCCGCACCTATCGATATGTCATCACGGCCGACATCGCACAGATGTACCGGCAAATACTTGTTCACATCGATCACAGACGGTTTCAACGTATTTTGTGGTATCACCAAGGCGAAGTGAGAACTTTCGAGCTTAATACGATTATTTTCAGCGTGTCTTCTGCTCCTTATCTCGCTATACGCATAGTTGATCAATTTCTAAACTAAGAAAATGATTGCAAACTGTTGTATACTGATACAGACAGTTATACGTCTTACAGTTATTATAATTAAATATGAGAAAATCGTAGGACTTATAAAGGATGAGTGTAATGGTGTAATGGTAATATTATTACGAAATTCATTGGTCTTAGAAGCAAAATGTACAGCATTCTTGTTCAGAATCAAGACATAATAAAAAAAGCAAAGGGTGTCAAGACCAATGTTGTTAAAGCCACTATTAATTTTAATGATTACATTGATTGCCTACGCGATCAAAACATAAATATAAATCGAGAGTAAATTAATATTAGATCTCGTCTGCACAAGATTTATACTGAAAAACAAAAAAATAGCTCTTAGCTCTCGTGATGATAAGCGATGTATTTTCCCTAATATCACTAATACATTACCCTGGGGGGGCATGATAAAGTAAATCAAAAACGGTGATATGGAGATGTAGAATGGTAAGGAAGATAGGGAAAACATAACAAGTCCAAGAAATGAGAGTCATGGTAATATGTCACCGAGTGACCATAAAATAATAAATAGAGAATCGAGATTTACAACGGATGGAGGCGAAGAAAAAAATAAAGAGGACAGACGGAAAACAGCTTGTATAGAAGAGAGAATTCGAGGAGGGATCAACATGACGACATCATGAAAAGAAATAGAGGAACCTTCACATCCAGAGCAACTAAAAATAAGCGTTTCATTGATCAAATTCAAAACAATGAGAGAAATATAATAACTTTTAGTTTTCAAGATAGCGAGCAATGTAATGTTACCTCTATGATTGACTCATCGTCCAGCGAGAATGATGAAATAAATAAAGAACGTAACAGAGAAGAACAAAAGGGTGACGACAATGAGCTCAAAGTAACTTGTCAAAAAGAAACGAGTGGGGGGAATTACTATAGAAGAGCTCCCTTATGTGATAGTAAAAACCTCGTATAAAAACCGCAACAACAACGACAGGCCAGTTTGATCAGAGTTGGCAAACAGCAACGACAAGTCATCGATCGTTTAGTATTTGAAGCAAAGGGTATCGTCCAACAACAACCTCCCAAGAGAACAAGTGTGAAGACAGACAATTTTAAAGAACTCCCGTTAAGAAAAAAGGGTAAAAAACAATTTTGAGGTAAATACAAATTTGTTTTCTTCATAACCATATTTTTTACCCATTTTTCTTTTTTTTCATAAATATTAAAATTAGTAAAAATTTATGTTTCTTTGTTACAGATGTCTAATCTAGCAGCTTTAAATAAAGCCGCTTCTGGAGGCTTCCTCCCGTGCCAGAAAATCACCGAGATGATAGTAAACCACAGCTACATGGTTACAAAATTAAAGAAAGTTAATACTAAATACGGAAAAAAAGCAGTTGTGGAACTCAATGACGAGTTTTAAATATTTTTACCCAGTGCAGTGTCAAAGAATATAGTTAATAATAAAGTGCTATATAATAATTTATTAGATTCCATGCAGAAAATAAAGCTCTTTATAACTTATAATGGTTCTCATATTCAATTTTCAAGTGAATAGGTTAAATAGTTTCTGTGGAATTTGCAAAAAAACATGTGTTGCATTGTTTTCCATAAAAATTTTTTTTAATAAATTGGTGTCTTTACAATTCGAATATATTTATTTACTTTATTTTTTCCATGCATTTGAAATATATCTTTTCTCGTATCTTCTATACATCAAATTTTTTTTAAATATAATTGATCTTTTGAAATCCAACTATTGTGTGCACTGTCAAAACCCAACCATTTAACGAAAATTTGATTTTTTCATCGGCGTAAAATTTTCTCAACAAGGTAAGTATAAGGATACTTGGTTTTCTGCAGTTCTTGATCGTAAAAGCCACCAGAGATTGGCTGCTGCTGATAATCCTCCAAATAGTAAGTGAATGGCTTTGTTGGTGCTACTCGGGTAACAGTAAAAATTTCTGTCGACCAATTAGGCGTATAACCTTTTTCAAAAACTTGTTTAGTATTACTCATACGTACTTTATCACCATCTTTCAATGTTGATTTTGTTCCTTTTTCGAATATATAAATTTTTGTAAAATATTTTTTCATTAGCTACTGAAACATCTTTTGGCTTCACACCAAACGTTCGGTGTTTTCGATTATTGTAAGAAGTTATCAGCTGTTGTAAAATATTGAGCCACTTTTAATTACCTCTTACACTAAACTTTTTCCATATAGCATGCTTTAGGGTACGATTAAATCATTCACATATAGACGCCTTAAGATTACTGTACGTAGAGTCTAAGTTAATTTTGTAATTTTTCATGAGACCTTGAAAATTTGCGTTGTAAAACGCTTTACCACGATCGGTTTTGCAAATTAGTTGGAACTCTTCCTTCCGTTATTATAGTTTTTATAGCTGCAGTCACATCTATACCAGTTTTATTTTTTATATACTTCAGCAGAGCTTTCCTCGTGTAAGATCTATCACTTGCTCTTTTGCAGACGGATACACTTTTTCATACTCGTACCTTCGCAATTGAGCCATGGTAACAGGTCACTTTTATTTATACAACACATTGACTAAGCTCTTATCGCTCCGTCTGTCACATCTCATGCAACTGAAAGAGAGACTCCCTTTTCTAAATAGGCAATCGCATAATACAGTATGAACACCTTATAAATATGCGCACTATTAAGTTAATATTTTCACGTATCAAAACACGTACCCGCTTTATATTTCAGCATAGGCATGTTTAGGAATGAATTCTACACCATGCTTTTGCTCTCTTATTATTGAGACGTATTGAATATCACCCTATATTGTAATTTTGTAAGCAAGTCTACTAGCATAAAATTTTTTATAACAAAAAGATCTGCTGGTAGAGGCTGCAGTCGTTAAGATGTTTCCAAGCGAGGAAGCAGTTGTCCCCCACGATACTCATACACCCGTTATCGAGAGTGCAACTGTGCCAATAGAAAACCCCAGATTTGACGCATTGTTAACGTTAAAATATCGTCAACGATTTCCATTCAAGTGTGTGAGAGAAAACGTGATTGTGGAAATTTTATTGTGGAAAAATCACTATAGATTTTTTTAGTTGTGGGACATTGCATTGGATCAAGAAAATCGTGTGTATCCAGAACTGATTACGTAGAGAAATACGTGGAGGACATATCGCTTATACTATACAGCTAAAAGCAATGCGAACCCATTGCACATGATTTTATATTTTAAAAAGGATACTTATACTCTTTTATGCTGCTGTGAACTCTCAAGGTACAGCGTGGAGGACAGAAGAAGATTTATCTTCTGAAACAGTAGGTTATTCAAACACATTGAAAGAATAGAATCCTATTGCATGACACATCTTCTGCCGTGAAATTTATCTTAGTGTGTAATAAACTTAAAGTGTGGTAAAAAAGGGGATTAAGTAGTAGTGCATGATAGTTTTTCACCACTATACATAAGACTTTCTCTGACATTTTTTATTACTTTATCTCAATATAGCCTCACATAGTAAAATGGGAAATTTGCCATCAGCACGCGTTACCAAGTCAGGCGCGTTTACTCACGTGGGAAAAGATTTTTTTGGGCCGATGTACATCAAAGAGAAGTAACTGCGGAATCGTAATCGCGTCAAGGTTTATGGTGGTGTGTTTGTATGTATGGCATCGAAAGCAGTGCATATCGAAATAGTGAGCGATTTAACCACCGAAGAATTTTTAGGCGCGTTTAAGCATTTTTGCGGCCGACACGGCATTCCCAAACACGTGTTTTCGGACAACGGCTCGAATTTTGTCGGAGCAAGTAATAAATTACAAGAAATGTTTGCTCTGTTTAACTCCGACCAGTTTCGTGACGATGTTGATCCTTTCGCAGTCCAGAAAAACATCATCTGACATTTCAATCCGCCGCTTTCACCACACTTTGGTGGGATTTGGGAGTCGGCGGTAAAATCGTTAAAACACCATCTTAAGCGAGTGATCAGCGAACAACTCTCAACCTTTGAAGTACTTAATACCCTCGTTATCGAAATCGAAGCCATTCTTAATTCTAGACCACTTTATAGTATATCGAATAATCCTAATGATATAGCAGCCATCACGCCGGCACAATTATTAATCGGAAGACCGTTGAATTTTTTCCGGAAGCTGACCTTTCTTGTGCTCCAGGTAACCGATTGTCAGCATGGCGTTTCATCACGAGAGCACGACAAGATTTTTGGAAGCGATGGCACCTGGAATATTTGCACGAACTTCAACGTCGACAAAAGTGGAGCAAGTCCAATCATGAGATCGGTATCGATTCCGTCGTCCTCCTCATCGATAGAAATCAACCCTGCATGCGATGGCGGCTGGGGGTTGTCATCGAGATTCACCCGGGCGCTGATGGCATCGTACGAGTCGTCACCGTTAAAACTGAGCAAGGGAGCTTCAAACGCAACGTCACATCGTTATGTCTACTTCCGATCTCATCGTCACAAGAAGAAGACTAAATTTTCGATCGTGTTGTCTGTCTTATATTAAACCGATTTGTGTAAACATTGCTCGAATTGTAAACACACTAACACACCACTACACTTTCACACCATCGTACGATTCGCACAGTAAGCACTTTTTTGAATACGCTACACATATGATGTTTTTGATTTGCTCGCCTTCTCTCGCAACGGGGGGAGCATGTTTAGTCGAAATGACAAAAATTCGTAGACCGCCTCGTAAGCGATGGAGGATCAACCTCGCAGCACGCCGAAAGTGGCAACACACCGAGTTCACACAAAATTCATCACATATTCACATATGCAAGCGCCGGTCAATTTCTTTCTTACCTTCATCCTTTTTCTCCTTTTGTGTCAGTCGGTACAATTAATCGCTCTCGCGCCAACTCATTAAGTCTCTCTCTATAATCTCATTAGCTAAACATTTCTCTCCTTCTCTATCATGCACCTACATCTTCATCTCCTTTGCTCCCATTAAGTGTCCTCGGGTCATAGGTCTCTCCCCCTCTCTTAATTGCTTACAATATTCTCTCTCTCCCTTTTCCCGGCTTTTCACATAAGGTGTAAGGGATTGATGGGTCCTGATGACTGCAGCGGGTAGGAGAATTAAAAAAGGAAGGGGGGTCTTGCGACTACTTTGGGTGGGTGATTTGGGTCAGTTCCGAACTATCTGTCTATACAAAGCGGTCTACAGTTGTCAACTGCGATCTCGAGTATCTGGCATAGTTGGGTATTATATTCGTCCTACTGGTTTCTACATCTTTCCTCATCATCATCACGCACACGTGTATCTGGGAGTCACCTTTATGGGGTTAATTTCTCTCACGCTTTCCTTTTTCTATCATCATCGTCATCTGCATCATCTTCGAGAAGCTCGGCGTGCTGCGAATAAAGCACGGCGAAAATCCGCTTCACGGACCGTGCGACGTTTGTCAATTCGTGAGTTTTTCGAGACACGTGCGGACGGGCACGTATATGTTTTGTACACGCAATACACAAGTACATACTCTTGATTGCAGGAAGTTTATCTCAAATTTATTGTTCAACCTCACTTGTTCGTATTTTTCATTAATTTTTTTCTCTTGGATTTTTCTCTTCGGAGTTTTTCCCTTGAGCCACGAAGTATATCTTTGTTTGTGGCTCATAATCAGTGCATTTTTAATTTATTTCACCTATAGTTCATTTCCATGCTCCGTTTCGATAAATTCAGCAAAATTGTCTTTTTTTAAGAAGGATTTTAATTAATCATTTGTAAATTAAGTAGTTTTTTGTGCCACGATCCCTCTTAAATTTTAAGTAACAAATTAGTTGACTTCGTCAAAATAGACGCAGCCAACGGGGCAGCAACACTCTTGCTATAATTCAGTATGGATGATATTGAATGCATGAATCACCAATTTGATTAGCTCATTGTGCTGTGAAGAATGCTACAGCTTCAAAAGAATGAATTTTAAAAGAGCAACAACGACAAAACGATATTTTTAATCAATGTACACCTGATACACAATACTTATGCAATAAATTAGTTCTTCATGAATCTATGTCGATTTTTTTCATTCACACCTCCTTATTACTGCGCCGATTAAAATTACTTTATCGTATTAACTGACTCTATTCGTTGGCGAGGTACTGCGGTGAAGAGGAGTAAGCCAAACAATGTTGGGATACGCTTTCGGTTATGAGTGGTATACATGTTCTCTGGCAACACGCTTCACTCGATACGCCCGCTCTTGAGAAAAAAATATGATGCTGGTACATTATACGCCTAAATAAGAAGCGAAGAGTTATCGGCCACGGCTTACACATACGTGTATCCTAGCATGACTCGTTGCACCCGCTCTTGCTAAGAAAAAAATATTACACTGGAACATTATACGCCTATAAATAAAAAGCGAAAAGTCATCGGCCACGGCTAACACATCCGTATAGATAAGAAATAATAGCTCCATTTACTTGGCAAGGTACTGCGTTGAGTAAGCCAACGTTGGTCGCAGCTGAACGGGATACGCGATCCGCTACATCCACTGATACACGTTCACGCTTGATCATCTTCCTCTTGCGCTATACGTTGGGCTTGTCACACCTACACCCTTCGGACCCATCCTGATGACGTCGGAGCTTGATTCGCGGTTGGAAAGGAAGGGAGCTGTCAATACCATCCAACATCACAGCATCCGGAAGAGGCCCCCTTCCCCTGACGTTACCATCCGAGTAGTCCGCACCACCCACCGCCCGATCAGCCCCCACCACCGCCTCTCCTCTACCGCCCGATCAGCACCCACCACCGCCTCTCCTCCACCGCCTCTTCTCCACCCACAACTATAGCTAGAGCCTCCCCCCCCACCACTACCTCAGGGGGGAGCTGGGGGGGTGCCAGAACCGCCATAGTTTACCTACTCGTTCCAAAAAAATCTGCATAATTTTTTTGCTTGTTTGAAGGTATTGACAAGGTCTACCACAGTGCCATTTTTTTTTTAACATTTTTTTCCTGTAAGTCATTATTTGCATTAGCATTTATTACCAACAACTTGTTTCTCCTGCAATTATACTTGACTCTACGCTTTTTTTGTTTTTCTATTGTACAGCTCATATTTTCATCCCATTAATCTTTTAGGTAATGTGAAAATTGTCTTACCACTAACTTACCTGATATTATAGTAAAGGTTTATGTGTAACATTATCGTTCTGACTTCTGCATGGAAATTGACTACTGCTTTGTTCTGGTCAACTATGCGTAAATGTAAGTGATTAGTATCGCACCTAACAATCATTAAATAAATTATATGTAAAGGAACTTCAATAATTTTGCTTCCTCGTATAACTGCTGGAAAAAATTCGTAAATTTTGTTAATTTTTTTACGATTTCTGTAGGCTCCAGTAGTTACCTTGCAGTTAACTCATTATACGTTGACTTTTAGAATAGCCGCAGGTAAGTCTAAGTAATAGATAATGTTATCTTCAAATACTCGTTAGTCCGACCTTAAAGCCTTCCTATAGAATCTTTCAGTCTGGAATCAATAGTATAATTACATAATATAATACAACAAAGTGTATTATTATTTGATTTTACATAAATAGCTACATCGTAAGGCTGTAACACGTCCACAAAAAATGACTAAATACCTTAAAATTTGTAGCTGCTCGTTTTTCGAACGACAACTTGATCTCCTACGTTCAATTTCTATGACAGCTGAGGAGGGAATTGATAATTTTAAATTATAGTATTACCTTTTAGACTTTTTGACAATCTCTTTGATAAAAAATGCTAGCACAATAAACCACAATTTCGATAAAAAAACTCATAATCTTCTTAATAGTTTTAACTAACACTGTCAACTCCCTAGTACAGCATCTATTTTAAAGGTAGCTGCAGATCACTAAAGTTATTAAAGTAAATAACATTATCACCACGTTCTCAGTACGCTACTCAATAAGGTTCAAGTTTATCCATATCGTCAATGTTAACAATAGCAGTCTTATGATACGCCGGCCCATTTAAAGTCGACTTATCTTGTAACGTCCAAACTTTTAAGTAAAGGGCAAAGCTTGTAGATTCGTTCTACAAACGAACAAATTAAATTTTGTTCGTCAGGTACCAGCTGTCAGCCTGAGGGCCTTATTTGTTCTTACTTACAGTATACTTTTCTTTTAAATCGTTGACTCAGCTTTGTGGTGTAAGGCTCCAACGACTGAAGTCTGTGCGGTAGTGTAAGTGCGTCGGGCGCTGATCTGGTGTAGACGTACTGCAGGAATTTGTATCTTATGAAATGCAGTTTAATTTATTTGTCTTTTTATTTGACGTCCTTGTAAATATCTTTGACATACGTCATCTATTTAACTTTTCCTTGGTATTTAATTAACTCATCAAAGAAAGAATTGTATTTATATCAATTCGAGCTTTAAATTCACAAATACTTTATATACTCACGTAATTCCAATATTATAATTCAAAAACTTAGTTTGAGCAACAACCAAGTTATGTCATCTTATTATTTAATAAATAAAGTTAAATAAGAAAGAGTTGGTTTCACAAGTAATATAGATTAGAAAGTTTTAGTTTTATAGTTACTATGATTTAACAATTTATTGTTTCTCTTAACTGAACTTACTTCTATGGTCGTTGGTTAGCTGCTGCTTACGCGCACGCAGTCGTAAGAACTTACTAGGTTGACGAAAACGATAATCCTCATCCTACACAAAAGTACTCATAGCGATGACAATAAATAGGCTGCTACTTTGAACTTCGGTGATTCTTTTTTTCTCGTTCCTCTTTGGTTTACTCTTAAGGTAAGTCCACACTGGTCTAGTTTGCTTCAGCTTTTCTTACACAGATTAGTCACCATACAAAGTCTTGCATTTGCTTAAAAGATGCAACAGACATGAGTTTCTAATCTTCATAGTTACTCTAAAGCACCTAATAAAAGAAACAAGGCGAATACAAGTATGTGCAAGAAATTCTTATACTCTTTAATTTAACGGTATATTCCCGTTATATACAATAATGTCAAGATTTTTATAACATGTGAAATGCAGGTCAATAAGTGTAAGACAGAGCTCTAGTTGAAATTTCAAGACTGTTCACAGCTTTGGAAGTGAGTTATTAAGGAGAATGTGTCTTTCAATTCAACATGGCATTTAATAGATGTTCGCATTTTCTGCCCCTTTATCTGTTTATATCCTAATAAATAACGTCAAGATAAATGTCGTATTGTTTTATAAGAAGAAGATTATATATAACAATCACATTCGTGTTTCTTATATAACCATTCAGTGAATGTAAAACTACTAACGAATAAAAAAACAAGCAAAAAACCAGGTTAAAGCTCATGTATATACGTATAGAACGCATTAAAGATTATGCTGGTAGTATATTTTTCTACAGCGAACTAGTCAACAAAGAAGGACACGTCAGATTGGGGTTTGAGCGGATAAGCAGAGTTCAACCCAACTACTTTAGATTGATACGAGCACAATCGTGATAAAATAACTGCGCAGTAATTGATAGATTAAAATACTAACTACTTAATATATATATATATGGATCGCGCGGTGGCTTAGTTAGCTAGGTCGTGGATTAGAATGTGGGAGACCATGGTTCAATTTCCGGCCAGTACGACTTTTCAGGCAAGTATCTCTCTGATTTTTTTATGTGCTTTTTTACCATGCAATGCTTCTCAAGAAGGGCTTGAACGACCTTCTCGCAGCAAAAATTGCGTCATTTTTTCTTACCCTCTCCAAGCTACGAGAGGCCTCCCATCCCTGTTCTTGTCTCTTTTTTAAGGGCTGAGTACCCATAGTAGTGCCCTCATTAAAGGAACCGGACGTGGAGCACGATGATATAATGTATACATATATGTGTATATATACTAGTGGGGCTTTACCCCCCTGGGCACTCTGCGTGCCAACTCCTCCTTTTATTGTGTTAAAAATTTAATTTTTTCAAAATAAGGTTTGCATTATTATTTTTTGAAGCCTTAAAAAATGATAAAATTAGTTATTAGTATGAAAATAACAGCTTGGAGTATTTTTTACAGAATTCGGAAGACTAAGGTATTTTTCGAGAATACTCGGGAATAAATTTTCTACGCTGGGGAATGATTACTGGTCTGCTTTAAAGGAAATATGAAGATCAAGCTGCTAATTTAAGAAAAAAGTGGTAAAGTTTATATAGACAGAGAAATGTGCCCTTGACTTTTTGTTGGTGAGCTTTATTATTTTTTCTAATGGCCCCCTTTTTTAAATGAGCTGTCTATCCTGTATGTGTCAATAGATATTTCTAAGCTCTTATAACTATAAATGCCCCCTGCGCGCTCTGTGCACCAACCCCCGTAATTAAAAATTAGATGTACGAAGTATTGTAAAAACCCGAATTATATTAATTGTTACTTAAAATTTATGTATGAAAAAATTTATATTGATTATAATTAATTACATGAATTTTCAACAATCACTTTTTATTTTCCCTGACTAATAACAGCTATTTTTATGGGATTAGAACAGGATTCTCAAAACGATATAATTTTTGAAGAAGCATGTAACGTTATGCTGTCTTTCCAACTACGAAAATTTTTCGCATGGTTTATTATGTCTAAAAATTTTTTCGGTAAAATTATTTGGAACAAATACAAAAAATTTCTCATAAAAAATTGTGAAGATAATCAAAATAAAGCTCTTTTACATTGAAACGAAATTTTTAATTCTGAAAATATGTCTTGTAAAGATTTCAGTTCACCAGAATCCACAGAAACGATAAAAAAAAATATTGATACTGACAATGATGAAAAATTATTTTGTCAACCTAAATTCCATAATATGTTTCTACAACTTAGTCATAATTAACGTTAAATTTTTCAAGAAATAATAAAATTTGAAAAAAAAAGTTTTTTCATCGATGGTCCTGGTAGACCTGGAAGAACTTATCGATACAAAACATTAATTTGTTATTTCATACATATTGAAAAAAAAATCTTATAATGGCTTGGACAGGTATTGCTTATATTCTGCTCCCAAAGAAAATGACCACTTACAAAACTTTAAGACTTCCTTTAGACTTAAGCACTATAGAAAGTGCATTCTTACAGTTTGAGCCAGATAAACAAAAATTACGTAACGTAGAAGAAATTATTTGGGATGAAGCTTCTATGATACCGAAAAAAGCGTTAGAAATTATAAATAGAGCCTTAAAAGATTCATCTAGTAGTAATAAACCTTTTGGAAATGAAATAATAATTTTAGGTGGAGACTTTCGTTAAATTCTCCCAGTAGTAAAAAACGGAAGCAAAATTAATATTGTTCAACAAACCATAAAAATTTTTAATTTTTGGCCTTCATTTGAAATTTTTTATTTTAAAAATAATGTACATTTAACTGATAACAAATTTTTTTAATTGCTACTGGATACAGAAAAAGGCAAAATTAAAACTTTTATGATTCCTTAGACATGGAAAACAATTGATGTATGTTCTAAAATTTTTAATAATGATGATGATTCTTTTATAAGTAAAGCTATACTAAAATCTCACAATTAAGACACTCATTTTTTTAACAAAAAAATTTTAAATAATATGGTAGGAACATTAGTAACGTATTTAAGTATTGATAAAGCAACTTACAAATGACTGAATAAATCAGATGATAATATTTATATTCATTTTCCTACAGCAATTAAAACAAATTTAATAAAAAACTTGAGTGCCCGGTAAGTATCCGCCAAGTTCCCACCAAGTACCTGGCAAGAACCCTCAAAGTGCCCGGGAATTACATGCCAAGTGCCTGGGAAGTACCTCCAAGTGCCCAGTAAACACCCACCAAGTACCCAGGAAGCCCCCACCAAGTACCAGTCAAGTACCCGCCAAGTGCCCAGGAAGTACCCGCCAGGTGCCCGCGAAGTACCAACCAAGTGCCCGCAAAGTAGCCATCAAGTACCCGCCAAGTGCCTGGGAAGTCCCCGCTAAGTGCCCGGGAAGTCTCCGCCAAGTACCAGAGAAGTACCCTCCAAGTGCCCAGGAAATACCCGCCAAGTGTCCACTAAGTACCCAGGGAGTTCCTGCCAAGTACCCGTCAAGTACCTGCCAAGTGCCTGGGAAGTACCCGCCAAGTGCCCACCAAGTACCTGCCAAGTCCCCCCGAAGTGCCCGGGAAGTACCCAGGAAGTCTCCACCAAGTGCCGGGGTAGTACCTGCTAAGTACCCGTTAAGTACCTGCCAAGTACCCGGCAAGTACCCTTTAAGTGACCGGAAAGTACCCACCTAGTGCCCCTGAAGTCCCCACCATGTACCCGGGAAGTACCCGCCAAATGCCCGTCAAGTACCCGGGAAGTACCCACCAAGTGCCTGCCAAGTTTTCGATGAATGAAACAAATTTCCAACTCAGAATGATCTTATTTGAAGTGTCACATACATGTGCTCAGTACCCAAAAACAAAATCTAATTTATAGCCCGTTCTGTAATCCTGCCAGCAGTTAAGTTACGTAGGTCGTGGTACGCCGCATGATCGGGTGGCGCTAGTGTCAACCTTTACTAACTTTAACTGTTGGTAGGTTCAACATGTTAACAAACTCCGAAATATCGATGTAGCATTGAAGTATAAACCGAATTTGAAGTTTGTTGATATGCGGAACACACTGACTGTTAGTACACGTTGACAGTAGCTGTTTAGTCAAATGCTACTAAATCGAGTACCGCCACGTGAGCGGAGGAGGATTGAAGCTCTTAGCACGTTCGTCCTCATCAATACATTAAACCACTTTTAAATTTGT
The DNA here is from genome assembly GCF_036245765.1 of Copidosoma floridanum. Classification (NCBI taxonomy): domain Eukaryota; kingdom Metazoa; phylum Arthropoda; class Insecta; order Hymenoptera; family Encyrtidae; genus Copidosoma; species Copidosoma floridanum. The sequence continues at coordinate 18,365,208 of NW_028321897.1, read as the reverse complement.
TTTATTTCGCTCTAGAGTCTCGTTCTATCTTCCTCTATAAACCGAATCCTTAGTCTGCCTCGTCCATCTTCGGCATTGTTCGCGTCCCAGCACCCGATTGATACTCGAGATGAACAACACCTCTGCTTATTGGCACTCATCATTAGAAAAGGGGGGGGGGTTGAGGAAGAAAGAAAGGGTATCACCACTGGGAAAATTTGGTAGTCCTCGGTCAGTCTGATACTTGCATCTGTACAGATCGGTCTCCAGTTGTTTTCTGAGAAATCGTGTACGTAGTTTGTCTTGGATAATTATTTTTTGTTCGAGTTTTTGAGAAGTTTTTTTGTTGCGCCACGACGCATTAACAAGTTTTGTTTTACATCAATTCATCTTTGTTCGTTTAAATCCAAAATACAGCCATGTGCTGCGTAACATTCACACCGTGCTGTGAGCATCCACTTCGAACGTCCGCACTAGCAGAATCGTGGTACGAAGACGAGAAGGAGAACAGCGTGGACGCGCGCTTAGACTCACACCTTTACACATTTACACCTCCACATCTGCACACCAATTCAAACCAGGTTGTTATTTTTTTTTATTCAATTTGTACTGGTCATTTTTTTTCTCTTAGGGAGCTTGCTTGCAAGAGTTTCCTCGTTTGAGCCACCAATTATATCTTCATCAGTGGCTCGTAAATAGTGTTTTTTTATTTAGTTGAACCGAAACCTGTCCTATCCCTCGGCAATAAACGTAAATGCTTAACAATTAATTCCGTGTCTTTTATAGTAAAGTAGTATCGTATTTTGAGTAATTTAATTATTGCCCTTAAATTTAGAAGTTTGTCCTGTGCTTCCGCAGCATAGTGTTACCTTCCTCGCGTTTTCTATTTTGTACTTTGTATTTGCTTTACAGGCTCTCCATTTACGATTTTATAATAAATCAGATGGCTTTGCCACATAGACGCAGTCATTAGGGTGGCAGAATACCCCCTGTGCCAGTAGCACCGCCCGATCATGCGGCCACGACCTACGTAACCTAACTGCTGGCAGCATTTGCAAAAAAAAGCCCATGATACATAATGCACTCGTGTTATACTCTACGTGCAACACTTAGAAATAGCACCACCAATGAGAAAAATTTTTTATGCTAACTCAGTAAAGCACATACATTTATGATAGGACAATTTTTTTTTTTAAAGAGCAGCAAACAAACAACTGCTAGCTCAAATCTTAATCACAAAACTAAAAAAAAAAAACTCAGTTATGAATGATCTGTTAATGCCTTAAAAAATGTATGAGGTGTCATGGCCTGTAGGAGGCTACGTTATTTCTGTGAGTAAGTTTTTACCCATATGGCTGGCGATGATTCAGAGTAATGCAGAGAGCTAAAGCACAACCACTCCTTTCAGTACAGATGGATCGCTCGGCGGGCACTTGGCGGGGACTTCCTGGGCACTTCCCAGGCACTTGGCAGATACTTGGCGGGTACTTCTCGGGTACTTGGCAGGTACTTCTCGGGTACTTGGCGGGGACTTCCTAGGCACTTGGCGGGTATTTCCAGAATACTTGGCGGGGACTTCCGGGGCACTTGGCAGGGACTTCCCGGGCACTTGGTGGGTACTTGACGGGTACTTGGCGGGCACTTGGCGGGTACTTCCCGGGCACTTGGAGGGTACTTTCCAGGTACTTGGCAGGGACTTCATAGGCACTTGGCGGGTACTTTCCGGGCACTTTAAGGGTACTTCACGGGCACTTGGTGGGTACTTCCCAGGCACTTTGAGGGTACTTTCCAGGTACTTGGCGGGGACTTTACGGGCACTTGGTGGGTACTTTCCGGGCACTTTGAGGGTACTTCACGGGCACTTGGTCGGTACTTCCCAGGCACTTTGAAGGTATATGCCAGGTACTTGGTAAGCACTTGGCGGATACTTACCGGGCACTTGAGTTTTTTATTTAATTTGTTTTAATTGCTTTCTTATTTCGATCAAATTTGTTTTATGTATATTGTAAACTATTTTTTATTCTCACTGTGACGGTTTATATAAATGATTAAGTTGTAACTTAATAAAGATGTACATTAACCAAACATTTTGTTACCGTGGCATTTTCAAATTATTATTTAATACACTGTAGAGTTAATTTCGTTTTTTAATAGTTGTTCTATAACTTTGGATTAAATAATAAGATAGTATTTAGAATATTTTTAAATACATTATTTTAAAGCATGAAAATTTTGGATGGTTACTAAATGATTTTTATGAGCAATATTAACTCCAATATATTTTTATTATTGCAATTACTAAAAGGACTTGTTCTAAATCGTGTACAGATGGAATACCCGGGAACGCAAGCAAGACATACCTAACAACAGTAATTTTGACCGAGAGGTCGACTATTTTTGCAAAAACAGTATCGTGTAGAGCGGGAAAATCCCTACTGATATGGTCTTTTACTTCAATTTAAGGTTACATTACTAATAAGTATGAAAAATTAAAGATGTTTTTGTCCAACATAAGAGTGAGAAAGACAGCAAGTGCGTGGACAAACAAGTGGCAATATAAGGAGCAGACAATATTTACCTTTTTACATCCAACCTTTAAGTTACCAGCAGTAGCTGACGCTCTTGCGTGCGCAGATGGATATAGTTCTCACTGCTTACCGACTAAGCTCCAATGACAATGTAGCAACGTTGCGAATTCATGCGGGCGCACTATTGCCTTCTAACTTAATTACGGGTAGTTTAGAACGTATTTTTAATCGGCTTCCATTTAAAAGCTATTCGCCCTAAAAAATTAATTCTAACGGGGTTCGCATTAGAAAAAATCGCTCTACACGTGGTTCTCGGAAAATGCTACCGTTACATACTATGCTGTATATAAACATATATGAGTCATTTCACAAAAACCACGATATTTCCATGTTCTAATACAAACTTTTTTAATTAAATGCTCAGAATTTTTTAATTATTCTTTCTGAGTTATATAAGGTCCAACCTTGTTGAAAACTTTTTGGCCTGGCTCATTGATTATTAACTATGAACTTATTTTAATGTATTTTTTTATTTTCTTTATTTAAAAAGAGCATTACCGTAAAAATGAGTCAGTCATTACTGTAATAGTATTTTTTGCGATTATAAAGCCCTAGGACGAAATTTTTTAACAAAATTGTGTTTGGTACATTGCCATCTTATAACCTTTTGCAGACTATAGTGATCGACTTCTAATCTTTTCAAAATTACTGGCGTTACAGTAATACTCCTTATTCTGACCGGAAAAAGCACTTTATATTTGCGACGATACTATAAACAGCCGTATTAAAATTTGGTTTGGCAAAAAAGTTGACAGTGTTCTGATACACTCTGAAAGATAAAACGATCAATTCCAAGTGCCTGAGATTAAATTACTTAACCAAACTAAATTATATATGGTGCTTAATTTAAAAGTGTCAAAATTAGGCTTTACAAATAAAACGTCCCGTATTTGAAAACAACATTTTTTTTCGATTATGAACGATTAGATAAGGTGCTTGACACTTTCAGCTTTGAAATAGTTTATCTTAAAAAAATTAAAAAATAAATACCCAGGCACTGGAAGCCGCAGAAAATAAGATTTTTTAATTTTTTGTTCAACGATAATAATATTTTTCACTGTTTTGTTAACCTTACAGCCACGCATAAAAACTTTTCAACTTGATCTCAAAAAGACTTTCAGTAAAAATTGGCTTACTTTGATTAAAAAAAATTCCAGCTGGAAAAAGTTTCATCCCCCTTTCTGGAATATAGACTTCAAGGTACATCACTTATTTTGTGAAATGACATATGTACAAATTTTTTTTTTATGTCTTAGTAACAGTAATACAATATATTGAACTAAGATGTGGGACACAAAATTATTTTTATATAAATAAATAAAATTTCTATTAATGTGTAGTCTCATTTCTTGGAATGTTGCTGTTGCAAATCTTCCACGCTGAATTCATTGTAGATGATATTGTGCTCCAGTAGTGGTTGTGAAATAATGTAAAAGTTAGAAGTAGTAATTTAATGGTATGGATTTTTGCTTAACTTGGTAAAAATGATGCTCACATTTTACTAAATTGTGATTCATGTTGTAAAAAAACTGTAAGTTGTTAGTGAGCCCTTTTTCTTCTCCTATTTTAAGGCCTTACATGGAATGGCGGTTTAGCCTGCACTGTAACTAAGATAGATAATAAGGTTGGTATATATGTATATGTTATCCGAAACAAATTTGTGATGGATTGGTCACTGGGCATGTTGATTGTGTGTTGTGTAAGGTCATTAGAGAGTTGTTGCCTACTTTATTTCTTCATTTTAGTTTTAATTGGTAGTGTTACGCAAAAGGCGTAGATGCCTCTCATTTTACGAAGTACCCTAATAGTGTTACTGTTAAAGCCAATATTACTGCAGGATTAGTTTTATCGGAATGAGGTGTAAGAATATATTGCACTATTCCTATTAGGCTTTTATTATAAATTTCTCATTTCTGCATAAAATTGTGTTATAACCTTATGAGGTTTATTTTCAATATTGTTTTAAGCGAAGCGTTGTTGAAAATAAGTGCTTGGAAGTACATCTTCAAACGTGAAATCTTTTGTTGATAGTTGTTGCGTGAGTTTAATTGTTGTTGTGAAAATAAATTGATTGATAATCATTTATCTTTATTTTAACTACTAAAATTATTTCTTTACAGAGTTGTTGTAAAAATAATATGGTTTATTCTTATTGTAAATTTATTTTTAAATAAGTCATATACTTTGAACTTATAAGCAAACATGAATTTTTAACAAATATCACATTGTATTAACAAATATTAGTTTATTGTATTGACAAAACGCGGCTGTTGATTCAATAAACTCATATAGAAATACTTTCTCAAATGGTGAATTGCAAGAGCTTAAAGAAATAAAACTTTACTCCATGTTTAAGTTCATATTTGTGGCCAGCGTACACCAATTATTGCTGATCTGTAGCTTTGTAAGGTTTGTAAGGTAAGCATAGGAAATGAAGCCTTCTTTTTTAGTTCTAATCGTGCCATCTTCTGAATACGTCAGTTAATTTAAAGAAAAAAAAAATTCATTGTTGAAAAAACACTGTCTTAGTCAGTAGAAAAAAAAGTGTATAAATGTATTGTATGTTACTAAGATAATATTTTGTTCACGGGGTTTCTTTTTTGTTTTAGTTTATGTTGATGCAATAAACCTGAAAGAAACGGATGATAAAGTCAATACGGAACGAGGTGTGTGTCAATAAAGGGATAGATGAATTGTGACGATTTACGGCCAGTATATCTTCGACAAATCGGTCTTGTACCTTTTTGGGGTAAGTTACTAAGAAGGAATAATAACTGAACAAAGTTTTAAATAAACATTTTTTTTTTTTTTTTCGATAGTAAAAAATGTTCACATGCTGAGGTTCTATCAGTGTAACCGAAGGCGGATGCAAGACATGACGATAAAGAGATACAAATGTACCATCGTTTCTGGACTAGTACTGATCTTGGAGATAAGGAATGATATATTTGAATTGTGGTGACTCTTTCAAAATAAGACACAAGTGATTGCAACGTTCATTCTTCCGTTGGCGAGAGTTCCATAATTAAGGGTATAGTACAGTTGATAGTTACGTAATCAGTAATAATTATTTAGTAAATAATACTTATTTATTATACTTTTTTTTTTTTAAGGTTCAAAAGGCAGAGTCGTTATGATAGGTTAGACCAGGAGCTCCTGAATGTATGCTTATGTTAAAACTAGTAGTCAGAACCATCGTAAATCCAAAAATACGAAAAATAAAAAAAAGAAATAGATTAAATAAGTATCATTAAAATACTAGATCTCTTTTTTTTTGATAAACAATTTTCACGATGGTACATTTGGGTTTTCATTCAACTATCCCGATCTTCCTTCAGCTTGTAATACAAATTTTTTTTATGATAAGTTCTAATAATATTTAATTAAAGCTATTAAAGTTATACACAAAGTCCGTCTAACAGAAAAAAAAGAGAATAAAATACTAGATAAATGAAGGAACTAAAGGAATGGAAGAAAATAAAAAGAATAATATTGAGAAGGGCTTGTGTATGCAGACCTACCACATTCCTTGTAGGAGTAATTTGACATGATTGCTGGTTGGTGATACTTTGTCGTTCAAAATGTGACTGTTCGCTGTCTTTGTATTTTTGGGAGGTCGTGTTCTTGAAGTTGGTGTAGGATACCTCGTTGGCCTTGCTGAGGTTGTCAAGTTTTTGCGATCATCTACTGTTTGCAGTTGTAATTCTGGAATAGGTGATTGTGCTGATCGTTGCCTTATCGCAAGGGACATTGAATGACCCATAATATAAGATTTTCGGTTTCTAATCTTTTTTCACCAGTTTACGGATATCTAATAAGTAGTTTGTACGATGATTGTGAAATTTAAATTAAATCTTAATGGTGTGGCAAGGTAAACTTTTGCTAGGGATTTTTATTTTTATAGATTTTGACTTCTCTCAGTTTTTATTCTTTTTAGAACAAAGTTCTTGATGTCGCGTTACTTGGGGGGCTGGAATTTTGAAACTGACAGATTTTTTTTTTTTTTAATTAGAAATCTCTTCCTCTCAAGTTTCTCCCCTTACCCCCTCCCCCTCACCAACTGTTCTCTACACACTTCCCCTCTTCTCACTATATATGTATATCTGCCAACCGTGCCGTGTTACTCTTCAGCACACCTCTACCCACCATTCCCCCTCACACTGTCAAGCAATTAATTTTTAAACAAGTTTAAATTTTATTTTCCCACAGTAATTTTTCTTTTACTTAGAATTTTTTTCTTCTATAATTCTTAACAAAAAAAAAATAAGAAAAAAATAAAAAAAACATTTTCCATTAAAGAGATTTGAACCCTCGATTTCCTGCATATGAGTCTTGTACCTTACCCACTCTGCTACGAGCGCTGCCGACTATAGAAACTTGGTTTCTTGTACTTATCTTGTACTTATGTGTGGTTCGTAACTGTAATATTCCATTTTTATATGCATTCACTGATACTACATTTAATTCATGATAAATATTATGTATTTGTTTTCTAAATAATACCTCTAAAAAAAAAAAAGAAAAATTTAATTAGCATAAATATGGTTATGTAGATTAAATATAATAAGGCGCGTTATGACGCATTAAATATTTGTATTTTATGCATTTGATGCATAAAATACCGACCGATTTTCATTAAACCTGAGGTTTTCTTGGCATTACAGTAATGCTAATAATTACTGTTATAAATAAAAAAAAATAATGAAACTAAATATAAAAAAATAAAATATGAAAAAAAATAGTAATGAAATTAAATAAAATTTGAACAAACAAAATGTTGTATTAAAAAACAATGTAGACGAAATATGAAAAAAGAAATTAAATAAAGGAAATACAAGAGAATGAATATAAATAGAAAAATAAAAAAAAAGAAATAAAGGAAATACAGAAGAATGAAAAAAAAAGTAATGAAATTAAATATGAAAAAAAAGGAATGATATACAAAAAAAAAAGGTAAAAAAAAAAAGATTGAATATGAAAATAAGAAGAAAATTAAATAAAGGAAATACAAAAAAATGAGAAAAAATGGAATAAAATGAAATATGAAACAAAATAAAATGTAGTTCACTAAACAAAAACTTGAAAAACGAATAAAAAAAAAAAAAATAAAAAAAATAGTTCAGTACTCACGATGGTTGAACTTCGTGAGTACTGTATTTATGCACGACGTTCTCACGAAGTTAAACCATCGTGAGTACTGAACTATTTTTTTTATTTTTTTTTTTTATTTGTTTTCCAAGTTTTTGTTTAGTGGACTACATGAATGCAGTACTAACGTTTATAGAGCTTCGTTCTTTCTTTGGGTCTGGCGACCCCCTTGTTACCTGAGAAATTGTGTTTTTATGCTCGTCATGTTCAAAGAAATTCGTTCTTACCGTGGGTCCCATGACTTATTTATCCCCCCTGCTTTGTTGTTCTTTTATTTTTAATTTCTTTTTTTTGTAAAGATAGGGCATCGTTTGATTAAGCCCATTGTATAACAACTGTTTTTTCTATATCTTTTAAGTCAAGTGTATTGGTTGTAGATCGAGAGATCACATATTGAAATAACAGTATTGATAGGTTCAAGACAAAGTCTAGTTTGTATGTGTAGGTATAACTTAGTTTCACCATGTTAGCTCTGTGTAGGGTATTATCGTGAGAGTGAGTGGTACATTGTTAACTTAAAATAAGGATTCCGGTGTTTTTGAGTGTTGATTCTGAACAATCGTCATTATCACAAAATAATCAGAGCATGAAAGGATTTCTAGTAAAATATCCCCATTTCTTAGTGTATTTTTACTTCATCTAATAAGGTAAAAAGAACGTTTACATAATAGTAATCAACCGTAGTGTACACAATTATTTATAAGATCCTAATCAACTAGAATATAGTTACCTTCGTAGTGGTTTATAATAAGATAGTCTATTTTATGCTTGATACTGATGTTACCTTGCAAGTTTTTCTGTATATTTTGTGGCATGGGTAGTGAATACTTGTTGTAAGTGCTATATTTATTGTTTCCGATTGACGGCAATGTAATTTTAATGGCTAATCGACCATCATTCATTCCAGCTCATTTGTGAGAAAAACTACGTAATTTAGCAACAGGGATTCGTGCTTCATCTATTGGTAGAAAATGTTTGTTACTGAATGAGTGAATTTCATTCCCAATTGACCCAATTGTTCTTATGAAAGTAGGAGGAGGTGGAGATGACCTTCAGCAGTAGTTTTGATTGTGTTAATTAATGTTTCATAGGATTGTAGTATGTAATACCAGAATTTCTAAAAATGTCAAGCCCAAATACTTATTATTCGTGAGATTGTAATAATTCTTCCTTGTTCCACTACATACGTGGTATTTTTTATTATTTTCCGTATCTCTTGTGTAAATTTCAAATTAATTGTTTTTATTCGTTCCATTTCTTTGTGAAGTATTTGTAAGTTTGACCGTACTATATGTGTTTGGCTTGCAACGAGAACAAAAAATTTTTAGTTTCTAAATAGACGATGTTTAACATAGAAGCAATTTCTTCTCTTATTTAATGAGTCAAAGACTTCAATCCTGAGTCAAAAATTTTAATGGTTGGTAAAAAAAATTGTTGTATTTTAATAAGTGAATGTTCTTAAGTAATTGTCTCAAGTATGATAGGGGTATCAATTTTTTTTATTAGTTCGTATGTAGCTGTTCACGGTAGTGATTTGACAAATCATACATTTAAAAATCTAGCTTTTCGTTGTAGTTCGTGAGATTCTTGCAATCCAAAAGTACGTTCATTGTCCATTGTGTACAGACAAGAGGAACTTTATTCTGATACTCAGAATAAATTCCTGAATTGTTAGATATTTCTTGGATTGCAAAGAAACTTTAAGAAGGATGTTGGTCCATTAAAAATGCTTCAAGTTCTTTTGTCGTTAATTCCATTATGAGTAAATGAAGGATGATCTTGCTTAGCTGTTGAGACTTCTGAAACATTAGGGAGATCTCATTTGTAAAAGCGGTCCAATTTATCCAAATGCTTAAAAACTATTTTCCCATTTTCTGATCTAAGTTTTATGTTATTATAATTTTATTCATATTGAAGATTTAAAAAACTTTGTTGTAATACTTATCTAATTTTTCTCTCTGAGGTTTTTTTATTTCGTAAACTTTTATACTAACTTCCAAATTCTGAGGTCTAGCATGTTTGTTGTACCTGTGTTTTCTTTTATATTCTCACTTTATTGGTTCATTATGAAATTTTTGATGCATGTCTTTTAATCAACGGATCAAATCAATCAGATAGTTATCATAAGACTGTATTTGATTGTTGGTTGGATATGGATTTGGTGGGAGTGCTTTTCTGCCACATACTCATTAATAAGGTGTAAGCCTAGTAACTGTAGGCAATGATGTATTGTTTTTATATATAACAAAAGGTACAATTTGGTCTTCGTCTTGTTTAGTTGTAGCTTTTGTTTTTAAAAAGCTTACAAACATGGCATGGCTACGTTCCAGTGAACCATTAGATTAAGGGGGCTCTTTCGCGAAAGTCCCCAAACAGATATTTATTATTTCTTGTAAATAAAAGTCTACTGAATTTAATGGTGGTCTAAATTATATTTCAAATGGGTCAAAATTTTGAGAAATCGTAGCTCAAAGTTGTAACTATTAGCACATGTTCCTTTGGGGCGGCGTGAAAAACAATTTGTTTTCGTTTATAATAAACCTAAATTAAAATTCCCAGCAGACTGAATACATACGTTTTGTAGATGAAGTCTTGCTCTGTAATATGCTGTATTAAAAATTGTGGATAAAGGACCATTTTAGCGAGATATTTGTGATGGAAATAAATAAATAGTGTCCGGGAGGTCAGGAGGTTACGTAGGTAGCACACGTACTTGTTTACGACATATATATATATACCATATAACTATATATTACATCGCTATACTACACCAACACAGGTGGTCTGGTCTGGTGGTGTACCCTCGTATGCACTAGACTGGTCAAAACAATAATTAATTTTTCGTACAAAGTTAAACTGCACACATAAATATCATTTTTTCCACTTCATACGTTATTAAAAATATCATAATGATTTTCAGACAAATTTGTTTATTGAAAAACAAAACTTCATTTTTTGTTTGTCTTTGACCTCAGCAGTAGTCGTAGGAGCCCCCTTAAGGATGGTAAGGTGCAGTGGTCTTCCAGTTGAAACTGAAAATTTGGGCTAAATTTGTTAGTATATTTTTTCGAAAACTCTTTCCATTGTTGCTGAGTACTATTTTAGGCACTTCATTCAACTCTATGGAATGTCTTACCAGAGTGTCTGCAACTGTGATAGCTCGAATTTAGGGTGTAGCTACCGCTACACAGTGTTTCAAAAATAAATATTGTATTGTTAATATATCTTTATTTTCAGATAATGTTGTTGCTTACAGTGCTATAGTTTCATGGCTATTTTCAAGAAAACTTTAGTTAGAGTATCAGTTTTTATCATAGTTTTTTTGGTTCTTATTCGTGTTAGTTTATATTTTTGGCAAATTTTTTGTTTTTGTACAAAACTTTTGTTATTACTACTCATACTGTCCCAGTAATACGATTCTCGTGTTCTTCTATAAGGCTTTCATATATGTATATGCCTATGCCTTTATGCCCACCAAAAAGACTGCTGTGGCATTTTATTAGTTTTTGTTATCTCAGTTTGTTTAATGAATAATCACATTCGCCAGAACATACAGTTATTTTAGAACTTACATGATTCAGTTCTTCATGAATTGCTGTAGGCAATATTTCTCTGGGCAAGTTGTTAAATATTTTACGCTCCTTAGATATCAATAATGTTTCTATATTTTTATTTTCTATTGTTTTGTCTAAACCTGCCAAACATGAGAAATGATTCTAAGGCAATACTTTATCTTTTTCTCATTATTTGATAACCAAACAAAATACAGATTTATTTCTATAAGCGGTTATTTAAACGTCACCTATTCGTAGTTGCATTGCGTTTAATTCAGGTTTTTAAATATTATTTTAATTTAGTAATTATTTATTATTAGTAGAATTTAGTGTCAAGTCAGGCGAAATAAACGTTGCAATGTTGTTTTTTGTGTATGTTCATTATTCTTGTGTTCTTGTGATATTTTAAGGTGATCTATTTCTTTTCTTATCAATGGTCTAATAATAGTGCCTTATTTACGAGTGACTAAGTCATTGTCTTCAGCATTCTACTGCTATTGTAACATTTTAAATGTGATTGTAGGATGAGTAGACAGTGTCAAGTAACTCTATTTTGGAGCGTAATACTGTCTTGTAAACGTGTCTTGCTGGTTAGCGTTTAAATAAGAAGGTGGATTGGGTCAACTACTATGCGTTTTTTCTTTCTCTCTGGCCTCTTGACTATCTTCTTATTTAGTAGTAGAAATATTAGGCCCTTTTCATGCAGTAAAAAAATTGTCTTCTATTACTGTAAAGGCAGCCTTGGGCGTCTTATAGAAGATTTTAATCTCATCTTAAAATTTCTTTTTTCTCTTTTCTATAGAATTTTTAGAGTCTTTGAAAGACTTCACCAAAACACAAGATTAAGTTTTCAAGTTCTAACAGTTTTCTTTAACTGACGATGGCTCGCGATTTCAAGTTGTTTTCATTGTTACTATTGGTTCTGCTGGTATATAATAATCCTAATATAAAGAGAAATCAACAAGATATGTATTTCGCAAACTATTAGTTTAAAAGTATTCCGTAGTATTATTTTCATTGGGACTGTATTCCAAAGCATCTTTATGCGTTGGTCTGCAAGCAGTGGATTGCAGTTTTGGACTTTATTTTATTTCAGCAATTATTTTATTTTCTGACGTACTTTATGAGCCACTGTCAAATTGTAGTCCTATAAGTTTTTAAGGTGCAGTTTTAATTTCTTTATTTGTATAAGTCCTGGTAGTTGAGGGTTGTGCTGAGAAATTAAATATTTTATTTAAATCACTCGCTCCAGTAATAGCTTCTTGTAATTTGTCATCTATTGTGGTTAAAATGGATAAAAAATCTGCCTTAGTTTCAAAAAGGCTGGGAAGTAGAGATTAATCTCTTTAGGGTATCGGTGTCTGATGATTTTCTTCATCTTCCAATGTATCAAGAATTTCTTCATCGTCAGAATCTGAAGGGACTGTGGGTCTGTTAGGAGTAGGTACACTTCATTGTTCTTGAGCTCAGCGCTTAAGTAACCTTTGGGCTATTGATAGTTTGATGAGATTTTCTTGCCCTCCTTCTATTCCTGGCATTATACTAAAACGAAAATTTTAAGAGCCCTTTTTCATCCCTCTCGTTACGTGTAGTAATGTCATCCCTCTTTAGTCATAGATGTGAGCTCACTTGCAGTTTGACTGTGTATATAACTGGCTCTTTAACAAGGGGATTTATCAGGGGATTTTCAAAGTAGGCCTTAAAAGCACACAAGACTAGTTACTAGACTTACTGTCACAGCTTGAGCTATTAGAGCGACTACAGCTTCTGTTACTGCTGGATGTTGAAATTTTTTTGATTCTTTTACGCTCTACTATTTATGTAACTTTTTACAGTACTTATTTCGTTTAGTGCACTTACTGCTCTAGCATTATTATTTAAATGCATTCATTTATAGGTGTAATTGTATTCGTAAATCTTCGCTCTTCATTGATTTAGTCGATTCACTGGGTGTTAAATTGATTCAACCAATGTCAAGCGCTCGTGGTCTCTGTAAATTGTAAATCTTCGTCTTTATAATTAATATAGTGTCAAAAATGTTGTACGGCACCTATTACTGCTAAATACTCTCTTTCAGAAGTGGAGCAATTTCTTTCGCATGTTTTAAGAGTGGAGGACAGGCAGGCCACAGGGCGGTCTTTTCCTTATTCTGCTTGACTTAAAATAACTTTGAGAGCTAAATTAAATGTCAGTAGTTACAAAAAATAGTGTTTTGAGATTAACACACGTAACTACCGGGGCTTTCAACGGGGCTGATTTAAATTTTTTAAAGATCTGTTTCTGAATCTTAGTTCAGCCGAAATCTCGATTCTTTCGTAAAAATAGGGTGAAAGGTTTTGAAATTTTAGTATAATTTTTAATAAATCGTGTATAATATCTTAAGAGATCTCAGATTCTCGTACAATTTGTTGGTATTGGAAGATTTTCAACTGATACAAGTTTCTCGGGATCGGGTTTTACTCCGTAACCACTAATTATATGTCCTAAATATTTAATAATTCACATTTATCTAGCTGTAATTTCAAACCAGCAGTTGGTAGTCTATAAAATAATTTTCTCACTCTTACTTTATGTTAGAACTTAGTAGACTAAAGTTTCGGCACATATTATATTATCATCTTTAAGTATAAAAAGTTCCGTACCTTGCAATCCCAAAAGTACGGAATCCGTAAATCTTTCCGATGTATTTGATGCATTGTCTAATCTAAAGGGCATACCAGCATATTTGTTGTTTTAGTATGAAAAACTACAAGCTATTTTGTGGCAATCTTCTAAAAATACTTCAGTTTGATAAAATTAGTTAGCTTGATCAAATACTAAAAAATTTGACCCACTGATTTGCTTTAATATTTCTGCAATATAAAGTGATGGGTAAGCATTAGGGATAATTGTAGCATTTAGTTTTCTGTTATCAATTTCGAGACACAGTCTCTTTTCTCTGTAGGGTTCTGGCTTTTTGGGGAGAATGGAAAATCCACAGCGGACTATTTATTGGGTAAAAGAATAGCTAACGTTTCGTTATGTAGAGCTAAAGAGTATCCATATTGTTTAGTAGAAAGAGGCTTATTATCCGTTGTTAATATATACCATGTCCTACATACAATGTACGTGGGGCAGCATTTGAAATAAAAATTATCTAAGTACTCTTTTATTACTTGGCAAAGTTGATTATAACTTGTCTCACCATGATGATGCTGGCAGAGTTTTTCTTCAATAGAACTCGTTCTTTATTTAATTGTTGTAATTGGAACATTATCATAAAAACCTGTATCGTGAAAATTTACTGAGTTATCTAAATCAAAATGTACAAGATTTTAAGGAGATTTTCACTGGCTTTTCTCTAGTGTTTACAGCAATATTAAAACAGTGACCTTAACCGTATGTTATTGCTGCCTCACCTATCAATATACCAGGAGGGGTTTTTCGTTAAGCACATATATGCTTATCCATGGCTATGAGTTTGCATTACAAGAATTTCTATCAGAATTCTGGTCCTAGCTGGTATTTTGTATAAAAGATTCTGATTAAAATTTACTCCTGTAGGCCTAAAATATTTAAAAGCAGGCAGTAACTTCAATTTTTTTTATTTATACCGATATCATTTAAAATTTTATGACAATTTTCTTCTTAACTTGTGGACTCTGTTGTTGTACTGACCAAGTCAAGTCAACGCTCTTTGTTGCTTGTTGTTGCAATTTTTTTTATAAATAAAAGGGCACTCATTGGTCTTTTTTTTTTAGTATTAAGGCTTTTATGTCATATCAAAGCCTGGCTCATTCTTCAGCTAGAAGTCCGTATTCTTATATTTCTGTCTTAAATAATGGTGTTTCTCGTGATAAGACGTAAAAAACGTAGTTTTTATTAAACATTTGTAACGTTACTATTTCCAATGCAATGATATTTTGAGAGGATAATCCAATTAAGGCAATTTTTGTATCCATATTTATGATAAAATTTAATAGTAATGAAGATAATTTTATGGCATTGACGTTAGCTCCTGTATCTATAATGAATGTGCTTTTGCTTTTATTTATTTTTGGATTTTTCAGTCTTACTGTCGGCGCATTAGCAATGATTTTTGCGACACATACTGAGGCAATTTCACCTAATAATTAATCAGTTGTCTCTGATTCAGGTCGTAACTCACAGCTGCGTTTGGGCAACGAGCCATGTTTCTGTTTGAAGGATGGCTTATTTGAAGAGAAGTAGGTCTGAAATCTTGTTAACTGTTAAAAGAATTTGACTTTGAGAAAAACTATTGTCATTTTGTAAGTCTCGCGGTGTCTGAAAGTTTTTGCAAGTACAGGGGTAATTTTTCATTAGAGAATTAGATGAGTTATCAAATCCACACCGTAGTAAGCCTGTGTAAAAAGAGATATTCGTATAGACTTATAATTGATTTTGGTGTTTTATTGGTTGTGTGAAGCTGAAATTCATATAATTTTTCTACGAGTCGTTTAAAGGTTAATCATATTTCGTTTCGGTTACTGTAATCATTAGAGAAGTTTTGTTGAAATTTAAAAGCTGGGTGATGTACTATTTTTCCGTCTGAATTTAACGTAGTAGGGACAATTCTTGTGTTCTTTGGATTGTAGTTATAAGGTATATTATCGTGATTATATATGTTGAGATCGTCATATCTAAATTGTATATTGTTTGTTTGGGCTTTAAAAGTATGAAAATTTGTTTGTCAGCATTATTGGTGTACTGATAAATTTTTTTTTGCTGTAGGGTGTAACTGCTGGGTAATGTACGTATGTCAATTTCTATGCTACATGGTAGTATTAGTTATTGGGGTACAATAATTTCCCAACTTTTTTGGTTACTAAAGCTACGTGTAAAGAACAAGCAACGGTTTTGAGTACGATGGACATCATGTTATTCGTAAATCCATCGGTCAGGACTAATAAATGCTTTACCATCAGTCTTTTTATATATTATTTTAAATTAGGCTGTTGGTTTTTAGGAATATTGTTAAAAGAAGTTTCTATTGTTGCTGCTCTAACACCTTGACTATTGAGTTGGAAGATTCTTTCGTAAAAATCGCAAAGTGTTTTTCCCCGTATTGTTCAAAATTATCGATGTCAGTAACGTATTGAGCGTAAGTCTTCACAGAAGCAAAGTGTGATTTTAAATGAATGTATTTAATGTTAATCCATCCAGACAACTCATTACTTTACGCCTTAGCCTGTAAGAGGCTGTTCTTGAAATCAAGTGTTCCTCCGCATTGTAAATAAGGAATCTACCAATTTCAATACCTTGCAAAAAACTTTTTAGGGGTATTTTTTGGTCACTATATATAGGTATGTGTTACGCAGCCTGATTGATACGTAAAGCTAATTTATTTAAAGCTATATTATGTGATTATTTAAGGAGTTGAAATAAAATGATAAAAAAAACTAAAATTGTAATTCGGTTCAAGCATACTTTAAGTAAAATAAAGGATTGGTTTACAATGATTGCTAATTTTTACCATCCAAACTTCTAAGTGATAAAAGAAACTCGTAAATTTATTCCGAGAACAAACAAATATAATATTTGTTTGTCAGGAACTAGCTGTTCATCCAAATGCCTTATTTGCTCTATGGACAGTATGCTTTCCTTTAAATCCTTTATTTAATGTTGTGGTGATAGCTATTAACGAATAATATGTGTGCAGTAGTCTAAATGTGTTGTATGCTGAGCTGGCGTTGATCTCCTGTTTGACTGTATATCTTGTGTAATGTAATGTAGTAGTAGCGTATCTTATTTGTCTTCTTATCTTACGTCCGTCTCAAGGTTTCCGTCATACGTTATATACTTAATTTTTTCTGAGAATTTACTTTATATTTTTATTTTTTAACGTACGAATCCAAAAATATTTTATACAACTTAGTAATTGGATAACTTTAGTTAAATAAATAAATTCAGCCAGCTACTATTTTATGTTTTTTTCGATGATTTAACAAATGTAATAAAGCTGGAAATAATTGATTTTACAAATAATATAAATAATGAGGTTAATACACAGGAGTACTCGTGATGATGGCAATAGTTAGTCTGCTGCTTTTAACGTCGGAATAGAAGTTAATAGTCCTTTTTTACTTCTTGATTCACTTTTTATGCGAGTTTACAGTGGCCTGCTTTGCTCAAGATTTTCTCGTACAGCTTCATCACAAAACAAAATTCCGCATTGGCTTGAAATGTACGGTTTTAACACGCAGCTTAGTCACCAAAGTAAGTCTCACATTTGCTTGAAAGATACAAGAAAACTTACTCTTTAAATTTTAAAGTCACTTCAGAGCTCTTGATAAAAGAGAAAAAGCGAATATTGGTAGGGAGAACCCGTCAGATTGAGGTCCAAACGATTAAATCAGAGCTCAACCCAATTACGCTTACATGGCATGAGCACAGTCGTGGTGCAATAATCATGCTGTAAGTGATGGTTAAAACTGCTGATTTCAAAAATGTATTAGTTGGTACAAGGTGCTGTTAAAATTGTGTACGATATTTCTTATGGATGTAAGCAGTAAAGAATGTGGTAATTGTTGATCGTTTCCATTCTTGGATGTAGTAGTGTAAATAAATGTTGTAAGATAAGTGCTTTAGAAGATTGTTTTGAGATTGCACATATAGTTTAAGCTCTGCAACTGTAACTTGTTTTAAAGGAAGTAAGTAATATGTCATGCGATTGCAGAAGCAAACAAACGTTTTGATTTTTGAAGATTGCTGAGGATTCGCTTTTTTAATTTTATAACAAATTTCTGTGATTCAAAGTCATTAAAATTAAGGATTTAATATAAGATGTCACAAGTGCAACAGCCTCTATAGTTTTATTGTATCTCTGGCTCTTCTGCAGCTGCTGTTTAGCAGTCTTACTTGCCTTATACTCTTTTATGTTACAGCTTCACAATCACACCATGCACTAGTAGTACTCAAGACAGCAAATAAGGATATAAGAGGCATTGGATCATTAGTCAGAGCAGGGAAAGTTACGATATGTGGCATTATTCCACTTTTTCTATCACCATGTGTTCCCTCTCATGAGAAAGTGATAACCTTGTGTGTATCTTTAATCTTAGTATTGATTTTCTGTGGCACAGCCTTAATAACTGCACGCAAAAAATAGCGCACGGTCTCTTTTTTTCCTTTTTACATCCATACTGAGTTTACTTTTAAGCCGCATAGCCCTTGCATTAGCTAGAGTAGCTGCTTTCTCTGCAATACTTCAATCTCTAGCTTTGTCTCTTTGCCAAGTTTTTTTGGCTAATACTCTATTTTCCCAATTTCTAGTCTTAACATTTTTTTCAATCTAAGAATAAGCTATGTCGTACTTCTTGCACGTTTTGTCCAAAGAATTTATACCTACATCAACATCGGGAAGATGATTTACAAGCTTAGTATCTGAAACGCAGTATTGACAGCTTGGTTGTGAAGTTTAACGGGTCAAGTGTTTTTAATCTTATTTAGAAGTCCACAATTTTTCTTATTATTTATGATTATTACTCTTCAGAGGTTAGATTATAACTGTGCCCTAGAGAAAGACATCATTGTATTTATATTCTGCAAGTCTAAGAATGTGCAACCATTATAGTATGTAAACAGTGTTCTTATGAACTATACATCAGTCGTAGTCTAACGGTCGTATAGTACCAACAGGAAATTGAAAGAGCAATCCGTTAAACTGTGGATTTCGAATTTTCATGCCGTTATAAAACGGAAAAAGTGCCCTTATTCACATAGTAAACTTTCTACCTGATAGTATTGGTACTGTTTTATGTCGTCTGTATTATTTTGGTTAGAAGAACTGTTCTCAATAAACTGAGATTTAAAGATGTTTATCTGTATTTAAAGGTTCCTAACCAATTAAAATATTAATTCTTGAAAAAATCATAGGAGCCTAAAATCGGTGTGCAATACGTTTTCTTAGTAAACATAAAGCCATAGTTTCTCAAGACAACGCTCTACAAAACTCTCTAATAATCTTTGATGATATTACATGCGATTAACGGGATCGTGTAAGAACTTTCTATTGCATAGGGAGGTATAATAATATTGATTGCTTTTATCTCTGTCAGTCATAAGTACTAGTACCGAAGCACCTTGTGAATGATAACGTTAATTTTTTAGCTCTATTTCGTCAAGATTAACTTAACTTAAAACATGTGTACGATTATCACATCCATTCTAATAAGCCCTACAGTCAGTTTAAAAATCTATGCTTAAGCTGTTTTAGTAATGATAAATATAGTTTCACTGTTATCGAGAAGGATACGTAGTTGGATAAACAACAGCCAATACCATAAAGGTCTCGACAGTTTTGATATTGGATGGGTGCAAATCATTGGGGGGAAAAATTGTCGCCAGTAGTCAATCTATCACGCACTTGTGTGGAAACGGAGGCCTGAGCTCGCCAGTAGTAGGTAAAAAACTAACTTTTTTTGTATAAGAATTCACGTGGGCTTGGAGACCTAGGTAAGGGCAGCTGCTGACTTGTACCTGGCTGATAAATATAAAACGTACATAGAGCAAGCTTATGAATATTCTCTAAGATGTCAAACTGTGAGTACGTACGATAGAAGAAAAAAATTTCTTTATCAGCTGGTAAAGTCAAAAGAAGCCGTCAAACAGGAATCGAAATTATTAAAATTTTAAGAGTAAATGGTTAAAACATTACTTCGAAAGCCTTTAAAACTAGTCACTGATCCTGTACAGCAAATGTTTCCACAAATTCATAAAAGGAATAAATGGTGTAATTTTGTGATTTATAACTATTCCGATAATACTCTAACACAAAAGCTGCCTATCAGTTAAATAATGAAAGACGAAATACAGCGATGGTAAAGATAGAATGATTGAGTCTGCTGTCACTCAAAGTAACATTAATAATAACAATAATGATAAGAATAGAATGTTGTCATGCGAAATCAGACATATGATAATAATGATAACACTTCTTATAATCCATACTTATGAATAGTTCATGAAAACCGGAAAGATTTTTTCAACTTGAAGTACGGACTTGGAAATAAATATTGAAAAAACAAAATCATAATTGTACCAATAAATTTTGATAACAATAAAGTTTGGATGCATGAAATGGAATTTTTATATAACTGTTGGATATATAAAGCTACTTATAAAAATCACCCTGATACAACTTGCATCACTCAGGACGATTTGGGTAAATACTATGTACTTCTGGAAACTTCCAGTCCATATTTTAAGGAATTTAGCAAAAATGAGTTTATTTGAACGTATAATCTTATTACCAATATAAAGGAAGAATCGTGTTATCCTTACAATAAAAATGCTAAACTAACGCAGTAGTAGCAAATGGTTTATGGACACTGATGTTGTTATGAACAACAAATTCAAACGATGCTATGCACCTTAGGAGACTTTAGAAAGAGAAGAAAGTTCTGGTTGACGAGCAAGATAAACGAAAAGTAACAGTGACTAATTTCAATGATGCATTTACTCGGAAAAAAGTAAGTTTAAAGCAGAAAACGACTACTTCAAAAAGATATTGTTTTTAATTTTTAATATGACTTCAGAAAATAGTTAGACTAAGTGAATGGACTAGTTGTGATTGTAGTTTCTCCTCGCACTCACTTACCAAAGGTCAACGAGAATGGATCCCAAGAGAAGTATTGCAGTAAAGGAGCTTTACAAACCGGCTCGTCGTAACTATCCACGTGGAAAGTATGATGTACGAGGATAAAATAATATATGGCAAGCTGATCTTGTTAAAATAATACCTTGTGCTAGAGAAAAACAAAGTTTTTATATGCGTGCTTACTGTAACTAACATATTTGAAGAGATTTAAAGAGCTGTACGAGTAAAATCATAAGAAAGGGGATGTCGTCACAATAATGATGAAATTCATAATAAATTAATAAAAAATACCATTAAATGTACATACCAACACAGATAAAAATTTCATAACAAAAGTTTTTAAAATCTGATCAAATCCTACGAAATCTATCTTTCTTGAATTTACAGTAACCTTCAAGTATTATTACGTGAAAGATTTAATTGGAAAAAATGTGAGTTTGATTAAACTTAAATAGTAACTTAAAGTAATTAAACTTACTGCTGGATTTAATTACAGCCTATATAAGTCGAAATAAAAGTTAAAAGAGTATAATAAAGCGTGAATTAGAAAAGTGGAAAATGCTTTTAAAACATATCATACTTTTAATTGGTCTGCAAAGATATTTACAATTATTATAATAAATGATATTACGTTCCATTAAAAAAATTATAAAGGTCAACGAGTGACAAAAGGCTTTTACGAACAATAACTTTTTAAAGCCTACAATTCTGATGTCCATCCTATAGAGAAAGTCGTTAGCAAACGCTGTCATCAAATTAACGCTAAATGGTTACGATTTAATAGATCTTGTGATAGTCAGAATAGTAAATCTAAAATTGTATTATAGTAATAAAAACTTTTAAAATAAAAACAATAATAATAATAATTATCATAATAATAATAACAATATTAACAATTATAATCAAAACGATATAAGTACGTAGCTTTGGTCAGTTGCACAAAGAAACGTCAGTCATAATGGCACTCAGCAGCAGTGTCTTTGCATTTTCTATGGACTTTTTTTTTAACGTTTTTTAATATTTTTTCTTCTAACTATAAATACTAATCGCCCACGCTCTAACGTGTTATAAACAAAAAAACAACCTTATTTTAACTGTTGTAAAACATTTTTTTTTATAATCATAAATATTCTTCGCACGAATTTTTGCCGTTTCATTTTAAATACTTAAATATTTATTTGACTAGGAGTTGGCCAGACAGGCTTAAATTTCATAAGAGTGAGAGAGAGTTTAGATGTGGTCACGTAATAAACCTTCCTCTTACTCGTATAAGCAGCCCCTAAGATACGATCTAAATACACCCTCATGATTTTTAAACCAACCATTCTTCTTAACCAAGAATATATTATTATCTTGTTTCATTTTACTTTTACATTTTCATGCTGTTTAGTATCGCGTCACATGGTTCCATATATTTTTAGATATTTTATCTAGACAATTTTTTTTTGAGGCTGCGCTTACACGTAATTTTATTTAACTAAGATTGGAAGATCCTGGCTTAGTTTAAATTCCTTGTGGTTCTAAGAATGACTAAGTTATATGTTTACCTAAAAGATAAAATTATTCACTGATATATTAGTGAGAAAGGATTGTCACAGTATATTTTTTTATATAACATGTTGTAGAATAACAGCTTCCAACGTTTGTACAGTCTCTGATGGTCACTTAGTTGAATCATTCACATAACCTCACAGATGCAACAAAACTAATGCAGACTAAAAGTGTTATCCAGCCTATTCTTTCTTTTATACTAGCTAAGACAACGATTTCATCATTAAAACGTGATTTTCCTATAGATTTCATAGTTATTTTGAAAAACTAATATTTGAACATAACTTTACTTTGCCGGAGTCTTCTAATCTCAAGTAAATATGATTGCATGTAAGCGCAGCCTAACTTATTTATTCTTAGAGTTTATTGTGTCTTATTTTATATTCAAGTTTTCAAGTCCCTTTAGTAAAATCACTTGATTTAAAATAAATTTCGTTATACTTGATATCAATCCCATATTATCATTTACCAATGATTAAGAAACATTAATAGCATTTATCGTAAGAGAAAAATTTTTGGTACACCGTGCGAGATTTTGATTTAAGTCATCCAAGTGTCAATCACATTCCTAGAATAGTCCACTGCACCACAGTGTCACTCTGTCCTCGCTGTATAAGAACCAATGCATAAACTAACTGCCTCTTTACATACATAAAGTTGATAAAGAAAGAGAGAAAGAGAAAAAGAGAGAGGGAGAGCATGCGCGTGCTACTTCATGCATGTATTGTACATTATACTATTTTACTCAATGTAGAGAGCATGTGGTAGTTGGGGACATACAGAAACAAAGGGGCACAAAGAAGTGACACTTTTTTAACATTTTTTTTTGAGAAACAGCCTATCTTTTATTGATTTTCATCTCTCTGGACTTTTTTTCGTTTTATATGTATAGTATTGCAGCTTCACCCTTCTGTATAAATTTTAGCAATACTCTTAAAAGATTAATTATTCATTGTATAATGGTCTTTGCGAGCTATCCGTGCCATCACCATAACTAAAAAATAATATAAAGTAAATGAAAAATACTTTATGCTTATTTACTTTAAAGTATTTCGTTGTATTACAAAAAACGTTTTAAGAATCATCAAATAATAGACCAAGAAGCATACTTAGTATAAAATTATGGAAATTCATTATTTGTTTCATAAAAAAAAAATTATTAAAAATGACACATTTCTTGTTAAAGTTCAAAAATAAGAAACAATTTACATTAATAAGTAGTAGCCAAACCCTCCAGAGTAAGTATATATCACATAAGAAGATTTAAATGTAATGTAATTCGGGAAACCATCGAGACTATTTACTTTATGAACGTTTTTTTATTAAAGGTTATGACTTATAATTAAATTTATTGCTATTTAAATAGAAACTAATAAAACAAAATAAACACAAATATAAGTTATCGTACACTGGAGGTAAGGTGTTGACAAACATAAAAATAGCAGGTATGTAAGAAAAATTCTATGTTTGATGAAAGGGGTGAGAGAATGAGCCTCTCATATCTCTATCATACAGTAATCTCACGTAAAATAATAAAATAATTTAGGAAATTTCAGCACGGCTGTTGAGGTAAGTGGTTCTTATTAACCCTTTAATAAAGGATCTTGACAATACATTTTTGAAACGAAGCTTCTTATGTAGGGCCTTTACTAGACACAAGTAGGGGAAAGCGTCACACTTTTTCATGCCTTCTTTATGACTATACGTCCCCCCACCACAACGTACTATCTCGACAGCGTATAGTATAGTGTATGATACATGCATGCAGTGGTGTGCGCATGCTTTCTCTCTCTCTCTCTCTCTCTCTCTCTCTCTCTCTCTATCTTTTTATATCTCTGTCTTTCTATATCTCTCTGTCTTTTGATCGCACTCTCTCTCTCTCTCTCTCTCTCTCTCTCTATCTTTTTATATCTCTGTCTTTCTATATCTCTCTGTCTTTTGATCGCACTCTCTCTCTCTCTCTCTCTCTCTCTCTGTAAACTGCACGTATGTAAGGAGGCAGTTATTATATGCATAGCATTTATGCAGCGACAACAGAGTGGCACTGTGGTGCAGTGGACTAGGCATCTGATTGTCATGTGAAGATCCCAGATTTAAATCTCGGACGACGTACCAGAACTTTTTAATTAGGATAACCAATTTCCTCGTTGTTTAATCATAAGAAAAAGATGCTACGTGATTTGTACAAAATATAAAATAAAAAATTATTATTATTATTAAAAATCGAGTAACGTCACTGAACAGAAGTAAAAATTTGAAAGTGATATTAGACACAAGACCTCTTAAATGAAACAGATAAAGTAAAGATTTTAACTTTAACGCAAAATATTAATAAAAAAATTTGTAACTGTATGAAACTTTACCAAACAGCAAGAAAATTTAAAATTAAAATTAAACAAGAAATACTCTTGATAAAGTAAAACGTTCGATAAATAAGAAGCGTGTGTTTAGATGAAGTTTAGGAGCTTAAGCCAGACTAGCACTTGAGCTCATAAGACTATGAGAGAGGTTTATCGAGTTACCACATCTACTCTCTTTCACTTTTATAAGCTTTAAGCCAGTCTGGCAGACTCCTAGACTTTATTTAAACTTACCTTGTAAAAGTCTTATAAATATTTAAGTATTTAAAATAATAAGATCAAAATTTACACGATGAATACTTAAAAACATGAATAGAAATGTTTAAAAAACAGTTAAAACAATGATTTTTTATTTTTGTCTTTTTTTGTAAAACGCAAAAGCTCCCACGACAAGTTATTGTTCATATGAAAAGAAAATATTTAAAAGCGTTTAAAGTGATGTTTTTTTTTGTTATCAAGTGTGTTAATGTCACATAATTATAGAAAGTGCTCCGCATCAAAACGCTAAGAAACACGTAAAAGCACTGCTTCTCAGTGCCTCCAATAATGACACTTCTTTGTGTAAAGGATCAATGCCACGTAAGATATTGTTCGAGAATCAACTGGCATTTATCAAAGCCTTTCTTGCTCTCACATGCATCACTGTCTCGACCAGTGTTGTGCTGCAGCTTTCTTACTTTTACAAGCTCACTTAAGCTTTGTTTTGTCTATGAGTCTTACGACATGTCGATTTTTTTTTTTTTTTTTTTTTTTTTTTTTATCATAATTCTATACGTTTAGCTTCTTATGAGGGCAGTACTTGTGAGAACTTAGGGGCTACTCTTCAAGGATCATTCTGTGGTGAAAAAGCGCATGTAAGAACTTACAGAGGTACTTGTCCAAAAAAGTCACTTTAGTTAGGATACAAGCCACGATCCATTGTGTGTTTAACCCATGATCTGGCCAAATAAGCCACCACGCACTTACTTACAATACATTGAAAGTTCTTACAAGAGGATGTAGGGATTAAGATTTATCCTTCCAAAGCATATTTTTGTAAGAAGGGAATAGTTATAACGTTTTCTTGATACACCCCAAGTTTCTGTGGGGGGTAATGGGTCATAGGGAAGGGTCACACTTTTTTTGAGTTTCATTCACAAACGTATAAAAAACTTTTTTTTGTTTTGTTGGGGGGACTGTGGGGGTCCTGTGGTCCGATCGTAAGAAGGTGTGAAGGGATGTATGGACAGATCCACCAGATAAACTATGTAATGACGGAAAATGTAAGCGTTTATTCATACAAGCTTGTTTTTTATATCTACAAACTTCAACTTATTATCACCATGATGAACTGTAGGTAAAACCTACTTTTCAACATTATTTTTCAATTTGTTATGCAAGTTTTTATTTGTTCCAGTTATTTTAAAGACGACATTTGGAGCGAAGACTTGGAGCTAGTCATCTATTGTAATGATGACTTTCCGTCTAAATCAGGTTCTAATCTTCCTGAAATCTGTCATTATATCTTTCCTTCTATAACTCTGATAGCTTTCTTGTTGGGAGTGTTGGTGATATGGTATAACCCAACAAAGTCCATTTTCCAAAACAAACTAATACTTTGATTGTTACACTGTATAGTTTACAGTCTATAAAGTCTCAATCATTTGATATATGAAAAGAGTTAAAACTCTCGTATTTTGCTAGGAGGAGGACCTGATGCACTTTCTGACTTATTTGGCGTTAAAACAAGCTCCGCAGGCTATCTGATGTATCTTCTTAGATAGATATTTTTCCCCTTCAGAAGCTTTCCCCACTTCAACATCTCCCACCTCTATAAGGTGCTTCTTTATATCTTTTAGTTTTTTGTTTTCCTGCTGCATAATTTGTGAAAATGCTTTCTCTTCCTTATCCATGATAAGTTTATGTACTCAAGGCCACGTATTTGTAGATTGCAGCAACAGATAGCAGTCATCATCTTTTGGAATAAGAGCTACCCTTTCTGTTTTCAGTGTTACCGTTCAAGTCACGGTGCTTGGACCTCTCGCCATTTTGCACACATATGATCGCAGATTTGTTAAATAAAGAATCTTTATAGTCGTTATAACTCATTTTTGTCTTGACAACATATTTTTTCTTATCTTCAGCTTTTTCAATCAATTTATTGTCTTGCACACGAACGTTTACATTTATAAATTTGACCATAATCTTATAATATCACCCATCCCTTCTTAGCCTAATTACTCCCTTATTTTTTTGAGGTACATTAAAGTCACTTTTGTCTTCATAATTAAATATATTAAGCTTATCGATATATCTTTCTAAATGTCTTTATTTCAAATTTCATAGATCAAAAAATTAGTGCCCGTGTATAATAAATTGGGCATACCTGCAAGCTGCTTTATGTACAAATACTAAAAGTCATATATTACTTAATTTAATAATACGAGTACACAAAGTTTAACGTAGATAAGCGTTTTAGTTGTAATATCTGTTTGAACGTGGTCTTCTTAATGAGGTTGTAAACACTTTACCCGTTGAACTTTACATACCAGGCTATCAGTACTATAAAAACTAAGCGTAAGGAGTTTCAGGAAACCTGAAAGAAGTAATGCTGCCTCATATATGTTGCAATGAAACATTGTCTAATTTTAATTTTATTAATAATCAGTGTAAACACATATGCAATGACTACGGTACGTAAGGAGACGTAGATTTAAAAAATTCTCCAAATAACCAAAAATTTTTTTTTGCTTAGGGCATAACAGGATGCGGATCATGCAAAAATATTTCCTTAGTTCGAGTAAAAAAAAACAAAATTAGCGTTACGGACTTGCATCTTACTGAAAATCTTATATTTTTAACAAAATCTGGAAGCAAAATACAAATTTTTGAAATTTTTCTTAACGTACGCCATATACTCAGGCATTTTAGAAGACAAAAAAAGTGTACTGAGGACATGGATGGTGTTAAAGTTATGGGACCAAAATCTGACGAATATTAAGTTTTAACCAAGAATCTTTTTATAAATGCATGCAATTGAATTTAGAGTTTTAATTTTTAAACTCTATATTCTACAGAAGTTAAGGGTACTAAGAGAATTTTCTCGATTTTTCATTCTAATAAGCCAGATCCCCAGTCTTACGAATTTGTGAATTTAATCTCCTCAAAATAAAAACAAAGAGCCGGTAACCTTAACGAATATCGTATACCTTTTTAAAGAGTTTAGACATTGACATAATAATGGGTGAATTAAATTATAGCTGTTTTTTAACGCTTTCTTTCAATAACGCCGTAACACTTGAAAAAACGAGTATGACATAGCAAGGTGTTAAATTATCAATGTAATCGGTAACAGATTAAAATATAGCTGTTTTGTACATAGAAAGACCATGAGAACGAGGTTTCATTTTTAACATTAAGGAATACGTGACGAAACTCGGTTGTATTTAATTGCTTGTAAAAAAAAAAAAAAATATTTTTTACCACATAAATAACCCTTTTTTCTTATAATTTTATAACAAAAAGACGATTTTTTATAGAACCGTATTTTTATAAGTCGATATTATACTTTAGAAAAAAGCAAATACCAAATTATGTTTATAATTTCTTTATTTATCTACATATCAAAAACATATTGTGACTTGCAGTTACACAAAAATCGTAATATGATTTAGAATAAATTGGCCTTCTTTGAGAAACAATACACCATAGTTATAACAAAAAAAAAACTAAATTTTCTTAATTCATTAATTATCATCACGTTTATTAATTAAAACTGCTTAGTCTTCTAATTCATTTTCTATTATAGTAAAAATTAGCTCATTACGACCAATAAAATATTATCTGAAAGTCTGGCAAATACAGAAAAATAGTAGTACCATATTTAGTGGTTGATTTTTAGGGATCATCTATTATTATTGAATAAAATTTATCTCTTGAAAACTTGAAATATTTTTGTATTTCAAAATCATCCTGTCCAGAAATAATTATCTTAATTCTATTATAAGCTTATCATTTTTTATAAGCACAAAGTATTAAGCATATCAATGAAAAAGACTTACCTGTTAAAGAAGGATAGAGCGAGAGCAAGTGCGATAGCAATGGCTCTCTCTCTTTATTTCATTTACACTTACTGACACTGCCAAAGTGCCTTTCTTACTTTTTTCTCAACACTTTGCGATTGTCCAAACATAAGTAAAAGAACTTGCTGATAGAAAACTTTCCACCTTACACGTTGGTATTTAAATTTTTTCGTATCCTAAACTATTAACGAGGTAAAAGCAAAACGAGCCTTAAAAAACGATTTCAATAGTTTTCCACCACTAAAAAG
The DNA here is from genome assembly GCF_036245765.1 of Copidosoma floridanum. NCBI lineage: Eukaryota > Metazoa > Arthropoda > Insecta > Hymenoptera > Encyrtidae > Copidosoma > Copidosoma floridanum. Next base: position 18,336,121 of record NW_028321897.1, on the reverse strand, counting down.
TTAAACTATTTTATTTGCAATCAACTGGCAAAATCTTATATGATATAAGAAACGTCTAATTGATTATAAATTTTTCAGTTCAGTAGTTTGTTAATTGATATCCATATTTAAGGTGAAAAAATAGAGACCAGATCGGGTAATGCGTGGCACAATGGATAAAGTCCTTAACTACTGATCTGAAGGTTAGGGGTTTGATTCTTAGAGTCAGAGGAATTAAAAATTTTTTTAACATATATATAATTCTATATTTTATAGTTGTCAGAGTTGGAGCAAGGTCTTACTCCCCACCGCTCTCCCCACCTTCCCCCTCTCCCCCGCCCCTCCTCCCCAGCTGCCCCACAAATAAGGTAGTTTTTCTTTCATTGTCTTTCATTTTTCGAGCAATCCTACTTTTTTGGAAGCTCCCCTCCCGCTTCCCCCACCACCCCTCCGCTTCCCTCCAGCTCACCCCCATACTTCTCCTCAGCTCTCCCATGTATAATGTGGATAAATTTGTAAAGCCTTATATATTAACTGCTACAAATGGTCTAATTTTTACATATCATTTTATTTGACCAGAAGAAACAATTTTGTTACTATTAACTTACTTACGATATTTATTTTAATTGCATACTTTAAAACGTCTTCGTAGGTGCTCTTCTCTTACGTAGCCTTTCCCACAATTTAAAAAAATATTTTTTTGAACGTTTTTTTTATGACTTTTTAAATGTCTCTGTAAGTAATAAATTCTTTTCAAACATTTTCCGCATTTAATACACTTTAAATTTTCCTAAATGTTTTGGCATTCCTCTGTGTGACGCAAATAGTTTTTCTTCTCCAATATGATAATGCTACAAGAAATACAAAAATTTTTTTTTGTGAATTATTTCGTACGATAATAGACACTCTTGATTTAAAAATTGTAAGTAACATTTGTCGCACTGATACAATTTTTCATCCATGATGGTATCTTAATTTTTCATCCATGATGTATATCTTAAAACATATTACATAAAACGGCTTGCTTATAATTTCATTAATCTAGGTACAAGACGGCCTAAGGCATCAAAATTTTGACCTTGAGATTTATTGATAGTCATAGAAAAAGTTAAAGTAAATGGAAATTTCCTTTTAAACAATATAAATTGTAACGAAGAAAAATTGTTTGTATTTTGTGTTAATCTTGAAATAAAGACTTTATTACCTTTTTTTTACCTGTGATTATTTCAGCTTTGATGTTGTATTTAAATAGTCCTTCAGATACGTTTAAGTTTTGGATTAACATAACAGTAGCGTTAATTTTTACATGTAATTTATTTGAAGGAAGGCCTTCTTTAATACTATTTAAATATTCTGTAGGGAAATAAATACAAATATTATCGTCTGATTTATTTAGTCATGTGTGAGTTGCTTTATCGATACCTGAATACGTTACTAATGTTCCTACCATAATATTTAAAATTTTTTCGTTAAAAAAATGAGTAAATTCATTGTGAGATGTGAATATAGCTTTACTTATAATATGATCATTATCATTATTGAAAATTTTATAACATATATCATTTGTTCTTCATGTCTGAGGAATTCTGGAAGTTTTAATTTTGCCTTCTCCTATATCCAGTTGTAATGAAGAAAATTTTTTATCAATTAAATGTATATTATTTTTTAAATAATAAATATCTAACAAAGGCCAAAAATTAAAAAATTTTATGGTTTCTTGAACAATAGTAATTTTGTTTTAAATGTCAATTTAAATATATAAAAATTAGGCATTAGTCAGGGAAAATAAAAAATGATTGTTAAAAATATATGTAATCAATAATGATCAATAAACACTCATAACATATATTAATTTTAAGTAATGATTTTTATAATTTTTCTTTTTCTCCATACTCCATAAATCTATATTTGCAATTACGAAGGTTAGTGCACAGAGCGCGCAGGGGGCAGAGATAGTTATAAAAGTTTACAACGAGGTCTAAGAAAAATTTATTGACACATACAGGATAAACAGCTTATTTTAAAAAGGGGGTGACTTATAGGAATAATAAAGCTCACAAAAAAAAGTCAAGGGCACATCTCTCTTTCTATATAAATTTTCCCTTGCTTCTTTAAAATTAGCAGCTTGTTCTTTACATTTCCTTAAAAGTAGCCGAGTAATCATTCTTCAGCGTAGTACATGCATTCCCGAGTATTTTGGAAAAATGCCGTAGTCTTTCGAATCATGTCAAATATACCTTAACATATTTTTTTTCCGACTTACAATCATTTTTATTGTTTCTTAAGGCTTTATAAAATATTAATGCAAAACATATTTTGAAAAAATTAGACTTATAACACAACAACGGAGGGGGGGCGTTGGCACACGGAGCATGCAAGGAGGCGCAGTCTCACTAGTATATATATATATATATATATATATATATATATATATATATATATATATATATATATATATATAAAATAGGTTATGCATGATTACTTGCATATACATGCTTTTATATGTCAATGTATATATTACTCGTTACTCATACAGGTTATTCTGCAGTTACTTGCTCAGATTGTGTACAGTACTTGTAATCTCTTGCCGTAATGAAATCCAAAACTTGAAAAACGTTAAAGTGTGTCAAATGTTGTCGACTTTACTTGACATACTGTCTATAATGATATAATGACCGCTTTATTAAGATATTTGATTATTTAGAGCCGAATTCTCCATTCGTATCCATGTCCGCAACTTAATTTGACTCATGAAAGCTTTTACCGTTAAAAAATTGCTTATCTACCGATTAGGTGTATAAGCATTCTGTACTCTAGCTATTAGAAGTTACATTTCTGTATTAGTCACTCAAAAATTTGACTAAGACGAGTGAGTTTTCACTGCATACATTTTGTCCGCAAATTTACACTATAATCGTGGTTTTAACAAAAATCAGTTTAAATGAGTAACTTTTTGAATTGGCAATAATAACGAATGGTCACTTTACATATAGGACTCAACTAAACAAATCCTCACGACAGCAATACCAGAATTTGTTACCTCTCGAATAGCCAAGCTCTTTTTTTTGCGTTTTTCACGCGTGCAATCATTATATTCCATTCTAACCACCATGGGAGTACCACTCAGTGTGCGTGTGCTGGTACGCAAACTACAGTTACTTCTTAAATTTGAGACTAGTAAATAAAGTATGGGTGAACAAGTTATTATATTACGTCCAGTTGTACAAGCACTACAATTTTTGAAAATTTCATTCCACACTTTTCCATTCCGATACTACGTCACCACTAAGTACCGTTTTTTTTCGTTTAAGAGCAAATAATCTTAGCCAAATTTTTTTCTTATTACGGTTGGAAAAAATGTAAGACACATGTCTCAGGGTTTCGTCCGATTGGCATTTTTTCGTTACATAAGTGCAAAAACTGTGGTGCTGCTTCCAATGTTGGTAATCAAGAGGTGCACTACATAACGTGGCTTTATATGGATTCAAATAGAAGAAAAATGATAGTTTTCATGATTTAAACAAAAATCTTTTAATTTTATGCCCCCCATCAAAAGTTATAGAGATTTTATGAAAAATAGTAAATTTTGGCCAAGATTACATTATTAGCAATATTTACGCTCTAACTAAAATAGCTGTGATTTTTGAATAGAGCCACTAAATCAAAAAAAATTTCTTTTTCATTGATACATCTTGATCCTAGCTATTATTTGAGCTTAGTTAGAATACTTAAACTGTTGAAGGAGCCTAGCTACATATGTTAGAAAGAGATACAATTTTTTGAAAATCGATGAAAGTTGACGTTTAAAAAATTTTGTATAACTTTTGACCGATACCGTACTTTTACTCACGATTCATCTTGTTGAATCTTAATGCATTTTAATAATATGTTTAAAAATTTTCGATTCACGTTAATTTTAAGTCCTCTCAGGCATAAGAGATTCGAAATTTCTTTGATACATACGTTTTTTTAGCCTAATCAAGGCTGTCTGATAACACGTAAACTTGATAAGGACATGTCCGTATTTAAAAGTTGAAGAGAAAGCCTGTCTTAAAATCACGTACTAGTTTGTTAGACGTGTGTAACAGCAGTGTTGATTACCTGCATTTTTCCGTTTGTTTATAAATAACACAGGACCACAAAAAAAAATAAAAGGTTCCTTAGACCATACTACGAGGATTATATGTTTTTGAGTCGCTGAAACCGAATCCAAAGCCAGTTTTTCTCTATCACGTCAGTATTTTTCATAACCTAAAAATTAAGCCCAAGACTTAACAACTCGTAAAATCTTTAACCACTGGAAATTTTGGTCACCTAAATTCCTTGATGCTATAACCTTTTGACTTCAAAAACCAAAGAACTCATAACTTTATCACCACATAATCTTGAAACCCGACCCGAACTCTAATGACACGTATCTCTTTCGTAAGAAAATCGCAGAAAATAAGCTCTTAATCAAAGAATTGTAAGCCTAATTTCGTTTGAACCTGATAACCTTCAAACCCCTTAACCCTATACCTCGTTAACACGAAAACCCTATAACTCCGTAAACATGTAACCTTAACACCCGACGAAAAAGAGGTAAATGCAGCTCTGACGTCAGAAAATCGCAGTAAATTAACTGTTGATCAAAGTATTGTAGGTCTTATCTTGTTCAAACTATAAAGCTCCTTAACCTTTAAAGCAAAATCTTGTTAAAAAGAAATTATAAAAATCTAAATTATGCTAATTTTTTTACACTGCTAAATGTAAGCTCCGAATCACAGTTTTTGCTCGTGTGTCAACATCCGGGGCACCTCCACGTAGTGGCGGTGATCAACGAAATTGTTTCAAGTCCCTGGATTGCGATGCTCACGCCGTCATGGTCAGCACACGAAAAAGTACGATGCAGGTATTCGAAACCCCAGTGTCGGAGGCTGGTTAAAGTGAGAAAGCAAGCCCACACGCGACGTCATGAAACGACTGGAGCGCTACATCGGTGGGTAACCTGGCCTTTGCAGAGTATGATGTTTCAAGAAAGTCTATACGTGATAATAGCATATACTCTTCCTTTGTTATTTGTGGTAAATATGTTGTCAGTAAACTCATAAAGACTTTCACAAATTTACTTAAAACTTGGTATACAGAATTTTTCGGTATAAAAATAGTGGACAATCAGTGCACTCCTAATTCGATGTGTATAGGGTGTGCCTTGCAAAAGAATAAACATAATTAAAGAACGTTTCCTTCCCTAATGATCTGGCAAAAACCAGAAAATCACACAAAGGATTGTTATTTTTGTTTAACGAAAGTTGTTTGGTACAACCAAGAGACAAAATCTATAATTTCTTATGCAACTGGTAAGTCTGTGACTTTTCCTACGCTCCTTAATGCTGAACAAAGTTATAAAAGTTGTTTTACTTCCGATGGCATTGGAAGTCAGATAAAAACATTAAAGGACAAAGTTTAAGCTTATGCAGACAATGAGGATGTAGAGATGAACAGCGAAATATCTGAGGAATCAAGAGATGCGGCTGACGTTGATTCTAGAGGTTTTACTCAAGAAAACCTTAATGATTGGGTACAAGATACAGGACTATAAAAAGAAATATCTGAGCTGTTATCGTCAAGACTAAAAAAAAAAAATTGTTTAGCTCCAGAAACTCGTATCACTTTCTATCGCGACAGAGAAATTGAATTTAGAAAATATTTTACAAAAATTAAAAATTTAGTCTATTGTAACGATATTTAAGGGCTTATAAGAGAATTCAAAATTCCCTATAAATCTAGCTACTGGCGTCTATTTATAGATTCTTCGACGCGAATTTTGAAAGCAGTATTACTACATAATGGCAACATATACGCTCCTCTACCCGTTAGCCACTCAGTTGCGTTAAAGGAAGAGTACCACAACCTTTCTTTCTTGCTTGAAAAAATAAATAATGATAATAATATGTGGCTGACGTGTGGAGACTTCAAAATAATGACAATTTCACTAGGTCAACAAAATGGTTATACAAAACATCCTTGCTTTATATGTAAACGGGACAATCAAGCTCGCAATGAATATAATGTAAAGAAGGATTGGTCACTTAGAGACAACTTATATCAAGGACCTAACCATATCATAAAACAAATTCTGATATCTACAATCGAAGTTATTCTTTCACCACTACACACAAAGCTCGGACTAAAAAAACAATTTATAATAGTGATGAAATCATTTGAAAGCGAAGCTTTCAAGTATATCTTTAAAAAATTTACTGATGCAAAAATAAGACAAGGTATGTTTAACGGACCACAAATAAGAGAACTGTTAAAAGATGATAAATTAAAAAAAAAAGTGACAAAGGTTGAACAAGCAGCCTGTAAAAAATTGAGAGACGTTACAAAGAAATTTCTAGGTAATACAAGAGATCCATATTATGTAAATATTGTTCAAAATATGGTAAAAAATTTCAAAAATTTGGATTGCCCTATGAACCTTAAACTTTACTTTTTTGACTCGCATCTCAAATATTTTCCTGGTAATTAAGGTGATTCTAGTAAAGTGCAGGGTATAAGATTCCACTAGGACTTACAAGATATAGAAAAGAGATATCAGGGTATTTGGAATGACCACATGTTGGCAGACAATTGTTGGTCTTTCAAAAGGCATATGCCCAACTAACACAAAAAAAAAGTGCTACGGCGATCATTTACCAATCAACGAACGCGTTATTATGGTAAGACTTCAGAAGAATAAGCAACCATTACATAGTCTTATAGCTCCTATGAAAATCGTAAGAGGCAAGGGGACTCACGTAAATCAAGCACCTCGAATAGTGAGGGGCAAGGGGACTCACGTAAATCAAGCACCTTGAATAGTGAGAGGCAAGGAGACTCACGTAAATCAAACACCTCGAATAGTTAGGGGCAAGGGGACTCGTGTAAATTAAGCACATTAAGGGAAACAGAAGTCTTCTACGTCCACGTCCTTGTTTCTGGGGATGGTTGAACGTAGGCTTTTAATTTATACTTCACCAAGCTTATCCTGCGATCTTTTAGTGTCTTTGATGGGTCTCTCTTTCGATGGTAGGGTTTGAAGATTATTTAGTTACGTGATTATAGAATTTTTGAGTCAAGAGGGTGTAGGGTTAAGGGGTTAAGGTGCTATAGGTCTTAAACTTAATGAGTTTTACAATACTTTGATTAACAGCCAATTTACTGCGATTTTCTGACATTAGAGATGCATGTACCTTTTTTTCGTTGGGTTTTAAGGTTACATGGTTACGGAGTTATAGGATTTTCGTGTTCACGAGGTATAGGGTTAAGGGGCTTAAGGGTTTTTAGGTTTAAACGAAATTAGGCTTACAATTCTTTAATCAAGAGCTCATATTCTGTGATTTTCTAACGAAAGAGATACGTGTCATTAGAGTTCGGGTCGGGTTTTGGGATTATGTGGTGATAAAGTTATGAGTTCTTTGGTTCTTGAGGTCAAAAGGTTATAGCATTAAGGAATTACGATGACCAAAATTTCCAGTGGTTAAAGATTTTACGAGTTGTTAAGTCTTGGGCTTAATTTTTAGGTTATAAAAAATACTGACGTGACAGAGAAAAACTGGCTTTGGATTCGGTTTCAGCGACCTAAAAACATATAACCCACGTAGTATGGTCTAAGGAACCTTTTATTTTTTTTGTGGTCCTGTATAATTAGTGTATTTGAAGCTAGTAACTGTGTCATACATTACCTGTTATTGATTTTTAATCATAAAACTTCTACGGTGCCTCTGAAAAAGTAAGTGATGTATTTCGAATGTGTACACATCTGAAAGTTGTCCTAAAATCCCTTTTTTAGCAAAATATGAAATGTGAGTAAAGTTTTTAACAAGTTATAACAAAATTACAAGGACTAAAATGAAAAACAATGAAAATTTATCAAAACGTTGAAAACAGGAGGGTTTAAACAAGAAAACATCTATTTTAAGAGCTGGGGCTACTCAAAAATGAAAGAATGATGTTGTTGCTGTTATTATTGCTAAAGAGCAACATCGAAAGACGTATAAAACATATAATTACTTTGTACTGACTCAGCAAAAAGCTGTTGATGCTGTGAAGGAAAGATTGTCAATCAGAACAGCTGCAAAGGCGTACAACATACCCGTGTCAACATTAGCTTACAAAAAAGATAGCTCAGTCGTCCAAAAAAAACAGATTCTCCTAAGGTCTTCGGTAATAAAGAAGAAATAAAAACAGCTGCATGGATAATTTGCAGAGCAAGAATGGGACATCTTGTTACTATGACAAAATTATTAGACTCTGTTCAAAAGTATGTCACCAAGTCTCAAACAGATACCCCTTATATCAACAACAGACCTGGGCATTACTTATTTGAGGCGTTTAAAGAAAGGCATCCAGACTAAGCCACATGGATCCTGCAACAATTAATTCTTAGTAGAGCTGCAGTTACAGGTGAAAATTTAAAAGGATGGTTTAAAGAGCAGCGTGACTACTTAGGACAGAAACAACTAATCAAAATACCTCCTGGAAGGGTATTTGATTATGACGAGACTAGTGTGATGTTATATCCTAGAGCTGAGTAAGTTCTGACAAAAAAGAGGAGCCCCTTAGTTGACAAAATAGATGATGGTGGCAGAGAGTATATGACTGTCCTATTCATGTACAGTGCTAGTGGCATGCGAGCTCCACCCTTAATTATGTTTCCATATAAAACAAACATTTCTGACACTATAGTTTAAAAAAAGCCTACAAAATGGGGGCTAGGTCACTCCAATAATGGTTGTATAACTGAAGAAGCTTTTTATGAGTACATAGCTGATGTTTTTTATTTATGGGCTGGAAAACTGGTTGAATTTGCAATAATTATTTACATGGATAACCATTCATAACATGTAAGTTTACCATTAATTTTTTTTTCGACTATTTAAAAACATGTGGCAACAGACGGCATCAGAATAAAAAATGAATCATAACAATACCAAAATCAAGAAAGAAGATTTTTTGAAAATACTTTAATTCAACCTTAAGTGACATGAAAAATAAAAAATGAAGCCATAAAAAGTAGATTCAGAAGTTATAGCTAAATGCCATTTAATGATAATGCGATTGATTACGATTTATTTAAGAAGCCCTCAAAGAGAGACAAAATTAAGATGAAAAACCCTTATGAAATCTTACAAAGTCAATTAGAATTGTTTAAGAAAATTATATGCCAGGATGTACTTGAAGATGTTAATAAATGTTTCAGTAATACTGAGCTATAAGGTATTTTCACTTGTGACGTCATTTCAAGATGGCGTGATCACTTGGTTTTTCTTTTATATTTGCACCAAATGTGCAAAGCCAGCTGTGAAATTCACGAGGACGTTCCAACTAATGATAATGCGTTTAAAAACTTCAGGTTTTAATAAGCTATCGAATTAATACAAAACTTTTTACATCTTTACTTGGTAAGCAATGCAAAAACATGAATAAAATTATCGCGAGCATAAAGTTGATTAGAAAAACATTTTATTTTTTGTGCTTACTATGATCCAGTTATAACGAATTAGAAATATAGTCAATAGCGATTCCCAATGCATTAGAGGAAATTTTTCGTTTGTTTGCCAAAAGTGTAGTTTTAATGAAAATCAGTACAGAAAAAAAAGTACTGCAATCAGGCGGATTGTACCCGTCTCGTATACATATATATATATGGTTGCAAGCCTTCTTGCCTCCACGATCATAACAAAGTACCATAACCTCTGATGATCTGTCAAAATTGAAGCAGTGTGTGGCAAAAACATGAATAAAAGTTGTTGTATAAGTGGTTGTCACGATAAATCTGCGAAATGTTGTTGTCTTTTCATAGATAAAGAAATGATTTTATTTCGTTACTCTGCACTGACACTTTTGTATTTTTTATTATCCGGAGAAATTACAGATGGAATACGACAAAAAGATTTCGCATATTTATCGTGACAACCACTTATACAACAACTTTTATTCATGTTTTTGCCACACACTGCTTCAATTTTGACAGCTCATCAGAGGTTATGGTACTTTGTTATGATCGTGGAGGCAAGAAGGCTTGCAACCATATATATATGTATACGAGACGGGTACAATCCGCCTGATTGCAGTACTTTTTTTTCTGTACTGATTTTCATTAAAACTACACTTTTGGCAAACAAACGAAAAATTTCCTCTAATGCATTGGGAATCGCTATTGACTATATTTCTAATTCGTTATAACTGGATCATGGTAAGCACAAAAAATAAAATATTTTTCTAATCAACTTTATGCCCACGATAATTTTTATTCATTTTTTTTCAGTGCTTACCAAGTGAAGATGTAAAAAGTTTAGTGTTCATTCGATAGCTTATTAAAACCTGAAGTTTTAAACGCATTATTATTTGTTGGGACGTCCTCGTAAATTTCGCAGCTGATTTTGCACATTTGGTGCAAATTTGAAAAAAAAACCCAGCGATCGCGCCATCTTGGAATGACGTCATAAGTGAAAATACCTTATAGACAGGTCAAACTGATGATAAGGGACTGTTTAAACGTTGACTAAGATTGAAAGAAATCTGTACACGTTAACACGGTTCGTAAATGAATACGTCTTGTTTTAAAATATTTATATTTACATTAAAATTAAAAAATACTAATTAATTCATTTTACTGATACGAGTACACTTATTAAAATTTATATTAATTGCCCTTTTTAAATTTTTAATATTTACGTTACTTAGAATTTATTTTACATGATTTAAAAATAACCGTAAGCTTTTGCTTGCCAACTTTTTATTTTATTGTTGCTTGATTATGTTACTTTTTTATAGTATGTAACTTTCTTTAAGAAGTAATGCATTTAATCATCTGGAATTTGAACTGGGTCATAAAAAGGTAAACATGGCTTTTTTTGTAGTTTTGTTATTATTAAGGTTTAAAAATGAATATTTATTGTAAACGGCGTTACATAACCTATAAATCTGCATATGTTGAGGAAGTTTATAATTCAAACTGTATATTTCCAAATACCATGAGAGGACTGGCGTTCGTCTTTTTATTTCAGAAAATCTGTCAAAATTTAAGATGATTCAATGCATTACTTTTTAAAAAAGTTACATTTTTGATCATGGACACTGACACCCTCTTTTATGATCAGAAAATGTAACTTTTCTCTCTTAATTTGTAATGGATTGCATCGAAACAGGGCTAAAGTGATTTCTCGAAGTGCCAGCTTGCAGGCTCTTCCCCTTATTTTGGACTAAGACATCTAATTAATTAGTTCTTGAACATAATTTCTCACAATAAAGAAGTTGGTAAAGTAGAAACTCTAGCCGATATACAAAATGACTCTAATGATATTTTTAATATCTCAATATACTTAGAATCTAGATACAAAATAGAGTTTAGTATAACATTACATAGCAGCAATATAATATTTGGCAAGGGAAATAAAACTGTGAAGTTTTTATTATTAAATATTTGCAATTTAAAATCCACGACGACTTTTATAATAATAAAACCTTGAGTACAATATTAAAGGCCATTCTGTTCTTTGATTTTCTTCAATTAATTTACTTCTAAAATTAAATTTAAATCTTCAATAAAGTTTTTCGGAATGATTCAAAGATAGTCTTACTACAAATGTCTGCAGATGTTTAAGAATATGCGAGAAATTAACTCAGTCGATATGACAGCATGAGACATGAGTAGGAAGATTACTGACTGCTATGATACGGAATGTGCTCACCTTTTTCCACTGATTCAAGGACCCTGTTGCAGCCCAGCGGCCGAAGCAAATGCACAGTTTTTTAATTTGAGAAGCATGGTAGGGACATGTGCCTACAAGGAGAGGAGTGGATTCATGAGGAAATGTGCATATACGTGCACATTTTGGAGATACGTGATAGGGGTGTACCAAATGTGCACCTATAAAGGAGAGGAGTGAAAATGTCAGCTATAACTGTATAGCTTAGCGTGTCACAAAAGTAAGCGACGACGAGTCTTCCTTGCTACTTGTACTTAAGCTATATCTATAAGTATAAGAAACTGTTAGACTGACTTGCTTTAATCTTATAATTTAAAATCCTAGAATTTAGGAGGAATAAGTAAATAAGGAACAAAAAATTTTGGCAGATTTTTATAAAATCGTTTGCTGATTGATGTTTATAATATAATAATCTCTGGCAGTACAACGTTATAAGCTTCCTTAAATATTTTGTATACTTGAGAGTCATGTTCAACTCAACCTAAAACAATAGCAGTATCTCTAAACGTACTGTTATATATATGTTAATAACTGTCTTAAAACTTTCAGAAGGTTCATCTTTATTTATCCGATTTAAAATAAAACATAAAACAAAAAATGCTTAGAGACCTCAAATGACATTATATTGAGTCACCCTTTAGTAACTTAAATTTGTAGGTTGAATGGAAATACTTAGTAATATTCTTGAATATTAACGTATCTAGTGTTCTTGGGGAACCATCTCTTTTATTCAGTTTAACCTAAGCCACTAATGCTCTTTCAAAATTTTCTATAACCTTAAACAGATTATTTTCTTGAAAAATGACTTTTTGCTAATTTTTAATACGTACTGATAAGTTAAAAACATAATTATTTTATCCAAACAGAGACAACTGTTGCAATCACCATGTCACTTTCATAATACTTAAATAGTGACCATCAACAGACTCTAATATTTTATAAAAAATGTATGTGTCGTCTCCTTTATCACTTGTATCTGTTTTAGTTATTTAGCATAATGGTCTATTTTCTTCTTTATGAAAATAATAAAAAATATCCTTTAAATTTAATTGATTTAAATTTTTTTTTTAAGTTTCTTTTTTTTTTTAGTTCTCAATATGTACTGCTAAATTTTATACAGAATGACTTTATCCACACAGAGGAAAGTTGCAATTGCTATGCTGCTTCCATTGGGCTATGACAGCGATTATCTATATACTTTGCTATATTATCAAAAATTTCGTTTTTTTTGTCACTCGTATCTGTTTTTGTTATTCTACTTAATGCTATATTTTCTCCTTTTTAAATATAATCATGAATATTCTTTATACTTTAAGTGTTTATGATTGATAAAAAAAAAGTTTTTTCTTTTTGAAATCTAAATCCTGAATTATGTTTGTAACAATATTTTAAAACTGAATAAATACAAAATAATATATGTCAGATATAATTTATAAGATGTATATGTGTACACATTCTGCTACTGTGGTGATGTGACTAAGCAGAGTACGGGAAGCAAGTTTTACATCCATCACTTTTTAACTGTTCATTTCCGGCCTTAGAACGGCGGATAAAAAGCTTCGTATAAGGAAAAAGTTATGGTATTTTTTAAGAAGCTATCCTTCTATTATACAAGCCAAATATGAGTTAATCTTTCACCTACGTGTAATATCGTAAGCTTTCAACTGAGGATCAGATTTGTTTATCCATCAACATTTACAGAATAAGGTCAGAGTGCGGAAAAAAAGTATAATAGAAAATACAAAGAATATTGAAAATTCTTCGACAGATATTTGAGGTGGACTAAGCAGAAGAAGAATAAAGAATAGGAAAAAGTAATAAAAAATAGTTATTTATGAGGGAGGACAATATCAAGTATAAAAAAAAAGGAAAAAATATTACAGTGGGAAGGACTCGTACGAAGTTTTTAAGCACTTGTAACTAATGGACTACATAGCTGATATGCCTGGTTTTGGGCATCCTGTCAATGATGCATTTCTCGAAAAACTAGCTTTACTATTGCTCTATTCTGATGGTGAACCTTTAGCATTTCACTTTAAGGAGACGTTTTGATGGCAACGTCTATTAGATATATACAGAAGTCAAATCTAACGGTTAAAACGCTGTTTTTTATGGTATGCCGTAAGAGTTTGGAATTTTCTTGTGCAACACTATGGGAACAGTCTTTTTAAAACACCTACACAATTCTAGAAAATTGCATGTATTTGCAGTCACTATTGGTGGCCGCATCACGATGGGGCAAACAAGGCCAACTGTGCCCATTATAAAGTAAGACTGTAAAAAAAGTTTCTCCTAGTTTCTCCTCAGTTCATGAAATTCAAGTAAATATCGCTTCTAGTGTTTACTCAATAATAAAGTAATTTTTTACTTTCTGAACGTGAGCTGGCAGTCACTAGATAAATGAAATAATTTATTTTTGAATTCTGGGGTAACGTGGTTGCACTTGTATTAGAATAGTAAGATTCAATGGTAGTCAAACATATTGGTTGGGGCTTTTATTAAGTGGGCTGATTAATTTACATGATAATAGACAAAAAAATTCCGTTAAGTTACCTTGTAGGTGTAAACAGCAGTAATGTCATGTTTGAGTTATTTTTAAGTTATCCAAAAGTTTAGTTTGAAACATCATTAAATATTTTTTAAGTTATCTTTAAATAATGTCAGATACTAATAAATTCATCTATACGTTATCTTCAAGACATTTATGTAATACTTACTGTCCGTAAGTCATCTTTTAGACATATTACGAAAGGCACAGTTTATACAGTTGTGATCCTTTGTCTCAAACAGCATACCACGTCTTTGACTGTATACTCATATCTACATCCTATCCAAAACCTGTTTACATGTTTCCAGGAAGTAACTGAGTTATCTTGCCAATGATATTATGCCTGGTGATTCTAGTGTATGCTATGTTTGCATTTAATACTGTCACCAATATGCTTCGAACATGTTCAAAGACAAGAGAGACTGCTCTGATGCTCAGCGCTGCCATGTACACTCGCATGACTCAAATGTGATTAATGTGCGTATGTGCATCCAAGTAAAAACTAATAAGTTTACTTAAAACTGCTGTAAAATTAGACTGTCAGCCACATAGACCTTATTCATTGATGAGTCGTTGAACTGCAAAGATCCAATCGGAGTAGAAGAATTCTGTCCGTTTGAGATTTGGTAAGGCTCTTAAGTGGCTTGTAAAAATAAACCACCTCAAGAGCTCCATACTCCTACGTTTTCAATTTTTTTATAAGTTGGCATATTTTTTATTTATAAAGAAATTAGTATCATATTATTAAAAATTAAGGTTCTAATCGTAGCTCAACAATAGTATTATTTAAAAGAGCTTAACTTATTAGTTACTACATACTTACACAAAATTAGCAAAAATTAATGCAAACAGATTTATAATTTTCTCGTTTAGTGTATAATATAATAACTGTTCCTATAATAACTAACACTTCCTGTAAAAAAGATTTAAAAGACTTTCCTGCATACAAGTAACAAAATAGATGAAAATAAGTATACGTTCAGGTATGCAAGAGGTCTGTGGGTGGTGTTAAGGTATGTAGGGGGTCTGTGGGTGGTAGCAGAGTCTTGTTAAGGTATTGAAAGATCTAGAAGAACTACAAGAGAGACTGTACAAAATCTATAAGAGTCTGTTGGAAGTTTGAAAGTGACTGTGGAATGCCTCTCACAAACGACGATATTATAAAAGGCAAAATATGCTAGTGTGGCATTTGTCTTTCTACGCGTTGTCTGTGCAAACTCCTATCAGCTAAAGTTTGAGCTATTGTACTAAAGTTATTGTGCAAAATTAAAGGTTCCTTCAGCTTTGTTAAATAAAAACTCTATAACAACTGTCAAATTTTGAACGTTGTTCTTCTTCCTCCTCGAGTGCCGTGTTTTTCGCCTTAGGGCACACTTTTCGTCCATAATACAAAAAATTCTGTTCTCACCATGAGCACAAACATTAATTCAGATAATTCTTTCCATGGCATAAATAAAAAAGTATTCATTTAAATAAGTTTGTCTCTATAAATTTACAAACACAAAGTTTAGTTCCCTGCACTGTGAAAGGCTTTATGTTTTTTGTTATTGTTACGACTTTCTAAATTAACAAGAAACATCACACCCTTTTTTCTAATAAAGTTATATATCAATTTGATTAAGATAAAACACAATGAGTTTTTTAGTAGAATTAAAGAACTAAGAAATAAATCAGATTTTCAGTTATAAAATTATTATTAAAATCTAATATGGCTCTAATAGGTATAAAAGCAATATTGATACATTGGTTATCATTTTAATTAGAGCATATATACAGATGGTTAGACATTTATATAAGTACTCTTCAAACCATTTATACATGTTCTTTCTCTATAACAAATTTACTCAAGATTCACAGTCAGAATGAACATGTTTTCTATGTCCAGAAAATTTTTTGAGAAATGAATAAGAATAACAAGAATATCCTCGTCAGGTGCGGATCAAATACATTTAGAGCCATATTAAATTTCTAGCCTATATATAAGTATCAGAGTCATATACTTATTAAGATATGAGCTTGAGGTTAGAAAACAGCTAAAAAATTAGGAATGAACTTTTCTAAGTCTACGGTACAAGTGAATGTGCAGCTCCTTGATAGCTCAAGTAAGTATAGAGTAACTGTCTAGTAAACAAAAGGTAGTGCTGGATCTGCACTTGGGGACGATATTTATCTTATTCTTATTTATTTTTTAAACAATTTTCTTGAAATAGAAAATATGTGAATTTTGATTGAGGATCTTAAATACATTTGTTATTAAGCAATGGCATGTATGAATAGTTTCAAGAGTAGTTGTATAAAAGTGCCGCCATCTCTATGTACGCTAATTAATACTATGACAAAAATGTATGAATATTTGCTTGTGTACCTATTAGTCGTATTTAATTTTTAAGTTGAATACAAATACAAGGATTATATACCTATCATACAAGGCAAAATAGCTCAAATCGTTGTAATCGCTAACTGCAAAAACTACTCAACTGATCTTGCTTAAATTTTGCGTACTGATTCTTGACACTTCCTAGATAGTTTTAGTATAATTTTTATCTTAAAAATATTAAAAACGATAGCAATAAATGAGCTAAAAGTTTTGTATAAATACGCTAGCTGTCCACTTTAGTTTAGTAAAATTTGCTAGGTGGAGTAAAAGTAGCTCCGTGGTTTATCAACTGCTGATAATAAACTGTAGTAGTTGGTTCTTTGTTCAGGGATATGATAATCAGACATACCTAATTCTATTGCAGGTAGCTTCGATTTGAGAGTTGAGCAGCTGGATTACCCGGCTACCGACAACACTGTTCTCTGATGGGCAAGCGGCTTTCGTCAAACTTCATCCCAAACCATAAAGATTGACGAGTGCCATAAATGAAAGGGTGTTATAAATGCGAACTTCTCTGGTAAAATCTCAGGGGATGTGTCTTGCCAGAGCACAATCTGCTCTAGTATTCGAGGGTTTTATGGTAGTAGATAGGCTTTGCTGGTTCTGGAACAGCTGTTCCAGTCCCGGTGCCGATTTTGGCACAGCTAGCCTCTCCTTTTCGAATGCCCCCCCTCGCTAGGTGTTTTAGTGCTGGCTGGCAATACTTTGTTGGCCACATTTTGCTCAGTGCAAGCGTTCTCAATTTGGTGGAGAGGTTCATGCTGTTGCTCACGTTCTCAACTCGAGGGTGGCTCAAGCTGCTATTTGAATGTGTGAGATTTTATGCAGCTTGTGCGCACGTGATAGCTTGTACACATTAAAATATTTTGTGTAAGCGAGCGCATTGCATGATAATGTAGGATGTGGAGCGACAAGAAAATGATTGTTAAACATTTTTGTATTGTTTTACTTAATCAGCTTATTTTCAATAAATGATGTACATTTACAAACTAGTCTTATATACATACGTATTTTATAATAATGAGTTTATTGATATCTTATTCTCGAAATATAATACATTCTTACATCTTTTAATTATTAAGGTTATCGTCATCAACATCAATTGACTCCATATTAAAATGAAAGTTTTGCTTTTGCTTAACATTATGAAAAGCACGCATAGATTTGTAGGCTCTGTTATGGTGTGCGAAAGTAGTAACCAATCTTGGGAGTTCAAACAGTGGATAGTCTGTCATATCAGTTACTTGAAAGCTAAATCTTTCAAGCCATTTTTGTTTCAGATCTCCAGTAACAAATATCTTCGCAGTATTTTCAAGATACTTCCGTAAAATATTTTCTATTTTTAAATGCTCAATTTTTTCTGAGTCCCAGAAAAGTGCGTGATAGCAAAGTTCAAGGTATAAATTTTCATGTTTATACTTTTGTGATAATTTTCGCTAATTAAAGGGTGCTTTAAAAAAAATACCTGAGCTTCCGTATCGTTAGCACTGAGTGAAAAGATGGCTAATTCTTTGGGTACATAATCATCAATAATTAAAATACTTCATATTTAGCTATTGTAATATTTAATTTAATTTTTTATTTATTAATGATTTTTTATTTTTTATACTTGTCGACGAGGTTTTTCAGCCCAGATCTCGTGTTTCTTTTATCATCATCCTTAGTTATAAATTTTTTTGTATTTGACATTAGTTATCAAATGACTTGTACATGGTTCATGTGACATATTGATTAAAGTATAACTTAGAAGCAAATTAACTTGTCAAACAATTTTACAGTCTTTATCTTTTGATCTGTCCAACAGATTTTATTTTTTCAATCTTTACGTTTTTCTTCTCATTTCTCTTCATAAATTTTTCCCACTCTTCCTGTCGTCGCTTATTGTCTGCTTCTTTTTTCCTACAGCTGTTGCTTTGATTTTTATCCCTAATAGTTGAAAATAAACTGGTGCTAGTAAACCCATGAATCGGCTCTTATGCGAATTTCTTGACATCCTTGTTCATTGGACTATACTTAACGATACGATCATGCAAAATTAAGCAGGAAGCTGACGTATTGGCAGGAAAATTCTTATGCAACTAAAATTCTAGCCTGACATCTACTGGAGCATTTTTTAATGTCTCGTTTTGTTTGAAACAATTGAGGACAATTAAAAGTATTTGATCTAGAAGATGTCCGTATGGATAATGTTGTGAATTTAAAGAGAGTTTCACATTTCTTATGTAACAGTGATAAAACATACTGGCGCTTACATTTTTCTAGTTTTAATGGTTAGTTTGAAAGGCGAAAATAACGTAACGTGGCTTTCCCAAGTGATAATATGTTTTTACTGTCCATATATAATTGGATGTGATAAGTAAAAGGGGATACTCATATAATTTTAAAGTTCAGAAGCTCATAGAAATAAACTTATCTTTTGCAGATTGTTTAATACACGAATTTTATAAGAATCTGACATGACTACATGAGGCGTAAGCCACTCAAGCTTCAATATGATTATTTTAAAGTCTTCCCAAGTTGCTGCTGCCGTAAGATTAGTAGCATTGACATAGAGCGGAGTTTGCAACATGGCATTTATATCGTTTCTTGCTCTGATAAGTATAAGCTCAGGTTTTACATTAACAACTATCTTGCAATAGTCTTTAGCAAATCCTAAAATTATATTCAATGGAAGCATGATATCGAAATACCCATTATTATTACTAAGATCATCATCTTCTTTGCTAACACCAAGCCAGCCTGCATTCATCAAAGATTTCTTATTAGGACGAAGCGATAACATATTTTTCATAAAAGTTGTTAATCCAACATTTTTGCAATCATCCGCCTCTATAGCATTTATCTCATATCTTATTTCTTTCAATAAGTGGCAAATGGCATTGTTTGTCAATGCAGTATTTTTTACTGCTGTATTTTTATTCGCTTTGACCAATCTTCCGTAAATATGTAAAGAACTTCTAGATGGTAGCAGACACAAATCTTAATGTTGAATTGAAATTAGAACTTCATCACTGTTATCATATGTTGACAATGCATACGGCTGATGAGCATGAATCTCATAGTGCGCAATAGATTCATTAAATGCTACTAGACACTAAATACTTAAAATCTCGTCTATTTTGTATACAACAAAAAAATATCCGACCGAGACTTTTTATAAACGGCATATTTTGATAAGTTTGTTTCTGACGTGTTAGCTATTTTATTAGATGTCTCGACGCTTTGATGGATTGCTTTCTCCGATGTCTTAACGGTTTAAGAGCTTGTTGTTGACTGAGTGCTGGGGTGCATATTGAGCTGCCTATATAATTTGTCTAGTTATAAATGATACTTGTTACAAAAAAGGTTTTATGTGAAATCTTATAGATATTACTTCTCAATGAAAATTGACTAAATCACCATCTTGACCTACTATACGTCGTAGTATATGATTAATGATACGTCCCATACTCGGTAAATAAACAATTTGTGAAGGAACTTCAATAATTTTATATCCTGGTGGTACAGCTGGGAAAAATTTATGAATCGTATTCACTTTGTTGCTACTTATATAAGCTTCACTCGTGATGTTACGTTTAACTCTTAATGCATTTACCTTTAGAATAGCTACAGCTAAACCTGAAGTATAAGTGGTATTGTTTCTAAGAACTCTTTGAGTAACACATAATAGACAGCGTATAGAAATCTTTAGGTGTTAAATCAATGATCTGACTGCACTTGATAACACTTTGAAGCGTAATATCATTCAGCCTAATATCAAGAGTTATGTTGCGAGATTGTACCTCGTTAAAAGTTCCCTATTATCTTGAACCTCATAACTACAAGTTAGTAATACAACAACTTTCTGGTTAACATAAAATTTATTACAATTTTAATCAATATTTGGAATTGAGTTGAATGAAAAAAGTTTTACTGAGCCAAGAACATAGCTATGTTTTGGAGATAATTGAATCGGTGGAAAATACTGAGCTTCTAAAATAGAAAAAGTACTAGAGAGGCTGAGTGTTAAAGTTTCTTCCATGATTGTCAAAGTGTAACTAAGGAGTTCTTTTTCATGTAAGAAACTTATATTTGTTTTGGATGAAATTTTAAGCAACAAGTTTAATTTTTGATAACGCTTATGATAATATTTTACCCTACTAATTTTTAGATGTAACATAATGTCAATAAGTGGTAGCAGATTTGCAAAGCTGTTGAAACCTACACCATTCTTACCGCGTTTTTAATAAGCCACCCAGTGAGTTCCAGGTGCATTCTTACCATCAAGATTTACTACAGCTATTTCAGAAAACCACGGGCCATCATCAGATAAGCTGTTTCTCATAAACACTTCACGAAAATGAGAAATTTTTAAGATTTCAGAATATTTCATTAAATCAATGTTGGTCAGAGCTTGATTAGGTTATTTTACTGCTTTGAACTTTTTTTTTATTTATTTTTCCTTCCTAAACCTCTCCCAGCAAAAAGCTTCTAATAAGCTTCTAATCCAGTTCTATCTAGTTTGAGATACAGACCTTTTTCGATAGCAATAGCTTCCATGGTTTGATTATGCATTTGTGTCTCTGCTAGCTGCTTCTTGGCTAACTCAGCAGCATTAATGCTCTTGATTATTCTAGCTATTCCATTGGCTGTAGCAAAGGTTGCACTAAAACCAGCAAACAAGGGAATCAGAAGTAGAGCTCCACCAATTTAAGTTGGTATGCATAAGATTAGAGGAACTTTAACATGGATCTTACACCAAATTTTTTAACTGCAGTACAAGTACCTTTCAAAGCACTACTAATGATTTCTTGAGCTTTTTTGCTTTTGGTATTCATGTCTCGTGAAGCAGCTTAAATAATTGCATTTAAAGCACTTCCTTGTTTTTTTAAACAATTTTTTATTCTTTTTCTATTGTTAATGCCTTGTTTCTCCTTCTTCATCTAGTTTTTTAGTCCCATATTAAATTTTCTTTTAATCTTTATAGCGCTGGTCACGAAGGTATCTGCTGCTTTTTAACTAACACTTTTATCTGAAGCTTTAACTCTTTGCCAAGTTTTATCAGCTAAAATTTGATCTGCTTTGTGTCCGGCTTTTAAATCTTGTCGATTTTTTGAGTATGCTATGTTATGCTCTTTAAACGTGGCGTCTAACGGATAAACTCCTGAATGTCCTCTTGCAAGACGCTTAGCAAGCTTAGTACCTGGACCATGTTACATATATCCAGGGAAATAAAGGTCTACTAGTAAATAATTTATAATTTTATTCATAAGACCTTGTCCTTTATTACGATGTATGGTAATAATAATGCATGATGATGATGATTAGTCTTCAGAGGTTGAATCATGTCTAAGCGTTCGAGAAAATAAGTAATGTATGCATAGTAGATAAATTTGTTGCAATAAAAAGCCAAAAATATAAAAGTGTTATACTATTTAATTAAAAGATTAGTTGTAACTCATTCTTCATACAAAGTAGACATGAAATTCAAAGAACAATCCGTAAAATTTCAAGTTTCAAATTTTAACGCTATTGCAAGACAAGAAAAGCGTTCGAATCGACATGGTGAACTAATTCCCGATAGGAACTGCACTGTATTTTACAACCCATCTAGTTGTGGAAAAATATTAGCTTATTGGCTTTAATTGTGCATTCCAATGGACTTAGCTTTAAAAATGTATACGTGTATTCTAAATTGCTGCATCAACCTCAGTACAAGTTTTTAAAAGATTTATTGGAGCCTAAAGAGGGTGTAAAATACTTACATTTCAGTGAAAATTAGACTGTAGTCTTACCAAATAATGCTTTAACAAATTTTATAATGATTTTCAATAACAAAGCTTGTAAATACCAAGATAATGTTAAGGCCTTTTTCTGTATGGGTGGACACTATAATGTTGACTGCTTCTACCTTTGTCAGTCATATGCTCAAGTACCGAAGCATTTTGTTAAAAATAACGTTAGTTTTTTAGTTGTATTCCGTCAAAATGACGTTAACTTGTGGCATGTGTATAATGATCATGTAAGCTCAGATATGCCATACATTTCAATTAAAAAATTTATGCACTAATTGGTGGAATGATCGTAAACATGTCTTCATCGTTATAAACAAAGATAGGCAAATAAATAATGGCCACTACAGAAAGGGCTTTGATAATTTTTCTATACATTTAGGAAATACCTGGCTCAATCGTTACAGTTTGTTGTAAGACATTGGATCATCATCATCATGTATCAGCAAGAGAAAGATGTTATACGCCAGTGAGTGAAGGGCCAAAAGGCGGTTAAGGGAAAGTACAGACTCTTAAGGTTTGGAAAAATTAAGGCTAAAAAAGTACTTAGTAAGACTTTCGAAACAATAACAGACCCTTTAATAAAAATTGTTGCAAAAACGAAAAAAAAAAGAAATAATAGTAATAATTCTGTTACTCACAATTATTTTAATGATAAAAACGATAAAGCAAGTAATTAAGTTGATAAAGTGAATCAACGAAAACACGCATAAAAATTTAATCAAGGTGATTTAACATTCTAGTCTGCCATTAGTAAAAATGATAATGATAGTAATAATAATACTGATTCAAATGACACTATTTGAGATAAATCTCTTGGTTCTGTTTAAGTCAGTAAAAATTTATCTAATAATTTTTATTTGCAAGTACTTAATCAGAATCAGAAAGATTAAATAGATTTAAAATATGGAGTTTAAAAAAAATAGATATACAAGCTTTGTGATTCCCGAATAGACTTTGAAAATAGTCGTATCAAAATGAATAATTCAAATTTCCCAATGACTCTTGGAATAATGGAGCTACTTATCAAAAAGCATCTTAATGAATCTCTATTGACATGAAAGAATTTTAAAAAATACTATAGAATATTACAAACTTCAAGTGTTCAGCAGGAATTGAAAGTCTTGACAATGAAATTAATTTTATCAACCATCGAAGAGCTTTGTGAAGGAGGGTATATACAAGGATGTACACTATTTTTGCTTTAGCATCAAAATGAGTGTCGATGTATTCGGTTAAAAACTAAAACAAACCAAAGACAGTAGCCAAGGTCCTCCTAATATTAGATACAACCTTACAATGGATGGGCAGTATTACTTCGATAACAAAAAACTGTGCAATGTTGGAACACCAAAACAGCCTCAAAATGCAATAAATTATGCTTGGTTGATTAAAGTAATTAAAAGACTTGAAAGAGAAAGAGATAGTTTTTGAATTTTAATGTACAACTTGCAAAAAAAATTCCCATTCGTTCAAGCTGATTCAAAAAACTAAATCCTAGAAGATCGTTAAAGAACTGCATATGGGAGCAAGTCGTAATTATTCTCGTCAAAAATTTAACATACGTGGTTTAGATGAGACTTGGCAAGCAGACCTTGTAGAGATGCAGTCTTACGCTCGTGAAAATAACGGGTATTGATATATGCTTACTGTAATAGATATTTTCTCTAAGTATGCATGGGCTGTACCTGTCAAGAAAAAAACCGGCGAAGAAGTAACTGCAGCAATGCATTCGATATTAAAAAACGGACGGGTACCAATAAACATGCATACTGATTGTAGCAAAGTATTCTATAATGCAATTTTTCAAAATCTAATGCAAAAATTTAAAATAAATTTACATTTAACTTAAAGCAATCTTAAAGCTTTTAAATACTAGCGATTAAATCGTACTTTAAAAAATTTAATGAGAGAAAAACTTAGTTTGCATAGCAACTATAAATGGGTATATTTGTTACAAACAATAATTCAATTTTATAATAAGAAACATCAATTGGTTTAAAACCAAAAGATGTTGTTGCTAAAAATAAAGTTCAAGTCATGAGAAAGTTTAAGAAAATATGTGAAAATAGCAGTAAGTCTAAGCCTACATTTAAAATCGGTGATAAAGTAAGGGTGAGCAAAACTAAACAAGCATTGGAAAAAGGGTACACGCTAAATTGGTCAACGGAAGTATTTACAATCAAGTGGGTTGCAGCAACAAATCCAACAACGTATCGTCCTAAAGATTATCAAGATAAACCCGTTTCTGGAGGTTTTTATGATCAAGAACTGCAGAAAACAAAGTATCCTGATACGTATTTTGTGGAGAAGATCCTTGAAAGACGTGGAAATCAAGTTTTTGTAAATAGTTGGCCTTTGACACTACTCATTACAGCTGGATTCATAAGTATAAATAATATAAATATCTGTTTAGTGAAATTTTGTTTTTTTTACTACATAGATGTAGTGCATGAATGTGTATGTAAAAAGATATAATATTCACTTATTGTAGTGTAAAATGTCTTTTTTTTTGCAATAAAAATAAAAAATTATAAATATTATAAAATAAGCACTATTTAAAAATAGTACTATCTTTTTTTTAATATATACTATTCAACACCTACCAGAATCTGATACCATACCACTTTAAAGTTCAGTCTCAGAATAATTCTCTTACACAATTATAATTATCAATGGTTAGTTATCAATAGTTGATCCAGTCAACTACCATCTTATTATGTACTTTTGTAGTTAAGCCTGTTGACTCGTTGATTAGATAAATAAGTATAAGGATATATTGGAATAAATACTTGAATTCAATAAGAATTATTGAATATTTTTTTTTTACAAACATTCTGCTGATGAATATTGCACATATTTCCCATCATATTATAATACAAACAATTTATACTTATTAACTGCTTCTTACAGTTCATCAAAAGTTTAATATTGTCTAAATTGCTGTAGATACTTTACTCGGGAAAAATACTTGAAACGTATCTTTCAACTCAGCAACTGTTTTTTGTCTAAACCTAGTATTCGCTTTTTTCAGCTTAGTTACCATATAAGTTTGGCCCTTAATCATATCACTCAGTTTTTTAGACGTTAGAAAACCACTGCTAGTAATTTAATTGAGTATAGCTAAATCCATCTATAACATAAAAAAAATACATTGTACAAGAAATCAGAAAAAAATTGAAACATCATTTAAAATATAACCAGATAGTTTAAGTTATTAAACGTATTGTTGAAAGTACAAAAGACAAATCAGCGTACAAATCTCAAAAAAGTTTTTTTGGTCTCTTATTTGTTTGATCTTCTGCTTCTTAATGTTCTCTCTTACTAGCTATCTGCCGCGATTGTCTAATCATACTCGTTTGCTGACTATGACACTTAACTTGCTGTTGATCTGGGATACTTGCTCTTGATGATTCCGTTGCAAAGCTGAGCACTTGCTAGTGATGGTGGCAGGTGAGGCTTGTTGTCGTCAATAAACCTGGTAGAATGAGCTCAAGGCTCTTAAACAGCTCCTGGTGCGTAAATGCTGCCCCCGCTCTTAGATCACCTGAGCTCTCTCTCTCATATTATCTACTGCTGACTCGACTTCTTCCTCTCATTGGATTGTTGTTTGCTCAGTACTACATGTCTCATTTTTTCTCATGGTATTTATATGATAATTACCCCCACGATGGGTATCCATTATGTTTGCACGAATATACCGTTTGTCATCATGTGCACTAAGTGCGATTTTTAATTATTTTGCAGTGACAATTTCATGTTTGCGAGGTCTAATATTTCGCTGCTCACGAAAGATACTAGTGTTTTCTCGTAACATTTAATGTAATCATCAAAAGTTAAAGTTACTTTCACTACTGAATTCTTGACACCTTTTGCTTTCTTCAGAGGCTTTTGGTCCTGCATTTATATACTATACATTTTATTGCGAAGTCCTACAAATTCAAGCATAATTTTTCCATTGCATTTATCTTTCATTAATCCTATTATTATTTTTTTATCTCGAGGCATGCTTAACTCATTCTTAGTCTTATAATCCTATGTATCAAATTCTTAAATACTATTACGCATTACATTGTATATATATATTAATATAAGTCACTTTGTATATGAGACTATCTGTATCCATATACAAAAGTTTGCTCTGATCTCCAAACGACTTTGCATAAAATCATAGTAAAATTTGTAGACTAATGGTTTAGATAAGTCCAAAACACTAAGGCTTACGTATATTGGCTTTCTAATACAAATCTCACTACGTATGTATGGCTACTAGTTCGTTGTTGAAAATATCGCATCTATGGAAATTTGGTCTGGAAATTAGCGCTTCTGCACTGTAACGACCTTTACATTTACTTACAAGCTTCACATCAACATGTTTGTGCTCATTCTCCATGGTTTTTTCATACACTGCATTATTAAATAATTTAAATAATATTTTTTTAAAATCGTTTTGAGCATTTTGACGACTTATAGTATTCAAATCTGTATACTCTTTTAACCATGGATATCTGTTTTTATCATATAGCGTGGTCATTAATTTGGTCTGTTTTAAGTTTGGTGGTGATATGTGTTCAGCACAAAAAGGTAAGTCTTTATGAGCGTCATGAAGGTTCTTAGGACATTGGATGTCCACTTTCAGAATGCAACCAATTTCAGAACCATCAGCTACTGTAAAAATATTTAAGTGCTCAATATTCTCAACCCATTGAAAGCCACTTTGTAGTAAATATTGCGTCATTGCCTAACCGTATAAATTATTGACGTAATAATACATAAGATATTTTTCAGGGTCACTGTAGTTAAAATATTTTTTCAAATACTTATTGTAAGCTTTATAATATCTGTTACAGCATATTATAAGCACTGACTGATGCTTGTACGTATACCTGTTTCAATAAATAATATTACGTTAATATCACATAATAGATCTAACTGTGTCTGGAACATAATATAACATTAAATTCGATTATTTTTTATGTACATTACATGTATGAGTGTATGCACGCATGTGTACAGTTATATGTATTGTAGGTGTGTGTGTGTGTGCGCGCGCGCGCGCCTGTATGTATGTATGTTGGGTACTCAAACATCCCAAAAAAGTTTTTTCAACATATTTAAAATAATATGTCATACCTCTGTGTACTTTAGCATTGCGTCGCACGTTAACCCAGGAGTTGTATGTTAATGGGCAGGGTCTAATTCATACGTCGTAAGACAGTTTCTTTTTAAGTTTTCGAATACTTCATCTAGGAGTAAAACATCGGTCTTTAGGTACAAATCTGAGTACTATCCTAGAGTTTTAATATTAAATGTCATCTAAACGCTTTTGGCGTGCTCATATTCTTTATCATTTATATGAGCCTGATACAAACTGCTATAGAAGCAGTCTTTCGGAGGAAAACTATCTTTGAGTTCTTTGAATAAAAAGATGTAATCATAGACAAACCTCTCTTCCTTTTTAATAATTTAACTTATTGCATAGAATATCCATCAGCTTCCATAAACACTTATTCTAGCATATTATACTTTTCTATATGACGATAATATATCCAAGGAGGATGCCATGAGTTTGAAGGAATTGATGAATTGAAGATTAATGTCTGTTCCTTCAATATATTTCGTAAATAAACTATATTTCTCCTTAGTTTAAGACAGAAGCTAAACACGGCCAGGAAAACATGTTGCTAGTTCCTTTATAAATAAATGTGAATCATATCCACTTAAATTGTGAAAAATGACTGGGACCGTTCTCGAGTCTTGATAATTTATATTACAGTTACTGTGTGCAGCACAGTGATATCTAGAAAAATACATAATAATTATTGTTACTGAAAAAAAAGACAGAATCAAATAAATTATTAAAGTACTTACTTCCCTGTGAGATGATCTCAAACTTTTTGATCGTTAAGACTAATTATTAAGACACATTATTGCTTTTGTATTTTCTAACAGTTCTTCAATGGTTAATTTTGTCATATCATTCAGATTTTTTAATTATTGTTCTAGTTTTAATGGTATGAAATGAAGTTTTTTTTCAAACCGCTTTGAAGGCTTTTCATTTGCTTCATTACTTTGTCTATAGCTTGAGAGTACACATATAGGGGTGCCTTATGAGTGTGTGTGCACGAGAGCATTGGGGGACAATCTAGCATGGGGAATGCGCGAGAATTGAGTTGGTAAGGAACGCGCATCATCACGGTGGCATTGGGTAGCGGTCTGGGAGTGGGGCCTCGCTGGAGAGGACTTCGCTAAAGAGAGCTCGGGTAGACAGTTGGAGTCGGTATTCCCAAGGGAACGACACAGCCATTAACCAGGGGCCCATGTGGGACAGCCAGCACTTTTCGTTTGCCACCGGAACACTCCAAAAAGAAGCTAACAGCATCACTACACACTGCTGCACGGTCGAAAAATAGTAAGTATGCCCTTTGTCTGCTGGGATCGTCTTCTCATCCACTTTTGTGGATGAGTTCAGACTTGGGACAGAAGATCTCCCTGGTTGCTAAATTTATTCAACCAAGTGGTGGTCCTGAGTCAGCGACCAGTAACAAAGGAGGGCTATTTTCTGTGTGCGTAAAGTTTCTCGGTGCGCAGTAGTTTGGCTTTGAGGAAGATCCCCGGTGTTTTCTTGTGTTTTTTTTCTCTATCGGACGTCGCGTTTCTTTGGAAATTATTATTCGAGTTGTTGGTAGGATCAGAGTACCTTTTTTTTTTTTTAAATAATGAATGATAAACGTTGATCTCACTTACTGAGACCATTTAGTTGGCTGGTTGAAATCCCCGGCTGTTTAGTCAACCGAGAGGTGACCTTCCGACCGCTTTTTTATCATTTTTGGGGAACTTTCGTTTGTTGGGAATCAATTTTATTTTTTTTTCTTGATGGGTTTTTGATTGGATAAACAACGCTCTCGTGTTGTGGTCTGCACAGTGGCAGGGGCTGTTTGTGTACGCTGTCTCTGGATTTTTCTTTTCTTTTGTTTTGAATATACAGTTTCCATGTATCAAAACTGTCAAGTATGAGCCGTGGTGCATTTCTATGATCTTACTTTTATCCATCATAATTTGAAACATATAATTACCTTACCCTTTATTATTTTTTGTTTTTGTATTAATAGAATTGTGTTTAGAGTTCTCGTGAGTGAATAGTTTGTAAGCCTAACTTTGAGAAAAACAAGTTTGACCGAGAAGGGTTACGTAGTGGCAAACGGCGATATATAGGGAAGATTCCACAAAAGTGTTCATGAATTAATTATAGATTTTTCTTGTAATCCAAGGTCGTGCGATTCTTTGTTACAATTTTTTAAATCTGAATTTTGATTCCTTGATCAGATCATGCGATGACCTTTCATAAATTTATTTTGTAAATTCACAATGTTTTCTTTATATGTGTACAACTCATTTCTTAATATTCTTGAAATACACGAAGTTTATTTTATATGGCCTAAATTATTGTTCTACTAACCATCAGGAATGAGTTTTGACTATTAAAATAAATGATCGAGCATTGAAGCTGAAAAAACGATGTATAATGTAATTTTTGTTTGTCGTTCAAGTTTGAATAAATATTGCGAAGTTAATCGAAATTTCCATTGAGTTTTGACATTATTCAGTTGCCTATACCCTGAACTCCTCTGTCCGACATTCTTTAGCCTCGAACCACCCTCAATAAAAGTGGACCGTTGCAAGCTATTGTATGTACATTGATAGACTATCAGTATAACTATATTTTCTATGATATCCAATACTCAAGGCCTATTGATGTATATATGCACGTTCGTCTTCAATAGTTTCTAGCAAACATTCAAAATCAGCATACACAACGAACAGTACTCGATTTTTGTCCAAAAAGTTTTTAAATTTAAGAATATAATTTTTTTTTTTTTTATTTAGGAGTATTATTTTGCATTTGTTGATATTTTTACAATCAACTCTATGAGATTCTAGTTGAATCGTTGAAAAGTAGTGAAGATATCGGTCACATACGTATGTTGCATGTTCATTATGTGACAACTGATACACTTACTAAGCGCTTTGCTTCTCAAAAATTTTTTTTTTCTTAGGATCTACTGGAAAGTCTATATCATCAAAGTTATATTCATTAAAATATTAAATATAATTGGAGACACGATGTGCGTTATGTTTTACGGGATTCATTGCTGATAAAATGACCCATTTAAAATGTTGTGAATCATTATTCATCACGTTAATGCATAACTTTTTATTTTTGATGTATTGTGATAAAGCAGTAAAAGAGCTTCCGCTCATATGGCTCAATTTATTTACATTGACAACTAAGTTAATTATTGAAAGCAAAGACCCTCCTGATTCCTTGTCTTTAAAATCTTCCATATCTCTCTCAACTGGTTGTTGCACATGTATTTCAAATCACTCACTTATATTAGTTGTTTGATAAATGGTTTTCAATTTTGTAATAATATTTAATTTCAATATTTTTAACATTATCACTAACTCTTTAATACTCAGCCACTAGCACTACATTCACTTTCAAACTTTTATCCTCTTCAAGTGTTTGCTGTATTCGTTCAATAAAAAGAACTTGGCAATCTTTTAAAAATTTTTCTTGGTCTAAATATTTAAAATTTAAAATTATTGCTGTACTGATACGATTTTTAAACGTGCTGTTTACATTGTCATAGCTAAAAGATGCAATCTGATTCTCTGCTGATATATGAGTACTTTGACTGCTATCAGAAACTCTTGCTACTGCTGCTGCTGTTGATATTGTTCCAGCACCTGATGTTATTCTAAAAGTAAGTGATTCATTTTCGAAGGATTGCATTGCATCAACAACTTCCTCTTGCACATTTAATTCGGCATTCCCAAATTCAACTGCGTCATTTTCGAATGCTTTTACAGATAGTATAACTTCTGAATAATCGTGAAGTAGACGCATACCAGTCTTCAACAAAGCTATTTAAGCTTAAAATTTTGTCTTTTAGATGTTGATATATCTAAATGTTTGCTAAAAATTTCAGCCTTATAGAGAACTATGCATTCCGTATTTCTTGTTTCCTGTAAATCTGTAGCATCAGTGCTTTCCCTTGTAATCTATCTTTGCAGTTGCCATATATTATTAGCAGAGTCTTTAAAATACTGCACAGTTATCATAGTTTTTTATTTTTTATTTACTTTTTCTGACAAAAAAAACCAAGTTTAATCTTGAGAAAAACTTTTTTTTTATGAATAAAAAAATTTTTTTAACACAAATTAAGAATTTGTTAGCGACCAAATTTGTGACTTTACTTGTGGCGTGCTGAAAACGTTATGAATTTTTTTAGGATACGAAACAACATCAGTACCTTTGTGCAGAATCCCACTATATTTGAGTTAAACTCAAGGAGGGGAAGAAGTTTGTACATATAAGGTTAGTAGCACATAAAAATCAATGGGTACATAGAAGGCTAGAGTAATAGTGTGGGAAGCTGACACTTTTTTATTTCAGGAATGTGAGCAAGACATAAAATTTTCTTAGAAGAAAAAATAATGCATGTACCTATATGCAAAATAACAACTTTATACGGAAGCCGTCATGTCTCAAACCCTGATATAAAGCCAAATGGGAATACCCATGGGAAAATTAAAGACAAACCGATGGGAGCCTTGAAAAATTTTTTTGGAAGTCAAACGACTCATACGTCTACTTCCAAATATTAGACATATTTATAAGAATCTATGATGAATTTTCTTTCAGTATAGGAAAAACAACAATGCTTCCTACATGCAGAATGCTGCCATGTTTGGGTAAAATGTAAGGAGGGGAAGATGTATGTGCAAGATTAGTAGCATATAGAAATCAACTGGTACATGGAAGACCAGATTAATATTTTCGGAAGCTGACAATTTTTTATTTCAAGAGTGTGACCGGACTTATAAAATTTTCTTAGAAGAAAAGAGACGCATGTATTAACGTGCAAATAATCTACTATAGTTGAGAACAGTTATGTATCAAACCTCGTTAAAAATCAAATGCATTCCAAAGACTCAATGAAATACCCATGTGAAATTTAAAAAAATTTAAAAATAAAACGATGAGAACCTCACTAAATTTTTCGACGTTTAATGACTTGTACGCCTACATTACGCCTACGTGCAAATATTAGACATGTTTATGAGAATCTTTGGTTCAAAATATACGCTCTTGAGACTTGACTGAGAATCGTGTAAAATATAAAAGCACAATGCATGTGTATCTCACTCAATGTTCCACCTCCACTGATCTCTCTCTCTCTCTCTCTCTCTCTCTCTCTCTCTCTGTACCTGCAGCATCTTGACTCTAAGCCAGTTGAATGCTTTACTAGCCCTTAACTATACTACTTAACATCAAAAATAAAGATAGTGTACTCTTGCAACTCTAAGTCAAATTTTCTCTTATTGGCTTTTCCAAAGTTATAACATAAATAATGGTAAGCTCCCCTCCTTGAGTCCATCACTATTCTTGCAGCAGTTAGGCATAGCTGCTCAAAAGGTATAAAAACCGATTGCTCTCCCAAAAATATATTCAGTCATTCCTTGCCGTTGGCTTGAGGTTAAAAATTTAAAAACTCTTTCATTACATTTTGCTATGGATAGTGCTAGTCCACAGGCATAAATTAAAGTTGGTGAGAAAAACAACTTGTGGCAATTTTTTAAGTCGCTACCTCTCGCAGATTATTTAGCTGCGCATCAGGATGGCGTATTATCAAGTCCGTTTCAAGTCTACCTCTAAGACAGGTATGTGATTATTCAAGCTTCTTGAATATCTTGATTAAAAGATATTTTAAGATATTTTTCTTTCCACACCGCTTAGTAGTGAACAATTTATAAAAGTATCAGATCCCTCTTCTATAGAAGATGGTTATATTTTACCTTCGGCACAACCGTTTGTGCAAGGAATATTTGAGCCGTGGGGGTAATCAACACCACCAACACCATCATTGACAGAGCCAATCAGAAGTGAGCCTCAGTCGGCTTTTCAACCATCAGGTAAGAATTGCATTATTTACATATATTTGTATATAAAAGAATGTAGATTAATTTTATTAAACCAATTAACTTTTTTATCAGCAGAGTCTATGATAGCGTCAGAATCACAGACATCAACAATGCCCTCATCAACGGCTAAATTTGGAACCAAACCTCAGTTGGCTGTTAAGCCATTCAGTAAGAGATGACTTCATATATATAAAAGAATATAATTTTTATTGTATTAAACTTAATAACTTTTTGGGGCCGTTAGAGTCACCAACATTGCCGATGCCATCATTCACCGTTGAATTAAAAAATGAGGCACAAGTGGCAATTCAAACTTCAGATATGAGATAATTGTATGCAATATATAAATGAGTATCATATTAATTATATTGAACTAAATAACTTTATCCTAGCAGCAAAGACTATGGCATCATCAAAAGGATTAGAGAAAGCAGCTGTTGACGAAGTCCAGTTGAGAAGTTAGAAGAAAAACATTAACTCCCACTTCAGACAACTCATCTGAAATAACTTTTTTCTCGGACGCACAAGCTTTGTCATTACCGTCAGCAAAGTCATTTGCACGTGCCATGTTTGAGCCGTGAGAGTCACCTACATAGATGAATCAGCAATTGAGTAAGATATTGCTAGTTATATTTATGTATGTATGATTAAATGCAATTTGTTTAATTAATTAGTTTTTTTTTTATTTTTTAGCAGCAGTAACAATAACAATATGAGCAGTAACGATAACAACCACAGCTGTGATACCAGCAACTGCAGCCACCACCCAAGCTGTAGGTTAACCCATTCAAATGATTGACTTAACAATGTTCCTATTTAAAAGAGTACTTGCTAGAAAAGCACCGCTATTCATGATTTAACTGAAGATGTCCTTTACCAGAAATATAAATAATATGTTAATTACGTAATATTATAAGTAATTGTAAATATACCATAGCAAATTGTAAATTGTAATAAAAATGAGGCTTTTTATGAACAAAAAAATAATTCTTGTATTGAATTTGAGTTTTTAAAAATAAATTGTTTATACAGCATATGAGTTTTTGAAAATAAATTGTTTATTTAGCGACCTTGTATTCTTTTACAGAAAAAAATGTGAGAAGATGTTGCCAGCTAGGATGACACGAGGTTATAAATACGAGTCTTATAATGTTTTTCTCTCAGTTCTTTACGAAGTGAAACAGTGTTACGAGCGCAATCAAAGAAGAAGCATGCCCTTTAGTGTCAGCGCAGATTGAAAAAAAAAAAACAACTTTTGTATCCATCTTTCAAACTAAAACGTTATTCGTAGTTTTTTTCCGAAAATACCCTTATAAGAAAAAGCCGTGATTAAAACAACATAAATTATGTAATAGATATCCAAGACTTTTACGATGCTGCTGGAAAATTCATACCTGGAAAAAATACTGGCACAGCAGCTCACCACTGAGACAAAAAACAGCGTGCCTAATGGCTTGAATTGCTGCTCATCTACGCTCAGGGCTAGCAGCAAGCCCAGAATAGGTGAGCGGGAGCTGATCTATGTATACATGTATACATACCACGGATAATCATTTGAATGGGTTAACCTACAGCTTGGGTGGTGGCTGCAGTTGCTGGTATCACAGCTGCGGTTGTTATCGTTACTGCTCATATTGTTATTGTTACTGCTGCTAAAAAATAAAAAATAAAAAACTAATTAATAAAACAAATTGCATTTAATCATACATACATAAATGTAACTAGCAATATCTTACTCAATTGCTGATTCATCTATGTAGGTGACTCTCACGGCTTAAACATGGCACGTGCAAATGACTGTGCTGACGGTAACACACCACATATAATGGTACACCACATATAATAGAAGTATGCCAAAATTGGCGCTGGAACTGGAACAGCTGTTCCAGAACTGGCATAGCCTATCTACTTATGGCCATTCTTTTAATCATCCTCGGGCTACCAGAACCGATTTTGCTATAACAACAATCAAAAGAGAACCACCGTAAGGAGTTCAGAAAGCCATAACGGTTTCCTTCTGAGTGGTCATTCTCACAGTATACCGACAGCAACGATATCCTCCAGGCCCACTTTTCTGATTACCGATGAGCTATTGGTTATCTAGGAAATGATCCAAAGCCGAGATATTCTTTGGCCAGTAGCGTACCTCCCTCCATCACGATCTCCGTAAACAAAGACTCCGATGGTAAGAGCTACCTGCAGCCAGCTCTCCGTCATTAAAAATAATAATAAGGAATATCTGGAAGTTTCACCACTAACCCTTTGCAGGGCCATTGTAAGTAGTCACGTTCCCTACCTGAACATCAATTTCATCGATTTTTTTGAAGGCCACCTAAAGATAAACTACCTTGCCAACAAATACATTATTTTAAGTACCATTTTTGGCAACAACTCATTGACTACAAGACTATATAAAGCCGGCCATTATTAAACCAAGTCAGTCATTCACTGACTTACGTCACGAGCAAAGTTGTTCGTTGCAAGGCTGGTAACCCAGATGACAGACCATCCTACACTACCTTTTCGACTTTAAGCACTAAACCAGGAATCACTAATCCTTTCCAAGGTCTGTGGTAGAAGAACCTAACAACTGTAAAGAAAAAATAAGCTTTAGCAAATGGAACAGTCTAGCGGGGAGCATCACAAATCAATCTTGCCACCTCAGATCTCCAAAACAACTGTGTGTGCAAAATAAGATGCTTTAGGCACTAACATCCTTAGCGTAACGCCAACAGACGTTGGAAAAGAGCTTTGCAACTAGCTTTCATGCTTTAGACATTAAAAGTTATCATAGTTTTCCTCCCAATCTACCTGATGTAACAATAACAGGCCACAGAATATCACCCTGAGGTAAAAAGGCAGTCACGTTTGCTGGAAACTGCGGTCCAAAAATAGTTTACTTTATTAGCTCACTGGTCCTATTTAGAGCCATCGTTCGTCGAACTACCTTACCAACAAATTTATTAGAACTTAACAAAGTTTACAAAAAAAGCCTTTTGGGCTGATAAGAGTCTTAACCACGCCAAAAGTTCTTAAAGGCCTAATTGGATGGAAAACTTTAAATGCATCTAATGTATACAATTTTAGGCGTCGAGAAACTGACGCAAAACATTAATTGGGATGGTAGCAGCAGCGTTAAAATCAACAAATAAAGAAATAATTAGGTGAGAGATCAGCTATTTATTATAACCCATAAGCACAGTAATCTCTTAAATTTTCAGGATCTTTAAATTGGCGGAATTTGTATTTGTATTTTTGTAGTACAAAAAATATAAAGATTTGGCTCTCAAACATTGTTGCTCTGGTAGAACAGTTGTTTGATAAGAGCAAAAAAATTTTCTAATCATATCTTTTTTGAATTTTAAATCTTTACAGCTCTAAAAATACCACTTTTCGTAAATAATACGGGAAAAACTGCAATACAACGGCCCTGTAGGGTCAATGATAATTTTTTAGCATAAGGAACGTATTGTACTTTTTAGAGTAATTATGTTTTTTCACTTCTGACAGCTTATTACTCGACGAAACAATCTCTATGGATTCTGAACACACATATTTTTAATAAGAAGATTTTTGTACTGAGAAGTGTCAAAAGACCTGAAATTGCAGAAGCCAAGCTATTTTAGTATAGTTAACATTCATGAATGCTAACTGTACTAAACATGAATGTAGTCACTTTTACTGTAACTATCGGTTCTCCTTCGAGAACAATAATTTTGTGTGCTTGTAATAAATGATCATACCGTTAGTGTTAATGGGAGGGGGTGGTGACTTACCTATGAATAACCTATGTGGTGACTCATCTGCTAATAAAATTTCCACTTTCTAGTTACGATTAATCAACATAAGACTTTTTAACGAATCTTGACTACTTTGCTTACGCCCTGTTAGAGGATACCTTTTCATCTAGTATTAACAACACACTTTCAATATTATACATTTGGTTCCTTAGAAGTTCATTGTATAAAGTACACTGATGTGTTACAAATTTTAGCAGAAGAGAGATGTCAGTGAACAAAGTTAGAGTCCTCCCATTGTGCATATACCGTATGACTTGAGTAGTGTGGGTGATAATGAAACAAAACTTATTGTAATTGAAATATGCTTAACTAAGATATATGCATACTTCTTTGTGATACGCAAGTACGAAAATTTTTTGGACAGATGGAAACAGACCAATAAAAAAACTCACAATAAGTCACATATACTTACGTTGTGGGAAGACACTAAACAGTCGTAGTGTATGTTATACTTTTATGTCAATGGTTAAATTTGCTGTTCTTTTTGCTAATCTTATACATAGCTTATTATCCTTCTTTAGTTCAGTAATCAAAATCCAAACTGTGGCGAAGTTCAGTCCTTATGCATGGCAAGAAAAAATGAGGGCTTTCTGCAAGAGAGTTGCCCTCTCGGTAAACGTACGAAAATCGCTGCGGAAAGGGATGACACTGTATAAACTCACTTGTCTCAGGCACTAATAAAATTTTGGCCCTGATAAATCACGTGAAATATTCGTCCATCATCTCATACTAATATATATATATATATATATATATATATATATATATATATATATATATATATATACCCGCAACCAGTACGCAGTTGACGTGACAAGTGCAAGTCGTACAGTTAGTGTATTACTAAACATATTCAACCTTAAGAAACGAACGACTGAGTAAGGAAGCGCACGTGAATTATAGCATGGTTGCTTCGAATATTTACAGTAATGCACCAGAATGCCTTTCGGGAATCACATGAGTTCGTGCCATGGGAGAATCGCAAGGCAGCCGTAGATTGGATGAAAAAAATGGTGTAATTAAGTTATTAAATGTACATAAGCACTATACCTACTTTTATGTCATGTCTACGAACGTTGATACGTGCAGTCGTACAGACAGCTATATTCATAGGTGTCTCTACACATGAGTATTTGTTTTGCGCTTAATTTGTGGGGTGCCAACTAGTAAAAGTAATTGTTTCTCGCTGAGATTGCTAGAATGCATGTAGCCTTATGAAAAAGTTTCTTCATCAATTCAAAAAACAATTATTGTGAGTGAGTTGATCAAAGAAACAACTGATTTGGTTGTATATTATAAAAGTAAACAGTAATAAACTTTGTTTGGTATTGTCATGTGTACAACAAGATTGGGAAAAATGAAACATGATTGCAATCACAGAGCATGAGCAAGTACCTATGTATGCTTGCATTTGTGTAAAGTATAAAGGATACGAGTAACCCATGGTAATAAAATAAATACGTGTAAATATTTCCATAACCTGCCATTTGTATTTATGTTTATTAAGCACCATGTTGTGACAAGCAGACGAATGCAAGCTGTACTTCCGTTTCTTAAGCTTTAAACTAGTAAATTCATATACATACACTTATATATATGGGCAAATCCACCAAACCTTTAATTTCGAGATTTTTTTTTTAAAATTTTTTTTTTTCATGGCACACTATTAGAATTTTGTGTATGTATTTGTGTACCTATTATTAGTAAAAAATTGTTGGTGTTCTTAGTTTTACCTTCAGGCCATTCAAATTGAAGACGTAATAATACATAACTCTCATACGCTAAGAATGAAAAAATTTTCTCGTCGTTTTAGCATTATTATTTTTTTGCTGATATTTAATAATATTCATTTCAGTTTAAAATAAGTTAGAAGTCATATCCTAGTACTAAAAAATTTTTTCCTTCGGTGTAAATTCATAAAAATAATGTTTAGTACCTTATTTAAAATAATTTTTTTTAATTGATTTAAATTTTTTTCCCCTTGTTTTTGTATGTCTATTTCTTTACTCCAATCTGTTTAAATTATAAAAAAAACATTTTTCATTGATTAAATAAATAAAAAATACCTTAAATATTTATAAATTAATAGTAAACCAATGACTTGTGAAAAATCTTTAATTGATTGACAAATATGATTAATTTCAAAATTTCCATTTCTCTTATAGTGATAATAATGAATAGACATTGCAAATATTGAATGTACTCAATAAGTCTAAATTATAAATGTTGTAATAAATAACAAAAATATGGTTTCATGTACACTTTTATTTATTTGTCTGAATTACATTTTTTGATCTTAACGCGCGGATTGTGACGACTTTACTAACTTCAACTTCGCTTTTGGTTTGCTTTTTTATTTTTTTTTTCATACTTGTAATCATAACAGAGTGAGGTTTTAAAGTATAATGTTTACATGGTGGATTCTTAACACATTCTAAACATGATAAATAATTTAAAAATATCACATTTTCACTTTGTTCTGTCCATATTACTTGGTGAATTTTCATTGTATTTGGTGCCACTTGCAATTTAATATTTTCCAATAATTTTTCAATATTTTTCATGTCATTTTCAGAAATTAAAAACATTTGGACCTTTGAGTCACTTTCTCGAATTACTTCAATCATATAACTGGCTGTCAAAACATCACGTCCAAAAGAAATAGCTCTATCACAAAGTGATTTGACTGTACCACCTGTCCCATCAGCACAACTCTTTCCATGACCTGCTGTAGTAAACTTCCAGGATGCTTGATTGAGTTTCAAAGTTCTGCAATTTTGAGTGAATAAAAAAAAATTTGTTTTGTTTCTATATTGGGTTGATGGACCATCACTTTGAATGTGAAGTTTCATCAAGTTAGAAACTGATTCCTTTATACAACTAATTACAGGCTGTAAATGAGCTCACACAGCACAAGAATCATGTCTCAAATTCTCTGATACTAAACAAAAAGAGTTACATTTAACCTCAAACGTTTTGGGATCTCTATAAAAAAAAGCTCCCGTATGCAGAGAAATTTGTTTTTTGGAAGCTCCAAAGTGTTTACTCTGTATTTCTTCTGAATATTTACAATTAAAGTTCTTACTAAAGTCTATTACCATTTTAAATTCGTCAAAATCCAAATTTTTTTGTAAAGTCTCCATAAATTTATACTGATGTCCAGTATTGTATAGGTGTTTCAAGTAATCTGGTGTACGAGGGTTTAATTCTATGATCAAATCATTCGTGTTGCACTCTATCTTCTGTTTTAACGTGATCCTGACGTAATACATTTTATCTTTGGCACCCTATCGATCAACGAACTTACTACTCCACTGATAATAAAATGTTGGCTGAGAATCTTTTGATAACTTAACGCACTTATCTTGACAAGATTCGCATTCACGATACATGCACGCTTTAGACATTGAGTCACATGTTACTAAATCCGTAAAAGATTTTGTACTAGCCGTCGACAGTACGTTTAATTTTACTAATTTTTATAACATCAAATCAATGTTTGCATGAATTTTACATAAACATGTTTCTCTCTCTGTCACTTTACGCCTGACGATCCACTGAGGACATCGTTTGTAAAATAAAGAACGTGAAATTCTGAAAGACTCTTCAGCTTTGAATTTTAAATACAAATTATCTAA
This sequence comes from Copidosoma floridanum, assembly GCF_036245765.1. Lineage (NCBI taxonomy): Eukaryota > Metazoa > Arthropoda > Insecta > Hymenoptera > Encyrtidae > Copidosoma > Copidosoma floridanum. The sequence goes on along the minus strand of NW_028321897.1, from coordinate 18,295,281 downwards.
TGTGTCGAGTAACTATCTCTTACGTACCTCTACTCCATCTTTAACAATAAAATCTTTTTTACTCGGTCCAGGCGCAGAATTTTCATTCTTTTCAAAAAAATTTTCTTCTACATTTTGGGCTTCCAAATGAATATTATTTATTTTACTTTTACTCCTATTAAAATTGTATGATGTCGACGCACTTTTTCTTAGTAAGTACGTGCTAACAAGGCCAGACGTTTTTTTCATGCAACGATATCGTTTAATAACTTTTCCAGCGATAGTTTGAGAAAAATGTGATTTGTCTTTTTCAGACCTTATTTTTTCTTTATTTTTTAAAAGCTGACTTTCAAGTACTTCTCTGTATAGTAATTTATTCTTAATAGCTGGCTTACCATGTTTGATTATTTTATCGATTTTTTTTTTCAATTTCTGTTTTGATCACTTTCTTTGCTCTGTAATATTTTTGTTTTTAAATTTTCATCGATTTTAATTGTTTCATGTTAATTTTTTCCAAATTCTTTACTTGGCGTCGCAAAACCAGCTCTCTTTTTTGACAATTTCTTATTGTCTTTTCTAAATGTGAAATTCTTTTACTTTTATTAGAATCGTTTGATTGTACTTTTGTAGTTACACTTTCTTGAGTCAATACAGGTGTATCGTTAACAAAAGATTCTTGCAAAGATGCATTCAAATAATTGGCTAGAGACCCATCAGAAGCACTTACTGTATCAGAAGAATTATTTCTGTTTGTTTTTTTCTTTCTTCTCGTGACATCATCGTAGTGTTTTATTGACGAATTACCTAACCTGTTGGAACGTCGTTTTACACCTGCGGCATCAGGAGAGTTTGATCTTCTACGTTTTGAAGGATTATTATGGTCGTCAATTTGTTTTATTGGTTTCTCACGGGCTTTACGTTCTTGCAAGATTTTTTGCTCACGTTTTTCGGCAGCAACTTTTCTCTTCTCTCTGATTTTTTGCGCCTTATTCGTCGTTGGCTGAGTTTCAGGTTCCATTCTACTTCGTTTATAAGATAAATATAGAATTTCGAACTACCCATTTTGTTTTAAATAAGTGTTTGTAAATACTTACCTTTTTTAAGTTCGAAAAAATAGTCTAAACCACTTTACCATGGAACGTAACAGAAGCACCCGATTGTCTAACTGAATGTTTACAAAAATCAGCAGCCTGATATGTATATACCATGCCGATAAAGTAGAATCCTATTTGGACTGTAGTTGATAGAGAGATACATTATTTTTGAAAAAAAGTAAGGAAATTTGTTTTATTTTCGACGACTAAAAATTATTTTCCTGCTTTTGACCATTTTTTTATAATCTTCACTACTTGCTACTTTATAATCTACACTACTACATCTACATTCTACTTCAGCAGCAAGTAGAATTTTGAACTATTACAATCTGTTATTTTTTTCTAGGATTATATTATTCACAACAAAAAAATGAGCTGGGTCAGACAGTGCGCCAGGACTATAAATTGATGAGGAGTAAATATGAGTTTCCTTAACAAGTTAAAATTTTTTTTAATAAAAATATAATGATGGCCCATTTATATTTCAATTGAACATGATAAAATATAGTGGTAACAACTTATATTGACCTTTTTCACGTAAAATCTTCAATGTGCCGTCAAAAAATATGTTATTTTAAAACTAGTTTCGTTTTTTCATTACAATTTCAAAGTGCTCGTATTCTTTATGAATGTAGGATACATCATCGAGACAGGGCTTGAAATTTTTGTTTTTCCAAGTATTTGAAGATTTAATAAAAAATTTTTCCGTGATTGAAGGGCCACGTCTTAAAAGTCCATAAGAAGAGACTGAAATGATTTTTTAAAAAAGTTGAATTCACTCAAAAAAATACGCATAATTTTTTTCTCATTGAGGGCACACTATTCAGCCTTTGAAATGTTTTATCGGTATTTTAAGGCCAATAGATTGCGGGCCACGCAAACAAAGTTGTTAAGAATACGAAAATTTTCTTGAGCTTTAATCGCTTATTTTGTGTTTTTGCATCTTAAATCGCTTATAGAAAAAGAAAAAAGTTATTTATGGCCTTGAATATGTGCATACCCATTGTTCTTTAGATGAGTAATCGTAGATAAAAACTTACTTGACTCGTTTATGAAATTAAATACGAAATTTTCAAGCTCAATCTCTGGATCACGAAGGTTAAAAGTTTAGTGGATTTGCCCATATATTGCGTAAATACAGTTGCAATGAAATACGTGAAAATATAAAACAAAATTTACTATTATACACCATCATTATGAACATTTAAACCACTGATTGATTTGGTAAATTAAATCTCAATCATACATTTTTTAGATCACTAAAAAAATTTAGCGAATACAAATCTGCATATGATTCAAAACTAACAATACTCAACCAGCAGTACATTCTGTGATCGTTAGATATTATGCACACATATTTATTGGTTAAAAATATCATAACTGACTTCTGCAGAAAATATTTTCTTATCCTGACACATTTTTTTTATTTTAAATAAATTCCTCGGGTCAATTGGGGATTCATATTGACTTAACCTTTTAACTTAGCATTATTAAAAAAAACTAATCTCCATTTTATTCGATATAAGCAACCCAGCTTCGACCGAGACTCACTAAATGTAATACAATACCGTAGTGTATTGACATGTTACGTGGAACGTTTTTAGTTGAAAATTTTACATTCATTTCTGACACTTCTCAGTACAAAAATCTTCTTATTAAAAATATGTGTGTACAGAATCCATAGAGATTGTTTCGTCGAGTAATAAGCTGTCAGAAGTGAAAAAACATAATAACGCTAAAAAGTACCATACGTTCCTTATGCTAAAAAATAATCATTGACCCTACAGGGCCGTTGTATTGCAGTTTTTCCCGTATAGTTTACGAAAAGCGGTATTTTTAGAGCTGTAAAGATTTAAAATTCAAAAAAGATATGATTAGAAAATTTTTTTGCTCTTATCGAACAACTGTTCTACCAAAGCAACAATGTTCGAGAGCCATATCTTCATAATTTTGGTACTACAAAAATACTAATACAAATTCCGCCAATTTAAAGATCCTGAAAATTTAAGAGATTACTGTCCTTATGGGATATAATAAATAGCTGATCTCTCACCTAACTATTTCTTCATTTGTTGATTTTAACGCTGCTGCTACCATCCCAATTAATGTTTTGCGTCAGTTTCTTGACGCCTAAAATTGTATACATTAGATGCATTTAAAGTTTTCCATCCAATTAGGCCTCTTAGAACTTTTGGCGTGGTTAAGACTCTTATCAGCCCAAAAGGCTGTTTTTGTAAACTTTGTTGAGTTCTAATAAATTTGTTGGTAAGGTAGTTCGACGAACGATGGCTTTAAATAGGACCAGTGAGCTAATAAAGTAAACTATTTTTTTACCGCAGTTTCCAGCAAACGTGACTGCCTTTTTACCTCAGGGTGATCTTCTGTGGCCTGTTATTGTTACATCAGGTAGATTGGGGGAAAAACTATGATAAACTTTAATGTCTAAAGCATGAAAGCTAGTTGCAAAGCTCTTTTCCAACGTCTGTTGGCATAAACATGTACATCTATCTACTTGTATTTATGTGACAAAATGACGTTGCGATATACGCAATACTTACTTGGTTAACTTCCAAAATCAAACTAAGAGCACTATTTTAATTACTATTACCTTAAAACGATGCGGTAAAAAATTCTCAAAAAAATGTATTTGTTTTTTCTACTGTCTAAGGTAGTTTTCAGTAGTTTTTAAATTATTTAAAATAATAGGACTATGTAGTGCTTGTACCATTGCTTCAATGTTAAAAGAGCTAGTTTTTAAAGAGGATATTTCAATAACGACGTGGTAACTCTGCCTTAAATACTTTTGATTGAGAAATCAACTCCCTTTATCTAATAAAGAGATTGATATAAATTTTCAAACAAAATATCCAAACAATATTTGCAAATGCTTACCACCGCATAAACTTAATTTAAAAATTGGAGCCATTGTTATGTTGATACAAAATTGAAGAATACTTAATGGCTTCTGAAACGGTACAAGATTATACATTATGAAATTACTTGAATACAATACTGAAGCAAAAATTATAACTGGAGAAAAAATTGCGTGTTAAGTTTTTATACCTAAAATAACTCTTAACACGGAAAATTCATTATGATGACCTTTTATATTATACAGAAAACCATTTTCCTTTGTCTTAGCCTTTTTACTGACAATCAATAAATCTTAAGGTCAAACTTCTTACAGGGTTGGATTACATTTAAAAAAATCTCTGCTTTTGCATGGTGAATAAAATGTCACGTTATAAAAATGCAAAAATGGAAATAAAACTCATATTTAAATAGAACGTGATAATGACTTGGAAATACAAGATTTTGTTTGGAAAGAAACTTTTCAAGTATGAAATTGTACGAAATATTTCTATACAGTTTATTTACATAACAAATAAATGTATTTAATTAATTATATTATTATTTAAATAATATTTTACGACGAAGCGCATTAATTGGCATAATTTAATACATATGATTTCTATCTTTTTATGGTAAATACGGTTATAAGCAAGGTACATGGTTTAAATATTCTATAAGTTTATTCATTGTTATTGATTAAGTATTAAAATTAAAAGTCATCTTCTTATACTTATTCAATAATGCAATTAATAGCTTTTTTAAAAATTAAGAAAAAAATCCTTGTGCACCATGGTCATAGAGATACTGTACATAGAGGAAGCGAACGAGCTACGATTCCATACGGTGGCTGGAGAAAGAAGAAAGATTGTTTTGTTATTGCATCTCTCTCCAACTTTTTCTCTCATTGGTTCCCTGAAAACGTATAATTTAGTATAGCAGAAAGACGTTGAAGGATAAAAAAAAGAATGGTGACAGATACACAACTTTTATTGTAATATAAAAATGTAAGTTAAAAATATTCAATTTTTCAAAAGATTACAATGAAATAACCGTTGTTTGTAAAGTGTGCAAGAAATTTTTTATTACTGGCAACAACATACGCAGTGTTTATAAGTAAGGATAAATTAATAAGAACGTTTTTTTTGTGTTTGCCAAAGATATAAATCTATCAGAATATTTATGTTGAACTGGTTATGTGAAAGCTACAAATACTAATTTATTATTGAAGGTTTCCCAATGATGACAATCTGAAACAAAAGTGGATGTCTGCAGGTGGACTTTCAAGTATACAAAAAACTGCTTGAGTTTGCAGTGATCACTTTGATGAAAAATCGTTCCATCAAACAGACGGACATACAAGGGTGAAACGGTTGTTACCGAATGTCGTTCCTTTGATGAGGGAAAAGACGCTTCGTTGTACAGAAAACGATGATGCACTGTGTATCGTCCAAGATAAACGAAGCATCAAGATGAGCTGTAGCAATAACAAAGTATTTGGTATGGTCAACTCTCTTGATTCTAATCATGCAGATGTTCTTAAATTGTCAATTGGCAACTCTGACAAGATTCTTGCTTTGAACAATAAAAAAAACGAATGTACAGTCAATTGTATTATCCAATGAAAATTTATGTGTAAATAACGAAGCAGGCAGTTATGACAGCTGAATCAGGGATGTACAGGTTTTAAAACATCCTTAAATTTATGAATGCACTTTAATCAATCGATGTTTAAATAATTTTAAGAAAACTCTTAATTAATCACAGAAGTAGTAAGGCATCATTGACAAAGAAGTAGACCAAGATTCTGACTGAGAATGTAATAAAATGAGTATCGGATTTATAGATGGTTGCACAAAGAAACACATATGCCAAGAGGACTTCGTATCTAATGAAGCTTGGTAACGTTTTTTAAGATTTAAGATCTAAAAATAATCAAAGAATAAGGCTGTTCGTCAAAAAAACTTTAGAGCAAAAAAAAAATTAGTAACTTCCACGAGTTAGTATTTTCTTTAAATGAAGAAGTGAGGCAGACTGCAGCCGAGTTTTTGCAGCTTGATTTAATATGATGTTATTTACTTTGATATCTGATTCTGATGTATGCTACTAATTTTTTTTTTTCATTACTAAGAAATATCGTCTGAGCATAGTTATCCACATACAGTAAAAGTATTTATCAGTAGTGTTATAGTTCTATCTTCTTACAGTTTTAATGTAAACTAGCATTTTAATATTGTAATTCATATCAATTTAAAAACGAAATTTTTTGACACAGAATTCAATTTAAACAGATAATTATACTTTGCAATAATATCTGTTTATAATAAAATAATGATGAAAGGATGATTTTCAAAGCCAAAATTTTTTTGTAGTTTATTCACGTAGAAACTTTAAAATTATTTTTTTACCCCATTTTAACATGTCTTATACAATTTTTTTTCTTTTAGAAATATTTATTTTATAATCTTATATGTGACAACTTTGCAACATTTTAAAAAAAATTGTAAGTCAAATATCTTTAATCCATAGAAAATTCTGAATAAACATTCTCCTAATTTATAATAAATTATTTATGATCAACATTAGTTCTCTGTCTATTGCTGTAACTAGAGCTTGCCTGAGCACCTTAAGGAATTAATCAGTAGGATCAAGGATAATAAATCTACAGCCCCTTTTCCACTCTCTTGCTACTTATGAGATGGTCAGGCAATTGTATCTGAAATGCTTGTCACGTATTTAAACGTTCAATAGTTGGAACTGCTCAAAAAATTACGAACCTAAAATACATCAAGAAATAATTAATTTTGTTTCTAAAATGGTCAGTGATAGTTTGAGCAAATAACTCGTTTTTAACGTAACATTTGATGAAATTAACATACAAAAATGGACTTTCTATTGTAAAAATACACGAGAGTAAAGGGGCTTGGTTGACTTAGGTGGATAGCTACATGAAGCCAACAAAGATGGAAAGCGACAACAAGCTAGTAAGGCTCTGGTATTTATGCTTGATAGCATAAATAGGAGTTTGAAAACACCTGTAGCATACTACTTTACCAATTCACTGTTAGGCGCAGAGGAATGTGTTCTTCTCAAAGATTTGTTGATTGAATTCGACAAGCATTTTATCAAAGTTGTAAGTTTAACTTTTAATGGTGATGAGTCGAATTAAAAATCATGTGAAGTACTTGGAGCTTCTTGGACTACTCGGATAAAGAAAATTTTAAGTCTTTTTATCCACACCCTACAAGTGGTGACAATATTTACATCTTTTTTGATCCGTGTCATATGCTAAAACTGGCCAGGAATCCCTTTGTTTTAAAAGGAACAATTATTTATAAAAATTATGAATTTATAAAACGGGATGGAATTAGAAATTTAAATGACTTGCAGCACTCAGAAAAATTGCACTGCGCATGCAAGATACAAAACAGATACGTGGAATTCTACAATAAAAAAATGAAAGTGTTTCTCGTGGTACAGGTCTTATGTTCCAGTACTTTCTTAGCATTGCAATATCTAGAGGATATGAAATTAAACATCCAAGATTTGTAGGAGCCTCTTCAACAGCAACGTTTTGTGGACATTTTAATAGCATATTTGACGTTCTAAATACGAAAAACATTTTATGTAAGACGCCTGTACGTGCTGCCATCACTGTTGATAGCTTGTAAGAACTGAAAACACGAGTTGAAGGTTTTGAATCGAGTACATCAAGGACTTGGAGATATTCATTCCAGTTAAAAAGAAAAAGAAAAAAAACGAATCAGCAATATTGAAAATGTAGATGTTTTGCGGCTTCTCCTTACAAAGAAAGAAAAAAAAATTAATGAAGTTCTAAAAATTGAATTGAAAGACCTAGTCAAAATGGTAAAAATGCCTGTGATAAAAAGTCCGCTGGTTCATACGGGTTTCATAGGATTCATAATTTGTCTTAAAAACCTAATTTCTCTATGTGACGAACTCTTTAGCAGGAACTGCATTTCTTATCTATTTTCTTATATGCTGTCACAAGATCATGTAAAGATAATGTTCGTTTTACTAAGAAGGATGAATGGTTCCTGCAATAATCCAACTGTTGTACAGTTCCAATCAGCTTTTAAGAAGCTGTTGATTAAAAACATTAGTATTTTCATCCAAACATCTGCTAATGGTACTTGACAAGATCAAACTTTGTTAATAGCTGACGTTACGGAGAAATCACTGATTATAAAACTACGAACAAGTACCATTCCATTAAAGCAATTAAAATCTAGCTGTGATTCTACTTAGTCAACAGAAAATATAAATCTAATAAAAACATCATACTTGACCTTCAAATTTTCAAAGTTTCTTACACAGAAATTATACATTACTTGAACACGATTATACATTCCGAGACTCTTGGATTTAGTCAGAGCATTTGCATGATATTATCGAGCATACGGCTGTTGCGACAGTTTATTCCATAAAAAAAAGTTCACTGTTCAACGTGCCTGATTTTTTTAGTAAATGGAACCTCTGAGCCATTAAAGTTATAAGTTTTGGAAAACAGAGGTAAATTAAATTTCGTCTCTGATGACGTTTCAACAATATGTTTGTGTACAGAAAAAATTTTTAAGGTGTCACAAAGATGTTTTTTAAAGCAAAAATATCAATTTTACAATAGTTTTGAAAACATTAAAAATTGTACCAACTTCAGTCTTTAAAAACGATAATCATTATTTTTTGAGCAAGAACCGTTATGTAATCACCTTTCACAACTTATTTACATAATTATACATAACTATTTGAATGAGGAAATGAATTATGAACGTGAGAAACTGTGTGATCTTAGAAATCAAATTCGAATGTATCACATGAAAACAACAGTTTTTGAAGGTGAATTAATGAGTGTTACATACTACTACTCATTATTATATTACTACGTTTGTTTCAACAATTAAATTATTCATTGGGAATTTACGAGTATTTTTAAATTAAGTAAATATATTCTGTTATAAATTATTGACAACATTTAGATGTTCCGATACTCCTTACACATGAATTTTTTATTTTTTTAGAGCCATCTTCACATACATTGTCATTATAGATTGTTTGTTTACTCTAATTGCATTTATTGCACTTTCAACTCAACTTTGTAAATATATAGAGAGTCTTGTAAATAAATTCTTACTTTTTTCTTTTAATTTTTTTATGCAGTCCAAATTCTATTTTTATTATAAATGTCTTAAGGCAACACGATCTCACACATCTAATGATAATGTATAAACATCTAGCTGTATAATATGTGTCATACATTATCTGCAGATGTAAAATTTACTGTTTATTACATTATTTTTCATTATTTTGCCTTGATAGTTATGATACTAAGGTTTCCAATTTACTTTTTTTCTTTGATGTTAAAATATACAGGGCACCTACTGTACTGCTACACCGCTCACACCTTCCCTCTAATCCCGATTTTCTCTATATCTATACATACAGCAGGACAGCAGCCAATAAGAGAAAAGGTTGGAGAGAGATGCAAGACTAAACAGTTTTCTTTTTCTCTCTACAGACTGTATGCTTTCAGTTACAGGCAAATATAGAGCTTGCTTCCTGTATGCATAATATCTCTATTGCCACAGTACTACCTCAACGGTGGTGTGAAAGTGTTCTCATAAGCTGAAAATTAGGGGCTTTCTTAAAACTGTAATTAGAGCTGAGACAAAAGGTGTGAATAGTCATATAACTAGAAATGATATGAAAACCGAAAGAAGTTTACCTCACTTGGAGATGCGACTGAAGAGTGATTGTAAGGAGTTCGTTAAAATTGTGTTGCATTATCTGTTTGTTGAGTTATAAAATTATAAGATGAGGGTGGAAAGGGACTAAACCAAAATTCAACTTAATAATAATAAGGTAGAAACTGACAGTGTGAAGATATACTAATAAATTATAAGGCTAAAGTAATTATAACAATTGAATACGAAATTATAACGTGGAGCCAAGAAGTGGTAAAAAGTGGCTGTTTATCAATTGTGAGAGGGCTGCGAGGTTTTTTTAAAAAGTATTAGGAAAGCTTAGAGTGGGGGTGAAAAACGTAATTAAACTAAAAGTGATATGATCACACTGATATAATTTAACTTTGCTTAGTGATGCTGCTGATGGAAGGCTGAGAGGAGTTTTTTTTAATTGGTCGGGAGGCTTATTGGTTCATCCGGTAATTAGGTTACAAAATTATGATGAGGGCTAAGGAGGTAAAGGAGGGTTAAAAAAAAATTTAACACTACAATAATATAGTTTGAACTGATAGAATTTTACCATATTTAGAGGTGACTGAGGGGGGTGGAGGAGTGGCTGAGGGGGGTTAATTTAATTTGAGCGGAGGGCTGAGAGGGTGTTGAGGAGGTGTGGAGGTGAGCTAGTAAGAAATTGATCCTCATAAAAATGATGTAAAAACTGTTAGAATTTCACTTCATTTAAAGTGGGCTAAGAGGGGACTGTGGGTGGTATAGGGGGTTGTATGGAATGACCCTCTAAATGACTGTATATATATATATATACGGACATACCTGGATGACTATGGCGCTTTTTTAGCTAAGCTCAACATCATATACATACTTAATTAGTGTTGTAATTATATGTTGTAACTGGAAAGAAGGAAGGCCCTAGAGTTTCCATGAGTTGAAAAAAGTTTCGGTTCATAGCGCTCATCTACGTGACATTTCATTTTTTTAAACTCTTAGACTATTTGTGGATATTTTTAAAGAAAACAAGATTTTGCTACAAACGCATTTTAAACATCTTAACCACTCTTCCACCTATTAATACCCTATAGAAGATGCACAGTATCAACGTTAAGTACTATTCTTATTTACAGTTTCATAAGCGAAAGGGTGGTTTGATATTTTCTCTTACAATTTGATAACGTCAATATATTTAGTCTTTTTTAAGGTTAAGTAAAGATCTTAAAAGTTAAAAAACTTAAAAGAGCCTTGTGAATCACACACTACCTACATTTTCAATAATACTTAAATGTTCCCTGGCACGTATCGTCTACGTAGTGTACTGTATTAAATACTGTGGTATTGAATGTTATGTATAATGTATTTAATAATGTAGTATTAAAAAAAAAAGGTTTGCAAGATAAAAGTATGTGATGTTCTAAAAAAAAATTATTTCATTAATTTCGTTATAAAAAGTAAGTGTAAATAATTATTTTTGCAAATAGTCCCTTGGAACATAGAAACATAAGTCGTTCTTTTTTATTTTAATGTATCAAAGCTTATTTTTTTTCCTCAATGTTTTCTTACAACTGTATTAATAAGGATTTCTCATATTTTCATGTAAACGTGCTAATTGTTAATAATAATTATTTATCGCTGAACAAATACAAAGCATCAACATTTGAAGTTAAAATTTTTTCGTTCTAGCACTTTTATTATTTCCAAAAAAAATCTTATAACGCTTCCAATGCCCTCATTTAGTACTATATAGGCTGTGCAAAAAACTGACAATTCTTAGCAAAAAACTGCCATGATAATCATAAATTAACAGTAATTGTAACGTACAAAGCGCGAGTTACGGAATTAACAAATTTTTAAGGTTTTATTACCAAATCAACGTACGTAAAATAATTATTTAAACTTTTTTTCACTTTATTGTCTCTTTATTGCATATTATGATATTATGTTGTTCTGCCGAAATATCATACATTATACATTAATTCAGTCCTTTTTTTCTACTGTCATATAAGGTATTTAACAACACAACATATCTCATACTAGACTCCCATATATTACAATAACCCCATAACCCTTTCATGGGATATTTATTTTGAAGAGAATGTAAAGAAAAATTTCAAATGCTGTCTTATGTTAACCATGACGTTAAATTTTTAAGAATATTGTACAGCTTATTATCGTAATTAACGAGCATTCGACGGGTATTTGGCGGGTACTAGATGGAAACTCGGCGGGCACTTAGCGGTTACTTGACGCACGCCTAGTGAGTACTTTACAAATACGAAGTGGGTACTAAGCAAGTACTTGGTTAGTATATGACGAGTACTTGACGGGTACTTCAGAGGTGTTCTACGAGTACTTAATTCGCATTTGGTGAATACTTGCTGTCCCATAGCTTCGAAAAACGGCGTTAATACTGGCCATGCTGGGCCATAGGACTTAAGAGACAATTGCTGACTTGATATTCGTGTTTAGCTAAACCAAAAACTCCCGTGTAACATCATTTAATTCATTAGAATATTGCTTATCAAATTCTATATACACTTCTAAGATACATTACAAATTTAATTACGTTGACATCCTATAATACGGGATGAGTGATGTCATAAGTTTGAAGGACGTTATTAATTGATAATTGAATAGCCCAATCACCGTAGCTTTATCAACTCCTTCTAATACGATATTGAGGACATGTTGAGCTTTTTCATTTAATTAGTAATAAAGGCTTCTTGTTGTAAATAAGTTTGTGATATGAGTGTAGAGATTAAAGTCATCTACAAGATAGAAAAAGGTGTTACGTTTAGAGAGCACGACATGACTAATCAGTAAGGCTGATGACGTGCCCATTGCCTGAGTAACGAGAAAAGTGTTTGAAGTAAATCCGTATGTTAAAGAGTATTTAGACTAAAAATTTGACAAAAAACGTAAAGGAATTATTAATTTCAAGATTTACACTGAAAAATTTTTTTAGTGATTTACCTCAAGACTTTGCTGAAGAAGTGGATGGCAAAAACATTGAAGTATTGTAGCACAAAGTTTGAAGCAATGTACTGCAATACGTAAACTAGATTATCTCCCTAAAAATCTGAGGTATTACACAACGTCTTGACAAAACATTAAGGTGACAACCAACACTGTCTGTTTTACAAATAGCATCTATAGTTATTGAAAAGATGTGTATTAGTTATATAGAGAACCGTTATCAAGAAATTAATGTCTTATAGTTGTCTTTTAAGAGACGTGCACGTGATAACTTTCAAAGACAGTAAGTTTTTGTAATTTAACCAAACAATAGGAACGAAATAGATTGAAAAACATGTAAAAAGCAGATTTAAAAATGTATTAGTATATTAGAAAAAAATGATTTTAAGTAGTTATTTGACTAGGAATACAGTTAGTAATGATAGTAAAAACTCAAATGTAAATCCTGAAAACAATGCAGTTATGGAAAACGAGAGCTTTGAAAATTTAAATGGTACTTCGTTTACTAAAGACCCGGAAAAAATATATTGTAATACGTTGTCAATTTGAGATACTTTATTAATTAAATAAAATGAAAGTAAAAATTTTATTAAATTGCTAAAACAGACTCTCAAACCGTATTACAAACCCCCAAAAAAATAAAATTATATCTTTATCTTCGGGTAGATTTGTTTATAATGGCTTACGAAAATCTGTTTGCAATCAACTCAATTTTTTCAAACCAAAGGATATTTTATTAATTATTAAAACAGTTTGGCATTAATGGCTTTTTTTTTTTTAACAGCAGTTATTATCAACCATGGCCAGTTTTGGGCAAAATCACAAATATGAAAAAATCTCGATCCTTCTTTATTTGTGCATGGCATGTTTTGGGCAAACCATCAAATCTTGATAAGTATCTGAATTTTGTATTAAAAAAGTATACTGATTAAAATCTTCATGACTTTATGTACAACAGTAACAAATATAAAATAAAGCTTGTTGCTATAGTAGCTGATACAGTATTAAAAAACTTTATATGTATTTTTCCTGCTCACAATAGCAGATGTGGTCGGTGTACGCAAAATTGGTAAACTGTTTCTAATAGAAGAATTATTTTAGATTAGTATGCTCCCTTAACATAATCTAGTAATAACCTTTAAAATCTACCTTCTCAACTTCTTAAAGTCAAACCTCCTTCAGAAAAAGTAGGCATTGACATAGTAAAAGATTTTCCCTTAGACCCTATGCACTTATTTTCTGGAGTCATAAAAAAACTAGGTTTGATGTTTTCTTAATTTATAGAATAGGGTAACAAAACTAATCAAAAATAAATTTAACTGAACATTATTTATTTAGGTATTAATAAATTGCTTCCGAGTGTTAAGTGTTCAAAGTATTTAAGTAATTTTAAATGTACTGAGTACAGATGGATATTATTGTATACTGTGGTTATTATTTTCAGAAAATATATTTCTAAAGTTTATATGTACCATTTAATTTATAAAATTGTACAGTTAGAATTTTAAGTGAAGAAAAACATTGTATAAAAAATGATACATATGCTAAAGAGTTACTGTTAGAGCTCGTTAAACAAATGAAAGATATTTATGGAGAAGAGAATATTACTTATAATGTACATAAGGTCATGCATATAAGTGACGATGTTCAACGTTTCAGGACTTGAAAATTATTTAGTGCTTATATATTTGAGAGTCACTTAAGAGTTTTGGGCAACATGGTAGTTAAAGCTGCTCATCCATCATCCTATATAAGTAATAGGATTTCTAAGCGGTCATCTAGTTATTTTAAAATTAACAATTGTAATGATAGTGCCGTTGCATTTATAAGACGTAAGAACTTTTATGAAGATCTTCCTAGACGTTATTTTGATCCTTGCGTTAAGATTGAGTTTACAAATTTTTTCTGAAACTTGAAACAGGTAGATAATTGCTGTTACTTGTCGGATGACTCTGTTATCATTATTTTTTAAACATATATTTTATGATCTATTTTCCAAACCAGCAGTTATTTAAGGTCACAAATTCTAAAATTATTCTCCTATTGATAACCACCCCATTAATTCTAATCTTCTTTAAGTCTTTGAAGTAAACAACCTATCTGTGCTTTTTTAATAGCCAGTGCAAATGTTTCAGCGAAAAGCCTTTAGAATTCCAGTGAATAATGGTTTTCATATTTTTCTTCTCTTTTTCATACCTAATTCAACTATTATGAAAATTCAACTATTAAAAAAAAAAATTTTAATGTAAATTAAAAGTTATACTCCATTTAAATTAAGTAACAAAAAAAGTTAAGGTTCTTATCAAGTTGTGTGATAGCATCTTCTAAGCGAGTTTTAATTTATTTCAATTTAATTCTAATTTTATTAATCTTACATGGAGTCTAAGTTTTACTTAAACATGTATACATAAGTTTTGTTAAGTTACTTGATACTTTTTATATAAAATGAAGAGTAACACACGAAATAATACAGTCAACTTGAAACGTGAGTGCAAAATAAAAAGTCATATAAAATAAAATAACGATAATAGTTTAATGCTTTTTTTTTATATGCCTAATATTTTCTGGGATGTATTTAATTTTTATGTACATATACATTATTTTTCTAACTTGTTTGCAAGCAAAGTTAAGAGTACTGTTCATTCGTTACTTCAAATTTACTAAAATTTTATCACTGAATAATTTACGAGATACTTATTCTGCAAGTTTATCAAAAGAGATGTGCCAGTTTCTAAAGCTTTGTTCTTTTTTACTGAATAAATAATTATGATAAATTTTGTATCCTATGCCAAAATCTATGTCATTAAAAACTATTATTTAAAAATAGACTAGTATATCAAATGATAATTCCAGTGTAATTTAAATTTTTAAATAAAGATAACATCTCAAATGATATCCTATCAAGTACTGAGTCAAACGTAGCATCTTTAACTCACCAAGATGATTCTTCTGTTGTGAGGGTCATGATTATATAGAGACTTTTTTACTGTTGATTGAATCAATATTACTTTCCAGTTTTTGCACATGACGTCATATATTCATGTGTGTTAGTATTCATGGATTCAACTTTAAGAGAGATGGGAAGCAATGAGGACCCGTAGGTACGATGTTGGATTCGTATTGCCCCAACTCGTATTACGAGATACCTCAGAGGGGGTGTGTAGGGACGCAATCAGGTTTGTAATGCCCCTGACCCATGGTACATAACGCCCCGTGGTCTTACGATACTACTTAACAAGAATTTATTGACTCTCTTTTGTTCCTGTTGGGTGCGGTAAGTCGCTGATGCCCCGGAGTTTCTCCAGTTCGTATTGCCCTGAAGATTCGCAGGTTCATTAACTCCTTTACCTAGAGGATAGCTCCGGTTTGTACTGCTCTGGAGATCCGCTCCTTACCTGAGGAACACAAGAAATAATTCACTGGTGTACGGGGAGAGCTTGGAGACTGTAATAGCCTCTTTGTCACCCGTGTAGCCAGTGAAATATTCAAAGTAAGCAATATAATATAAGAAGAAGTGGACAAATATATATGTATCAATTCACTATTTATTGTAATATATAAAATTACAACAGTGTTTTAAAGAGCAGAGCTCCCTAGTCAAAGCACTGGACTCATTGCCAATGGCAAAAGTGAATAACATGATCTTGCATGGGCCTTTTATACCCTCAGAGAAGCAGCGGTGTCAGCAGCTTTGATTAGGCGGCTCAATTGACTTGCATATTTCGACGCAATTCGCAACTATTGTGTGTTTCGGTATACATATAAGTATTCCATATCGTCATGTTACAGGCGCTATTACATTTATTTTATGTATTCACATTCTAGTAAATCGGATAGACGATGTTAAGGGGTATCAGATTGAATTTAAATTGGCGATAGACACTTGTACGTATATCTAGTCCCTTACACTGTATCTGTTGAAAACGAACCAAATGTTCATGCTTGAGATAATTTTCTCATATCTGACCACTTTAATAAGAAACTACCAAGTGAACCTGAAAGTAAGGTACTTGACGACAAAGCACTTTATAACTCAGTGAAGCCTGGCAATAACTATCAGAGTTTTTTAAATAAGGAAGACGATAAAGTTGTCAACACTGCTTCCAGCAAAAAATGTACATGTAATACAGTTTATTTATTTTGTTAATTTTTTGTACAATAACCGTCGAAATGTTTTGATATTTATATTTATATATTTTTTTTTATACAACGCTTTTGTCGAGGCTTATTTTTTTGCTGTTAAGAAACATCAATAAATTGACAAAACTTGTTACATCCAACCAAAAAAATTCATCTGTAATGATCTGTACGGTATAATATAATGTATACCAAGTTCTAGTTAAACGATTTTGAAACATTAAATATTTTTCTCTAGAAAAAAAAACTTTCATGTCTGGGAGGAATAAATTTATCTATTACTTTAAATAAGATTACGCCTACTATTATAATAAAAGAGCTATGACGTCAACAAACTTGGCACGGCTTTCATGGAACTTTTGCTGTAAAGGATCTCCATTTTCCACCAATAGACATAAGTATGTATTTTAATTCTGAAAACTTATTAAGTATTTTTTTAAATTATTGATCGCAAACATTTTTTTAAGTGCTACATGAAAAAAATTGCAGTTACTGTAACGAATGTACCAAGAGCGCATCAAAGATCGGTTGCATAGACCATCTGACAGGCAGAAAAAGAAGAGAAGAGTCAATCAACAGCCCATACAATAATTAATGTTCTAATCGTACTTTAACCAGTGGTTCTTATGTATGATACAACTATAAAATATTTTGCAATCGTTAAAAAACATAATTGTAAAAAATACTCTTATAAAAATATCTATTATAATGAAGGCATCATATAATTTAAAGAACCAAAGGTACATTTAACTAAAATGAATTGATTGATTAGTTTATAATTTAAGAACCATTATTTACATCAAGCATAAGTTTCTTCCAGTTGCATATGTTACTATTATATTGTTTATAGTGTTCAAACGATACCTTAAATACATAGTTTAATTAACGCAGAAGATATCTGTAGTGTTTTGCACGTAGCAATTCCCAATGAGCCGTAACAGCTTACCTAGGAATAGTTTCAGTAAAATTAGATACAGATTATATTTGTCAGTTATCTAATAAGGTCATAATGTTTTGCACATAGAAATTCCCAATACGCCGTAACAGCTTACCTAGGAATATTTTCAGTAAAATTAGACACAGATTACATTTGTCAGTTATCTTACCTTCAAAAATTTAATTGTGCTTAAGTTCTGTATATTGGACCATGCGTGACATGCAAATAAATAATGACTTTTTTATTTAAGGGAAAAATCTGATAAAAAACCTTCTTTTATTCAGAACAAAATATCACATGTGACATAGTAATTCTTTCTTATTACAAATTAAATTACTCTTTTGTTTTGAAAAAACAATGAAATGGAACACAATTCACTTATAGAAAAAAAGGAAGATTGTGAACATAATACATAATTACATTAAATCAAGCAAACAAAAAGATGATCAATCATCATTACAAATTATCAATTTTATTTTGTAAACATACAAGAAAACGTTGATTGACAATCATGTGGACTGTTGTCCGATACATGACTGCTGTTGACCCATTTGTGTAATTTGTGTGTTAGTTGGCTTTTTCAACTATGTGGATTGTCACTCCAAATTACAGTTGCAGTTCGACTACGTTGGGCAATGACATGAAAGGAACAATGATTTGATTCCTCAGAAAGCAGGTTTGCGGCCTCAAAATTATCTTTAACAAGAGTAGACTTTAGTAATGAAATTAATCGTAAGTCATTTTTTCTCTTACGTGCACACACTCGCAACCATAGCAATGCACTTCAAAGGAAAGAAAAAAAAGAAAGACGCGTTCACACACATACTTGCATACACCAACCATAGCCTACCATCACCAATACTATCCTATCGCCATATATTGACACGTCACTCACCAAGAAATTATTTACTACCTGATGCTTTAATCCTTTATCAACTATCTAATTCCCCATTACTTGTTCCCTTATAATTCACTTAAACCCGGCAACCTTTTTTGCCCATCACACTCACACAATCGTGCTCATGACGCCTTTTTTTTCTCACAACAATACCGATAGCTACGTGAAATTTTAATTTTGACCAAGACGTGATCTTACACAATCCCGACACAATTAATGGTAGCACTTCTACGTACAATCAGGAATCTCTATACAAAGAAAACTACAAACAGACATACACTGGCCGCATGTTATGCGTGACAACAAAATTTTGACACACAACATCACTGAGCAGTTTACACGCGCACGTGACTTTCTCTGCTTCCTTCACAAGGCCTCTGTCTTACATGATTATTATTTCTCTAATGACCAAATACCTTAAACAAGAGTAGACCCATTTACAAGGAGCATGGTGATTCAACTCGGACTCTCGCGTTGTCGAGGCCTCGTGGTGTTTTTGAAGTCACTGTTTGTTGCTGCCCAAGTTGTGCTTTCACCCACGAACGTCTGTCCTCTTCTCGTGCGGCTTTTGTTCTAACCATTTTTTCTCTCACCGCCCACGTTCCTCCAAACATCCCTCCCCTTCTCCCTCCCGTACTGCTAGCTGCTCCGACCATCGTTCTCTTTCCTACACTTCCGCGGCCTATTTGAATCTCGGTGAACAAAAACTGTGACGTCCCCTTTTCGACAGAACAGTAGGATATCATAGAATCTAGTACCACAGATATCTGTAGGACACTGTTAATTGTTGCCCAAAAGACATTTATTAGAGATCAAAAACAATTACGGTTTGACAATAGCAGACGTCTAAACATTATTAATTAGTTATAATTAGCTGAAGTTTGTTTGCTCGATAACTGATAATTCCATATTTTAGCGATGATAGTTAGGCGTCAATTTGACTCCTTGCCAATGTATCTTCGATAACTTCGGTAGATATCACCTTAAGGTTTAATGATGTTTAAATGTCTTATTGTCACCTCAATGTTTTGTGGATCTCTGTGAATGCCATACTGCAAGTTTTAGTGTTCTAAACTTCTGAGAAGCGTTTATCTGTAGAAGCACAAGACTTGACACGCAAGAATCTGTTTGCATCTGTAATAATTAACGTACTATATTTATATACATACGTTTGATTGGCAAATAAAACATTCGTGAATTAGAAAAAAAAGACTAGGGTGGTGTTCTCTTTTTTTGACCTGTAAAAGATTGTGGCCTTAAGTATGATAATTCTAAGAGTTAAGTTTAAAAAACTCAACGTTGAATTTTAGTACTTAAACCTAAAATTTAAGAATTGTTTTAAATTACAATTACGTTAAAGAATTGAGAGCTTATACAACAGAGAAGAAAAGTTTTGAAACAATCCAGTTTTTGAGCAAGATATACCATCATTAATTTAAAAATTTCCTGAAAAAACCATTTGAAAAACGTACAGCACAATTTTTTTTAAATGCTTGTATTAATGCAGAGTGTGAAGAAGGTATACTTAAATAGTAAAAGGTTAAAAACAACATTTTAACTTAATAATGACTATAAAATTTAAAAGAAAGCCCAAGAAGAGAGTAGAGAAACAGCGTAGGAGTAGTGGAGGGACCTTACCTAATTAAAATTGAAATAACAATCACGTTGAAAAAGAACTACATGATTCGAGGGGTGGTAAAGGGGTGGTGATAGAAAACTAAGGGGCAGGGAAAATGACTCACGTTTATCTACACAACTATAAAATGAAAGGATGTATCTGTATATGTATGAGCACTTATTAAATAAAATGTAATGAAGCAAAACAAAATTATAGAGATGAGGTTTAACTGATGAAACCAGTAATACATTTTTTGCATTGTTTTACTTTTGATAAACTAAACTTAAACAAAGTTGATTATTACCGAGTATTTAATCATGCTATCTATTTCTTTTCTTTAACCCGAAAAATGTAGCATTCGGGCATAGGCATATTATCTAAAAATGAAAATTGTATTCTTTTTTAAAGTAAAAACTTTTTTAGACACATCAGGCTTTTGAAAATGGGAAAAAGGGGTTATACCACGAGTCTGTCCTGTCTTAGTCTCGTATGTTGTAGCTGTAGGTATATAAGTATTTGACCCTTACATCCCAGCATGCAGTTGCGATAGGTACAATATTTTAGTAGCTGTTTACCTACATATTTTTGTTTTATAATATTTTTTGTAATGTTTTGTAATAAATTTCAAAAAAAATTTTTGCAAACCAATGTTATTTCAATAAACGGGAAAATATTTTTGGTCGACATGTATACACATGACTGTCACACCCATCTAAACCTAGATGCCACAATCATATAACCATTAGGAAATTGGTAGAAAATTTGAATCCTAATTAAAAAACATAAATAGAGAGAGCAAGCATTGAAAACGCGTGCACGAGCATACCAAGTAACCCACAAAAAGGTGCTTTAGGAGACTGAATGTGTGTCTATGTGTTGCCACCCTCACTTTTCTGTGGAAACATTATCACGCAAAGCACATTTACTTATGTGCACTCGCTGGTAGAGGAATTAACAATGGATATGAAATTGGTTACCGACATACAAATTTTTTTACAAACGTTTTAATAAATTACTTCAACAAATTACTTGTTACGTGTTTGATTATTTTTTCCTCGTTTTCATTTACCAAGTGACATATTTTATACTTAATAATCATTACTTTTAATAAGGCATTAGATTTATAGTTAAGTTAAAAAAATAAGAATTAGTGCTTTCTGGCTGATGGGTTCCTGAGACTTTCATATATAACAAATGTACAGGAAAGACACAAACCACGGTAATCAAATATCAAAAAGGTATATTATACTCACACGTATTCATAAACCCTGTATTTTATAGTATACATAAGGTTATTACATACATGCATGAACTTCGTCTTTACTAGGGGACTATCTTTTTTGGAATGTATTTCTACTTTGTATGCCTTGAGCATGTCTGTTCTATATCAATATTATTTTTTAAGTGTTGTTCAGCCTTAGTACTGCGTACTTTTTTATTCTAAATTAAGGTAGTTTTTGTTTAAGGCATGGTCCTGCTTGTAATACCAGTGGAAGGCTTACGTGTAGAAGGTACTCGCAAGTGTAAGAATGTGGGTACTCAATTTTTGTTGTAAAATGAAAAAATTTTTTATCTAAAAGTTGATTGAAAATTCTGCTTATTTTAAGACTGAAGGTTTTTTTTTTTTTTTTTTTTTTAATTACTAATATAGAGTTGATTTTATTATTCTGGTCAAAAAAAAGTGTAGGTTTAATTGGTCTGCTTCCTACTATTAATGCAATTAGTCAGTAATTGATTCTTATATTTTCTTGCGTGAAAAAAGGTTCTCCTAATGAATATACATTATTTATTGACGATTCTGGACCCATAACGTAAAATTCGTCATCTATATCAAATAAATCTGCCGTAATAGTACCTTAAGTGTATATTTGCTGCAGAGTTATTCCTTTCGATTCAATTTTATTATCACAATTTACTTCTGTACCATTGTTTAAAGCGTTATAACTTATAACAACTACTTCTGCACCTGAATCAAATACAAAAATTTGTGAATCTTTTTAAAATGCTTCATGACATCACTTAACTGATGGCAGATTTCCTACTGCTCTTTCTCAAAAGGCTTGTTGATTTTATTGCTATTATTGATCTTGGACACGTGATGGGATTCAAACTCGTGTTCTTACCCAAGCGACAGATTTCGATCTTATTTTTGGATAGTTAGTGTAAGAAGAGTCTCAGTTCTGGATTATAATTTTGATATTACTTTTGTTCGTGGTACTAAAATAGGGCTTACTGATGGTAAGGATAGCCTTGAGTATGAGGATAAGGATAACACATTTTAGGCTGTAAGATGTATGAGAGGGTGGTGATTGAAAACATGAAAATTGTTGGAAGTTTTGAGGGTAGTACAACTTATTAGGCTGATTATTCCAGGGTACAGGTGGTGTACAGTTGAGTTGTGGAGTGCTTCATTAACGTTAAGGGGCGCAGTTTGGTGCAGGACGTACGATTTTTTTAATATACGCGTGAAATTTTTGTTGACTCATATTAAAATTATTACCATCGTGAGAATGTGGAAGAGAATTAATGTTGTGGTTCAATGGGTCATTAATACTGACATATTTTTTGGTAGTTGAATTAAGTAGGAACAAGAACAGGAGCTTAGGTAACGTTTGGTACGGATAATCCAGGAGTCGTAAAAGTAGAGGTTGTGGGTACAGCCTTGTAAACGTCCTTGGCCTGATTGTATACTACCGGGCCAGTGCGTTAAGTAAGTAATGCAGCTTGTAAATTTTCAGAAATATCTGTAGGTCTTAAAAGTGCTATACTTAATTTTTACAAGTCAGGTAAACCATTAATAGTTGCTTGTTGTACTTACTTTTCAAGTTGTAGTCTTGTGTCTTCTTGAGTTTGTCATCACAAATTTTAGTGAATAGGGCTAATAAAGTAGTTTCTATGAGAAAAACTATTCAATATTAAAAATTTTCAACTAGTTAATTTTTTCTTACTGCAGTATTTTAAAGATTTGTTATGTATTAATGATACAATTTGGGTAGCGAAAGTTCTTGATTAAAATATCTTTTCAAGTTATGAATTAATGCAAAAGTAGAACCTATTGAACTCTCTTAAGCTTTGCCTTTAAGTCTTAAAGTAACTGTGCAAAGGTACACAGGATCTGGACAACGATTGTTCTTGCTGTCATATCTTTTTTCCGAGTATTAAGGTTTGAGCTAATGTTTATATTACTATGCTCCAGGCGCATAACTATCACGTTGTTACACATTTACCATTTTCATTTTAGTCAAAGTCAGTACAGTTAAGACTTTTTTATATATTATACTCATAATGCAAGATAATACTGAGACATTTGCATGCTGTAAATGTATTTTATTTAACGTATTTTCTGCTTAGCCTAAAAAAAGGTATACTGAAAATTGAACATTAAAAAAACTTATTAAATACTACGCATACGGTACAAAAGGATCGAGCAAAAAGTTGTTGTACAATTTTATGTTACAAGAAAAACAAATTTTTTTTGACGAACATTGCTTCATTACTTAAAAAAAATGACTTATTAAAGAAAATGATAATTCCTTTCGAAATTGACTATTATCAAAAAAGTATTTTTTAACTTCTCTTTTAAATTCAGAAAATTGGTAAAGTTGTGTTGGTAACGTGGGATTAGGGTTCCATAGTTTTGAAAAAAGGTTTCGAGATATTGGATAAGACCTTAAAAAATCTATGTAATACTCACTTACACTTTAGTAACAAATTAATAATCTAAGAAACATTTCTGTCAATTTATTCCTTTTGTCACATACAATAATAGTAGTACGGGTTATTAAAAATCCATTAAGAAGTAATTACTTTTGTTATACTTTGACACTTTTACATAAAATTTAGACATTCCTTCGGTCTACAGAAAGTTTTTAAGTCACTATTATATATAAGTAAATAAATAAATAAAATTACTTAACCTGTCTGACAATTTAAAAACCAAATATGTATGTCTTAAATTACTAAGCAAAGCTTACAGATTATTATTCAACAATCTTATACAGACTTATCATAATGACAACACTTTTTTTTGGATAACCAAATAATGAACTAAATAAAAGAAAAATTACTTTATCATATCATATATTATGCTAGGATGGTATCAACAAGAAGACAACAACAATCCAATAAACTTCGCACTTGTTATATTCAATAATATTCTTACAAATTTTTAAATTGAATTGAGAAGCAAAAAAAAGTTGAGGAGGAACAAAAGTACAGTTACAAATTCATAAAATGGCATATGACTAAGGATTACCATCTCTTGTATATTATAATATTGAAGCTAAAGTTATAACAAGAGACAAATATCCTTATAGGTACTACAATCGTGTTTAATGCCATTCCAATTAGCTCCCTTTATGAAGAGCAGACAATTGTCTATTACTCTTTCAAGATGTAAGATTTAAGGGAGAAGACTTATGTTAATTAACATGAAAATAATTCTGAAGTAAAAAATGTTGTTTGTAAGAAAAAACATTAAAAGGCCTGGCCATATAAGAAGGTGAAAAGTGCCTTAGCTAAAGAAATTATTAAAAAATTAATGTCGACGAATTTGGGAAAAAAAAACATTTTTCAAGTTTTTTTTGAGACTTTAAAACCATTATAAGGTCACTAGGGGCCAAACAACGTGTTTTTCGGTTTTTCTCAATTTTCTTAGCATTAGAAGCATGAAAAAATCAAAGAAAAAATGTCAATAAATTGGAGCGACGAACGTTAACAATTCAACATCAATAACAGGAAAAAAACGGAAGGAAATTTCAACTACCGAAATAATCATAATTACCCCTCTTATATGTATCACCAAAAGTATAGCAACGATGATAGAAGGAATTAGTACAGTAATTACAATAATTATAGAGGCAATTATAACTAAAACAAAAATTATAATTGGTACGAAAATTATAGCGAGAGAGGACCTCTAAATAGAACAAATGATGCACCTGATGGAAAAGTATTCACGCATAGTACGGATCATTGAAGCTCGCAGGATGTTCGTCATGCTTCCCAAGCGCTGAGTGGGCCCCAAGAATAGGAAGAGAGAAAGAGCGTAAGAATGAGACAGAGGCAACCAAGTGAGAGAAGGAGCCAACAGAATCAGACAAATACACATAGAGTTAAAATAGGACCTACGACTCGTAGCCCTTTAGCTGATGGAGAAAACATCAAGGAAAACACTAACCTACCTATCTGCAGGGTAAATATCATGAGTACTGGAATCACACTACTATTAGTAACATGAGGCAGCAATCAACTGCAATCATATAGTGCAAAGTTTTACGCAGATACTGGTGCCAAAGTATCAATTATAAAAGAAGGAATTATTGGCTAAGACGTGTTTAACTAGTATAATGGCCTTATTAAGTGCCATAGAAAACTATTTAAAATTAAAAGGCATTACTATCCCATTACTAAAACTAGAATATTTTAAAATCCCCGCAAAGTCGAAGAAAATAATATTGGCGCTTATAAAAGATGATAGCAGCCACGTACATGTTGGCTGGGTCCCCCGACAAAACATAAAAGAGGGAATCTTATTTGGAAATTTTATAGGAGAAAATGAAAACTGAAAAATACATGCGGATATTATAAGCATAACAGATGAACAAATTGACGTGCCAGTACTAGAGGTAGATGTTTTCGAATGTGAAACAAGACAAGGGGCGAAAGCACTCAGCATCACTGGGGACGACGCTGATGGGTTGAACGAAGCAACGATCGGGCTTTTTAACACTAAAAATTCGGATAAAAATAAAGAATATAATGAAGTTATAAAAGAAAAAACGTTATAAGCGGTAAAAATGAGTACAATATGGAGAGCAACATTAAAAGTTCTGAAGATATTAAGAAATCGGATATAACAGCTCGAATAAACAAAAAAATGGAAATTGTTGATACATCCAGCTGCAACATGAAGGAACTAGACCACAGCCGGAACCTTATAGAGCATAATTCTTTCGTACTTGGCGTCAACAGCAAGCCACTAAGGGCTGCAAACTTACTTAAACATAGAATAACAACGTCAACAGAGAAACCAACCATTGCCAAAAGGGTACGTAATCCAATAAAACTAAAGGAGCGGATGCAAGTAGAAATAGACAAGCCACTAAAACAACAAATAATTGAACCCTTAACATCCCCACACAACTCAAATATGTGGATTGTCCTGAAAAACGTGGGACCAAACGGAGAAAAACGCTGGAGGGTCATAACAGATTCCCGGCTATTAAATGAAATAACGATCGGTACGTGTAATCCGCTGCCATTTCAGAATGAAGTTTTGGAAAATGTAGCAGCTGCAAAATATATAACCATGGTAGATTTGAAGAGTGGGTTTTTCCAAGTAAAAATTTACGAGGAGGATGCTCATGAAACTACGTTCTCAGGACCAAAAGGACATTACCAATACAAACAAATGCCGATGAAATACATAGACTCCTCAAGTACATTCATGCAAGTGATAACACTAGCACTAGCAGACCAACAAGGACGTGAGATAGGGGTATATATGGACGACACATGGTATTCGCAGAAAACTTGGAACAACACGGGATAAGATTCAAAAAGCTTTTAAAACGGTTAGCCAAAGCAAACCTCCCAATAGAACCAAGAAAATGCCAATTTCTTGGGAAGGAAGCAAAAGTGCTTGGTCATATTGTAGGCAATGGCGAGATCAAAACAAATCTAGGAAAAATTTAAGTAGTTAAAAGTTTTTCTAAACCGACAAATGCGAGACAAATGAAACAATTCCTTAGGCTAGCAGAGTACTATCGACGCTTTATCAAAGGTTACGCAAAAATAGCCCAACCCCTTTCAAAGCTTACTAGAAAAACAGCCAAATTTAAATGGGAGAAAGAGCAAGAACATGCGTTTATGGAACTTGAAAAAGATTTTTGCAGTTCGCCAGTATTGATAGCCCCAGATATAAACGAATTCTTTATCGTAACAACCGACGCATCTGACTACGCCATTGGAGCCATTTGAAGCCAGGGAGAGATAGGTAAAGTTTACCCTTGTGAATATGCGTCTAGATGCTTGAAAGGCAATGAATTACGATACCCGACCTACGACAAGGAATTGTTGGTGATAGTGTACGTTAAAGAACAATTTAGGCCGTATTTGTTCAGTCGTAAATGTACAATTGTAACAGACCACGAATCGTTCAAGGATTTTCACACATCGAAGAAGCTGGACTTAAGATTAACAAGGTTGAAGGCAAAACTTCGAGGATACGAGTTTAATGTTATTTACAGACCTGGACTAATAAACAAGGCACTGGATGCCGTGTCTAGTAATTCAATAATAAAAAAAGGAGAGGACAACCCAGAACTACCATTTTGGAAGCTGTATGAGCTCGCGGGAAAACAGGAAAAGGACAATCACGAAGACGTTAACCCGCCACTGGCGCGACTATATAAAATGCGTACAAGGAGACAGAGCAATCTTATACAAAAAGATAAGAAAGTTAAAATAGAAACATCTGACTTAGAAGAGTCAGACGAGAAAACAGTTAAAAAAAAGCCTAGAGAACGTACAGGAAGCAAGCACTTATCAAGAACCAGCAGTAATAGTGATACAGACACAGAATTAGAGCAGGAAATGAAGGAAAAACCGAAAAATAGGACAAAAAAAGACAACGATAAGTGACAAAGAGGAAATTTTGTCGCAAAGATCAGCAGACAACAAGCTAGTGTACATACGCAAAGAAAAAAATGTAGAAAATAAGGTGAAAACAACGAGCATACAGGAAAAATATGACATAGAACTAGTAAACGTGAAGTGGATACACTTTATAGCAGAATCCCAGACTTTCCTAATACTGTCGAGCATTCACACAACTTAAAAGAAATTATCGCGCATTGCGATTTACTGGCAACAACACAGAGAAAACTCAAGCTGGCAGAACATTGGGGATTCCAACTAGTGCGGAATAGCGAGGCTGCGGAGAGAGCAGCAAAAGAAAGAAAGCGGAAAGCTAGGTAGGCAATAGAGGAATCGGCAATGACAGCAACATCTTATGGAGATAAAAAAGGTAAAGAGAAATCGGAATGTAAAAAAGGGGTACAGAATTAGCAGAGGGAGAGTAGAGCCAAAGGTACACAGAAAATAGACGAGCAAGGGACGGAAATGACCGAACCAAGCTGAACGGCACCAAACAAACATGCAAGCCATCGACCACCAGATGCACGAAAACCCGAATGTGAAAACAAAAATCATAATAACAAAAGAGGTTCAATTACCAATTTAAAATCAATACTTAACGAATCAACCAATCAATTTCAAGCAAAGATCTCAATTGACGTTCAACAATAATACATTAGAGAAAAAGTAGGCATGAGAATCGACATATGGGAAAGCGATGATATACCAATCATGATGAACGACAAAGAAGATGTGAAGACTCAAATATTAAGGACCCAATGCGCAGAACCCTACAAACGGCTGAGAGCGATCAACGTCCCGAGAGATAAGAGCTATGTGTTTCATAACCTAATACTCCTGTATGGGTTGGCAGAATCAACAGACGAACTTAGAAAAGCGTTACGCGAGTCATAATGGATAAATGTAAGGACCCAAAAGAAGCAAAAACAATACTTCATAATAGCCATGAATTTGGCAACGGAGAATGCGCTTTTATATTCTCACAACAGTATAAAGCAACTACATGCATACACCTACAAGGGGCACACAATAAGACAGTATACCAACACTTTATGGGGGAGGGGGAAAGATGCAGAATTCAAGCACATACACCTTGAAAACCAACACTACTGAGCCCTTCTAGAGAAAGCCAATAGCGACGCCTCACCTAAAAATAATAATGCAAATCAAGAAGACGACACCGATAACCAGGAATCTCAAGATAACACAGAGGAAAGTCTCGAAAAAAACAGCAACGAACAATATGTAAACAAAAGAGACGGAGAGAATGGTGAACAGGGCGCATGGGATACGGAGAGCGAAGGAGAAAGCGAGAGAGAGAAAGAGAGAAGGCTGATGAACAGCGCATCATGCCCCCGCCTAAGCCTCCACCACCACTGAACACTGACATCAAACGAGACTCTCTCTCACCGGATACCGACCGGGGCCTAAGCAAAGCTTTAATAGAAGATATCGATGATAGTCTCGGTGAGGAGAGAAAAATTTTTGACAAAGTGGGCACAATGGTAAAGTATAGAGTATGTAGGACACGATTGCATGCGACATCCCTCCATGGGCCCCACAAGGCAACACGGACCCAACGCCATTTCAAAAAAATGAGAAAAATCAAAGATCACCCGTTCAGATATATCGATAACCTAGCTTTCTTTACAACAATAGACGATATTCTGATCACAGATGCTATCAACGCGTTATACAAGCAAGGCTACATAAATCCAGTAGTCATGAATAACGTAACGAAGGCAGTTGTCAACGTCATGCTATCCAAAATAATAAGAGTGTGCGTTATTCGAATGTACGCAAAAACTCACTTCAAGGATTCAGCGCTGAAATCCGACATAAAGAAATGCGTGATAGCCCTTAGATCACTAGTAATGGTAAACAAATTAAAAATAATAGGAATAAGAGACTTAGCAATACTTAATCTTAACCAATGTACGTACGTAGTCAAACAGTTTGAGAAAATTCTCAACGGCATAAGAATGCACGCTACGTTATACACAAATACAACAATACTGCTACCAGTAGATCAGAGATATAAGTTATTAAAAGAATATCACAAGTTGACAGTAGAAAGACACTGTGGTATTAATAAATTATATAGCAAAATAGCGAAAGATTTTTATTAGCGAAATATGAGGCCAGACGTAAGGCAATACGTAATTGGCTGCTCATTATGCTAAACGAAAAAACTAGTGCGTTATAGAAAAGTAAGAATTTCTTATAAATCAAGAAAATATACATGTAAAAGGAGTGCAAGATATAACCACCAAATGGAAAAAGTCCATTCACATAATTAGTTATTAACAGATCAGTTTTACCGTAGTACGTTGGGTGTAAAGATTTAGTATATTTACTCAACACACCTTCTCTTTCTTCATTACAACGTTTGCATCGAAGTGCCGTTTCCCATAGGGGAGGGGGCCCTTTTACTAATACGTGTTATAGATTGGTTACAGATAACGACCAATACAACAGAAAGTGAACAGTAGATGAGACAACATTGGAGAGCAACATCACTCGGTGACCTATGGATCAACTTTTAATCAAAAGATTAATAGCAATAATAGAAAAGGAGGATAGCATTTGTAATAAAATAATACTGATAGAAGAATAAACAGGTATAAACATTAACAAAAAAAAAAATTTTTCAACGCCAGCGCACACTCAACAATGATCATAAAAAATTCGTGGGTCAAAATTGCTGGTGTAAGTATGAAATACAAATAAGCAGAAAATGAGCATATTGTCAGCAAAGCGTTGCG
Source organism: Copidosoma floridanum (assembly GCF_036245765.1). Lineage (NCBI taxonomy): Eukaryota > Metazoa > Arthropoda > Insecta > Hymenoptera > Encyrtidae > Copidosoma > Copidosoma floridanum. The sequence continues at coordinate 18,264,657 of NW_028321897.1, read as the reverse complement.
CATTAATAAATCAACGCAAGAAAATTTAAATGCACTTTACTTGTATTTATTTATTTTCTCACATTTCGCCCCCAACGGATCACTGATCACTTTGAATTTCCAAATTCACCGGAGGGCACTGATATATACTAACAAACCATTAAAATATAAGTAGTGATAAAAAAAAATATATATATATGTATAGTAATAATAATAATTAAGATATGATAATAATAATTTTAATAATAACATTAAAAGTAGTTATAAAGTCAATAAAAGTTTATAGTTGGATTAGCAAAAATAGTAACAATATTAGAAATATGGTAAACAGTAAGTCCTTGACCTCGACATCCTTGACCACAATTAATATCAACACAACTAGAAATAAGTTAAACAGTTAGTCCTTGACCCTCGACATCCTTGATAAAACAAACGTATATTTTGTTGAAAATGTGCCTGGACTGAACCTTGAACTTTATGATCGTAGAAGTCTCTTTTAAAAACTCTTTAATCAAACTGTTCTTCTTATATGTTGTTTCTGCTAAATAAAAAACTGCTTAGTGCAGTTAAAACGATCTTGCAAATAAAGTTTTCAGTCTTATTTTAGTGAATTCAGGAAAATCCGCCAAATCCCGAGATATCAGTTAACTAAATTTAATTTTCCTACGGCTACATCGTCCTGACTCTGCTTCTTCAGCCAAATTATTTTACTCATTTTTATGTTTTTGTACTTGAGATAAGACTTCAAGGAATATGTTACTTTTTGCATGAAATCTTTTACTGAATAAGAAATGTAAAAATCCAGCTATTTTAGAAAAAGTTGCAGCTTTAGGAAGCATTTTATTATCCAATTGAACCCCCTTTTTTCGTTTTCTCTCTCTCTCTCACTCTCTCTCTTTTCTACCAAGCTTTTCCTACCTATTTTACTTCATCGACTGATCCAACCCTGTTTCTCTAACTACGGGTGAACTGTGAACAGAATTGAATGGCATATTTCGAAATCACATGGTGTAAAGAAGTACTTCTTCTTTACAACATACGAATGTATACAGTTTCATGATGGAATCTAACTTGTCGGTTTTCTCGTGTTTTCCGTCATTAAGTAGGTAATTTTCTTGATAAAATGAGAGAAAACACGCTTATTGTAACGAAATTGTGATTGAAACACGATCCGTAGTGTGATTGAAGCTCATTCCACTTGGATGCGAACTGAATCCATTGTCTTATTTTTTTTCAGTTTTTATTCATTTTATCAATTGTTTACACTTTTTTATCATACTTCTTTATAAAAAAAGTATCGGGCAGAAAAAGATGGTTATGAGACTAAAAATGAGTACAGTGTTATTATTTCAACTATTGGTGCCATACTAAAGCCGTTGTATTGGAAAAATCAAGAAAATTCTCCAAGAGAGTGTGTTTATCTTTCTTCTATACGTCCTCAGGCTTAAAAAAATCGTAAATAATTTATGATTACAAAAAAAAAAAAATGTAATAGACGACATAAATTTCTTTCAGCGCTGCACCCAGGCAGGTTTTTAAAAATTCTTTTTTTTTAAACTTTAACCGTCCCTCAAAATTTTAATTTGGTGTATAAATTTTTAGAAAAATTCATGTATATTTCAAACACAAAATTTTTAAAGATTTGTTCATGCTTTTAATACCGAGGAAGTTGAGAAAAACCGAAAAACACGTTTTCGGGCCCCCAGTGACCCCATAACGATTTTGGAGTCTGGGAAAAATTTGAAAAATTTTTTTTTCAATCTTTGTCAACATTAATTTTTTCAGAATTTTTTAAGCTAAGGCACTTTTTATCTTCTTATATGGCTCGGCCCTTTAAATAAAGTATACATTTTTAGAAAAAACAAAGAACATATTCAATTATCAAATACATGATAACACTATAATTTATAAAAGTATATGACATTACAAGATAACGTTTTGCAATGTTATTGAGTCATTATAAAGAACAAAAATTAAAAGCTTATTGCTGCGTAATGATTTAAACTATTGTTATGTCTAGTGACGTCTATTGACTGTTAATGACACCTACCATACAGCGTACTTTATGTAGCAGTCACACTCACTGATCAATAACAAATCTTGATAATTCACTAAACTTGTCACGCAAAATTTTTGCTGTTTAATGTTAGCACCCACCAAAATCAATATCTTTTCTAGGCTAACAAGCTGCATTTTTTCTAGAAATATGTTAGTAAATCTTACCTCTACACCGTGACCCAATGAGTTCTGCTAAAATATATTGATCCAAACTGTGGGTCAAATAGAACCTTGCCCTATGCGTTTGTCCTCTTTTCTAGAAAAGCAGCCCACCAGTAAGCTAGTAGCTGGTATTAATAAAGCTATTTATAACGTTAAGCATTTATCTTAATTGTATAAGCACTTAATGTTATATTCGCTATTAAAGAAACTTTTTTCTGATCACTGTTTAATGAAGAGTTTCATATCTTGAAATAAACTACCAATGCAATACTCAGCCTACTTCACCGGCCATCACAGGGGAGCTGTTAACGTGGAATTTTTCATCATGCGTAAAGGTATTAGTTAATCACGTCTAGTAATTTTATTTCATTCAATTCTGGTTATTATATTTTTGCTTAGATCACTAAATAAGTTTAACGTTATTTTTTTCCTTGAATTCTGAAATCAGAGTAATCTTTTTCTATGGTGCTCTAGAACTTCTAATCACAATTAGCATGATTTATATCATTTTTTATACTACAAGGGTTTTAACACATATGTATGACTAGCGGCCTCCCATCTCGGCTTCACCCCAGAATCAGTAAATGGAACACCGTAGTCTGTTGACATGTAATGTGAAACGTTTTTAATTAGAAGTTTACATCTATTTCTGACACTTCTTAGGACAAAAATCTTCTTCTTAAAACATTTTTGTTTGGAATTCATACAGTTTATTTAATGAAGTAAAAAGCTATAAAAAGTGAAAAAAATTTATTTATGCTGAAAAGTACAGTGCGTTTCTTAAGCCGTAAAATAATCTTTGGCCTTAAAAGGCCGTTGATTTGCAGTTTCTTCTGTATAATATATAATTAGGGCTATTTTTTAAGCTGTAAGGACTTAAAACTCACAAAAAATTTATGATTAAAAAAAAATTTTCTCTTTCATCTTACAACTTTATTACCACAACATTAAAGTCCCGGAGCCTAATCTTTACATTTTTTATCGCCACAAAAATAGAAGTACATATTCTATTCATTTAAAAATCTGGAAGATTCAAGAGATAAATATAAGGGTTAGAGTAAAAAGCTGATTTTTCACTTATTGAATTCTTTATTTATCGATTTTAATGCTGCTCTAATCTCGATAAGTGTGGTTTTCTTAACACCTTAAAATGTATTTATTAGATACGTTTGAAGATTTTCTTCTCATTTAACTTCTTGTAACTTTTGGCATAGTCAGAACTTTTGTGAGCCCTGAAGGCTGCTTTTTTCAATTCTATTAGGTTATAATATATCTTTTGGCAAGGTAGTTTGACGTCTGAGCACCCTGAAAAGGGCCAGTAAGCTCCTTAAGTAAACTCTTTATTGACTGAAGTTTCCAGCAAATGCAATTACCTGTAACCGTCAGGGTGATCTTCTTTGGCCTGTTACTGAAGCACCACACTAATCAGAAGAAAAATTACAACGTTTAAAGCTTTCGAGCTGGTTATTAAGCTCTTTCTCAACTTTTTCTGGTATAACGTCAAAGACGTTGGTATCTGAAGCTTGTAAAGCACCTTATCTTTTGCAGACTCAGTTGTTTTGGTGATCTGGCTACTCATACTCTTCAGGGCTATCTTCCCAGGCTTCCATTTCAAGTAGAAAATTTTCCAATAGCACCAGGCCAGATAATTGAATAGCCACAAATCTCTGAAGTTATGGAGCAGGCTGTGGTCTAGCTAGACACATCTTATGGTGTTCCGCCGGAGACGTTATCGTTGACGTTCCAAACGCCTATTTTTCTGTGGCACTCAGTTATCTTAGTGATCCGGGATAAAAATCTATTTATTTTGCTAGCCCATGAGAAAAGAGGGTTATCGGTGCCAGGATGCCCAACTGCACGAATAACACCTCTGTGTTTGGTGTACTGTCGGTGAACGACTACGACAATCGACAACTCAATGGGGCGTTCTTACAACCACTTATCAATATCTTCAATTGCGGGTGGCTTCAATTTTACCTCGACGCTACTTAGTGGATCCAACTGAACTAAAGCACAAAACAAACTTACGTATTTTAGCAAAACTTTAGGCTTGTTTATCACTATTGTTATTAACTTTTTCTAAAAAAAAACTATGCGAAAACTATCTCGGAATTATAATAAATCAGTGTGCAAAATTTCAGCAAAATAGGTTTAGTAGTTTTCGTGGTTAGCAATAACAACCGTTTTAGCAACTTTACTTTGTATATAAGTGAGATAATATCATATTATACGATTTCACGTAATTATTTAGAATTTTGTGTTTAAAAAAAATCAACTCATCTTAAATTAAACACCCATTAATATTGATAAACAGTCATAACTTTCTCGAATCTTTCAAAAAATGAGTAAAACTTTTGTTGGGACATAATAACAAACACATCTATAGAGTTCTCTCAAATTTTGATATGGGTACCAGAGTGATGACAGGAATTATTAACTTTAAATATGATGGATGAGTAATGCCGTAGCATCAGCACACACCACGTTCTTGTTTTTTCGAAAAATCTTGACAATTTTGTGTAAAAATGAAGAATTGATCTATGTTTTCTGGATTATCTTAAAAATTAACTGGAAAACATGTATTCTTCTACTGCAGATTCATGATTAGCGGGAATAAATACGTTATATAAGTATAGTCGAACCACCAGCACACACCACCTTTGTCTTCTTGTGGACCTGTGTAACTATATGCAATTATTATTGTAAGCGGGTAAAGTTTATAGTCTTAATCTTAAAATGTCATTATTAAAAACTATTACTTTTAAGTACTTATGAAAAACTGTCACAAAAATACGCCAATTTTACAGAAAAATTAAAAAAAATATATTTAAATTTAACGAATCAGTGTGAATAGATATGTTTAGTCAAAGCTTCAATTTCAATGATTTTCAACAAAACTGTAATATTATAAATCATCAACGTATTGTTTAATGTATTAATATTTTATAGTATTGTTAAAATTACATGACTACTTTAAAATAATTATTTTACTCTGAAAGTCTTACTTTTATAGATATGTTTTGCACCACAAAGTTAACCAACAATTTTAGACTGGTAACCTTGAGGAAAAACATAACGAAAGCGAATTTTGCATTTTGTCTTCCCTCTTGATTCCCTTCGCATTGCACCCTTCAACCTGCTCTGCTAACCCTTACACCCAACACCACACCCTTACCAGCATAGCGCATATATGTGAAGAAAAAAATGTTTATTTTTTATTGCATTTTAGTTTTTTATTTAACAACTAATGCCTTAAAAAAATGAAAAACTTTTTTTTCTTAGAAATTGAGCCAGTGACTTTGCACACTAGCCGAAAATCCTCTCCACTTTGCCACGAGGAATTTAGAATTCTTATTGTCATAGAGTCAATTGTAACTTACTTTTTATGTAACTATATTTTTACGACACATAAGCTTATTGGGTTTGAAGCTTTATTACATAAGTTAATTAATTATTAATTTAATTGGATAATTTTTTTCATTCAATCAGATAACTTTCTCCAGAACATAGAAGAAAAAGTTCTTAGAAGAGGGTTTTGCTATGTATAAATGGATATTAATTTAATTTTTAAAATTTTTTAATCTTACAATAGTTAATAAGAAAACTATTGTTTATGCAACCTTTTTTTTTTAACTTTTTAAATTTGCAAAAATTATCCAAGCAGACTTACGTTTTTTAATTTTTTTTTTGGAAATTGCTTGTTTATCATACAAGATTAAAAGTATATAGAAAAAAGTTTTTTTTTTTTTATATCATAATTTTTTTATTCCAAACTAAGGTGATTATGGGTCGTCAGGACATTCCAATTAGTGGAGTGAAGGCTTAGACAGATGAGAGGAACCCAAATGTGTTATGTGATTCTTTCATAAGTTTACAGGCTGCATTGGGATTATTTTAAATTAATCATATAGAAAATAAATTAGTCAACTGATCTTCGACAAATATGTGCTTAAAATTTCTATTATATGTTGTAAGATAATCTATGAGTAGTTAAAGATCTGCAGCAACATCCTCTAAAATGTGGGACGATACTTCATTGAAGATAAAGACTCCAGGATACTTTTTACACTTTTATTTATACATAAATTGTGGGCATAAAAGACGATATACACAGATACATAAATTTCTTAGATCGAGAAAAAAAAAACCCATTGTTTTTTTACAGATTTTTTTGTCAAAATGAATTATTTATAATCTCACTTATTTCTTACACCTCAAAAACAGTTTTTTCTCTAAAAAATAAAGAAAAAAGTTAATGAAAAAGTACAGTATCATTAATAATTCTCCACAAAAAATATACAAACTCTTTAATGATGAAAACAACCATAATTTTGATCACTGTTTAAAACAAAGATAGTTGTTTGAAAATGTTCATAAAAATAAAATATTTAATGTTTATAAAAATACAGTACATAACAATTAAGTCATTACTTTAACTGATATTAAGTTACCACAGAAAATTACATGTATATTATCTTTAGTCCAAATATTTAGCTACAACAATATAAACATTAATAAGGAACTTTTAATTCAAGTTATTAAAATTTTAAATACAGTAGGATTTTTAATGGCTTTGACGATGATTACCTCTTAGTTACTAAATCTGACAAAAGTGGTGCTGCTGTTATTATTAATAGATCTGAATGTATTAAAACAGTACTAGCATATTTCATTGACCAACCACAATACAGTAAGCTTAATGCAAACCCTGAAGCTGACATAAAAAACTTAGTAAAAACATTGTTTAAAAAATTAAATCAGTGGAGTGTTTTTGATGATGTGCATAGACCATAGAGTTTTGTACTTATGGTTGACAATAATTCTTTGTCGAGGGCATATAGAACTCTAGAAGTACACAAAGATAACACACTGGCTAGAATTATAGTCTCGTCAATAAGGTCATCTGCTTACTTCCTAGATAAATTTATGTCTTAATTAGTAACAAACACATTCTGAAATCTAAGATTACTGTCAAAAATTCTTATGATTTAAAATACTGTCTCTTCAATATTGGAATTCCTAAGGAGTTCTGTCTCGTCTCTTTTAATGTTGTGTCTCTGTACACCAACTTACCCCATGATCTCATCATTAGAAGTTTGAAAAACAAGTAAAAATATTAACAAAATTTTGTTGGCTTGTCTATGAATAAATTGATGGAGGGTGTCGAGTTTTTGCTTGCCTCAACTTGTTTCCGTTTCAACAAGAATTTTTTTCAGCAGACAATAGGGTGTCCTATGAGGTGATGTGTGAGCCCGGTGTTTGCTGATATAGTTTTAAAACAGGTTAAAGAGAATGTATTATCTAAGCTACAAAATGACATTTTGCTATACAAACGTTATGTAGATGACATATTATCAAAAGTTAAAAAAAATCACGAGTACACAATATTCTGAATAAATAAGATAGTTATAATAATTTTATACAATTTACAGTAGAGAACAAGATTAACGGCTCTTTAATCTTTTTAGATATTTTAATTATTAGACATGACAACAGAAGTTGCTTTCTTGATTGGTACAAAAAACCTAGCAATACTAACCGTGTGTCAAGTTACCACAGACACCACCTGATGTCAGTGAAAAAAAGCATTGTTAAAGATATGATGAACAAAATTTTTAAGGTCTTTGATAGTAAATTCAGAACTAAGAAGATTCTGTACACGCAACGTGTGTTGTCTGAAGATTGTTGTCCAGAAGCCTTTGTTACAAAAATAATAAATAAAAGATTTAAAAAAAAACTGTTATAGTGATAAGAATCAACAAACTTTCATTCAGGAACCTAAAAAACCGCTTACAATTATACTTTACCATCTTATTATTGCTTCTTAATGCAATAATTTCTTGAAATTCGAAAATTTTAGTGTAATAAACAGGATTAACAATAAATTTTCTTTAATTATAAATTTGGGAAAAGATACCTTAGACACAGGACAAAAAACACACGTCGTTTACTCAATGAAAAGTAAAAAATATAACAAAATCTATATAGGCCAAAGTCCACAAGAACTTACGACCAGATTGAAAGAACATAAGAGACTATATGAAAATAAATCAAGGAAATCCGTCTTTTTTCTACATGCGAGAGAATTCAACCATAGTTTTGACTTCAATATTAACATAAATAACAAAAATATCAAAATAATAGATACTGAGCAAAACCAATTACGAAGAACAATTACAGAAATCTTGAACATTTTTTAATATGACCATAACTAAATTATATAATACATAAATTATATAAACCATAAGGTAAATTATCTAATACATAAAAATTTAACATATCTCAGTTTAAAAAGACACAACCAAATGATGGTACTTCAAGTCGAAACTAACAAAAATATATTTATCTGCACTTATATACTTCTTGCAACTATATCCACACTCACACATTCGCACACTGTTTCACTAATAGCTGGATCAATAAATTTGACCACTAATGCATACTGGTACATGAAGACCGCGTACTATGCAATCTTATTGCCTGTTTGTCCCTCGGTGCAAACAGTCTACCTACAGTTTATAATTTAAAAAGTTCTTTTCCTAATTCATAAGATTCTCTGTGTATAAAATAATACAGTTGGTCTATAGTGCTTGAGGTTTTTGAGTAAAAAAGTTTGAGGTAGTACACGTATTGTATCTTTACCTTTTTTTTATTTTACATTTTATGTACAATAAGCTAATATATATGACAACGTGTTTATATTCTGTCAAATGTCTCCATGATGAGACAAAATATTAAAAAGGATATAAATACAAAATTTTTTTTCAAGAATAACCCAGTGATCTTTTATTCTTGATGCAAAACCCTAAACATTATGTGTCTTATAGTTCAAAGACTATAATAAATTAGAAATATCATTTTATAAGAAATCTTTCTCTGTCTTTATTTATTATCTGCTATGAAAGTAAAACTTCTTACTTTGGTACATAAACACCGGCTGACCACTAATTTCCTTAATACGTGCATCTCTTTTTTATTGGAAATGTTGTTTTAACCTACATCTTTTTTCCAATTATTTTCAAATTTAAATTTGCATGTATACTTAGTTTTAAGTGTTGCATATAAATAAGAATACGTATACTTGTCAATAAAAATTAATGTAATGAAGCAAAGGAATTATTTTTTGTTAAAACATCATGAATAATAATTTATTTAACAGATCAATTAAAAACAATACTGCAACAAAAATTTTAGAACAGTAGTCAAAATATAATTTTGTGCTATAGTCAACATAATATTTTTTAATTAATTATAGAACCCTACCGTTACAAATACATGATTTTTTAATTGTTTGTAATTTAGTTTTTGTGCAAGTGAACATAGTTTATCAGTATATTAGTGTAAGTATTTTATTTCTCTATTATTAACGTATCGCACTTAAATAGCAGTTGATGGGGTCAGCAAAGTGCTCACGGAGCACAGCTTTACTCATATACAATATACATTTTCTTTAATAACATAGCTGTTTTTGTATCAATGGCTACGAGCCACTACACCTCACCCCACTTTACTATTGTTACTGTGCGACTTTGCATGTAGATGGATGTGATGGAGAGGAAGATATATGAGTTGTAATTAAGCCAGGCAATCACAAGATAGCCATGGGCGATGCGGAGTAGCACGAGTAGTGGGGAGTAGATAACCAAAGATTTTCTTACCTGAACAATCATATTGCTGTCAGGATAAGATAAAAAACTACATAAAGCAGTTAGTTGACTAACATTGTAATCACAAGTTGTCTATTTGTAGTAGTTTTCCACGCCATCCAGGAGGTACTACTGCAGTGTTTAGAAAGTTTCTTTCACCGAATTCTTTGCTATACTTAAGGAAAATTTGATTTGTAGTGGTTATATTGACATACAAATTAATTGCTACAGTCGTAAGGCTTACATTAAAATTATTAATCCTGCTTCAATAATATTGACAACTTGAAAAACAATACGCTTCTTCCTCCTAAATAAGAAAATAGATCGTTGCAATGTCACTTTTTTATGAACTAAAATTAATATTTTAAGAAATGAAAATATTTTATGCGATTGAAATTAAAATTATAAGTTTGATTTATCATGATTTCTTCATAAATCAAAAACTTTTTGCGAACATGTTCAATCTCTTCTTTAGTATGTAATTTATTGGAATGAAAGTTGTTCGGATTTCAAATTTTTAAAAAAGCCTCGTATGCCTGACCATGTTGGAAAATAATATTTTTAAATGGATCCTAACGTTATCAATACTTTAACCCGAAGACTTTCTAAATGTCGTGAAAAAAGGAGGCCCTTAAAGACATTATAACTAGTTGCAACTTTTACAGAAATTCAGAAAGCTCATGATTAGAGAAGATCTGCAATGTTTCAGTAAAAATTTACTGTTGTTGATAGTTTTGTTGGTATTCCAATAGTGCCATGTGGTCCATGCTATATACCATTTGTTAATAAATAATAGGTTGTAGCGGTAACATGCCATTTCTTGCAAGATTTAAATTTACTTACTACCGAAAAATCAGTCTTGAAAAAATGGACGCCACACATTGTAACCTAGCACAACTTTCATCTTAAATAGGTAAGCCACCTGCAAGTTTGCTTGTAGCTGTAGCACACTCACCAACTATCATTCACAAACATGCCTGCTGTCCTATGCTAACCAGAAATGAGCAGCAAGTAAAAACACAGACAAGTGGAATAACTGTAGAAACCAATGGATGCAAGATTTCAACTGGGAAAAGCTGCGCTAAGATATAACATCAGATTCTAGAACATTTTAGAATGAATAAATATAGACTCGGATTAAAGTTAATACATATAGATTAAGATGAACTAAAATAATAGTGAATGCTAGAATTGCTATACATAGTTTTTTTATATTATAGTGCTTCACGTACAGATCTCGTGTAGAGGCACTACTTATGGCACTTAGCACTTAAGATTGAGAAAAAATTGGGCTTAGATAAGAAGGGGGAAGGGCCCTTGCAACTGCTCCGCATTTACCCATAAAAATCGTCATGTGGATCAAAAAAACCCCTAGAAATCTCCCGTAGCAAGAACATGATCCAGAACAGCCTAGTGTATCTGCCTTATTTCTGACCTGGTGTCTAAGCTGCAAACTTAGACAACGGGGCAGAAATTTAGCCCACATTTCACTTACTATGTTGGAGAAACAGAGAAACAGTCAATTTGACGAAGCGAACAGCAGAGACAAAACGGCGAGACTTGAAAGGTCACCCATCGGAGCACTAACAGTGCCAAATGCTGCTTAACATCGATGATCGACGGGACTGCGGCTCGATATCCATACACGTTAGCTAGCAACAACATAACATAACTAATAGAAGTATTAACTACGGTTAACCCAGCAGAGCAACTTTACTAACTTTAAAAAAATTATCCGATTTTTACCGTTCATTTTCGCAGACGCATGATATACCAAGTAACCTCCTTTTATCACACAAACGATTTAATGAGCCATTTGCAATAGCCTAATTTGTAATTGTTACTCATTCTGATGCTTTCTATTTGGGGGGGGGGTCAGTAGTTGTATGCGATGTGTTAATTGAGCCTTGTATTTGGGCAAGTTCCCTTTAGGACTCATTATCCTCCAGCATGAACACTTGTAAGCGTTTCTTAGTCCACTTTACCTTGTGGTTGAGCCATTGTCAGTGTCTTTATGCCTTCACTCTGCAAAAAACAAGGGCGTATTTTGTTTCCATGAAACATTCTTCTGATTTAATGCTTATCATTCGTTAATATAAAGGTGGCGTTATTTATGATTTTCGTAATAGTATAAAGAACTTTGTATACTTCTAAGAATTTTGCCGTTATCCCGCTTTCCAAAAGTGACACGGAATTTTTTTTAATTCATACTCGGTGTCTATACTCGTAGCGTCCGTATGTCTTCAAAATTTTATGTTTGTCAGTTTCTTTAGTTAGAAATGATACCACAAACTTCATAAGAATGTCGATTACGGCCAAAATGTGGCGTACCCCTCCCCATAAAATAGGTAGTGGTCCATAGAAATCGATCGAAATCAAACATCGGGGTCCTCTGGGTATGATAAGTCACGTTTGAAAGCGTGATCTAGTAGTGTATACTTTTGTTTTCTGACATCTGTTGCAAGTCCGTAGCGTTTTTGCGGAGAACTTTTTTAATTTCGGGTATGCAAAATCGTCTTGTAGCATTTTGACACATTTAATAGCTCTGATATGTGCATATCACTCGTATACGTCCATGATGATTTCTTTTGGTAGGGTTATTGGTAAAAGAATTTTTTTTCTATGGTTACATTAATGATAAAGAATTACTCCTTCTAGTTTGTATCAGGTATATTCCTGTCCATTCCTAATGCTATATTTCACTGCTTTGCTTTTTTTATCTTGTGATTGTAAGTTTGAGATCTCTTGTGAGTGTTGAGGTAGATTTTTATTTTGTTTTCTTGCTATTACTGTGAATATATTAAGATCCTTAGTGTTGTTTTGGTCTTTTTCATATACATATCAACTTAACAAATCTGCCACAGCGTTCTTACTCCCCTTAATGTATGTAACTTTAAAATTATAGTCTTGGATTAAGAGCATCTATCTGGTCAATTGGGCACTTAAAAATTTACATGACATTGAATAGCATAATGCATGATGATCGCACTTAATATAAGCTTTCGTAGATTATAGAAAGAAATAAAATTTGTGTAAGTCGTTGTGAAATAGTTATTTTACGCGATTAAAGGCTTGCAAATGCTTGTCTTCCCATTTTCACTTTTTTCCTTTGAGATTAATTTCAGTAGTGTCTCTATTTCTTTCCAAACATTTTGTGGACATCTCAAGCAAAAAGTAACTAGCCCCTGGAATCCTTTTATCTCTTTGGTATTTCTGGGTATTAGAAAATTTTTTATTTTTCTCATTTTTTCTGGGTCAGGTTTAATACCGTGTAAGGATAATGTATGACCTACGAACTTAACTTTTTCCTGGCAAAATTTGGCTGTTTTAAAATTGATTGTTATGTTTTCCCTACAAATTCTTCTAAAGAGGATCCTTAAATGGCTTAAGTGCTCGGAAAGTGTTCTGGGAACACATAAGTAGTCATTGACAAAATCAATTATAAAGTCTTGGATGCCATTCAGTAAAAAATCTGATACTCTCGCCGAAATAGTGCTACTTATTTCTAACCCAAATGGAACTACCTTGAAATGGTATGTTATTTTCTTGTGTAAAAATCCCATGTATTTTCATGACTCTTAATGTAAGGGTATTTTCCAGAAACTTGTTGCTAGATCCACTCTGGTCATAACCTCAATATTGCTATATTTTCTTAAAACCTCATTCATCCCCTCATCCCTGTCATGATAACTTACTACACGTTCACTTAATTTTCGCACGTCTAGGAAGATTTAGACCGACTGGTCAGATTTGAAAACTATAGTTAATGGGCTTACGTAGATGCTGTCGTAATAATTATTTTTGCAATTTTATTATCCACTTTTTCTTTTAGTTTAGTAAATGTACAGTATAAGTATTAAATACAAGGTTCGTTATTTGTTATCTTTAACTTATTTGTTTACGATCTAATTGTCCTAGTTCTTTACGAAAAGTATGTCGATAATTTTTCATTAAATCTTTAAGTTGGTCCCTTTGTATACAATTATTATTTTAGAGCTTTTTTTATTTCTCAGATAACTTGTTGTCAGATATTTGTAGATCTGTGACAGGAACCCCATCATTGAAATTACTAAGCTTTAACTTGTATTTAATATTTTTAATGAATTCTATTGCATCAGAATTTTTTTTTCTGTGTAAAGTTAAATAATTTGATATTTATGTTCGTGGGGAAAAATAATTTTATCTTGGTCTAAGTGAATATTTACTTTAGTTTTTTTATTTTAATTAATCCCAAGTATACAATCACGAATGAGTTTAGGTATTATAAGGAAGTTGATTTGAAAGTTACTACTGTCTTTTTTAACTTTGGTCTAAAATTGTGTTTCTCTACCATGAGTGACTTTTTTACAATCACATTGCATTTAAATCCCATTATCGGAAAAGTAGGGAAATTTTTTCATGCATCATAGTGTTTCTCATAAATATATTTAGATATACATGTCAGTTTACTCCCCGTATCTAGTAAGACCTTTAATTTGACTCCTTTTGTAACAATATCTATGTCCTGGTATACAAATGTTTTATTGATTAAAAGATTTCCGTTATGCAGTTCTTCTAGCAGTGTCTGTTTCAAGTCTTTGAATACCGTATTTATTTCTGGTTTGACAATAGAAAAAAATTTCTTACTTTCATTTTTTGTGTTACTTGGATAGTTAAAAATGCACGCGTTTGTTATGGTATCTGATTCCTAGCAACCAGTTGTTTTTTTTTTACTCGAGTTATCAAATGCTAGCACTGCTGGGTGTATAATGAGCATTAAATATTCTTGTCTCCTTACTGGAAATTTTTCTTGGGTATTTATATAATTGTTTTGATGATTTTTTACTCCATCAGCTTTCGCAATGCCCTCTTCTATTGTTGTATCTCATAAGATATCGGTTTCAGAAGCTTTTGGGGTCTTAGATACAACGCCTATTTGTTTTTCTGATTTGTAGTTTCTTTAATTAAATTTATCTGAGCCCCCTAAGTTTCTAGAATTTTATGTTGATATATAAATTTTGAATATATTAACTGCAACTCATATTGTTTGCTGCTTTGTACTTGTTTCATTCAAGTGCCCACTGAGCTCTAGCTTTACCGTTGAATTCCAATATTTGTTTAAGAGTCTCAAGTGCATTAATTAAATTTATTCTTTCTTTCATGTGTTCAAACCAATCAAGGGCAGGGCATTTGAATGCTTGTGATAACACCAGTTCAATCGCGTCGGCTCCTACGGAATTTATTTTAATGTAAGTTTTCAAAGCTTTTATGAATATAATCAGTCGATCGCTTGTGGCTGCGCTAAGAGTTGTTAAATGAATTTTGTGGCTAATTTTAGCCTTAAGTAAAAAAATTTTCTTATCAATTTGATTTTCAATATGAAATAAATACTAACTCAACAAAATGACATATTATTTAACTTTTAAATTTTCAAATAGATTTAAAGAATCTTATGACTCACCATTGCTTGTAGAGAGGTAGATATGAATAGTTAAGTACAATTAATTATTTTCTTTCGTAAAACTGTTAACGTTTGTCTTGATGAGAAAATCGTATTTTCAATCAATATAGATTCACTTATCTAAATTGAGATTACAAGTGCACTTTTGAAATTACAATTAATATTTCTTAAATTTTTTATCAACGTATTTGGAACACTTGGAAATTATTTGAATCTTACTCTTAGCTATAAATCGAAATGATATCTCAAATTTTTATGTTTATCAAACCATGTAGCAGTAAATTTAAATGTGCCCACACAAATTTGTTTCTACTGACAATGGATGAGCCTATGGTGAATTATTAGTATATCCATGGACTTTTAGTACAGGACCCATACTTATTAAAACAAGTTACGTAGAAATAGATTGTCCTCGGGGCCCTTAGGTGTCTTGAGCGTGGCTAAAGTGATTGACCTACGTACTTTGCCCGAGGAGCGTCATCACTATCCTTAGTGCCTCGACTACTTGGGAGTGTGTAGTCACCACGCTTTAGGCGGTCGAGCACCAAAGTTCTAAGTAGGTACCAATTAGTAGTAGTAATACACTATTAGTATACTTACACTGATTCTATCAGTGCTGACCTTTGTTCTTGACCCTCTTCCTCTTGGCGTGTGCTCGCCATGGTTTCTACCAGTGCACATGAGAGTTCCTGGTCTGGCTAGGCTGTAGGTCTCTGCATCCAAGTCTTGCTGAAAAAGATTCCTTCCCTTGTAAGTTGGCGCCTTTTATAGCCGACTCGCAGATAATTCCCCGCCGTTATCTACACTATTTCTCTGCACAGGACCAACTTCACATATACGCCGAGAGTCCTCACGCATATCTTGTCTAGCTTCCTGCACGTAGTCGACAACGTGGACTATATCTCTCACGCAACATATTCATATTTGTAATAAAAACAGAATATTATCGAAAAAAAAAAAAATCATTATCATGCCTACCAAAGAAAATATATAAATGACGATTTTTACTGATAAGGTCGTCTTTAATTTAACTCTCACTACATATCGACTGTCTGAACGAAAAAAAGCTTAACTCACATTTTGCCGTTAAAAATAACATAGATACATCTAAGTTAGGCTTTTTTTATCTAGTCTATGCTAAAAACTATTAGGATTCTAATATTCTTAGATAAAATAAAAACAAACCATATTAGATAACTGTAAATTGCTTTAAAAGTATGTGACACAGTACAAAAGTGTTAGAAAATAAATGTTCGAGTTTTCATTTATCTATTAAGTATTGTTTAGCTATAAGCTGTACCCGTGGACTCGTAAGTATTAGTGATCAATAACAAAACTTTATTAACAATTATTGATTGATAGACCGTCTTCTGAAGGAAGCGAGCATTAGATATTAGTAACCCAACTGATTTCTAATAGGGCTGTCCACGCGACGTAAGCGCTCGTGTATGTGTATACACAAATGTTGTGCAATTCCAAATTAATATCCTTTTTGTAAAAAGTGCAAGATAAATAAGCCAGATTGTGCCAAGTCCAAATATCTAGACTTTACTCAAAGTTATAATGTGCATAAAAAATTACAAATAACGTATTTGTTTGGAGTGTGTGGGTCTATTTAAGACACAAGTAAATTGTTATTAATAAAGTACAAACGTATTTAAAATTGAAGCTTTTAAAAGCTATACAACTGTACTATCACATGTAAAGAATTATTCTAATTTAAAAAATAGTACGCTTCTATATTTACAAAAATGTATGATTTAAATATCTTTTGTACCTTTTTTAAACTGACTCTTTGTTTACACATAAAAATTTCACTCCAACTTCAATACACTCATGTTTTTGTTAATTTTAATACAGCTTATACACATTGAACAACAATGCCATTTATATTACAGTCTTTGTTTATTTTTTTGCGCAGAGTATGGTCATTTATGCTGGGGAAAAACAGGCCTAATCATTTATCACTAATCAAAAAGATCTGTGTATTTTCCGGAGTATACTAAGTTGGACTTTACATGTTATATATATACATACATGCATATATAAGGTAAAGCAACTGTACGATCTTTAAATTAAGTGTGGACTTGTCGAAAGAAGTGATCTCTCCCTGATTCATATTTTAGACTTATGATCCCTTATCATGAAAAATATTTCCAAAAATAGAAAAAAATTAATAAAATGATATATATTTGGTGTCCTCTCCCACTAGGGAATGCAATTTATAAATTCGTAGCGTTACGAAGATCTTAATCAATAGAAAGGATTATAGCGTTCACTGGATAAAATCTAATTTTTGCATCTTCAATAATTATTTTTGTAACAAAAATGACATTGAAAAATTATGGAACAAAAAATATAATAAAATTTGTGGGTCTAGATTCACGAAATAATTAATTGGTTACTTAAAAGAAATGCTTATCATCACTCAGATACATAGGCTGTATTATCATAAATGGAAAATAACTGATAAATGGAACCATACTCCCCATAAGCTTATGTAATGCATAGTTCAAAGTTTTGAAAATAAACTGGGATTTGAGGTTAACCAATAATGTTTCATTATTTTATTTATTTACAAGAAGACGCTCCATAACGTTTTAAATTGCCCGAACACTAGTAGTTCTGTAATTTCTTAGAGCAGTATACATAACTTTATTTTATCCCAAGTAGTGTCTAATTAAAACATGAAATTTGTATCACTTATTTGTAAATTTATGGGTTATTCTGTATTTTTGTTAAACCAAATCAAGAAACTTATTTTGAAAACAATGACAACGAAAATATAACTTATTTTGTATTGAAAACAAAATAAAATATTCAACTGTTAGAAATAAGCTTTGGAAGTTTGTATTTTAAAGCACATTTTTATTTTTATAACAACATTGTACATTTGTAATAATTTTAATGTAAATTGCTGTACTTCAAACTCTCAGTACAAGATTTCATTACACGTCTTTTACCTCTATGAGATCAATTTAATGAAAGAGAAAAATTAGAATGTCACATGTTTATACAACAAAATCAATTGAATCTTAGAGGAATAAATCTTGATATTTTCTCTGTTTCCGTAACAATATGACATCTTTTATGAAATAACAACTAAAAAAGTGTTAGATTAATAGTTTTAAGAAATACATGCTGTCACTCCCTACTTGTGCTGTCACGAGTTCATACATAGGATATCCAACAAATGAGTAAAGATTAAAACGAACATAAATGGTTTCATTACAAAATGATGCTAAATATTACTAAGTTATTAGAATTTCAAAATATTTATTATAACTCTTGTAAAACGGTATTACATTCTTCATTATAATTTCAGGTTCTGTATCATATGTTTGAGACATACAGCGAAATGGGGATGACAAGAATTTCGTACTCTGATGTATTATCTGGATTCACGTCTTTTTTTGTAGTTGCAATTGGTGGTACACTGATTGGTATTGTATGGGGCTTTGCGACTGCATTTGTCACACGATTTACTAACGAAGTCCGTGTAATAGAACCTATATTAATATTTGTTATGGCCTACCTCGCATATCTTAGTGCTGAAATATTTCACATGTCTGGAATTTTAGCGTAAGTAAGATATTTTCACAAGTTTGACATTTTATGATGCAGCTTTATTGACCGCCAATAATTTCATGTGTTCACAAAAAATATCAAAGCATTTCCCAATTCAAGGTTTCATTCTGACTTTTATGATAACATTGTCTACAGTTTTTTTTGTCTTAAGCTGGAACTGAGGTATTCAAAAATAGGATTCCTTATCCTCACAAGTCTAAGAACTTTTTGAATTGCCAAAAACTATTTTTAATTCTATTATTGCGTACTATTTTATGCGTTATTTTGTATTCTTTTGAATGTTATATACTTAATGATTATGTACAACTTCTTATAAAAGAACACAAAAATTTTGTGGCAATAAGAAGTTGTCGTTAATGTAGGGATAGGCACATATAGTTCTTACCAGATGTCAGGTTTACAGTTAGTCTGCAGATTGCTAGATTTCTTACCTTATAGTTAAGGTTACTATAATAACATCAATGTATAGCATTATTTTTATTAGAGCTAGCTATTTGATTACTAAAGTAAAAGAACCTTATTGACTTTTTAATAATATGTTAAAACTTCTGGAGAAAGTATATGTCAAACTGATAAGGTGCAATCTCACTTTTTACTTTTCTCTTACATGTTTAGGGATCAAGTTGCATTTATTTTTTCAAACTCCAACCTATGCATCAATTTTCTTTTTGAATTGTTTGCAAAAAAAAGATTTTCCTTTCACATTTTTTATCTATTACGATCTATTAAGATTCAACAAAACTTGATTTTGTAGAGATTTGTTTAAATATAAAGAAGAAAGAAACAACTTTTTATGTGTCTGACGTCCAATTTTTCTCTTTTTTTTCGAATTCTCAATTGATCTTGCTAAATTTTGGCCTGACTCATTCTTTGAAGGGTCAACATTGTACTTTTACATTTTCGATGAAAAAGTAAGCTTTTCAACAATTAATGCTACAAAGCTGTATACAATCACAGTATCCTTATCTGTATGTGGCCACGGTAGCACAGTCTCTTAGGTTGTGGCTCTTGTGACTAGGGATCTTGGTAATACAGGCTTCCGAGTTCAGGACCCAGCCTTCTCTCACCTGGCTGGCACCTCTGACAAGCCACATTGCTCATGAGCGTACTTCAAACTGTCGTCCGATGGTTCGAAAGCCATGTAAAATAAGGTCCTCTATGCTGTATAAGTGATTAATGTCACATTAAATCTGAGGCGATTTTTTACTATGCTAATGACGATGGCATATATTTGCATAGTAACAGAGTACTGCAGAGCTTTAAATTAAAGAACTTTAATTTTTTCCATTCTGTGCTTAAGTACAAAATGTACATTACAGTTGGCTAGCAAATTAACTGATATAACCGACAATGCACGTAAATCGTCATAGTGTCACCATATTAACTTACTTGTGGCTGAAAATTAAGCCATGCATTATAATAATTCTCAGACATATCGACCAAAATACTGATCTTAGGTGGATAGTTGTGTAAACTCCTGCATACGATAAATATTAATAATGAGAAATGTTTTAATTTAAATAATGTTATTACATATAATGCAATTACAACTACTAGGAGACAAAGTTAACAAGTTGGCTCTCCATTGGTGCCTTAAGAATTTTGACTTCTACCTTTGATCTCACGCAACTTACGAATGTATTGAGATCTTTAGCACTTCAAATTTGTTGTCATGTTGAGGATTCTATTATATAAACCTTAGTACGTAATAACTATAACCTAAAAAATAGTCATTTGTTTTTTGATTTGCAACTATTATAATTATTGTTACAAAAAGGTGCTGTCCATGATCAGTAAGGTTCAGTTTGATGAGGAGCTTCAAGTTTCTTATTTATTAGTGTAAAATTAAGTTCTTAATTGCCATCCATAATGAAATAAAACAAGTTTCATACATCAGTGAAGACTTGCTTTTCATGTCTTCGGTAGTAATGTCTTAAGAAAGTACTGCAAAAAGTATTAAAATACCTTGGCAAGAATTTTTTATTATTCTACATAATTATCTAGTTTTCAAAAAAGGGGATAAAAGTCATGTAAAAGTTAGCCTGAATAGTGAAGTATCAATGTCAGAAAAAAAACTTGTGTTAGAATACTTAGTTTACAGTTGGTAAAGTGCTCTTCAAAGTTGTGTTAAAAACAGTTTAACTACCTTGTCTATGATTTTCATTTTATCTCCTGCAAATTAAAAGTTATAAAGTTAGTAGGTTAAATACTCTCTTGACCATGTCTTTTCAACTCTGCCATTTCGCATCAAAATTCTTTATTCTTGTATATATTTAACTCTGGTTCAGGCACTTGCTTGAATCTGGTCGGTCTTCTGTCTCCAAGATGTTTAAGAGATGTTGGCACAGTCTTCTTTCTAGCAGTGTTGGAACCACGGAAATTTTAAGGATGACATTCTTGGCTAAGTTTATTTGCATTTATTTCACAGAAACCATTGGCTTTTCTATAGAGACAAGGCCCAACGTTCAGCTTGCTACGATACTCTGCAAATCTCTTACTACAGCAATGGCAAATTCGCATTTGTGGCAACTCTTCGGCATCTACAGTTAATTCAGTGTTTGAGCCACAGTGATTGGAATGCTTTGGCACTACACCCCCTGCTTTGGCAGAATTAGCAGGCTCTTGCTGAATTATCATCAATTTACGTTAGAAGTTAGGCTGCAATGAAAAATTGCAGGTCTTACTTGACTGCTCTTCCTATTTTTCATGGGAGATGTTGATATGTCTACAAAAGAAATTACATTAGCCATCAAAACGTCTCATACGATCATCTCAAATTTTAAGGTGTCACATTTGCACAAGTATTACTCCTACCATCTGCCTTTGCAAACTCCTTATATATACAGCTATCTACACAAAACTGACAAACGTGGGAGAGACCACTATAGTGACTGGAACGGCTGTGTTTAAGGCATGTCAAAATCTTTAAAGAAGATCCCAGTTCTAACGATAGAACCCAATGAACGACGCTATCGTTATCATTAAGAATTAGTTGTATTTCTTGATCTGGTTTGCATATGCCTGGTAAGAGTGGGTTAGTTATATTTTTGAGCCTATACTACTCCAAACATTAAGACAAAAATTAAGTCTTATATTGCTTCCTATTGTCTATCAGAAAGTTTGTTGCAGTCTTCCAAAATAAAAGAACTTACTCCTTAAACGTTTTGTACCCACTGATTTATTGTTCAACGGGTAAACATATCATGGAACACTATCTAATATTTAGGTGCATAGTTCCTAAGAAAAAACTCTGTGCAGACAGCAGCTACGGTATTTAGGTACTATATTTAATTCCTTGAAGTTGTCCCACTACTCCTGGACCTTATCTTACGTTACACACTTGCTATTCCTAAAAACTAAAAAAATTATTTGATGTAGATTGGTGCAATGTACTCTGGAATTGCTTAAACTTTGACTGGAAAAGTTATACTTGGGACTCAAATTTCTTTTTTTTGATCACCAGTCCCACGGCTAAGGCCACATTAACACTACTAGGTAATGAAGATGTGCTTTGGAAGTGATGGTAACTATAATAAGATCGCTTAGGTATCTCAAAATAAAGAACTGAAGTTTCCATTAAGAAAGGGTATACATTAGTCTCTGAAACGATTTTGGTGTATTAGTTAAGTCGACGGGCATTTTTCATTCACGCAAGAGCATAGAAAATAAGATGACCATTTTACCGACTGCCACCTTACAAGGATCTTAATAATCTACGCAGAACCAATAATTCTCATTTGTTTTTCGAATCATCACAGGGATGCTAAAGTAGTTACTGTTAAACTCCTCAGCAGTTCCCTTCTTCTGTTACAGTTTTGACCTCTTGTATGGTTACTTTAAACATCTTAGATGAAATTTGATAAAACCAGTGTCTCATTAGTAGAGTTTTCTGTACATTAATCAAATACTTGGTGAACTTCATCTTATCAACCAAGATTTTCTATTATAAAAAGATCTAAGTAGCTAACTAAACTTAAATAGATTATGGAACTAAAATTTCGTCTTATTTTCAAAATCGTGCCATGTCACTTTACCTACTCTTAAACTCAATTTCATTTTCAAGTTGAAAAGCCAAATCAAATCTATGTCTAAGCTCATCTCATTGATGTTTTCTCTAGCTTAGAATAATAATAGTTTCACTATTCTTTCAACTTCTAGCATAACGTCAACAGTCCTAAGGAAAGGAGTGAATATTTGACGAACGTTTTGTATACCAAGGTTGTAGGCTTGAAACAATTCTTAAACACTTCAGTTGCGTGGGGTTTTAGAATCGAGATCTAAGCTGCAATTTTAAAAAGGGTCTGCTCCTGCACCTATTCCTACACCTTGGGTGGTTTGGCTTATCTTTTTTTGTGCTGTACATGCAGTCCTTGACACATACATAGTACTGGCAGCTGGAGGAAGAATATATCCTTCATTGAGGTTCTTATATTACTTCCATCACTGCTCATACTCTTAAAAACTCTTGAGCATGCTTTGTAAGCAAGTTTTGGTAAGCTTAATTTGCTTTTTCTTGGTCTTAAGGATGACATTTATATTTTAATAAGATGTATTAAATATTCGCCAAAACTTAAGAGACCGACTCTCTTCTTACATAAACCTGAAAGAAGTCGCTAGTCCTCTTTGTTAAGTATATTGAACGAGGTAGTGCATTTATAACGTTACGCTTATTAATACTTAAATTATTATATTCACCACAGAAATAAATGTATGTATACATATGATCTTGCTCTCATAGATTTTATGCCACGCAAAAGATATCACAAATTATATAACTCATACAAATTTTCTTACATTTTAACAATCTTGTTTAAACTCCCCTTAAAACTGCAGAAAAAAAGCTTTCTCAAATTCCATTCAGATCAGATTAACAGGAAATTTTTTTTTATTCAGAACCAGCACGTTATACGATCTGAGTAAGCGATAGGCTGCAGTTTTAATATATTTTTACTTGTTTTTTCGAAGCTTTCTCTAAAATTATTGATGCTAATTTGTAAAGCTGCTCCGTCAATCTCTATAGTTCCTGGACGACCAATACATATCAATAAAACTACAAGAATTGAAAAGATATTCTCCCAAATTATTACAAGATAATTGATTATATAGACTTACTTATTGTCACAATATGTTTAATTCTACTTCGATCTTCTTGCAAGAACAACAGAGCATTCCCCGAAGTCTTTTAAATTTTCACTGTCTCAAAAGATCTAGAACCACTAAATCAATACAATATTATTCAAGTTCAATAATAGTTGTGAGTTACTCCAAGCTTTCCTTTTATCGAGTATGTTTTTATATTTTAACTTAAATAAATAAAATCATTTTATAACGGTCTCAAAATCCTAAACATAATAAAGAAACAATTCAATTAAACAATGAGTTAAATGTCATAGATACTCTGTTTAAAGTACTCTAGTTAATAATGTATTTAAGCCAATCTGTTATTTATCTTTTATACAAATTTATACAAAATATTTTTTTAAGGGTTAAGTACATCTCATTACTTCAGTTCAAACATTTCCAATTATAATAAAATCAAAAAAACAAGAGGGTTAATCTATTTTTCAGAGTTAAGGGTTATTTATAAGCTTCTAAATCAATATCAAGCTGTATCACTTAGTATCAAGTAATCATTTAGTATTTGGATGTATCAAATACCACTAAGCTTTCTTTTTATCGCGACAAGATAGCCTGCCTTATCATCCAAAACTCAAACCTATAAAGCTTTGGTATTCTTACTACTTCAAAGCTATTGAATCACACATTTTGCGTTAAGACGAAAACAAGTAATTATTTTACATATCTTTGTACGTTGAAGTGCTATTCATTTTAACTGCAAAAAATATAGTATTTAAAATTTCTTACCTTGTTTGAAATTTATTAAATCTTTTTAATAAAGTACATCAAAACAATACATACTTATCATTGTTGAATTTAAAGAAAGAACATTTATGTGGTTGTTTTTCGTAATAATTTAGTTTTATTACAATTGTTCTAAAAAAGGTTTACTAAGAGTAAAAAAGCGGTCTTACATAAAGTATGCAAGTTCGAGGTTATTGTTATCATATATAACATATATACAGCCTTATGACTTAAAATATTTTTCAAAAAAGAAACGATTTCTGCAAAATTTCTTAATTCATTTTGGTATGAGTAATCAACACTTACCTTTTTTTTATCCCATCTGACAATTTAGAAAGTTTCAAAGCCATTAAGGCCCAGCAAATTTTATGATACGTTTTGCAGAGTTTCATAATAAATCTTTAACCTAAAGAGTGAGCTAAAAAATGTATTATATTTAATGAAATTCTCATGCTTCATTTAGTATGGATATTAGTGAATTAAAAGAACAACATATTTCTGATATGTGGTTTGATAATAAATATGCCGAATTTCGTATTCTCTTAAATATAAGATTTTTCATAATCGATACACATTTTTATTAAATCAATTTAAAAACTTGAATGCTTTTATCAAGCTTATAAATTTAAGATAATTGAAATTGGTTAGGTAATATGTGCATAAGTAATATTTGTAGTACCTATAAATATGAGATATGTAAGTATATATGTTAATTTTTATATAACAGCAACAAAACGAAAAGCATCATTATTAGCCAAATCTTATTTTTTTTTTTATTTTTTTTTTAGATCTTTTTAATAATATTGAAGATATTTTGACATCGATATATAAAATTTTGTTAAAATTTCTAATTTAAATAGAAGATATGAATTTCACTTGTTTGTAATGCCAAAATTTGCTATTAACATACCATACATAAAATTTGATTTTTATGACTCATAATAAAATCAGTTAAAACTTCTATTTTGAAGAAAATCTAATGTTATCAAACTGTTATATAATATTTGCAAGAATAATAACCTTGAACTATTGTAAGTAACTTCTGTTAAAACGTAGTCTCTTACGGATTTCGTAACTTTAAAAAAAATAATATTAATATCTTTTTAAGGGACTGCATGAAAAATAAAAAAACTTGCGTATGTACAACCAGTATTTATACCAGACGTATTCAGCTTAAAAGATAAAAAACTATTTATTATTGATGTAATAGTTTTGATGTTAGGAATAAATTTTTATCCAAAAGTCACACATGGACAGTGAAGGCATGTAAAGGGTCAAACACGAGTTTGTTTTACTTTTTACATGTCTGCGCCACCAATGTAAGACTTTTGAATAAAAGCTGGTTTAAATTTTCTGATTATGAATATCATACAACTAATTTTTAATAATATGACGGTTCTTGTAACTAAGTTGAGTTAATGTAATATGTGGACAAGAATATAGGCACCATGTGTGTCCCTATCACATATTGTCTTGGAACCTACATGACCTTTTATCCTATAGGCTGTGAGTACGACAGCAAAATATTAATTTGTGTAAATAATTACGTTTAAATGTAGCGAGTAACTGACTGATTTACTCGTCACTGAATTAATAGTCATGCAGGAACTTTTAATAGGTCATCAAATAAATCAACTCTTGACATTTTAATTTCAAGTCTTGTGTGTGCATTTTAATATAAAACTATAGTAACACTAGCTATGACTGCTCGCCTCAAATGCTCGAATGAGAAAAAGGTATCTTTCTCGCTCTAGCCCACTTCAGACCTAACATACATTTCAGATAAAGATAAAGTTAAGTATACATCAATCGTTGCGCTAATACATTTAAAAAGATCGTGCAATGTAAATTACACAACTTAAGCCTACACAAAGAATATAACAGACCCTTAACATTACTGGCCCCTTGGACTGAAAGATAAAACTCGCTCTTAAAAGAATCACTAACTACAGTGAATAAAACGCAAAGTTTATTCTCTTTCTGCTCAACAGGTAATACCACTAGTTTAGAAATGGGTTTAGGGTATGTTCCGCTCGGTGTGCGTACAGTAGCTACTCGGACTAATTGATCAGTACCTTTGTTAATTTCAATAACATCCATTTTGTAGGGGGGCAGTTTCATTTTTTATTGACACAATTTGATAAAGCGCCGAGTCTAAAATGACTGCAACAGTTGTTGCTACAGTTGTCAACGCAATGAACGATTTTTCTTTATAGGCAAAAGTGATAATTATGAATCAGCGTTAACTCACCACCAATCAAAAAATGACTCGGCGTTAACACCTTTTAATCTTGAGGGTCTTCGGATGAAGGACTTATTGGTCGAGAATTCAAGCACATTTCAATTTGACTAAAAAATGTATTTAATTCTTCATATGTCAATCTTTAAATAGTCACCTTAAATGATACCTAACAGTAAGCCCGCCTGCCTCCTAAATACTACCAAAGTGCGCTGCAGCAGGAATAATATATTTCCAAGCAATCCTATCCCCAGTCACAAAAGCACGCACCTAAGGATCATCCACAACAGATTTGACGTTCCGGTCGAGAGACCTGATGTAGAGGTAAGGCTGACATCAGTTGTCCCTACGTCACAGCTCTTAGATGCTGACAAGTTACACAATTATCAATAACTGATTTCACTAACTGACGTGATTTTAAAATTGAAAAGGTTTTTCAAACCATAACTAATGCTAATTGTGTTGCCTCGTGCATGCATTTTTTATGATAAAAGCAAAAGATTGCTCTAACAACGGGATGATCCTTCAAAATAATAGGATGTCAACGATTGTACTCTAAAGGTGTGTTAATAAGTCTTCCACCAACTGTTAGTACCTGATGTTCATCTAAAAAGGGATTTAAACTTTATAAAGCACTCGATTTAGATAAAGGTTTTTTATTGCTTAAAGCTGATACATCATCCAAAATAAGTCGAGATTGCAGAAATCTTATCAATACAACTTGTCCCTCTAGATAAAATTCAGTCTGTGACAAACTGTCAGTTTTTTGGGGCGATTTCACATGATTTTTCAAACTTTTTGCTAAAAAAATCAAAACACGAGTGACGATTTCTTGCATTTCTGGCTACGAAAATTTTCGCTTAGTCAAACGATCCAACCACGAATCAACCACCTCAACAACATGGACATAAACTTGAACTTCCTCGTGTATTTGCAATACAACGGTGTTGATCTTCTGTGGCCTAAGATCAACAGACGATGAAAGCCAAGAAGGACCCGTCCACTACAGCGCGCTTCCAATCAATTCCAAAGCATTAACTCCACGAGATCCCCAATCAGCAGGATTATCATGAGTCGATTCGTGCTGCCATGCATTGATCCAAGTTAAAGTCTAAATGGACGCGACTCTATTGGCTAATAAAACTTGCCAATTTGATGGGTGCTGATTAAGAAAAACCAAAACGATTGTGGCGTCAGTCCAATATGTTGTCTTGACACTTAAAAAATCACGAATTGCTTTCACAGTCGACACAAGCTTAGCCAACAAAAGAGTTCCACACATTTCTAATTTTAGTATGGTTAGCATCTTTATTAGTGCTACCTGTTGAGTATAAAGTACATTTATACCAACGTTTATATGTGGAAGCGTCCAGACGAAAGTGGACCAACGGTGGCGAGCGCGTTACTTTTCGACCGAAACGTACTATTTCTAACTCACTGAAAACTTAACAAAATGCTTAAAAAAAAAAAAATTCAAAACACACAACTGACGTACTTCTTCCTCCTCTTTCTGATGGTGGTATTTATTTTTTTTTAATTAACGATTTTTAGGTTGGAATCGTACTTTCAACATCATCAATCGGATTTTCAACAAGTTGGAGAAATGAAATTTTGACATCCAAAAAAATAAAAGGAAAGTTCGGGTCGTACCAAAATAAGCGTACAGGGTGCCGCGGCGCTTCAATTTCATCGTTTCGCACGCGCAAAAAAAACCAAAACATATAAATAATATGTAATTTTAATTTTTACTAATCAACATACATAGAATATATCACGTAAAACATTTTAAATATTTTATTACAACTTGAAATAGAATGAAAATTGTCTCAATAAGTTTTGTTTCGATTTTGCTTGATCACTGCTTACTTTTTTTCACTTTTTTTCTGACTTCACAATAAATTTATTGTTTTGTTTTAAGTTCACATTGACATCTTTCTTTGGTTTGATTGGTGGATGTAAATAAAAACATCGTCGGAAGCAGAAAACTATCGAAACGCCAAACGATTGGAATCATTTAAAACAGACACGTTGTGAAAGGATAAGGTACCTTTTACTGTACCCGCAGATTTGAATCTTTCGCTCAATTTATCGTGATTAGACTGGTACTCTTCTTTGGAATAATATAAACAGTCGATGTTCTTAAAAAAACTTCGTGCCCAATAATACAGTGCTGTAGGTGTGGAAATCAGATCACCTGAGATCTTCCTTAAACTCGCACGTCTAGTGTTACTTTTCACACTTGCACCTAAGCCATCGCACGCATTCTTCCCGTGGGCTGTGGCATGAAATTTTCATTCTACAGAAACTTCAAATTCATCAAAAGGCCTGCGCATGTTTTCAACGTCGTGGCGGTTCTTGAAATGCTGAGCTGCACCATCAGTAAAATAAATAACTTTATTCACTGTTGTGAATTTTTTTTTCATATAATCTATAATTTTTTCTTGAATACAATAAACTGCGGTAGTGCCATGCGATAAACAATCTGAAAAGATTACAACACTTGCATGTTTGATGCTATCTGCTTCCTTGAAACATATAACAGCTGTAGCTAAAGTCAATTGATTATTGTTGTAATGAAAACTTTGCGCGGCATCCTGAATTACAAAAGCATAGTTCCTACTAAAATCCATCGCAATGAGAAAATCACTGACTTTTAAGGAATCGTTTGAAGTTTTAAAATACAATGACTGTTGTTTACTTATAAATGAATGTGTTTTCAGTTTAAAAAGTAATGCACAAAAAGTGTCAACAAAAACATCATTTGGAACGATTCGAGTTTCCAAAGAAGATCTATCAGTTGTGTGCCAAGTTTGATATTTAACTTCGTCGATGTCTTTTTCTCCTAGGTAATGGCACAGTATTTGTTTGATTTTGTCAATGCCAGGACAGTTTTTGCATAAATTCAGATAGCAATTTAACGTGGGATCTTCACAAACTATTGAAGCAATGCAGTCTTTATAGTTATTTACTTTTCTAGAAGTAACTTTGGTAATGTCAAGACCAGATAATGAAAGTTTCACGTTCTGATGGTAAACGCACACACACCGTGTGTGTACCGCTTGCGCCGGCCAAAACACAGTTTTTAGGGCGCAACGCTGCAAAAATACTAAAACCAATCTTGTCGTTTGGATTTTTTTCTTTGAATTTGAGATATAGTTCCCTCAAATTATATAACACCAGCCTTTTTTGAAGGAATTCTTTGGTACCATCATCTTTTTTGACACACTTGGTATCCTTCATTCCAGGCATTAAGTGACTTTTATCGTCAAGATCATAAAAAGTTATCACCTTTTCATGAAGCTTTGCGGACGATGATTCACATTCTTGGCTTACCGTTTCAGATTTTGAAGTATTAACAATATTCTCAGGTGTTCGTGTGAATCGTCTAGAAGAATTAGATAATGCTGCACTTTTGCGTTCGCTCCACGAGTCAGGCAGCAATTTTGCGAGGAGTAATTTATTATTCTTTGATAACGTATCATCTTGGAGACTTCTTTGCAAATTACAAACAATAGTTAAATAATCATTAAGAGTCACTTAATTGTTAAACGTCACCACCTCTGTGACTTTCATCCGGCAAGTATCACAAATTTTCGCATCATCTGTTAAAACTGGAAAGAATGATTTTATAGCTGACGGTATAACACGAAGAGATGACGAGTGTCTCACACTTTCCTTTAGTGGATTGCAACAACTCTGTCGAACCATTGTACCGCGTTAATTGTCATACTCTTTGATCACTCTTCGTGTGTTTACAACACAACTTAAGTATTATTGTATCCTAACCATAAAAATGAATAGCAGACGAAGAAACGAAAGCAATTGAACATCGGCTGGCACAATTAGTGCCATAATTAAAATTTTAACTAACAGTACGTTAAAATTGAATATGAAATCGTCGATTATGCATCAGTAAGAAAATGATGAAATAACGATTATCATACAGAAATTTACTGACTACTTTGTCACAAATATGTTTTAGTTTATTTTGCGCGTGCGAAACGATAAAATTGAAGTGCCGTGGCACCTTGTACGTTCATTTTGGTACGACCCGAACTTTCCTTTTATGTTTTTGGAAGTCAAAATTTCATTTCTCCAACTTGTTGAAAATCATTATTGACGTATTTTTTCCTCTTCTTTTTATTGGTGTACTTATTTTTGTGATTCGAGTTGCCCTTAAGGTCTAAAAAGTGACTTTTTTATGAAAGTACGATTTTAACCTAAAAATCGTTAATTAAAAAAAAATAAATACCACCATCAGAAAGAGGAGGAAAAAATACGTCAGTTGCGTATTTAAAATTTTTTTTTTTTAAGCATTTTGTTAAGTTATCAGTGAGTTAGAAAAAGTACGTTTCGGTCAAAAAGTACCGCGCTCGCCACCGTTGGTCCGCTTTCGGCTGGACGCTCCCATATGTATAAATATGAGAGATGGACTAGGGGCGCTATCTCTGGAGGATTGCAGATGTATGATATTTGTGGACACTTGGTGCTCGAACGCGGGTCCAAAATAGATCTTGTCTATCCCTCGAAGCAAGCGGTCCTGCATGCAAGCAGCCGTTTGTCGTTGGCTGTAATGTGTATCGTTCTTATAATTGTATTTTTTTGTTATTAAATCATATTAACTATAACAAGGTGTGTTTGCTAACTTCTCGGTCCACGGAATAAATCTTTCAAAATATTTACATGGTAGTAGCTTGGCGATTACATGTGATTAAATTGTGAGTCCAACACTGAAAATCAAAAGAAAATTCTTGTGAAGTTAAACCATTCTTATTCACGTCTTCCATTTGAGTTTCAAAAATTAAAGAGATCACATGCATGCGATCACAAATAAAAAAGTGTTCATCCAGCACTGCGAAGTTGAAGATAAATTTTGATGAATGTGGTCAAAGACATATTGGTGTTGAAAGAGTACATTTTCAAGAAGAGAGAAGAACCGAAAAATCAAGACGATTCGAGAGAGGTAATGAGCAATTCCAAAATGGCAGAAATTTCGATACCTGTGTTTGATGGTCAAAATAATGCACACTAGAAGAAAAGTGTGCTACGATGGTATGAAAATAAAAAATATCGACGAACAAAAAAGACGAATAGGCCGAGATCAACGTGAAGACAATGCATTATACTTACAGTGCTATTTCGAATAAGCAGCTGAAGTTTTTCGATGATAGTGACACAGCATTCAAGATTATGAAAAAGTTTGATGCTATTTATTTAAAGGAATCAACAGCCTTGTAGATAATATACTGGAATAATCTGGAGAAAATTAGGTTGAAGAATTTTCAAGAATCATCAGTTTTTATTAGTTAATTGAAAAAGTTAGTGAACTAATTTAAAGCAGCTGGTGCTACAGTCAATGAAAAAAAAGTTTAATTATTCATTGAAAATGTTGCCATATAGATATATTGGCGATTTAATAGACAGGTTTAAACTGAAAATTCAAACGGTTGTTTGTGTGATCTATTAAATGAAAATGTTGAAAATAAAAAATAAAAGTGAAAGCGCTAGCGTAAACGTAAAATCAAATGCTTTCGTATTGAAATCAAAAAGTCACGAGGAATAAGGGAGAAAACCATAAGGATACTACGGCTGTGGTAAAATTGGATATTTCAAGAAAGATTGCCCGAATGTAAACAATGCTGGCTATGGAGGCCAAGCACAGAGAGAAAAACGCTAACAATTTCGTGGAAACAGCACGCAACAAGGAGCATCAAGAGGCAGAGGCAGAGGCTCGAGCGGACAACGATGCGAAGGCTACGGGTTGCAACAAGAAATGTAGCAGCAAGGCAACAGCTTGTTCAGTGCCGTTTCTGCAAAGATCGTCGAATCTACTGCAATGCATAGCGAAATGCACGGTAAACATATTGACTGTCTTTTAGAAAGCGGTTGTACTAATTATGTGGTAAATTGAGATAATATTTTCGTAAATTTTATTGAGTTAAACAATCTAGTTTTCGTAAATATAGGAAACGGTAAAAGTTTAAAAGCAACTGAAATAGGAAAAAGTTCGGGTTACTTTAAAGTGTACGATAAATCAGTAAGAATTGAAATGTCTAACGTGTACTATGTTGAAGAAGTGAAAGAAAATTTAGTAAGCTTATCAAAAGTTACAGAAAAAAATAAAATTGTTGCTCAAAGTAATACGGCAAAAATTTA
The DNA here is from genome assembly GCF_036245765.1 of Copidosoma floridanum. Taxonomy (NCBI): domain Eukaryota; kingdom Metazoa; phylum Arthropoda; class Insecta; order Hymenoptera; family Encyrtidae; genus Copidosoma; species Copidosoma floridanum. The sequence continues at coordinate 18,231,527 of NW_028321897.1, read as the reverse complement.
TAACAGTGAGGGTGTGCTTTTAAATATCGTGTATAAAACAGATAAATTGTACAGAATGCCAAATAAAATTTTGAAATGATCATACGATTATTGTTAATACTACGAGTACCGAGAATAATAATAAAATTACTTTAAAGGAAGAATGGCACTATATTTTGGGGCATGTGAATTTTAAATATTTTAATGTTTCATGTAAAAATGATTTAGTGGGCGGTCTGCCAAAAGAAATTTGGAGTGATTATATTAAATGCATTATTTGTGTGGAACATGAAATGCACAATTAACCATTAAATATTAATATACAAAAGGGCAAGGAAATTTTAGAAATCGAACATATTGATCAAAATGGGCGTCATAATACTACTGGATTGAATCGGGAAGAATATTTTCAACTTTTATTAACAACTATAGTAAAATAACCAAAGTACACCTAATTAAACTAAAAAATCAAGTCTATAACATTTTTGTTTTATATACAAATAAAGTTAAAAATATTACCAAAAAATAATAAGAAAATTAAGGTGTAATAATGTTAAGCAATATACAAACGAAAGAACTTCCAATTTAGTAAAAGAAAAAGAAATAAGTCTCGAAACATGTCCACCGCATGTGCACGAATTAAATGTTACTGCTGAAAGAAACATTAGGGGCATTATGGAAACTTCTAGATGTTTGTTATCTGAAGCTAGAATAAATAAAAGATTTTGGCTAGAAGTTGTATACGCTGCAGCATATTTAAAGAACAGAACACTTGCAAATACTGCTGATTTAAAAACTTCTTTTAAATCGTTCTTTCGTGTGAAACCTTATGTTAAACATTTAAAAATGTATGAAAGCAGAGTATATGTACGTATGCCTAAACATAGACGTAGGTCTAATTAGAATAGGAAAGCAGATTAAAGAGTTCTTGTAGGTTATGATAATTGAGGATATCAAATTCTTATTAACAATAGAGTTATCGTAGCAAGGCATGTAGATGTGATTGAAAAAGATAAATATTGGCTCGAATAAAGGAATAATGATGATGATTCATTGAAAAATAAAAACCAAATTGTAGATGACAAATTCGAGGCAAGCGTCGAATTTGAAAATACTGAGTATGAAAGCGACAATGACATTACTGAGAGAGAAAATAAATGTCAAGTTAAAAAAGTGAATAATATGAACAGTAGACTGAAAAGAAATGTTAAGCGTCCAGAAAGATATGATAAAAACTACGTACATAATACAATTTATGTGAATTATTGTAGTGCAGAACGTCTGAAACGTTTTGACGAAGTGATAGACAGTTTTGAATCTGATAATTGGAAAAATGCGATAAAAAAAAAAATTGAGTGTTTAAACAAAAATAAGATTTGGGCATTGGTTAATAAGCCAAAAGATAAAAAAGTTTCAGATGTATAATGGGTTTATTCAAAAAAGATGAAAACAAATTTAAAGCTAGGTAAGTAGTTAGCGGATTTTAACAAAAGAAAATTATTTAAGATATTCATTCTCCTGTAGCTGAGATACAAACTTTCGAAATTCAGTTATTGCATTGTTGCCGAGAAGGTTCAATTATTGATCAGATAGATGTTGAAATTGCGTCTTAAAATAGAAAAGTTAATCCAGACATATGAGTCAAACAACCGCAGGGTGTTGACAATAATCCTAATAAAGTGTGTAAATTGCAAAAAGCATTACACAGTTTCAGAAAAATTCATAGAGCCTGGTATTAATGTTTTGATGAATTTATAAGAAACTCAGGATTTGAGAATAGTAAAGTAGACAACTGCTTATATTCTTTGAGTAATGGAAAACATAAGGCTTACATGATTTTATTATAATGATCTATTAGTTTGTTGTAAAAGTCAAAAGATTATTAATGAAATTAAGCGAAAATTGTCAAAAAGATTTCGCATTAAGGATTTGGGTCTAGTGAAGGACTACTTGGGAATAAATATTAATTACAATGTAAAGAAAAATGTAATGTTTTTGAGCTAGATAAGTTATACGGAATTTTTGGCAAATAAGTTCAAACAAGAAAATGCCAAACTATATGATACACCAATGGAAATTAATTTTAAGCTAAAACAAGCAAAAAAAGTTAAAAATGATTCAAAGTATAGAAACCTGATTGTCAAACTTTTGTATATTAGTTCGGGCACGAGACCTGATATAAGTTATAGCGTTAATTATTTAAGTCGATTTCAAAATTGTCATAATGAAAAGCATTTTAAGTACGTGACGAGGATTTTAAAATACGTGTACCTAACAAGAAATTTGAGCCTCATGTACAAGAAAAATAATAATGCAGATATAGTCCATTGTTTTGTTGATTCAGACTGGGCAGGTTACAGTCCTAATAGAAAATCTATATCAGGCAATGTAATCAGATTTTTAGTTAATGTAGTTTATTGGAAGACGCGAAAACAAAATAGTGTAACAAAGTCTTTCACTTTAGCTGAGTATGTTGCTCCATCAAAGGCTGTAACTAAATTAAAGTTGATAATAGATTAACAAGACATTTTTAAGTTAAAATTGAATAAACCGATAAAAATTAATGAAGACAATCCAGGAGCTTTAAGCATTGCGAAATTTCGAAATTTTAAAAAAAATTTGGAATATATTGAGGTGCATTATCATTATACTAAGACTTGATAGCAAATGATCCAATTATCAAAGATATTTTTTGGTATTGTAGCATTACAATCAATGAATGATATCCATAAATTTTGCATGAACATTTTAGCAGACCCAACTTTCGGGGGCACCCAACCCATTGGATCATACAAATGCAAGACAACAGTCAACATTTATTTTACTAAGCACACACCAGCCTCTCAAAAGAGCGCGAGGTAGGAAAAGTACTTTTTTTACTATTAATAATCTTTGATCAAAATTTTTATATTAAAGAGACAGTTTATTTATAAATATCTATTTTGATAAGTGAATGTAATTGATTAAAAAGAAGCAAGTAATGTTGGTATTTTTTTTTCATTCATTAACACATAAAGAACGAGAACGAGAAAGAACAATAATAAATGGTGAATAGTATCTATACTACCCAACCACATAAAGGTATATTCATTAATTTAACAAAAGCTCGGGTGTATTACTTTTCTGCCCTTCTGTCTCTTTTTAGATACCTGTTTACTGTGCATACTTGCACACGTTCACGAATTTCGTTGGATTGGCTCTTTACTAAAAATAAATTAAGATAGAGTTTAAATAAACACAGTTGGAAGGATCCGAGAAAATTTTGCATTATGGTCAAATATTGAGATTTTAAAATAATTCGGTTTACAGAGAAGGAAATTTTAAAAAATGATAAAAAAAAAACTATTTCTAGTATTAATTAATTATATTTTACAAGCACAAAATATTTTAAAAAGCAATGAAAAAGGCCTACCTGCATGAGTACAATAGAGAGCGAAAGAGAGAAAGAGAGAGAGAGAGCAATCTCGAGAGCAGACTATCAATGGCTCTCTCTATCTCACTTACTTTTACAGGTGCTGCAAAAATGCATTTTTCTTTTGTTATTATTTTGCGCTTGTCGAAACCAAACTAAAAGTGCATATTAATAAAAAATTTTTCGCCCTACACGTTGGTATTTTTTATTTTTTTTTGTATATTTAAGCGTTAAAAGATATAACTAAAACAAACTTTAAAACACAGTTTTACACAATTTTAACATTGTTAGACCACTAAAAAATAATCATAACTATTTCTTTCAAAAGCAGTGCACAATCGAAAAAGTTCCTGACTACTCGTCATAAATATGTAGCTCGATTCTTGGAGTCAGTATAATTCAAAAATTTTATTTACACCTACACAATACGTTTATGTGCGTACGTTCGTATGTATGTACTATATATACAATCTTTATGTGATATTTAATTGTTACATTTTTTTCTATATAGCTACAATAATACGGTTAGTACACTTTACCAACGAAAGAGAGGCGGTAGTAAGCGCGAGAAGAATAAGACGAGAGCCTAGCCGAGCCGCGTTGAACCGGAAATTGTGCCATCACATGGATCGCTTCATCGTTGTTTCACATGAAAACACGCACACACTAAACCATGCGAAGCTAAGCTAAGTACGTTTTAGATGTACAAATATTGTATTAGGTACAGAGGCTTGAGCGCGTGAAATATCTTTAGCCACTTGACACACGCACTTTGTTTTTCCTGACTACATGTGTATGTGTCGGACTATGCGTGTACCTGTGTATGTAATCTATAGGCACAGACATTATACTGTTTTAATCTATAGCTATACCTGCTGCATGCACGAAGAGTAAGAGAGGGGATGGGGAGTCCCCTGAACGTGTTCTTTTATTCTTTTTACTTACTTATTTGCACAATTTTTCTGTACAGTATACTATGCATGCAATGTACATCTATATATTTTTCGTAACGCTTTTTCGTTACGGTCACCATGCATAACTTACAGTTACTCACCATGCTCACGTGCACCTATAGATTTTTCACATCAAAGACAGGGTAGATTAAATGTAAGATATTTCAGAAGTAAGAATTTTCAAAATAGCTCAAATATGCATGAATTAAAAGAGAGAGAGCAAGAGTTTGTAAATGAAAATCTAAAGGGGTTAGAAGTAATGGATGTGTTTATAAGCATGTTTATTGATGTGCGTTCCAAAAAGTATATTGCACTCATACTGTGGCCATGAAGATCCAGTACTAAGCTAAGTGCACTGACATAATAATTATTAAAAATGAAATTGCTGGTTAAAATTGTATACACATAATTGTATACGAATGAAAATAGCCATTTTTTGTTTATCTCCTATCATGTAGATAGTTATATAACGTTATTTAAATAATTTTAAAAATTATAGTTGGGAAAAAAATATATAATTTCTACACACTTGTTCTAATTTTGCAAATATGACATAACTTTTCGAAAACTTTTTATCTACATTTGGAAGAGAAATATTTGAAACTCCGAAATTAAAGGTTATGTTTTAGTAAAACTAAACAACCTATTCTTTGTGAACTGCAAAGGCTTTTTCTTTGTAGGAAACGTGTAAGCATCGTTATTTATGGTCTAACTGGTTTTTTGAGGAGATGGCTTTTTTTTAATATTTGAAGATCATGTGCACGTATAACCATGCCTAATTTAACAAACTTTGCGCAGTTCTAAAAATAAATGTTCTGTAAAAAATTTTTTTTTTAATGATTTCAAAGCAAACAAAATTTAAACTTTTGAGAATTAGGTGTTAAAAACCTTTGATCTAATTAATTATTTTTTAAACTAAAAAAGTGTTCTTATGAACGAAAGTGTTTGTTGTGAATTAAGATTTTGTAATAAAATTTTGTCAATATTTAACAGGTAGTTTGCCTATGGATATGTATGCCTAAAGACATACATGATTCCAAGTTTATCATAGATCCATGGATGAACCAAGGTTACATCAACGTGTTATTTGGCATGGAATACGACTCGCTTGTAACTGTAATTATTCGTAAGAAATATTATTTATTTAACTCATATTTGCTTGAACTCTGAAAAAGTTTCAGAATTGTCATTGAAACAATTTTTTCAAATAATTGGGCTTATTTTTAAATAAAAAAATTCTACAACGTTTTTGTCAAGTGCTTCTGAAAAAAGTTATAAACTTTTTAACTGAGTTCTTATCAACTCCAAGTGTTAGCTACTTTGAAAAATTTTTTTGTCTTTTAATTAAGAAAATAAACTCCTTCTGCAGTAGAAAAAAAGTGTTTGCCTAGTGACAGCAAGTGTTGGCCTATCAAAAATACTCTACTGTCTCTTAGTCTCAAATTAAGTTGTAAAATTAAATACCTATGACACTTTAAAAAAACATCTATTTTGTAGGGAAAAATTCGAATCTTGTAGTTGTCATTCAAAAAAGTCACCTAAAACTTTTAGAGAGAAGCAATATGAAATAAGTATATTTTTTTTCTCCAAATAATTTGGTTTAGCATTATTTTACTGTCGTAGATAAGTAAACGACAGTTTAAAGTAGTATTTCTTAGACAAGTAGTTCTGTTTAATTTATGAACTATTAGTACTAATTTAGAACTGGAAACTAAGTAACGTTTTTCATGCTCATATGTAATAAATAATTGAAGTTCTTGTTTTTGCAAATGCAGTGAGTCATTTATTGTAATTACGATACGTTACTATCTTAACAATCATTTTATTTTAGTTTGCTACTTAAAATAAACACCAGTCATTGTCATTATGCGTAGAGATGTCCTTTTTTCATCCAAGCATAGCAAGACAGCGTTATTTCCACGTAAGTACATCCAGTTGGCGTTTTTTTGCTGTAGTGTGAAGAGTTCGCATATGTCTTGCTTGAATAAGGTAAGTTAGCTTTTTTTGCTGGATCGCAGGAAAGGAGCATTATTTTCGGTAGAGTGTGGTGAGTTGGCCATTTCTTTGCCAGTGTATATATTAAAAACTTGTCTTTAATGTAGATGATAAGCTGTCTTTTATTTCATTGGACTGTATAAGCTAGCCTCCCTTTTACCTGGTTTGTTGACATCATGTCAATGTATCTTCTAATAACGTTATTAAAAGGCTTTTGTTATTAAGATTTTTGTGTAGAGCTGTAGTTCAAAGCTAATAAAGCGTGATAATTAAAAAATATAGAGGTTATAGTAATGTGCAATATTTTTTCTTTAATGTTGAATTAAAAGAACCAAATTCAGACGTATGCAATGGCATGGTACTGGTACACCACCCTGGAACTACGTTAGCATTACTTTAGGATAAAGCTACCAGGGAGACCATCGCGTCTTACAGCATTAACGAGCATGCTCACCACCAGTTGTAAGAGGTGCCAATCCTCTCGAGTCCTGAAAAGGACTCGGGGTCCCTGAAGACCGGCACTTGCTCTCTAGGCTCCATTGTAGGCTGCTTTCTTTGCAAGCACCATTTACTACTTAATGCTTCTCTTTGATGATAAATAAAAAGACCCTTCGCAGCATGGTTCTACATTTCTTTCAAAAAAAAAAAGGAAAAATATCCATGCTGCCTCGTCAGTGGCTCCAGGATCCCGCATGGCAGCTATTTTTTCTTCTTTCTTTTGGCAGACCACTGACCCAATGTAGCTGGCCATCACCCTCCATCCCTCTTCAGTGCAGAGCATCTCAGAGATAATATTTTCGGAAGTGGGGGCCATGCCAAGCCTGGCTCATAGCTGCTGGCGCTCACAGTGCCATCTCTTGCACACAAACAACATGTGTTCGACGGTATCATCTATCGCGAGGCAGTAAGCTCATCTAGGTGATTATTGGTTATTGGATGGATGCTTTCACCACCACGCGATAAAAATAAGCATCGAACTGATCATTCCTGGAGAGAAATTGGGCAATGTAATAATTGACCTTTCCGTGCTCTCTCTCCATCCACGGTCGAAGGCTTAATATCAACCCGTGCGTTCATCTACCCACACCAGCCTGACTTTCTGTCACCGCTCCACACGGAAAGACCTTTTTTATTGCAAATCCCCTACTACATTCAGTTACGAGTTTTTAATAGCTTGGTAAGGTTTTTTCCCGTACCAGGTCCGTCTAAAACCTATCACGGAAAGACCGAGTTCATTGAAAATCCTCTACTATACTTAGTTATAAGTTTTTCATAGCTTGGTACGGTTTTTTCCCGTACCATGTCTGTCTAAAACCTATGCTCAAGTATGTTATGTAAAACGTAAACACCTACTGGATACATCTATTTTTCATAGCTAAAGTTGGTAAGGGAAAAAACCGTACCACCGTCACTAAATACTTGTACTGATATCTTAAAACCTATGTACTTGGCACGAAATTTAAGACCACTTAAGGTGACACTAAAAATTCTTGTGTTTGTAAGCAACAAATATAACGTTGGTGTAGTATTTCTTACGATCAAATATTGTAGTAGGGGATTTTCAATGATCTCGGTCTTTCCGTGCAGCGCAAGCATCACGATGGGAATCGTTCGTGCTATCAGCACAACAGCAGCAGAGGAGACCATGCTGTAAGCATAAGGTGCTCTCGTACATCCCGTCTTGCCAGTAAATCTGCACACACCTCCGCACCGTACAGTAGTATTAAGTTGAAGACAGACGCTAAAAGCCTTCTTTTGGCTTCCTGCGGGCCCCCAACGTTCAGCATTAACCGTGTAAGCTCTTTCACAATCTTGACAGCTTTGTTGACTGCTTTTTTGATATACTCCCAGAAAGAAAGCCGTGAGTCGACCGACACCCCCCAGGGAGCGTACAACCGTGCTTGTGCAGACTGCTTCATCCACAATGGTGAGGCAAAAAAATTTCCCCGAACCATCTTTACCTGGTAAAGACGATCTCCGTCTTGTCAACCACTAGTTCATAACCATAATCTCGCAGCCACTCAAACACTATCGCGACCACCCACGGGATTTGGCACTTGGCCTCCTCTCGGGATCTCGTTGTGACGTAAAAAGCTACGTCGTAAGCAAAACCCATCAGCTTAACCCCTGGAAGCATATAAAGGCGCAAAAGATCATTATAGACCAGGTTTCATTCGTAGGGGCCAAGGGCAGAGCCCTGCGTGACTCCCGACGTCAAACGCGTCTCTTTAAGTCCATCCTTCGTATCGTACCGATGAACATAATCCTAGAGATAGCTATCCAGTATCTGTCTAAGGTAGTCTGGTACTTTTTACACTCTCAAGGCCCTCATTATGTCAGACCATTAAGCGGAGTTAAAAGCATTTTTCAAGTCAAGAATTACCAGGACGAAGGCACTTCTCAACTTATGTAAGAGTTTCCATGCCTCCCTTACCGACTTAAGAACTTCAGAGACATCCATCCATCCTCTCAAAAACCTGTGTATACCTGCGTTTGCTTAGTAAGAGTGTAATGTATGTATCTAAGAAGCATGTTAAAACCATCGCTTACATCTATACACAATGAAGTAGAAAGTGCTTTGAGCTCTAGTCCTTGCACGTATACACTACTCATACACTTACGTATTTTTTAAAGTTCCCCCTATTTTGTTCTTTCTTTTGTTATCGGGGAAACCCAGTCTCTCTTACATTCAGACGGATGATCACCTATTTTTTTAGAGCCTATCCCATTCCAAGCCAGGTACTCTCACTAGCGACAAGGTCTTGCAGCCCCTAGAAGGTGTCGTAGTAGTAGTTGTAATACTTGTAGTAGAAGGAGTGGAAGTATTAGTTCTTTTTTCCTTATTTTGTGGAGGGAGGAAAAATGCATTGAGGCACACCGCAGGGACAGCTGTTGTGTGGGACTCGGTGGATTTTTTTTTTATAAGAACACCTATACCAACTTAAACTCCCCTTATGCTGCGTGGCTTTTGTTTTAATTTGAAACCGCGTTAGCATTACTTCAGGGTAGAGCCACCAGGGAGGACATCGTATCTCACAGCATAAACGAGTGAGCTCGCTACCAATTGCTAGAGGTGCCAATTCTCTCGAGTCCAGAAAAGGATTTGGGGTTCCTAAGGATTGGCATTAGTGTCTAACTTTCCTTCGTAGGTTGTATTCTTTGCAAGTGCCACTGACTGCTTGATGCTTTTCCTGGCTCATAAGTGACTGTACTCAGAGCCGCATGGGTCCACATGAGCCTGACCCTCCTACTAAAGGCCTGCGTTACCTTAGATGTGTCCTCATTGGGCCTTTTTCCTGGCTTCTTTTAGCGCTCTTCTGAATATAGGGCAGCTTTTACCGCTGCCTGTCCTCTTGTTCTTAGAGAGCAGAGCTTGTTGGCGTTTCTCAGGGCTGTCTAAAGAGCCCCTATTCCTCTTAAATCGTTCTATTTCCTTGAGAGCAGTGTTTAGGGTTCTTTTCGGGATATGCTGACAGAAATAATCTCTCCTATGTTCTTTGTACTGCAGGGATTCAAAGTACTACGTCTAACTCTTTGTCAAGATTTCTTCTTCAGAAAAAAGCCGTTTCTGATAACCTTAGCTGCTTTCAGATCTTTCAGAGTAGCTTTGATACCTTCTTTAACAACATTTACCGTGTTTGCATACTTTTCATTTTTAGCTCCGAGCGTGTTCTCAATCTGTCTTGTTGTTAAATAAACTTTATCAATCTCTTGCTGCTGTTTCGCTCTGAGCTCAGCACCATTGCTTTTTTAAGAGGCAAGCTCCTCCTGGGTCTAGTTGATAAAAACAGATACGTTGCTGCCCTTGCTAACGTTGCTGCCTATGCTTGAAAGGTTTGCTCTTCATCCTTTATTTGTCAAGGGCCATGGGACGTTTAATAGTCTCTGCTGACCACCAAAGACGTTTTTGTGGCCTCTCCCATAATCTGTGAGGCCAGCAACAGTCACCTGGGCTTGTACCAAATCGGAGCTGCCAGTAGATTCCCACAAAGAGGTTACTACCTGCAGTACTAGTTTCACTTTGGCGTTCTTTATTCTTAGTTTTTCTTAAAATTGTATTGACCGCTGAAAGCCGACACTCCCCTTTTTTTTGGAAATAAGAATCTGAAAAGGTGAAAAACAGTGCAGCAACCCACTTCATTGCCAAAAATAGGCGCTACTTGCTCGGACCAGCTGGGAGTTGCCACTCCCCCTCAGTCCCACCCATGGAGACGGACTTGGCGTTGTGTAGAGAGTGTCAAGGTAGTGATTGTGTGTAGTAGATGTATATGTCAGTACACCACAGTCATTTTAACGAGACGAGCGGCCGGCATACAGTCCTACGACCAGCGCAGGCAACCTAAAAAAATGAGCTGGTATATACAAGGCACAATTAGAGCCACCATATGGCCTCCTCAGGAAAAGTAAGCCTAGATTAGTCAGCCAACCACGTCTTTTTTTGTTCATGAGGCGTGCAGCCATATCAGACGCAGTTACCCAGACCAACTTGGACCTCATCGTCTGGCTTTACCTACTGCCAGGCCCCCCACGCCAGTCAGGGAGAGACCCCGCCGTATAAAAACCGAAACGACTATTCAGTATAGTGGTTGTTAAGTAAGAGTCTAATGCATGTATTTTAGAAGAATGTTTTAACCGTTGCTAACTTATACACATGAAAGGCTGCTTGTTTTGTTGGCCCACATAAAGCAGTAAAGCACCACCAATGGCAGCAACGAAGAGCAAAGAGCAAAAAGTGTAAGCAACGCCAGGCCACACACCTACATCAATAAAGACAGAAAGCACAAGGCTCACGTCCGCAAAGACACAGATACACACGCCAACGCCACCCACACCTCCTGATCGACTCCCCCTGCTATCACTGCAAATGGCTGCCTCCACTGCATGTCTTTACCTCTTATTTTAAGAGGGTGCCCCTGTCAGCCATGCGTTATGGAGAAACGAGCAAAACCTCTGCCGGTAGTGAAAGAAGTAGCAGTAGTAGTAGTTTTTTTTTTTTTATTGTGGAGGAAGAAGAAACGTAGTAAAGCACACCGCAGAGACAGCGGTAGCGTAGGACTATGTGGACTTTTTTTATTAGACTACCCATACCCACGAACCCCCCCCTTATTGCCGCATAGCTTTTGATCAACCCCGGAACCGCGTTAACATTATTTCAGGGTAAAGCCACCAGGAAGACCATCGCGTCTCACAGCATTAACGAGCTTACTCGCCACCATTTGCTAGAGGTGCTGATGCTCTCGAGTCCTAAAAAAAACTCGGGATCCCTGAGGACCAGCACCTTATCTAGCGCTTCATAGCAGACCACCTACTTAGCTAGCACCACTGTAAGCTTAATGATTTCCCTTGCTGATAGAAAAAATGTACCCAGTGCAGCGTAGGTCCACATTAGCCTATCTTTCAACTCAAGGCCTTTTTGCCTTATTTTGATCCTGCTTGGGCCTTATCCATGGCCTTATTTAGGGCTCTTCTGAATAGAGAGCAGCTATCGCTGCCTGCTTCGTGTTTGTTGTCCGTTGTTAGGCAAAGAAAGCACCATAATGGGCCTAGACACTCTTTCTTCCGGTGGTTTGAGCTTCTACACAGGAAGCAACGCTTGGATCTGTTTTCGTTCTTACAGGTGCCTGATATGTGTACATATCCCAGGCATTTGTAACATCTGGTTACTTCAATTCTTCTTCAAATTCGGCAGCTTACAAAGCCAACTCGTAACCTGCCTTCCTTTTCTACGTGTCTGGCAGATGCTTCGTCCACTTTTATTAAAGCCAGTCTCTGTCCTCTGGCATTCGGCTTTAAGAGAGCTAATTCAGGCTCCTGGCTCTAATGTCCAAAAATCCTATTGAAAGCGTCTTCGACCTCATCTTCCTCTACAATGGCATTCAGGTTTCGCACCTCCAATGTCACTTTTCTGTTGCTCATTTTGACAGTACCCGGTCCAGCTACCGACTTTTTAATTTGCTGTGAAAATGCAGTAACATTCTGTACACCTTTAGCCTTAATAAGTATGTCTCCTTTTTTTGCAGTGACAACACTTTTGACTGCCACGTTAGCCTTATCAGGGTCAAAGTTTGCCTTCATCGTCCTAAGCACCTTTGCAAAGGTCTGCCCTTTGGCCATCTTCACTACTACTGTTGTTGTCGCATCCACTTTTTTCTTCTTGCTTGTTTTTTCGTTTAAGAGAATTTCTTCTTGTTTGCCACTACCTGTTTTCTTTTTTTTTTGGGGCATAGTTTTCTGGCATATTTCAGGGCTATCCGATAAGCTCTTGTTTCTTTCACTTCGTTTTATTTCCTTTAGGGCAGTGCTTAGGGTTCTTTCCTATACCTTCCGTCGAAAATTATCTCGCCTTTGATTCCCATCTTTATTTTCCCTACACTAAAGAGATTCGAATAACAACTTCTAAGCGTTTGCATACACTTTTTTTTCATGAAGAAAGCCTTTTCTCAGCATCTCTGCCTCTTGAAAGTGTTCAAGCGTGGCTTTTAGCCCATTTTCAACAGCATTAGCTGTGTTGCCGTACTTATCGTTGATTAATTGTAGCGTCTCTGTAATATCTTTCGTTTCTGATTGAACTTTATTAGCCAATTGCTGTCACTTAACTCTGAGCTAAGCACCATCTTCTTCTAGATAGGCAAGCTCTCCCTGGGTCTGGTGGCTAAATACCGACACGTTTCTGTCCTCAGTGTCGTTAGTGCCTATGCTCGACAAGCTTCCTCTTCGTCCTTTGTCCGTAAGAAAGGGCCATGGAACATTAAGCAGTCCCCGATGGCCATGAGACATGTCTTTGTGGCCCCCCCCAGAATCCGTGGGGCCTGCGAAAATTACCCGGGCTTCCATCGGATCAGAACTGCCAGTGGATTCACTCAGAGAGGTTACCGCCTGGGGTACTAAATTTGCATCGACGTTTTTCATTTTGGCATCTTCTGATGTCGTACTGACCCGCGAAGGCCACACTACCCTTTTTAATTAAAATAAGTATTTGGAAAGGGTTGAAACCAGGGCAGCAGCCCTCACTGTTACCAGAGAAAGCCGCTACTTGCTTGGGCTGGCCAGGAGTCGCCTTTCTCCCTCAGTTCCACCCACGGAGACTGCCCTGGCGTCGAGTAACAAGTGTAAATATGGTGTTTGTGTGTAATGTATGTATTTGTTGGTACACAATGGTCATCCCAGCGAGACGAGCGGCAGGTGTACAGTCCCGAGACCGCGCAGACAACCCAACGAAACGGGCTGGCGTAAGGCACTAAGGTGCTGCCATATAGCCTCCTCAGTGGTAGTAAGCCTAGATTAGTTGGCCCATCACGTCTTTTTTGTTCATGAGGCGTACAGCCATATCAGATGTGGTTACCCAGACTTACCCGGGCCTCATCATCCGGCTTCACCCGTCACCGGGCCCCCAACGCAAGCCCGGAAAAGGATCCACCACACGCAACCCAGAACAATCCGTAAGTGTCCCTGTGTTTGTTTTTAAGAGTGTGTGATGCATGTATCTGAGAAGAATGTTTTAACCGCCGCTTACTTCTATACACGACGGGTGCTAGTTTTTGTTGGCCCGCATCAAGCAATAGAGTGCCACCCACGGAAGCAGCAAAAAGCGAAGACCAAGGAGCACAAGCAGAGCCAGCCCATGCATCCACACCGATGGAGGCATGGAGCACTAGTCCCCCGTCTACATCGCCGCAGATACACACGTCAACGCCACACACGCCCTTTAATCCACGCCCCCGACCACCACCAGAGAGAGCCACCCCAGCTGCCCATCGTCACCTCTTATTTTAAGAGGATGCCCCTATCCGCCACCCGGGGAAGCGTCCGGTATGGAGAAACTAGCGAAAACCCCACCCGGGACCCGGGAGTAGTAGTAGTAGTAGTTGTAGTAGTAGTAGTAGTAGTAGTAGTAGTCGTAGTAGTAGTAGTAGTAGTTTTTTTTTTTTTTTTTTTTTTTTTTTTTTTTTTTTTTGTGGAGGGAGGGGAAATGCATTGAGGCACACCGCAGGGACAGCGGTAGTGTGGGACTCGGTGGATTTTTTTTATTAGACCACCCATACCCACTAAAACCCCCCCCATGCCGCGTGGCTTTTGATCCACCCCGGAACCACGTTAGCATTACTTCGGGGTGGAGCCACCAGGGAGACCATCGCGTCTCACAGCATTAACGAGCTAACTCGCCACCATTTGCTAGAGGTGCTGATGCTCTCGAGTCCTGAAAAGGACTCGGGGTCCCTGAGGACCAGCACCCTGTCTAGCGCTTCATAGTAGGCCGCCTACTCAGCCAGCACCACTATAAGCTTAATGCTTTCCCTTGCTGATAGGTAAAAAGTACCCAGCGCAGCGTGGGTCCACATAAGCCTGTCTTTCCACTGAAGGCCTTTCTGCCTTATTTTGACCCTGCTTGGGCCTTATCCCTGGCCTCTTTCAGGGCTCTTCTAAATGAAGGGCAGCTTCCGCTACCTGCTTCGTGCTTGTTGTCCGTTGTTGGGCAAAGGAAGCACCGTGCTGGACCTAGGCACTCTTTCTTCCGGTGGTTTGAGCTTCCACACCGGAAGCAAAGCTTGGATCTGTTTTCTTCCCTACAGTTGCCCGAGACGAGTAGTAGTAGTAGTAGTAGTAGTAGTAGTAGTAGTAGTAGTAGTAGTAGTAGTAGTAGTAGTAGTAGTAGTAGTAGTAGTAAGAGTAATAGGAGTAGCAGTTGTAGAAGTAAACGTTGTAGTACTAGTAGTTGTAGTAGTAATAGTTGTACGAGAAGAAGTAATGGCAGTACTTTTTTTTTTTTTTTTTTTTTTTTTTTTTTTTTTATAATGTAAGGTACACCGCAGAAACAGCGATAGTGTAGGGCTTGGTAAACTTTTTTTTATAAGACTACCCATACCCACTGAAAGCCCCCCCTTATGCAGCGTGGCTTTAGTACTACCCTGGAACCACGTTAGCATTACTTCAGGGTAGAGCCACCAGGGAGACCATCGCGTCTCACAGCATTAATGATCTGTCTCGCTATCCTTTGCTAGTAGTAACAATCCTCTCCAGTTATGAAAAGGACTTAGCGTCCCTGAAGACCAGCACCCTTATTAGTAAGTATATTAAGCGCAGCATGGGTCCACATTAACTAACATTGCTTTAAAATATCAACTACCTTACTATTGCGCCAAATAGGCCTTTTTTTTGCTTTTAAGTGCTTATCTAAGGATTGGGCAGCTCTTACTGCTGGCTTTGTTTTTTTTGCTCCTTGTCTTGCAACGGAGATACCTTGCCATATTAGTGCAATCTTTTTTGCAATGGTTGTAGCTTTTATGTGTAAAGCAAAGCTAAGATCGGTCTCTTCTTTACAGTAATGAGAAACGTGTCCATACCCCAGACATTTTAAACGCACTTATTAAACTAGCCTTTCACTACTACGATAGGAGACAAAGCAAATATTAACCTGGCCTATGTTCTCGATTTTCTTGGTGACTGTTTCATTGAAGGTTATAAGTACCATTGTTTGACTTTTAGCGTTTGATTTGAGCAGCTAAACTTTTACGTCTTGGTAACATTTTTTGACAATTTTCTTGATGGATTTCCAGATTTCTTCTTCTTTAATAATACTGTCTTAATCTTAGATCTCAAGTATAACTTCTAATGCAGTAGCGATTTCTATTTCTTGGCTCACTACTGCCCCTTTTACGAGTCAAGTAAATTTTCTTACGTCAGTCACTGCTTTGCTTTCAGAAGCAAGTCCCTTTTTTTGGTGGCACCAATGCTGTGGATCAGTGCTTCCATTGTACCGGAGCTTAAGCCCAGCCATATTGATAAACGTACGCCATCAAAGGTTCGCGCTCTTCCAACCTTTACCAGGACTTTCATCATTGTATTATAGCTTTTTTTTGGCGATTCTATGACTAAGAGAAATCTCTTCTTTCTCACTATCACTGGTTCTCTTCTCTTTTGACTTAACAGCTCTTTGCCATTCTCCGTGCTTTCTGAGGGGCTCCTATTTAACTTTATTCATACGATTTTTTTAAAAGCTATGTTCAGAATTTTTTTTGCTCATGCCAACAGAAATTTTCTCTTTTTTGTTTCTCTGAATTCTGGAAATTTAAAGCATTTCTTTCATTATTCAGTATAGCTTACTTCTTTATGAAGAATAACTTTTCTAGTCATCTCAGCTACTTTTGGGTGTTTAGGCGTAGCTTTCTAACTATTTTAAAAGGGAGTAACAGTAATTCTATACTTTTTGGTTATAGTTTAAAGCGTTTTTTAACCTTATTTGTTGCAAGTTTAACTTGCTCAATCTCTTTATTCTGCTTCGCTCTTAGCTCTGCACTAATGTTTTCCATGGATTCAAGCTTGTCGTGCGTCTTATTACTGAAGATGAGGACATTGCTGTACTCACCGGTGGTGGTGCTGCCAATACTTGAAACACTTGCTTTTCGTGTTTTACCTGAAAATGGCCATGGAACATCAAACAGTCCTTGCTGCCCAGGAATAGCGTCTTTATAGCTCCTTCCCGGAATCCGTGGGGCCTGTGACAGTTACCTGGGCTTTCACTGGCTCGAAAATGCTGGAGAACTCTTTCTGACAGGTTACCACCTGGGATACTAGTTTTGTATTGACGTTCTTGATTTCGGTATGTTCATTAGTGACATGCTGACCCACGAAGGCCAGCACTACATTTTTTTTGAAAATCAAGATTTTAAAAGGGTTAAAACCAAGGTAGTAGAACTCTAAAGACTAAGCTTTTAAAGAAGTATGCTATTTACTCCAGTAGGCCAAGAGTTTTTATTCTTCTTTAGTTCCACCCATGGAGCATGCCCTGGCCTTATGTACAATGTGTTAAGTTAGTGATTGTGAGTTATGTATGTGTATGTAGATTCAATATAGTTGTTCCAGCAAGACGAGTGGCATGCACTAAAACCTAAACTTATAACATTTGAAAAAATATATTTGTGCTTATTATTTAATTTAAGAGAACTAATTTTACCATAAATTTGCATTTAATTAATTCAAACGCAGTACATCTGATTGAATAAGGTTATTTAGGCTCATAATGTTGCGTATTTTTAGCATAAAAGTGGATACTAAACTTTGAATTAAAAATCGCATAAATATTGTACTAAACATACTTTTATAACTCAATTATCGTAAGCACAAATGAGTACTAAGCTGCAAATGAGAATCATTAGAAAAAGACCTCAATTCAAGTATTCAATGTTTAAAACACTTTCTACACTACATGTAGTTTGATATTGATAGTACTTTCTAAAGTCTGGGATAAGTCTGGAATGGAATCGCTGGACCATTCAGATCTCATAACACCAAGGAAGTAGTCTTATTATTTAACAATAGTGTTACACATTTGCAGCAGTCCTCTTGGTCTAGGTTGCGTGATGCACAAATTCACAAAGTCGCATTTGTGTGACTGCAGTGCGTGAATACCAGTAAAAGTGAGTGTGAAATTAAAAAAAAGCTCGTAGATAACTGTTTGCTACTTTTTATCACTAACACTGCATGCTGAAAGCATACGTTGAACGTTGTATTACTTACACTGTAACGGCGCTTTTTTCTATTTTAATTTAGAAAAAAACTATGTAGAACGCTTGCTAGCAAGTCTACGTACTAAAGAAAAGTAAGCAAGAACTAGATGTGTGTAAGTATATTTAACTGGGTAAGTAACTCATGTATTAAAAAATACGGAACGTATGAAAAAAAAGATGATGATAACTAGTCATCGATACTAGATAGCCATAGAAAGTTTTAACTTAAAGTAATCTCCATAGAGTGCTAACATGGCCAAGCATCCTCATGCCTCTTACTCACTGTCTATTCGATCTGGCTGGACAAACCAGATATTTAATTGCAAGGTGGCTAATATAATGAATCGGATGACTGAGTATTTAAGAAAAAAAATCGGCAGAATTTCGCTTAACGAAAAAGACAAAGTTAGATAAATTCCTCCACACACTATACAGGACCCATAAAGTTTAACTCTTAATTTCCATAAGACTAAAAATATACTTAAAAAAAACACAGCTCAGGTATGTTTCTCTACTCTACCTAGTAAGATGACATTAAATCAAATATACAAAATAATCATATCAAAGTGCAATTGGACTTATAACCACCCTATTATACTGAATGCTCACACAGTGTTAGTGCTATACGTGCAAAGAATCATACTCTTTAGAAACAGACTGGCCATGATTGTGCAAGTATACAGTTGGATAGTTAAATGTGTGTATGTATATAAATGTATCTCAGCTGCTTTGCATAGCAGTCAATGTATTGTTACTTATACTGTACTATAAAATAAGGTGACAAGACTGCAACACTTGCTAACACTAAAACAGTTTAAAACAAAAGCGTATGCTTATCATACTGATACATTACTCTTTAGAACTTAAAAACACTTTTTTTACTGTTACAAGAAATTATAACCATTACATCTAACTAAATCTTCTTACAATTTTGCAATGATCACAGTATGCTTTGTTAAGGCTAAGTGTTGCGTTACTCTGTCTCAGTTTAGGAGTCTGCTTTAAAAGCAGCAGTGATTATGATAATGACAAGAATAGTGATAGTTATAATAATTATATATATATATATATATATATATATATATACATAATAAAAATAATAATAATGATAATACATATGACAATGATTCAAAGTTACATAGTTATAATAAAACTTGTAATAGTAAAAACAAGAGTAATAATAAGAATGACGGAAGTAATCAAATAATGTAACTAAAAGCAAAAATAGAGATAATATTAGTGCCAAGAACGCTAAAAATTGTAATGTTTACAACAAAATTGACACAACCTACAAAAATGTTAATAATGATCAATGTAATAAAAAAAATAAGTAAAATATCCATGATGCTAATAAAAAAACGATATTGATAGAAATATGGGTGATAATGATAGTAATATTGATATTGATACTATTATAAATATGAATAAAGTTGAAGATACTAATCAAAGCGGCAATAATAATAAAAAAGATTATAAAAATAACAATAATTAAAATAAAAGAAGAAATAGTAATGATAAACGTGAGAGCAGTATTGATAATATAGATGATAATATTCTTGGTTAAAGAAATGACGATAACGGTTATAAGGAATATAATAATAACAATGATGTTGATAAAAATCGTATTGAATATAAAAATCATGATAATACAAATAGTAAATTAAATATCAATAATTACGTTACTAATGATAATAATTATAATTATAATTCTAAAAATGACAGTAATAATGATAATGATGATAATAACAGTGGTAAGAACCACGATGATTAAGATAATGATAAGTATGGTGATAAAAAATAGAATAGTAAGACAATAATAATAATAATAATAATGATAATAACAGTAAAAATAATAATAATTGTTAGAATCATATAAATAAAAATAATAATAATAATCAAAAAAGGAATGCTAATAATATCGATAGTAATCGCAAAAATATTAATCATAAAGATGCTGATGTTTATAATAATAATAAAGATCACGATTAAGATAATGATAGTAATGATAATGATAGTAATAATTCTAATGATAATAATACTAATAGTTACGATAATGTTGGTCATAGTCATAATATTATTTAAAATAATAAAAGTAAGATCAACAAAGATAATAATCATCATTATCTCAACGATATTAATGCTGATGATAACAATAATAATAATAATAATAATAATAATAATAATAGTAATAATATTTATAATAACAATAATTATTATGATAATGATAATGATAAAAATCATAATAACAAAGACAATAATAATAAAAATAGTGATAATAATAATATTAATAATAATAATGATAAATGTTAGAATCATAATAATAATATTAATAAGAATCATGATAATTATGTTAATATGACTAAAACTAATAACAATAAAAATTTAAATAATTTTAATAATACTTATTTTACGCAAGTAGTAATAATAAAAATAATAATTTATTAATAAATCATAATTCTTATAATTATTATAAAAAGAATTATGATTGTTGTTTAGAGAATGACTAAAAATCTCATGACGATAAGAATAAGTACATTCATAATAATTACTAACAGAATAATGATAATAATAATTATAATAAATATTATAATAATTTATAATTATAATACAAATCATCACAATAGTCTTAAAAACAATAATGTGTTATTGTGACGTAGATAATGATGAAAGTAGAAAAAGTTATGTCCAAAATGATAATAATAATAACAATATTTGTAATCGATAGTTACGATAATGATGATACAGACAATTATGATAATTCTCGGGCTGAGGTAGTCAGCCTATGGGGCACGTGCTCTCCGGATGGTGGATGGAAGGAAGCTGCCCACAGGTGCATGGCTCCAAGGCGCTGTGACAGTTAGAGCTTGTACTTCGGGGGGTTAGAACGAAATAAAATAGTTCGTTTAGACTAAAACGCCGGATGAAAACCTCGTTATAAAAATCTAGGGTTGGTTTCCAAATAAAACCAAACATGGGTGACGCCAATGAAAACAACGTACCCCAGGTGGTAATCTCTCAGAGAAAATTGGCCACCAGTTCCGACCTGGTGAAAGCCTGGGTGACTGGTGTTGGCCTCATAGATTCTGGGGGGAGGGGGGGGGCACAAAGGTGTCCAGTATGAAAGTGCCATGCTTCCTATCATCCAAAAGCAATGACAATTAAAGGTTGGTTAGACGATCAGACCAACGAGCCACAGGATATGGAACAGAATAGCCAGATTAAAATTAATCTGGCACTAGTTAAATCAACGGTAGTCGCTCACCTACTAAAATCTTTGAGTGACACAAAAAAGGAGAAGGAATAAGCACTGGGTAGGATGACAGACGTCCTACAAAGTATAAAAAAGCAACTGACAGGCAGCCAAACATCAGTAGCATAGTCAAGGGAGCCAGAATTAACCTGGAAATATATGGACTTTTGGAGGACCTTAAAGGCCAACACCGAAAGACTGTAGGGGAGATGTTAGAGTTAAAGACATCTCTGCTTGCTCGTGTAATTAGACAGCCTCCAAAAAAAAAAGGTAGAGACTATGGCGCTACCAAGCATTAAAGCGTATCAAAAAAAAGTAAGAACGACGACGATGACGAACTGTGGACGGAAGTCATAAACAAAAGAAAGCAGGCACTTGCGAACCGTAAGGAGCAAGTGGCTGCTAGAAAGAAGCCGGTAGGTAGCACACTGACTCCAAACGAAAGTAACCCAGAAAAGGAAAAAATTAAGTGGAAAAGGCAACGGAAAAGAACGAGGCCATTTTCGTTAAACCAGCAGAAAGAAAGTCATACGCGGAAGTACTGGGAGAATTCCGTGACGCGGTCGACCCCAGAAGCTGTGGCGCAGAAATTACAAAAATACGCAGCACGAAGGCTGGTTCTATTCTAGCGGATTTCACCAACAGCACCAAAGACAAGGAAGAGTTAATGCGGGCCATCTCACTGGCAATCGGTACCGCAGAAAAGGTACAATCAAGGAAACTTAAGGTTATCTTGGAAGTACTGGACTTAGAGGCAGTCGCCGATAAAAAGGAAGTTGGAGCAGCCATCCAAGAGGCTACTGAAACAGAAGAAGACCCAGGCAAAATTGAAGTAGCTATGATACTGCCAAGTAGTAAGCAGAAAAGAATGGCGCCGGTCAAAATGGACGTGGCTGGCGCTTTGTTCTTTTTGTAAAAAAGGACGATAGCAGTGGGATTGATCCAGTGCCAACGAAGGCGCAGCATTATTGTCCAGCGATGCTACAGGTGCCTGAGATATGGGCACACAAGATACAACTGTAAAAGCTCAAACAGATCAGACCTCTGCTGGAGACATGGGAAAGACAATCACAGAGCTAAGGACTGTAAGGCCAAGCCACAATGTGTCCTATGCCGTGAATCAACGTATGGAGCTGAGAGCACAAATCATGTGCCTGGATCTAGAGCGTGCAGGGCCTTGAGACAGGTCCTGGACAGAAAAAAAAGAAACCTGACATAATGCCAAGAGTCTTCCAAGGAAACATGAACGAAACAATTGATACAAATGCCCTTCTGCCAGAAATATTGTGTAAAAACAGGGTAGACGTAGTGCTCATGAGCAAGCAGTACAGAAGCTATAAGCCACCTAAGTGGCTCAGCAACGTAGCGACTATGTTAGCCATTTCAGTTCCTAGACCAAACAAAATTCGCCAATATGCATGTGGATCGAAAAGACATTTTGTCGAATTAAAAAGTGGTAACATAACGTATGTCAGCTGCTTCTTTTTATCAAACACTAGTATCAAAGAACACAAGAGAAGAATAAATGACCTTGAGGATATTATCAGAGATGGCATGGAAAGCCATCTTCTGGTCACTAGAGACTTTAATGCAAGAGCGATAGAATGGGGAATGCCTGCAATGAACTCTAAAAGTCTTATATATGGCGGCAAGGCTAGGACTGGTCGTTGTAAACGAAGGAAGGACCACGACTTTTCAAAGGCCGAGATTTGGCGAGTCAATACCAGACATTACACTGGCTTTGGAGAGCCTTGCTCCAAGAGTGAAGAAATGGCAGGTAATAGAGTACAAAAATGGCAGCAATTACGAATATACTATCTTCAAAATCACCGATACAATAGACAGAAGAGGCAAAGTATAGCAAACAGGATAGAATGTTAATAAGCTGGACACAGAATGACCAGCGGAAAAAGTTAAAAATGACATCGCTGGTATTTAGAGTGATGAACGAGACCTGAACACAGGAGAAGGAGAACAGAAGCTGACCAAGGCAACTATGCGACATCTAAAAACCGCAGGCGAGGCTCCCATGCTCATAAAAAAAATGGAACGGAAAACGCCTAATTTACTGGTGGAACAAGAAAATTGCGTAATTGAGGCGCTAATGTCTCAAACACATGCGCCTCTATCAAAGAGCCAGAGACAGATCAGAGGCCGGACAAAGATACTCTGAGTACCAGTTTACAAGAAAGACGATGACAGATGCTATTAAGAACAGCAAAAAGCAGTGCTGGCAGACTCTGTGCCAAGAAGTAAGTAACGACTCCTAGAAAAGAGCATACCAGATAGTAATGGCAAAACTGGGAGGACAAGCACCAACTGCGAACAAAGATGCAGATACCATGAAACATATCGTGGATGCGCCATTCCTGACGCATCCAGAACTCTAAGAGCAAGCAGACTTAGAGCTAATAGAAAATGTACATTTATTTACCCAGAAGGAACTATAGCTATCAGCCGGATCGCTTCAAAACGGAAAAGTTTCTAGACCAGATGGTATATCGGTAGAAATCATTAAAATAGTGGTGGCAAAACACCCACAGCTGCTCTTAAACGTATACAATACATGTTTGCTGAAGGCGTTACTCCCAACCCCCTGGGAATACGCACGGCTGGTACTGATCGATAAAGAAAAGGAGGAGCCTAACTCCCCGTCATCTTTTAGGCTGTTATGCATGCCAGACACGCCTGAAAAGTTATACGAAAAGTTGCTTAACGCTCGACTTGTACATGCCATACAAAACGCAGGAGACTTTCTGGTAGGCTGTACGGATTTAGAAAAGAGAGGTCTACCATAGAAGTGGTAAAAAAAGTAGTTGAAACAATTCAGAGCACTCGAGACATATGCCATGGAGCAAAACCCCTTCATTCTTCTTGTGTCCTTGATTGTAAGGAGTGTTTTTAACTCAGCAAGATGGAAGGACATGCTTCAAGCTCTGAAATACACATTCAGAACACCAGACTATCTCTTAAGAGAATTAAGAGATTATCTGAAGGACCGCTTCTTGACCTATACGACGACAGAAGGTAGAACAGAGAAAAAAATTTTTTTGCAGGGGCATTCCAGGGATCCATACTTGGACCCAATCTTTGGAACATGTCATATGATGGACTACTCCACCAGTAAATATCAGATGGAACGTTCTTGGTGAGATACGCAGATGACGCTACTGTACTGATCGTTGAACGCACGATGGACCTTGTCCAGATATAACTTAACCAGGTTATGAGGAGAGTGGTGGAGAGTGGCTCCATGGATAAGGAACCACGGACTCAAAGTTGCAGCAGGGAAAACGAAGATGGTACTATTGACAAGAAAAGGGATAGATACCATCGTTCCCTTTAAGGTACAAGAAGAAGAAGAAGAAGCAATGGCAAAAGATGCCGTTTAATACCTAGGGGTGATGCTGAATGGAAAGCTCACGTTTTAAAGCCACTTTAGGCAAGCAGCAGACAGGGCGGCAGCAAGAGTAACGGCATTTAGCTGAATACTACCGAACGTTGAGGGACAAAAGCCTGCAAAACGCAGGCGCCTTATGTCTACGGCCCAGTCTATTATTCTGTACGGAGCTAAAATATGGGAAGATGAGATGAACGTCGTAAAGAACAAAGTAAAAATTAGCCAAATTCAAAGAATAAGAGCCTCAAAGATAGTCTGTGCCTATTGCACAGTCTTAGAGCCTGCGATAATGGTGATAGTGGGCGTAATCCTTATCGACCTGCTTGCAGGAGGTATACGATTAAAATACTTTATGGAGCAGGACCTAAGGAGGATGGAGGCCAAGAAAAACGATCGGAAAATCACCTGAGAACGCTGGCCACAAAGATTCCAAGAGGAAAGTAGAGGTAGATAAATGGCATGCCTGATAAAAAATGTTTAGAAATGGACTAAGCGATAATGTGGAGAAGTAGATTATTATCTTAACCAATTCCTCTTAAATAACAGGTATTTTCGATCGTACTTAAACAAGATGTGGAAGACCTAGACAGCTGCTTGCAAGTACTACAGCTACGACAAAAATGACGCAAATTATTCGTTCCTTTAATTGCATCAAGTGGAAAACCGTACAAAACGTGCTGCAGGAAAGGATTAAAACTTTAAATTCTGACAACATTATAGGTGAAATGCTACTTAACAAAGAGAGATGGACTGCATAAGACCAATACATACATACAGTTCTCCGGGTTTAAAAGAAGGATGGTTTTCTGGACGACTGAGCGGAGTTGGTGAGAGCGTGGATCCAGTTTTATCGAGGGGGCCAGGGGCGGTGTTTTTTCTGCGGTGCCTGGGGAGTTCAGGGGGGTGGCAGCGGGGCCGCCGTAGAAGTTGCCGCCACGGCATGGCCACGGGGCGATTGGTGTGCGGGAAAGCGTGTGGACTCGCTTAAACCACTGCGCTTTATCACCTTTCGACCGATGAGTGGCTGTTTCTGGTGGCCTATGCTTCCGTGTGCTTTTCACACTTGTTACTTTTGCGGCTTTTTTTTTTTTTTTTGCACATTTGTTGGGGATGGCTGGTTGTGGGCTCGCACTAGGGACCATCTGCTTCGTATTTTTCTTAATCCCTCCAAGAGGACGCAAAAGTTACAAGACGTGTTGGTAACGAACACTAAAAAAAGCCCGAACCAGGGGCTAAATCTTCGTGGCCCTGGCTTGACGTGTAAATGTGGGAGCAGATTCCGAGCTGGGTGTCCCAAAAGAGAGGTCTTGCCAGCTTAGTGGGTATAATTATAACGAGTTCCACACAGAGGAGGGTTTGTACATTATTCTATCTTGCATAAAAGCATTTCGGATGACCTCGAAAAAAAAAATTTTTGAAATGATAATGAGGTTCGAAGTCATAAAGATGTGAGTAACAATGATAAGGATTATGACTACGAAAATATGACAATAATAATAGAAATAATTCATAACAATTAAAAGAGTAACAATAAAGATAGTGATGATAATGATGATAACAATAATTATATTAATAATAATACTGATATCTATAATAATGATGATGATAATGATTTTAATGGGGAGAATAATGATAATAAAGATGATGACAGTTATAATAACGCCGATAGTAATGTTGATCTTGGTAACAATAATAATGATATTATTAATGATCATAATAATAATAATATTATTATGATAGTGATAACACTAACTATAAATAGTCATATAATGTTAATAATAATACTTTTAAGCAAAATATTAATGATAGTATTGGTAATAATTATAATCATAAAAAATATTGTGATAATCATAATGATGGTAGAAAAAATCAGGCTAATGTCCATGATGATAATGTTAATTAATATAATAATAGTAATAAATACGAATTTTATAACGACTCCATCAATATTAATATAAGTAATAATAGTAATAATTAAGGTATTAGTGATGAAAATTAAATTGATTAAAGTGATAATGATAATGATGATGATAATAATAATGGTAATGATAATAATAGTGATGTTAATGACACTGATGATGATCAGAGCAATAATGATGAAAAATTAATTATAATTCTTATGATACTAAATAATATTAAAATAGTTACAATAACAATAAAAATAGTAATACCGATTATAAAAATAACAATAATGATAAGAATAATGGTGATAATAATGACAATAATAGAAATATTTAAGCTAATGATCAAGATAATGATGATTTTAATGATTATATTAATGATAATGAACTTGATGATGATAATGATGTTTATGTTGGTGATGATGCTGATGGCGATGATAATAATTATGGTTATAATGATACTGAAACTGATAATAATGTCAATAATGTTAGTGGTTAAAATGATTAGAACGATTATGATAATAGCAATAATAATAATAATTTCAGTTACAAGGATAACAATAGTAATCATAACGATAATTGTTATAATGATAATAGAAAAAATGATTGTGATAATGATATTTATATAAATATTCATAATTTGAAAAAAAATGATAACGATAACATTAATATTTGTTGAGATGATCATGATGATTATGATGATCGTATAACTGATAATAATTTTGATGATAATACTGAGCATGATGTTTAAGTATATTATTATAATTACACTTATGTTCACAATAATTATAATAAGAGCGATCATATTCATAATGACAATGTTGAAACCCACTTGCCAAATAAAAACTGAAAAATATATGGATCCTCCTAACTGGTCCATAATATCTGCGTAGTTACACAATGGATATGCATCACCAATTTCTTTTAGTCTTTTTAGTAAGTTCTAGGAAATCAATAACTACTCTCTATCTTGGATTTCCATGGCTATGAGGTTTTTTTGGAACTCTCCAGTGGGGTGAATTATACGGTTATGACAAAGGTTCAATTATTTTATCGTTAAGTTTTTTTTTCTACGTGTTCAACTGAATGTTAATCTATGTAACGGTGGATGACGATTTTGCTAAGTGTTTATAGAGAAGTTTTTTTTCGTTGGGATTTTATATGTAACGAAATTAGTACAGTGTAAAAGGCCTTCCAGTAGAAAGAAGATTTTTATGAATTTTGACATCAGTCGATAAATTCAGTCTCATTCTTATAAGTTTAAGGGATCAGTTTGCACAAGTCCTCTTGGATCTTTTATTCTGGTTATGTATTTTTCATAATGGATATCTCATTTTCGCTACAAAAATCAGGGTCAAGTTCAGATGTAATATATTTGAAGGGTAAAATTTCTCGTAGATTTAGTTTAATTATAACATCATCCTCATTAGTGTTTATTGCCATAATATGACACTGATCACTCTCATTTCTTACAACTGCATCTCCTAAATTTACCTTATTCCGTCCTTTTTTGACTCGTGATAAGTATCCCTTAGTTAAATTAGTATTTATTAAATTATTGCTTATAATTTGACTTGTTTTCAGCCTTCATTGTATACTTAGTTGATTTCTTAGTAATTGTTTGTTCCTTATCAACGCAATGCTATTTGACACTAGGAGTATTTTTATGTTGTTTAATGGTATGGTGTTAGAGTGTATCTTGGTCGTTAAATAAGTTATTTTTAGTGTATATCCCGCTTCCATCAGTTTTATGATCAGTGGGCTTTAAAAGTTAATGACTTCTCTCTGATAAAATGAATCTGTCATTTCATCTTAAAACTGCATATTAGCTTTTATGTTTTTTCGTGTTTTTTGTTTTTAGGTACATTTGATCTTTTGGGCTAGCCTATAATGTATTCGTCTTTGATCAGAAAATCGTTAGGAATCACATAAGAAATTGCAGGTTTTCCTCGTATAGACATTTACGCTGCTTCTTTAGTAAAAACTGGGTGGTGTGATGAATAATTTAATTAGGCTCTACACGTAAATGTAGGTGCACTTCATTCAATTTAATCTGGCTTGTAGTTGCACCATTATCGAGCATAAGTGTGATAAAGCGATTTTTTTCTTCTGGGATTGATAACCTCATGCTTGTAAGCTCGGCATCTATACCAAGTCCCTGGCACGTATGGATGTGGACGATTTCAATTCTGTAACTATATTCATTACTTGCGTTAAAACATTGAGTGTAAGGATTAAATTCTGTTTTTTGGGGCTCACTTCCAAATTATGACTGGAGTGAGCTGTCTGAGTGTTTAAATGATGTGGCAAACGGTCACCTTTTGATTGGTACTGATTTTAAAAATTCTCATTCTGATAGTTAGGTTTCAAACTTTGTTGGTTATAATCATTATAACTATCATTTGGAAGGTATCTTTTATAATCCTAACCTATGCTTCGATTCCTTTTATTATTCCTAGGGTTAAAATTATCATTTTTTTGAGTATAATAAACGCTAGAATTTTCGTTACTGTATCGTTTGAAATTATTTGGATAATAATTAAAGTTCCTCAACTGATTTCAAAAGTTCCGATCCCTCCCTTGATTCTAATAATTTCCACAGTAGTTCGATTCATTACTATATTGTTGATATTGTCTATTATTATTCTGATAGTAATTATACTGCCTATTAGCGGGATGATTCTGATTGTCAATCTGTAGTTCTTTAACTTGTGCTATTCAATGTGATGAGAATGGCTGATCAAGGTACCTATTCTGCTGTTGGTATGAGTTATTTCAATTATTTCTAAAATCACCACTAGATTGTTCTTAGTATCGTATGTCAGGGATTATACCCGCTCTGAGTTGGCTCTCCAATCTCAACGCATAATCAAAGCCATCAGCTAGGAAAGCAAGTTCTTTCGTATCTAACTACTGGCTTATCATAGTTGCTAGTCCTTTTATAAATATGTATAACGCCATGTCTTTTATAGGGGTCGTCATATGCGCGTTATTTGTATTGTCCTTATTTTCCACCAAGGCCTTTTTAGCACTGCTCACCAGTAGGTTTACATAATCATAATATTAACCAACCATGTAGTCGTCAGGAAAAGGAAAGCTGAAGCACAAGAGCTGAAAATAAACAAAAGGCGAATTTTTAGCAAAAAGTTCATTGTTCATAAAATCTTAGTGATTACATTGTAGGTCGTCGATACAAACCTTTTTCGATCGCAGTCATTCGAAGACTATCCAAGCTGGGCCGCTCTTATGCACTCCTCCCCTCGCGCTATTGCTCCCCCCTCTCGCTCTCCCACCGCTCCGCGTTCGTACCTTTCCCTTCCTCTACTCACTCCTGTCACTTTCTTTCTTTCTCGCATTTGTACTCGGATACACAGTATACATAGTATTTTAAACTGTTCGTATTCATAGATTAAATACAACTGTCAAAGGAATTATTCATAATAATAATAATAATAATAATAATAATAATAATAATAATAATAATAATAATTATAATAATAATAATGATAATAATTTTAATATTAATAATTATAATAATAATAATGATAATAATAACAATAATAATAATCATAATGAAAATAATAATTATAATAATTAAGTAATAATAACAGTGATAATAATAATAGTGATGATAATAATAGTAATAATGACAATAATAGTGTCTCTTAGCCTGACGGCCCCAGTCCTACCACTTTACACGTAGGTCTGTGCCCATTAGTGACCTTCATTTGCAAGAAGCATGCTCCACAAGGTTCATGGTTTCAATTGGTGGCTTGAAAACTACAAGGCGTTCTCCTGCGTCTGCTCAAGACCTGCTCCTCCTAGGCTTAGCCCTACTTACTTGTACCTGCCTTTACCATTTCAGCCCTGACAGATTGCGCATTCTCCTCCCAACACTATTATCTGGCAACATCGCATATGCTAACGCTTTTTGTTGCTTACAAACCAATTGTCCTTTTTGTTGGTGCACTTTCTGTAGCTAAGTTTGATAGTAAGCAACAGCTTTATCTGTCAAACTTTTTTTTTTTTTGTATTATAAATACCTCAAGGTTTTCAAAGTCTTACAAACACTTATACGTACAGTATCTTGCAAATTTTGTAATACTGCCCTTTTATACAGATTTTTTTGATTGTCTTCAAGTCAACTTACTCCGTTCTTAACATCTGTAATATAGTCCTTGAGTTTAATCTTTTTTCTATCAAATACATAAATTGATTTAATTGCATTCTAAAACGAAAAATTGGCATTAAGGAAATCTATGAGCGCTTAAGCTACCGTCATATCAGCATCAGCTTCATTATCATCTTCGTTTAGCATTTTCACCGTTTAATTATTACTTTTTTTGTTGTATAACTAAGGTTGTGCGTATGTTTTTTTTTTTTTCTTACACTATACTTAATATTATTATTAATTTTTGAATGAGATTTAATTACGTTTAACAAAAAAAAACGAAAAAAACTTAGTATTACATTTTGTTTTACTTATTTGATTCAGAAAAATATTGAATTAGATCCCTGCCATGCATAATGAAAGACGTAAGGAATGAAGGTATAAGTAAATTTATCCATTTATCAATGATATCAATAATCAAGCGTTTAATATGCTACAAATAATTAATTATAAATAAAAGAGAAAAATATTTTTCTTTTTTATGCGTGTGTACAAAACAAAATATATAAATATACATCCAGTATGAATAATTGTTTGGCGTATGCATATATAATAAAATTGCAGTAAATTCTACAAGCATACGATAGCTGATGGAATGAAGAGTGTACTATGTCTAATGTCTAGAAACTAAAGTGAGAGAGTGCAACTAAGCCCCCGTGAGTAGTACCCTTTGCTTTAGTGGTATTTAAACCAAATATCTCTTTAACAATTAGAGACAAAAAAAATTTTAACAAATAGTCATAGAAGGCCGTAGATTATTAAAGTAAATTTAAAATTTCTCTAAATAGGTATAAATGCATCTATTTTAATTTTTTTTAATTCTAAAGTTGAATAACAAAAAAAAACAGATAGAAAAAAGCCTTGTTTTTAATTACTGTAAAAAGGCTGTTAATTATAAGAAAAACATCGAAATCGGGTAAAAGCTATTTTCTGACCTCAAAAAGTTATCAAGTTATTGAAAAATACAGCGAAAAATCAAAACATTCGTTTTTAAAAGAACTAATAGTGACTCTACAACTAAAAAAATTAGTTATGATCATTTTTTAAGTTTGCAGTGACAATTCAGCATGCGTAAATATATTTTTAGATGTGCAACATAACCTCTAAACAGGTAAAGGAGTGCCTATTTTCAATTTTTTGATTTGAAAATCAAATATGTCTACAACAATAAGAGATAGACGGATAATCTACTTTTGAAAAATATTTATTTAAGGCCGTAGTTCATAGGAAAAATATATATACAATTCTTTAAGTATTTAAAGATCTTTAAGGTCTTGTTGTTGACAACAAAAAAAATTAGGTGACAGCTAAAAGATTCTTAACATAGATGTCTAAAACTAGAAGACCAGCAGACAAAAACAAAATGAGTAATAAAAGCTTGGGGTGAAACAATAGTAAAGTTTAAAAGTAAACTGGTTAAGCTGAAAAAAAATATTAACGATTTGCAGGTTAATCTTGACAATGTTCAGAACAAAATAGAGAACACACTACGCAAAAAATAAAAGATTCACAAAATAATACTTTAGTGGTTTAGTTTGACTATTTTTGCTGCTCGCAAGAAAACTGTAGTTTTACATACTAAACAAAATATACTTCTAAACAAACTGGACTTCCTTCTCAATGAACGACAATTACAGCAGAGAAATAACACAACTTCTAAGTATTAACCAGTCTTTAACATAAAACAAATATTAATTGCTTAATAAAGCTTTTGCCATAACCATCACAATTATGACAACCACTACAGACATCAAAGTAAACATGACCTCTACTGACTCAACATACACCTTTCAGGTAATATCTTCTAAATAAGTCAGTGACAGACTTATTTCCACTTGTTGATGTTCAAGTAGACAATTATAATAGTCGATATCGACTTAAAGATGCCTTAAGTCAGATTAGTCTGATCACCAAGTAAAATTAATAAAATAATAACGAGAAAATAGTGGCTTTCATTTCTTGTTTACGTGGAAAGGGAAGATTAGGACTTACTAATTTTTCAGAGTCAGAGAGACTATTGAGTTTAACTTCTAAATTTAAAGTTTACTTCGGAAAAGAAATTTTGGCTGCAATGTATTATTTTTAACTACAGGATAAAAAACAGTAGTTTTATAAAGATTTTTCAAGTTAAGCAGCTGACTAACAAAACCTAGTTTTAGTAGTTTACCCTAAGTGTCCGTTTACTACTGAAGATAAAACTGCTTCTTTACAGTTTATTATTGAGATTGCTGATTATTATGATAGGAAAGTGCTTTAATTAGAGAGAACTGAATCTTCAATAGTTGCTCTGCAACGGGCAGTTATGGTTGAGGTGACTTTCAAAAAAAATAAAAGACTATAAATGACTTATATTATTGCAGGAATATACAAAGCAATGCAATTGAATATTAATTCAGGAATAAGTCAGCAAAAAAAACCCTTGAATGTCACTAATTTTCAATGCAAAAATTAGGGGAAAAGGGGCCATGTAACGTACAATTAATTCTCTTTTTGATTGCATGCTTTCAATTGGCAGAAAAGTTGAGTTTTGTTGAACATAGAGGAGAAAAATGAGTATAAAGTTCTACGAGTAGCACATGATTTACTTCTGAGATAGTGCTTAGGAATTAACAAGATATTGGACGAGATAACGAAGAGATTTCACTTGGTCACTTGCAAGAAGGATGTTGAGAACTAGTGTCGTAAATTTGTGTTAGAATCAGGCATCAAACGTATAAACGACTTACAAAACTGCAATTTTGTTACTTGGAAGTATTCTTTAAGACTTCTGATGGATAGTTTGGTCCATTCCTGACATTTTCGTTAGATAAAACACGTTTTCTTGTCATGATAGATAATTTGACAAAAAAAAAAAAAAACGATTTGTTCCCACCAAACCACCAAACATAAGGACAAAGGCAATTACTTAGATTTTGCCTAAAAATTGTTGTGTCGTCATGAAGACACCTTAAAAACGCATTTTATTAAGGATACGAATTTTATTTCTTGTTTACCAATAAAAAAAGCAATACTTTTTGTAGTTAAGAATACACCTACAAGACCTTCACGCTTACAATTAATTAATTAGAATGAACGTAAACGTAAGACAATTCTTAATTATTTTTTTAATAAATAAGATAAAATCAATATAATTATAATTATAAGATCTCATTACTTTTGATAGCTTTAAGATTTTACGAATAAAGGCCAACTAGGTTTTTTTAGCCGAGAAGTGCCTTAGCATTGATCTTCGACTTTGATTGAATCTGCTAAGAGGACCTTCACCTAATAATCATTATTAAAACTTGTCACTAAAAACTAATGTACAAGAGCTAAGAAATAAAATATTAGAAACTCTAATCTTAACAAAAACCACTACAGCTGTAAAAAATAAACTGATCAAAACCAATTGCAATAAAAGATTAGGAAAAATTATTTCTTCAAATATACTAAGGACTTATGTTGATAATTTTTAAGGAACCAGAAAAATGTAAGACTATCATGAATTATAACCAAGCTCATATTTATTCTGTAACGTATCATGCTTAAATTTATAATCGTAAGTGTAACAAAACTTTAAAATAAATACTTTAATATGAAAAAACTATCACATACAAGCAAAGATGAATTAACGGTGAGATCTGTTAGAAATACCAAACTCTTATCAGTCAAATTATCAGTACAATCATATCATTATCATCGTCGTCACTATCACTGATATAATCAACATTATCCTTCTTATTAAACTTATCATAATCATCATTATCATCACCATTATCATTTTATTCATCTTCGTCATTATTCTTAGTATTATTATCATAACTATCATCGTCATTATTATCATCATTCTTATATTAATTAGGATAAATGTTACTTTAACAATAAATAACAGCGTCTTTTTCATGATTTTAATATTCGCTATTATTAACATCTTATAAATAATGAGTAACAGCATAATTATTTAAATTATTATCGTTGATATCATCTTCATTATAATCGTTTTTGAATAAATTATTATTATTTTGATGACTATCAATATTAATATTAGTGGTTTTACTTTTATACTTGACATTATTTTAGTGATGATGACCAGTATCTTCATCATTATTGTCATCATTATTAAATTTGCTTTACTTATGATCCTAATTATTATAATTAATAAAATCATTATTATGATGATAAAAAAATGTCATTATTATTATTATTATCATCATCACCATCATTATCATTATATCACTATAGCCATTATTATCATTATCCTTCTTTGAACTAACAGCATGATTACCATCATTCTTATTAAAATAAACAGTATCTCTAGTATTATTATGTACAACTTTAATAAGAATCATGATTATTATTTCATTAACCAAAACTGATCTTATAAATACTATTACAATTATTGTTTTTTTTTCTAATCATTATCATTAGTATCATCGTGCTTAAGAACACAATTATGATACCGTCGTCATCATCATTATCGTCATTATAATCGTCATTACCACTTTCATCACCCTCATTATTTTAATTATCTTTATTGTTAAAAAAAATGTTATCACCGTCTGAAACGTCACTCTAATGATCATAACTATTAATAATATCATAACTATTATCTTTACTATCCGTCCCTGAAATCATCATTGTTAACCATGTTATTATCATGACTATCAGTATCGTCTCTGTCATGATTTTTATTATTGCCCTCATGATCGTCATGATCATCATAACCATGGTGATAACTATAATTAATATTGTCATCGTCATCATAGTTATCATTATCATTATCATTATTCCCATTATAATAATTATTATTATTGTTATCGTCTTTATCGTCATTTTTATTATTAACTTTAGTATTATCACTATGACGATTGTAATGATTATTGCCATTAACTTGACTACTGTTATCATCATTGTCATTGTCAAAATCATTATTTCCATCATTATTTCTATTATCATTATCATCATCGTCATTATCGTCATTATTATTCATATCATTTAGTAACGTTTTCATCGCCATTATTATTATTATTAAAATTTTAGTTTTATTAGTATCAGAATTATTATTATCATTATCATCAAGATCATAATCACATGTATTATTATAATTATTATAATTATAATTATTAAACGTGTCAATATTTTCACCAATATTAGTAACCAAGAGTATTATTGATATTAACATTACTAGCATTTTTAATAATATTATTATCATAATTACTATTATTGTCGTTATAAACATTCTTCATGTTATTACTTTTAATGTTTTTATCATAATTATTATTATTACAGTTGTTATGAGTTTCACTATTATTATTCGTACCTCTTATATCATCATAATATTTACTTTCATAATTATTCTAAACATTATTTTCATTCACATTATTATAGTAAGTATTTTTTTTATAAAAATCTTTTTCATCGTTATTATTATCATCATTATCTTTAACATCTTTATAAATATCAGTATTATCACTTTCATTGATAGAATCGTTAATATTATTTCTTCTTTTATTATTATTACCATTATTATTAATGCTATTTTTACCCGCCACATCATTTATATTATTTTTATTAACATTATTATAAGCAACATTATTATAAATAATATTTTTATTATTTAAATCATTCTGATTTTTATTATTACAATTATTATTATAAGAATAATTATATGTAAACTAACTATTGTGAATATTATGACTATTCTTATTATTTTTTTTTTTGATTGTCATAAGTATAATTATAATGTTCATTCTTACTAACGTCATAATTATCACTAATATTATGATAGTTATGATGAACATCATCCTTAATATTATAAATATTATTTTTATCATGACAGTTATTAGTACTTTTATTGACGTTAGCGTTATTTTTGTCTATGTCATTATGATTATGATCATTATAATTATAACCAATTTTTTTCACAATATTGTTATTTCTATAGCCATAAGAATCGTTTTTATAAATAATTTGAAAATGGCTATTATTACTATTATCTTTAATCAATTTTTAATATTTAAATACTCTCAAAAGTGATAATTTACCTATTATAAATAAAAAATTGTGTTCATACGTATGCTAATAACGTTGTCATAAACTGTTCCACTACTCCCACATAAAGTGTCCTACTACTGCCAAAATTTCTTAAAGACTACTGCAGATTTCACGACTTATTTGAAAAATTGTTCAATTAAATGGATAACGATAAGCACAGTCAATTAATATTGTTTTTTCATGTAAAGACCTATTGATTTAATTTAAAAAAAACTTTAGGTGAATTAGCATTGGCGGAACTTCAAAAATAAGAAATAAACATTTTTTGCTTAAAAAAGTGTCCCACTATACCCCATTTTACATTATGATGATAATAAATAAGATGGTTTATAAATAAGATTTTGTTCGAAA
The DNA here is from genome assembly GCF_036245765.1 of Copidosoma floridanum. Classification (NCBI taxonomy): domain Eukaryota; kingdom Metazoa; phylum Arthropoda; class Insecta; order Hymenoptera; family Encyrtidae; genus Copidosoma; species Copidosoma floridanum. The sequence goes on along the minus strand of NW_028321897.1, from coordinate 18,194,578 downwards.
GTAATCGATTGAATGCATCAAATATTTGCGCACGGTACAATATCATAAAAAAATATACTAAATTTTCAGAGGAATCGACAACTTATTTTTGTATTTAATTTAAGAACAAACAGGTTCAGGTGCTTGTATGTATAGGTATTTTATTATTATTGAATTAATGTTTAATGACCATTTTAAGCATTGTAAATAAATATTCTAGTCGATGCAAAACAGTTGCCAGTGCTGCCACATGTCCCCCCCTTTCCACTCTCTTTTTCATCACTGCTAACTGTAATAAAAGTACTTGATATGTAATTTTTAACTTTTAAAGTTTAAAAGAAAGTGCTATGCTTTCTCACATCTAAAAGCAAATGACGACTGGAAGTTGATAATGATAATTATGGCGTTAGTAAAAAAAAAAAAAAAATTATGCTCATGACTATAAAAAAACAAATAATAATAATAGTCATTATATTTACGATATTAAATTAAAATATAGTTATTCTTATAATAAAAATTATAATAATTAAATTAAAAATCATTTAAATGACATAAATATTATTAATAATAATGTTACTTAAAATATGGTTAGTAAAAATATTATAAATAATGTGGAGGGTAAAAATAGCATGAATAATAATGGTAATAATAATAATAGAAAAAATAATATTAACGATTCTTTCGATTAAAGTGATAATAATGATACTTATAATGATGTTGAAGATAATGATGATAATAATAACGATAAAAAAGATTCTTATGAAAAGAATACTTACTTTAATAATGTTAATGAAAATGATGTTTAATATGATTATGAAAGTAAACATTATGATGATATAAGAGGAACAAATGATAATGGTAAAATTTATAACAATTGTTATAATAATAAACATAATGATAACATTAAAAATAATAACATGAATAATGTTTATAACAGCAATAGTAGTAATCATTCCTAATCTTTCCTAATCTTTTATTGCAATTGGTTTTGATCAGTTTATTTGTTACAGCTGTAGTGGTTTTTGTTAAGATTAGAGTTTCTAATATTTTATTTCTTAGCTCTTGTACATCACTTTTTAGTGACAAGTTTTAATAATGATTATTAAGTGGAGGTCCTCTTAGCAGATCCAATAAAAGTCGAAGATCAATGCTAAGGCACTTCTCAGCTAAAAAAAACCTAGTTGGCCTTTATTCGTAAAATCTTGAAGCCATCAAAAGTAATGAGATCTTATAATTATAATTATATTGATTTAATCTTATTTATTAAAAAAATAATTAAGAATTGTCTTACGTTTACGTTCATTCTAATTAATTAATTGTAAGCGTAAAGGTCTTGTAGGTGTATTCTTGACTACAAAAAGTATTGCTTTTTTTATCGGTGAACAAGAATTGAAATTCGTATCCTTAATGTAATGCATTTTCAAGGTGTCTTTATGACGACACAACAATTTTTAGGCAAAATCTAAGTAATTGCCTTCGTCCTTATGTTTGGCGGGAACAAATCGTTTTTTTTTTTTTTTGTCAAATTATCTATCACGACAAGAAAGCATGTTTTGTCTAACGAAAATGTAAGGAATGGACCTAAACTATTCATCATAAGTCTTAAAGGATACTTCCAAGTTACAAAACTGCAATTTTGTAAGTCCTTTATTCGTTTGATGCCTGATTCTAACACAAATTTACGACACTAGTTCTCAACATCCTTCTTGCAAGTGACCAAGTAAAATGTCTTTGTAATCTCGTTCAATATCTTGTTAATTCCTAAGCACTCTCTCAGAAGTAAATTATGTGCTACTCGTAGAACTTTATCTTTATATTTCTCCTCTTAGTTCAACAAAACTTAACTTTATTGCCAATTGAACGCATGCAATCAAAAGGACAATCAATTGTACGTTACATGGCCCTTCTTTTCGTAATTTTCGCATAAAAAATGAGTGACATTGAAGGGTTTTTCTTTGCTGACTTATTTCTAAATTTATATTGAACTGCATTGCTCTGTTTATTTCTGCAATAATATAAGTCATTTATAGTCTTTTATTTTTTTTTAAAGTCACCTCAACCATAACTGCCCGTTGCAGAGCAACTATTGAAGATTCAGTTCTCTCTAATTAAAGCACTTTCCTATCATAATAATCAGCAATCTCAATAATAAACTGTAAAGAAGCAGTTTTATCTTCAGTAGTAAACGGACACTTAGGGTAAACTACTAAAACTAGGTTTTGTTAGTCAGCTGCTTAACTTGAAAAATCTTTATAAAACTACTGTTTTTTATCCTGTAGTTAAAAATAATACATTGCAGCCAAAATTTCTTTTCCGAAGTAAACTTTAAATTTAGAAGTTAAACTCAATAGTCTCTCTGACTCTGAAAAATTAGTAAGTCCTAATCTTTCCTTTCCACGTAAACAAGAAATGAAAGCCACTATTTTCTCGTTATTATTTTATTAATTTTACTTGGTGATCAGACTAAACTGACTTAAGGCATCTTTAAGTCGATATCGACTATTATAATTGTCTACTTGAACATCAACAAGTGGAAATAAGTCTGTCACTGACTTATTTAGAAGATATTACCTGAAAGGTGTATGTTGAGTCAGTAGAGGTCATGTTTACTTTGATGTCTGTAGTGGTTGTCATAATTGTGATGGTTATGGCAAAAGCTTTATTAAGCAATTAATATTTGTTTTATGTTAAAGACTGGTTAATACTTAGAAGTCGTGTTATTTCTCTGCTGTAATTGTCGTTGATTTAGAAGGAAGTCAAGTTTGGCTAGAAGTGCATTTTGTTTAGTCTGTAAAACTACAGTCATCTTGCGAGCAGCAAAAACAGTCGACCTTAACCACTAAAGTATTGTTTTGTGAATCTTCTATTTTTTGCGTAGTGTGTTCTCTATTTTCTGCTGAACATTGTCAAGATAAACCTGCAAATTGTTAATATTTTTCTGCAGCTCAACCAGTTTACTTTTAAACTTTACTATTGTTTTATCCCAAGCTTTTACTACTCGTTTTGTGTTTCTCTGCTAGTCTTTTAGTTTTAGACATCTCTGTTAAGAATCTTTCAGCTGTCACCTAATTTTCTTAGTCGTCAATAACAAGACCTAGCAATGCATAGCAACACTTTGGATATAGTTGTAACTTATGTGTTCCACGAATTTTTAACCATATACCCAACAGTAGAGACAAAGTATTCCTTGGTTCAACGTAAGACAATACGTAGAATACTCTTTAGTTAATGTTTGAGGTTTTTAGTTCTGATTCTAACCACTTTTCTTACATATTATTTTTTTAATAAAATGGAAAGTATTGTTTTTCGAGATATCTTACCTAAAGTGAGTAACAGTTGCTACCACCAAACTTGCGTAGTAATAAGTGTATTTGAATACACTCCATACTTGCACTTAACACTCTTTCTGAACTTAAACTTGAAGAAAGGTGCCTCAATATTTGTTTACGTAGTGTAATTAGATCTGTTAATTATGTTATTAAAATCTCTATGGCTCATTATACTGACTGTAGTTATTGAACACTTTTATGGTATGTTAAGGCTTTGGCAGATGATAATAGTCGTACTTTAGTAGTCATCATTATCTGACCAGGACTACAATGATGCTTGTAGCCTTATATTTTTTTTGCAGCACTAACATGTTTTAGATACACAAAAGCACCCACATTTACTTACAGTAAGCAGTGAGCTACTAAATGAAGATGGCTAGGTTGTGTATAAGGCAGCTTGGTAACATACTCAGCTTAACTTCAGGAGGATTTGAAGTATTATTTCTACCTGTTTTGTATAAAGGTGACTACTTCCAAGTATCAAAGCATGAGTAAAAATATATACCATTACAGCTGTTCTAGTAAACTTAGTTATTTATACAAGACGTACCTATAAACACCTAAAATTCGATGGAGAGATCCTAGAAAGCTTAATTAAAACAGGTTTGTTATGATTATCTTATTAAGTGGGATTGTCTACACGTCTCCCAACACACCTATAGTACCCTCACAGCATTTTACGGCCCTTTCTGATTTTCCCATAATGTAAGGATAAATTCTTTTTATTTTTCTATTAATTTCACCTAACAATACTTGCGTAAGCCCCCCCATGCCCCCTATAGTCTCTTACGTAGATTTAGTGGTTCTCACAACCCTCTTACTCCTTTCCCCTTTACAGAAACTTACAATATTTAAGACAAATTTTACTATCTCTCTGTTTTCATAAAAATATAATCAATAAAAGTACATATGGAATAATTTTTTTACTTAACAGCCCTCTCCCACATTTTTTCGCAAAAATTTAAAGTGTGTTGTAAAAATCTTAATGATAGGATCATTGTGAAAGACTTACCTCCTTAGCTCCTCCACACACCCTCAATAAGCTTTGAATTTCTTGTGAAATAACTTTAAGAAAGGGACGAGAGAGGCTGGTTCCTTACCTTTCTTAATTAAAAAGAAAAATTATACTTAAATACCTATTTTTTTTTATATTCGTCGACACCATACCTCTACTATACAATAACTTTAGCTTGTGTTTCATCTGCTTTATTAGTTTCTGTCTACCTTACAATAAATTTGATTATAAATAATGAGTCTTAAAAAAAGATTCAGTTAATTTAATTCTTTGGTGATAGTAACAGCGCACAAAGAATGCAATTAACTGCTTATAATAAATAGTTAATTTTTCATAAGTATAGCTGAAGTAATAGAAAACATCATGTTTAAATATTTTATCCCAAAACTCAACGCATTTATATTTTTAATGAGATTAATTTTTGACAAAAGATTGTAAAGCAAAAATTAGGTGTGGGTCTTGGGTCCTCTGGCAAATGTGTAAAATCAAAAAAAAGTTATCGAACTTGGTGGTGTTTAATCCTCTATGATGAAAATAGTTATTTTTGTAAAATAAATACCATTGTCTCTGGGGCTATTTTGCGGCCCGAGAGACCTGCAAAGACGTAATAATATAATATATATATAGATGTAATATATATAGATGTATGAGTTCAACTGCGTGTATTTTTATATGTAGAGAGAGATAGAAACAAGTCAAAGTAGTGGAGTAAACAGCAACTGGGGAGAAGACCAGACTTTTTATTGCATATTTCTCCTCACGTGGCTGCTCACTGCCTGCTATAAAATGTTTAACATCAAAAAATTTAAAGCTTTTTAACTCTACTAATTAACTTTAACTCTTAAGACTATATAATATAGGAAGATATATACATATACAGGGGCTCAGCCCTTGCTTGCTTGACATGCCAACGCGCATTTTTAGTTTAGAGCGAGGTTTTGCTTCCCCCGCTACCCCAGCTCCCCCTCCAGCTTCCACCAAATGAGGTAGTTTTTATTTTATTTTCATGTGTTTTTCGAGTAACCCTACTTTTTTGCTAGCTCCCCCCCTGCTCCCCCTAGCTTCACCCGCTTCTTCCATACTCCCCCAAAGCTTCCCCATGTATAACGTGAACAAATTTGTAAAGCCTTATGTATTAACTGTTACAAATAGTCTAATTTGCAGATGTAATTTTATTTAACCATAACAAAAAAATTTGTTACAATTAACTTACTGACGATGTTCATTTTCATTACATACCCTTAAATGTCTCTTTAAGTGCTCTGCTCTTACATAACCTTTCCAACAATTTTGACAAAAATTTTTTTGAACTTTTTTTTTTTTTATGACTTTTCAAATGTCTATGTGAGTGATTATTTTTTTTTAAACATTTCCCACATTGAATACACTTAAAATTTTTCTCAATGTTTTGGCATTCCTTTGTGTGACGCAAATAGTTTTTCTTCGTTAATATTAAAAAGCTACATAGATCACTTACAAAAAATTTTTTTTGTGAACTTCTTCGTGTGATGATAGACACTCTTAATTTATAAATTTTTAGTTACACTTGTCACACGGATAAAATTTTGCATCCTTGATGGCGTATCTGAAACCATAATACATAAAACAGATTGTTTATGATTTCATAAATCTGGGTACTAGACAGTACTAAAATTGGCTTTTTTGATGAAAGAAGAAATTTGCTAGAAAGTATGAAAACAGTAATGAACTATGATATAGTTTTTTTTAGTTACCCTAAAATTTCATTCCAAACAATATTTTTATTTTTAAATTTGTTTTCTGTTTTTATTGAGATACCATTTTTTTTTAAATATAGCGATAAATTAGAGATTAATTATAGCGAAGAAGAATTGTTTGTAGTAAGTATTATTTTTGGAATGAAGACCTCCTTTTTTTTCACCTATGATTATTTTAGCTTTAATGTTGTATTTAAATAATTTTGTTATTCGTTATCTTGTAGCATTGCAAAGTCCTTTAGATACGTTTAAGTTTCGTAATTATATAACAATAGCGTTAATTTTCAAATATAATTCGTGTGAAGCCTCTTCTTTTATACTATTTAAATATTCTGTAGAGAAATAAGTATAAATACTATTGACTGATTTATTTACTTCTTTGTGAGTTGCTTTATGAATACTTTAATACGTTACTAAATGTTAGCAGTATGGGATTAGGCGAGTGACTTGGCGAATAAAACACAGTGCAAATATCGAATTAAACTTAGAAAAACGTTTATTAATACTATCTTGAGGTTTGACTATCTTTACACTTTACTATCTTGAGTACAATGAATAAACGAACAGAAAAGGTAAAAGAAAAGCGAAGACAGAGAATGCGTGTGTGTACAGACTGGCTGACTGCGCGAGAGTGAACGAAAACCGAAGTTACTAGACGCTGAAGTGCAGCGTCACAGCGTCTCGTCTTCTTGCTGTTGCGCATGCGTAATAATTCAGTTACGAGCGCCAACAATACATCTAACACTCCCTCCCGTTCGTATCTGAATTTATTAAAAAAAATGAAAGAAAGGGATATATTTTAACGTAAACACTAAATATATATGGGTTTTTGATCAGCCAATGATGCGGAGCACGTGGGCTTCTGGATCACTCATTGTGGTTGATTCCGACGAGCTAAAACATACACAGAAAATACATTAATCAGCATGTCTACCATCATTGTCTATCTATTATTAATTTACTAGTTTTACTATCTCAAATCAAAATTTAATTATCATGCATTTTATGCTAATTAACATTCAAAATTTCTTTCGTTAGTCTTTCATGCAGTTCAAATGGCAGGGGTTTTGTAAATATATCTGCTAGTTGTTCCTTGGATGGAATCCATTTAACAATTATTTTTCCTCTGGATACACATTCTTTAACGTAGTGAGCCTTTATCTCGGTCATGTGTCTCAGCCTTTTGCCACCATCTATCTTAGCACTTGCTCCGGCAGCTTTGTTGTCACACCACAAATCCGCGGGCAACAAGGTGCGAGACAATATAATACTTATAGAGTGTTCCAATCCAATCAATTCTTGACTTGCGTCGCACATTGCCACATATTCTGCTTCGCAGGTTGAAATAGCAACATAATTCTGCTTTCTTGTTTTCCAAGCAACTGTATCCCCATACAGCCTTAGGAGATATCCGCCTGTTGTTATTGAGTCTTTACAATCTGCCAAACTCGCATCTGAATAGGCTTCTAATCCATCTTTACGGCCTCTGTAAGTTAATCCTAGAGTCCTTGTGTGTTGTAAATATCTAAATACTCGTTTGACCATTTTCCAATCATCTTCAGTTGGGCTGATTTGATGTCTACTCAGTACATTCACCGAGTATGAAATGTCTGGTCTAATTGTGTTGGCTAAATACAGCAGACTACCGACTGCTTCTCTGTACGGCACATTTACTCTCGTTATCGTGCTTAACTCTCCAGCATCTTCAGAATCTTCTCTATCTTTTCTTTGTCGATTCAAAACTTGATTTGTCACCATTGGTGTTCTTTGGGGTTTTGACTCGTTGAATCCAAATTTCTCTAACATTTTATCTATGTACGATGTTTGTGTCAGTGAAATTGTGTTGAGTTTTCTATCTCTTTCCACTTTGATGCCTAGAAATGTGCCAACCTCGCCAAGATCTGACATCTCAAACTCAGATTGCAGACCCGTCTTAATTTCATTCATTTTGCCTGCACAATTACTGGCTATCATCATATCATCCACGTATAGGATCAGGACTAGAAAGTTATCGGCTTCTCTCCATGTGTATAGACAGGGCTCGCTCGTATGTGACTGTAGTCCTAATTTAGATGCAGTCTCGCGAAACCGCTCATTCCATCTTTTTGAGCTGATCTTAAGTCCATAAAGTGCTTTCTCCAATTTACAAACCTGAGCTTTCTTGAGACTATCACCATCAAGCAGGCCTTCAGGGATTTCCATATATATCTCTTCTTTGATAGATCCATTTAAGAAAGCTGTCTTGACATCAAGTTGGCAAGTCTCCAGATTGTATCTATTTATTATTGATATTACTGATCTTACCAGGGCCAAACCAGACACCGGGGCATAAGTTTCTTGCAGATCGTACTTGTTCCTATCTTTGAAACCACGAATCACCAACCTAGCTTTGAACTTCGTGTTTCCATCTTTATCTATCTTTTTCTTCAAGACCCACCTAGAGTCGATGATGTTGGGCTTGCCACCTTCAGCGTTCACGGTTGGTCTTTCTACAAGTTTCCACACTTGGTTTTTCCGCATTGATTCCAGTTCTTCATCAATTGCTCTGAGCCATTTATCGCGATCCGGAGATGCGACAGCTTCTTTGTAGTTTGCGGGATCTTTGTTCAGTCCAGCAATCAGGGCATGTGACATTTCATCTTCGACTTCTGCGATTAAACAGTCAACATCGCCCTTCGATTGGAGCAATTTATTCAACTTGTTTGTGTCGATGGCTCCTGCAAAACTTGTATCATTTATTCTAGCGAGTTGCTTAGAGCTTTCTCGATCAAGATCTTCAACTTTCTTGGGCCGACCGCGCTTTCTCTTGACTATTGGTTCTCCCTCCGTTTCCAATGACTCTTTAGGGCTAACCTTATCAAACTTAACGAACCATTCATCTTGTTTAATATCTGTCTTGTGGTTTCCCCAGTTTGCTATTTTGTCCTTTCCCCAGATATCTCTGAACACCAGTCTTTCTTGGAATTTTACATCTCTACTCTCATAAATTTTTCCATCTTCAGGTCTTAAGAAAGAATAGCCAGTGGGAGTATAACCAATCAGCACGACTCGTATCCCTTGTGGACCGAATTTGGTTCCAGTATTCCTTTGTATCTTGATAAAAGCGACGCAGCCAAATCTTCTGATTTGGGTTATGTCTATCTTCAGATTGGGCGCAAACTTTCCTAAAGGGGCTATCATATCATTAGACCTGTGAGGTGTCCGATTGTAGGCATATACTGCACTACCCAGGGCTAAGTCCCACATCTTCTCCCTGAGCCCGGAGTCGTACATGTAGGCTCGTACCTTGTTTTGCAAGGTACGATTAACTCGTTCCGAAACTCCATTATGCTGAGGAGTGTCTGGACAGGCCAACTGAAGTTCTGCTCCCAACCTCTGGAGAACTTCTACCGTTTGGCCTCCTGTAAACTCCGTGCCTTGATCGGTTCGAAGATAGCATATCTTTGCATCAAAACTGGGGTTCTGATGATTTTTCTATCTTTAATTGATTTCTTAAACTCACTTTGATGAGAGCTGTGTGGACCAGCTCTTTCTGATTCATTACTTGAGATTCCAGGGCAGCTCCTATCATTAGTGCTGACTTGCTGAACCTTCTCAGTCTTTGCTTTTAGGGGATTTTCTACCATTAAGCAGTCTATAATTTCTTTGTACTTCTCATTATTATTTGTGTCCTGGCCATCTTGCAGTAGTTCTACTATCCAGTAAGGGCTCTTGTAGACACCAGAAATTATAGTTTCATTAGAACGCGGATCAAATATATCTATCTTTGTGTTATCAAGGTATATACTCATGCCCCTTTCAGCAAAACGGCGAAGCGACAGCAAGTTTCCAGCTAGTGCCTTAGCGCATACAACTCTATCTAGGATTATCTTATTTTGGTTATTTTTACCCGAAACGCACCCTTCTCCCTCCGCTCTCAAGTCCGCGGAGGAATCTTTGTTCGCGCATTGAATCAATTTATTTTTACATCCATTAAAATTTTTAAAATAGAGTTTAGAATTAGCAAAATGTTCTGTGGCACCTGAATCTGCTACGAACTCAATTTTCTCGCAACCACTATCTCGTGTTTCCTCCGCGCGCGTAGAGAGCAAAGTTTCGGGGTTAACAGCAAACAAACCACTGCATGCATTAGACCTAAGTATTTCTACATTATTATTACCTTCTTCGCCTTGTTTCTTGTTATCGACCTTGGCTTTCTTGTTGTTATGATTTGTGTGCTGTTTTTCATGCTTCCGTTTATTACTATCTTTAAAATTATTCTTATTGTTACCACCACCAGTATTGCGTTTAAAATCCCAATCGTTATTTTTATTAGTATTACCTCTGCACCTGCCTATGTGCTCTCGTAGGTTCTGTACAAACCGTTGGCAGGTGTAGCACCGCCTAAGGTTCTGCCCTTTTTTCGGGCAGTCCCTTGCGTAGTGCCCGTTGTCGTTGCACTCGTAGCACAGAGTGCTGGCGGTGGCCACGTTAGCAGCAGCTACGGTGGCTGGTCGAGAGCCTGCCCCACCTCGGCTTGGCCCAGCACCGGTCCCGGTCCCACCTCGACTCGGCCCTGCATTCGCCCCACCTCGGCTTGTTCCACCCATTGTTGGTCGTGGAAGTGATCCTTCTGATTCCTGTTTCAGGATATATTGTCTTAAGTACTTAAAGGACAAGCCATCCTCGCTTTCAAACAGCCTGTTAAAATCGGCTATTTTTACATCCGGTACTCCATCGATAATTGCATGATAGAAACTATCTCTTTTCTCATCTTCAGGGAAACTGTTAGTTTTACTAATTAATTCAAAATCTCTTACCAATCCATCAAAAAATTCACAAAATTTAGTAGCACTTTGCTTTTTGGGGTCGAATCTAATGGAATGTATTTTGTTACGTATTTGATATGCGCTCATCTTTATGTCACCCCTTTTCATATCTTTAATTTTTTGTATCATTGTTGATGGATCAGTAATGTGGTATACTTTGTTTTGGTAGTCTAGGGACAACCTACCTAGTATTACGTTTAGGGCCTGTTCTTTATCTTCTTCCATTTTTTCTTGAGTAATGTTCATGGTTGCTTCCATTTTTGAATCAATTGTGTGGAGCAATTTTTTACTTTTTAGTTCTGACTGCAATTGTTTTAAGAATAACTCTAGTTTTGTTGCATTAGTGAGGGAATAATTAAAACACCCTAGGCTATCTTTATTAATAACTTCTATCTTTAGACTATCATTAGGTGCAGCGCGTTGAAACGTCAGCGAATTATCAATGGAGTCGGAGTTTAAATTAATTAATTGTTTACTTAATTTAGGTCCTGGAGTAGATGTAGTAAATTTATTTACCTCTTGTATTCGACTCCTGGCCAGTTCTCGCTCAAGAGCCTCCATCTTTCTTTGTTGAGTGGCTATACGCTGCTCAAACTCAGCTCGAATTGCCTCTTGAGCCCTCCTATTTTCCTCTCTTTCCTTTTCCAGGGCCTTTTTATGTTGTGAAGCAACAACCTCAAACCTCATCGACATCCAGGAGCTTTGCTGATGCCTCTCTTGTTGTATCAGTTTCTTTATCTCCTCGATGTCTTTCTTTGAGGCTTCTGTAATTTCTTTTCGTGAGTATATAATTTCTTTAGGTTTGATGTTTTGACCTGTTCTTTTCATTAGTTCTTTCTTAAGTTCATAATTTGCATGCGCCATTTCTTTATGTAAGCTATCTAGCTCTTTCTTTAGATAATCTTTCCTGTTTTGCAGGTCTTTAAATTGGCTATCAATTGAATCTAAATTTTTGCTTTTCAAATCTTTAACCTCGTTGGGAGTTGAGTTATCAGTAAAATTTTTCTTTCTATCTCTCAAATCTTTATTCTTATCTTTTGATGAGGTATTACTCGAATTTATTTTTCTATCTTTAGGGCCTTTATTCTTATCTTTAGATGAGGTATCAATCAAATTTATTTTACTATCTTTCAAGTCTTTATTCTTATCTTTAGATGAGGTATCAATCAAATTTATTTTTCTATCTTTAGAACCTTTGCGTTGGATACGCTGTTTGTGGACGAGTCGAATTTGTCCAGCACATTTTTCTATCAAATTAAACAGGTCTAACATATCTTGATTGCGATGTGCATCTCCTCCCAGATATGCAACGGTTTCATTATTTACGGAAAATATGGCCTGGTTGTTTTTACGAGTTACTACCACCTCGTCTAGTTCCCCTAGATCGTCTTCAATCTTTTTATATGCGTCATTTAGCATATTGAGGGCATTTTTACCTAAAATTAACAGGGAGTAAATGGGTAAAAGTATTTTATATTTTGTTATCGTGTGCGTTAGGCTATTAGTTTTCTTGTGGAAGTGACACGGAGATCGGGCGTAAGCAAATGTGAGGGAAAATGGCGCTGGCATCATGTGTGACATACATAGAGAAAGAATTAAAATGGCCGATCAACATCGTTTACTACGACGCGCGCCACCAGCCGCAGCATGAGAGGACGCGCACACTCAGTTCAGCCGAACGCAAGCCATAACCAAGACGCGCATCCCCTCCTCGCCTCGAGGCGTCCCCCTTGGCGGTGACTGGCAGGTTCATCAAGAAACGCGCTTCCTTTGTCACGATGCGGGCCTCTCCCTCACATAAACAAACGCGTGCCGGCTCTCTCGAGTTCTGCGAATCTCCGTAAAAACAAAGGAAAGCCTTCTAATCAAGGGAATCTCAATCTTGCAATCTTAAGTGAGCTGTCTTGCTCCATTTTAAGGCAAGACACCAATTTTTGTCTTTAGAGATTTTAAGCGAACGTGACCCAACGACAACAACACCTCACGCAATTACCGAGTCCTCAAAACAATATCTATTTCTAGTACTTACTACTGCTCACTCTCTTCTTAACTTCCTCTCTTCTTACAGCTCCGCCCGAAGCCTCGATAGTAGGAGCGACGTCCGTATCTCGAGGCGATTCGGCCGTTGTGCCTCCATCTCGATCCCGATCCGCTGCCTCCTGGGGCTGTTCTTCTGCCGCTTCGGTGGTAGTCGGGGTGAGGGGACTGCCAAGCTCTTCCAGCTCGCAGTGCTCGCTGCCCGATACAGAGCTCCCGGTTGCTTCCGCCATTACGTTTCCCGCGTAAAAAACAGGTGAAAAAGGAAGCACACAGAGAACGCGCGACAAGCTCAAGCGCGGAGCGGAAAAAAAATAAAAGAGAAGAAGAACACAAGACGCGATGGAACAGATTTCACACCCACACTACCAATTAGGGCCCATAACCTGTTAGCAGTATGGGATTAGGCGAGTGACTTGGCGAATAAAACACAGTGCAAATATCGAATTAAACTTAGAAAAACGTTTATTAATACTATCTTGAGGTTTGACTATCTTTACACTTTACTATCTTGAGTACAATGAATAAACGAACAGAAAAGGTAAAAGAAAAGCGAAGACAGAGAATGCGTGTGTGTACAGACTGGCTGACTGCGCGAGAGTGAACGAAAACCGAAGTTACTAGACGCTGAAGTGCAGCGTCACAGCGTCTCGTCTTCTTGCTGTTGCGCATGCGTAATAATTCAGTTACGAGCGCCAACAATACATCTAACACTAAAGTTCATACCATATTATTTTAAATCTTTTTTGTTAAAAAAATGTGAGATGTTAACATCGCCTAATAACAAAAAAATCGTTATTATTATTAAAAGTTTTAGAATACCTATTGTTCAGTTTTGTACCTAAATATTTGCCAACAAACCTTTTCTAAATTGAAATTGCGTCACGTTCGTAATTCTTATATTAAAGTTAAAGTAATATTCCGATTATACGCCTTTATCATCGCGTACATTTGCAATGCCCAAGAGACCGTTTTACCTTTACTCTTGTACCTTTTTTTATCAATGTACTAGAAGTTTCTACTTTAACTTTTGTCTCTATAAATATTGCTCTGCGAGCATAGTAAGTTAGTTAGCGCGCCGCGGCGGCAGAGAAAGCTTCTCTCCGCTTGCCTTCACTTGAGCACATTTTCATAATTTAAGCACTGTAAATATATTGTATATATTTTTATTGCACATTTGCGTTACATTTATTTTCCGCCGTAAACCACTTCCACCTCTACACGACTGAACTGGATTGGGAGCAGCATGAAACCCCTTCCCTTGTGAACATTTTTTGGTAGCATAGCGTGGTTCCAGGGACCAATGGTCAGTGCAGGAGTGGATATGTGCTAGTGCTCAGTGAAGCCTTGAATTTTGCCTTGACCATTTGATGCCGTGTAGGTAAACGCGTTCTCACGAAGCTGCAGTAGTGAGTCATTTTAGGAATCAGAGTATGTGCATGCTCTCCATGCTTGAATTTGCCAAGGCGGGCGGTCGTAAGCTGCCAACACTCAATCCTATTATCAAGCGCTTCATAGCGACATCGACTGCTTCATGGCAGACGTCAAGGAACTTAAAATTTTATTTAAGCGTCAACAGGAGTTGTACAAAAGCATCAGCAATGCTTACAAAAACCTCAAGAAGCGCGGCAAGGATAAGTTCACTCGTGCAATCATCGAGAGCCGTATACAGCAACTACGACTAAACTGGGATGACTTCAAGGACACTTATCTCAGGATTCTCAACATTGCTTCAGACGATACTAAGGACATCGGCTATTTCAATAAAAACAGCTACGAAATCGCCGAAGAAGCTTACCTCGATTCGGCAGCTAATTTGGCTGAACAGCTCGGAAAACTTCCTGCATCGCCCGCATCAGACCCAGCTCCTGTTCCACCAGCTAACTCTCGCAACCTGCCGTCCATTGCTGTGCCCACATTTTCCGGACATTTCAACGACTGGCTCGAGTTTAAGGATCTGTTCTCTGCGATCATAGTCAACGATTCTCGACTTTCCAACGTCGAGAAGCTTCAGCACCTCAAGACGCATGTGCAATGCGAGGCGGCTGAATTGTTAAGAACAATCCAGGTAATCAACGCCAACTTCGAGGCTGCATGGAAAAGGTTGGAGGATCATTATGCAAACAAGTGGCGCTTGGTTGCCGCGCTAACTCGCGATTTGCTAGCCGCGCCGGCTGTAAGCAACGAATCGCCGCTCGAACTCAAGGCATTGCTCAGTGGCACTGTAAATGCCTTGGCTGCACTTAAACAGCTTAAGCGTCCAACGGATCAGTGGGATGACTTGGTGGTCGCTGTTACAGCTCGGAAACTCAACGCTCGAACTTTCCGAGAATGGGAGTCATCGTTTAGCAGTACCCACGAGCCTCCTGCACTTGAAACGCTCGTGCGTTTCATTGAACAACGCATCTCGATGCTTGAGATCGTCACGTCTTCTACAGAGAAGGCAACACAGAAGAAGGACAAGACGGCGTCTTCTACTTCGCACGCATATGCCGCCTTTACGGAGAAATACCGCTTTTGCCAAGGTGAGCATTTCATACTACGCTGTGCCGATTTCAAAGCAAAATCGCCACATGAACGCAAACAGTTTGTTGAGGCCAAGAACATGTGCTATAATTGCCTTGGTGCTCACAAACTCGCAAGCTGGAAATCAAGCAAACGATGCCTAAATTGCAACAGGCATCACCATACGCTGCTGCACGAGAATCCTGCCACTACAGTGCATCTTGCATCTTCTGCATGGCCTGCTACACTCACAAAAGGGAGTCGCGTATCCTGTCATTGGATGGCATCGCCAGACTCTTCAAAAACTACGCTGTTGCCTACTGCGCTCGTCCGAATTCAAGGCCCGGACGGACGCACACTCATCGCTCGTGCCATGCTCGACAACTGCTCTCAGCGATCCTTTGTTGCAAAGAGCCTGCTAAGTAAACTTCCCCAGGAATATGAAGAGGCCAGCATGGAGGTCATTGGCATCGGTGGCATCAAGACTCCTCAAGTTCATGGAAAAACTTACCTTACTCTCGCCTCCATGGTTAGCGAGGAGAAGCTCACGTGCGAAGCTCTAGTGCTCTCGCTCATATCCAGCTACAGGTCAGGAAACTTTAAGCTTCCAGGCGACTGGAAGTATCTACAGGGTTTGGAGCTTGCAGACGACTTTCAAGCCGATCTGACGGAAATCGAGTTGCTGCTAGGAGCTGATGTGCTTCCACGAGTTCTTCAAGAGGGCTTACGCATCGGACTACCTGGGACACCCATGGCCCAGCGCATCATATTCGGCTGGACGCTTTTTGGTCCATTACATTATTGACATTTTTAAAATACAGACTCTAAGTTTGTTTTACACAAGTGCAGTGCTAATTGTTAATACTTTGTTTACCCCGAACTGTAGTATGGCGGGCGGTATGTTCAGTTTTGTACCTGAATATTTGCCGACAAACCTTTTCTAAATTTAAATTGCGTCACGTTCGTTATTCTTATATTAAAGTTCAAATAATTTTCCGATCATACGCCTTTATCGTCGCGTACATTTGCAATGCCCAAGAGACCGTTTGACCTTTACTCTTGTACCTTTATTTATCAATGAACTAGAAGTTTCTACTTTAACTTTTGTCTCTATAAATATTGCTCTGCGAGCATAGTAAGTTAGTTAGCACGCCGCGGCGGCAGAGAAAGCTTCTCTCCGCTTGCCTTCACTTGAGCACATTTTCATAATTTAAGCACTGTAAATACATTGTATATATTTTTATTGCACATTTGCATTAAATTTATTTTCCGCCGTAAACCACTTCCACCTCTACACGACTAAACTGGATTGGGAGCAGCATAAAACCCCTTCCCTCGTAAACACCTATCATTTGTTTTCTATGTCTAAAGATATCTTAAAGTTTAAATTTTGTTTTCTCCTATATGCAGCTATGAGAAAAATTTCTTATCAATAAAACGTATATTATTTTTTAAATAAAAAATGTCAAACAAAGGCCAAAAATTAGAAAATTTTATGGTTTCTCAAACAATAGTTATTTTGCTTTCGTTTTTTACTACTTGGATAATTGAACAAAAGTCTTCACCTGAAATTATTATTTTATTTTCAAACGGTTTATTAATACAAGATTAATCTTTTGAAGTCCTATCAACGGTTTCCAACGCTTTTTTTGGTATCATAGAAGCTTTATCCAAAATAATTACTTTTACATTACGTAATTTTTGTATATTTGGCTCAAACTGGGAGAACGCACTTTCTATAGTGCTTAATTCTAAAGAAAGTCTGAAAGTTCTGTGAGCGGTCATTTTCTTTGGAAGCAGAATAAAAGCAAAACCTGTCCAAGCCATTGTGAGAAAGTTCTCTGTGGATGTAAAAAAAAAAATGTTTTTTTCGTTGTAATTTGGAAGTCTAATTCACTGTCAAGCCATTGTAAGAAAGTTCTCTGTGGATGTAAAAAAAATAATTTTTTTTTCGTTGCAATTTGGAAGTCTAATTCACTGTCACATTTTTGTTTAGACATTTTGTAACTTTTTAAACGAATTTAACGAATTAAAAGTGAACAAAAAAAAACAAACAAATGGGTTAAAATTTTAGTTATAAAAAATAAAAAGGAAAAAACCAATCAACTAACGATACTGTTAAAAAAAATTAATTTGTAATTCTAACAAGATCGTAATTTTTTAATTTCTGACAATATTTGAAATCTTCCACTATGTTATCGTTTCAAACATATAAAATTTAGGCATTAGTCAGGGAAAATGTAAATGATTGTTAAAAATTCATGTTAATAATTATGATCAATATACATTTATTACATATATCAATTTTAGGTAACAGTTAATATAATTTGTGTTTTTTTCCATACTTCGTAAATCTATATTTGCAATTACGGGGGTTACTGTGCAGAGCGCGCAGAGGGCAGAGATAGTTATAAGAGTTTGGAACAAGGTCTTAGAAATATCTATTGACACATACAGGATAGACAGCTTTTTCAAAAATAGGGCCACTAAAAAGAATAATAAAGCTTACTAAAAAAAGTTAAGGGCGCATATCTCTTTCTGTTTAAACTTTTCCACTTTTATTTAAAATAAGCAGCTTGTTCTTTATGTGTCTTTTAAAGCAGCCCAGTAATCATTTCCCAGCGTTGAATATGTATTTATGAGTATTTTTGAAAAATGCCGTAATCTTCTGAGCTCTATTAAATATACCTTAACATATTTTGGTTCATACTAAAAATTGATTTTATCATTTTTACGGGCTTTATGAGATACAAATGCAAAGCTCTTTTGAAAAAAATTAGACTTATAACATAACAAGGGGGAGGATGGCGAATGGAGCGTGCAGGGGCCTGGAGCCCCTTTAGTATATATATCGACGGTTGGGTAAAAGACAGAGCCAACTCAGATACTTGGTGAAAAAGAAGCCAACTCGAAATTTGGGTTGACAAAGGAGTCAACTCAGGTTCGGGTTGAAGAAGCAGCCAACTCGGGAGTAATTTTTTTTCATCAAGTTTTGTCGTGGTAGCACTGAAATTTACAATATGTATACCTATATAAACGAACAAAGATTTTCCATTAATCCGAAGGTTCAGAAAAATAATTTATGTTATTGTAATAGAGTGTACTATACTTATTAAAATATGTGCTTTTAATACGTTATTTTTTTTATCCGTTCTTTTGTTTGCCTCTCAAATCTGATTTAATAATACCATTGTCATCCTTTATTTTATTTTCAAAATTGTTCAAATCATATCGTGCTAAACATCTATAACAAACATAAAAAATGTAAAGCAAAAGTATTGCAAGTAAGAGAAATTAACATTACTCCAGATTCTACAATTTACTTTACATACGATTTTGATGAACGATTCAAAACTACGTCTCTGAATTCACACACACTTGTAAATCATGCTCTAAACAAAGCATACAATACAAAAATTCAATTAAATAATGAAAAAAAAAGATCTTAGAGATATGTGCCAGAGTGGTGTCATCCCACAAGAATATCACAGTTTTTTATGAAAATATTATGAAGTAGCGCGCCGAATTGACATACATTTAGTGTATTAATAGTAGAGAAAAATTAAAGATTACAATAACTGTTCATGCTACAGTTCACAAAAAAAAACAGTTGTATAGTTAACAGAAGTTTTTTTTATTTAACACGACGTTTGAAAATAAAAAAGTATTGAAAAATTTTTTTGAAGAACATTTAAAATGATTTACATCCATAGTCTGATCATAGAATTACGTCTAATCACAGCAGACTTGTAAAGTACATAATTTAATGAGTGTAGTACACTCTATTACAATAACAAAAATTATTTTTCTGAACCATTGGATTAATGAAAAATCTTTGTTCGTTTATATAGGTATACCTATATTGTGAAATTTCAGTGCTACCACGACAAAACTTGATGAAAAAAAATTACTCCCGAGTTGGCTGCTTCTTCAACCCGAACCTGAGTTGACTCCTTTGTCAACCCAAATTTCGAGTTGGCTCCTTTTTCACCAAGTATCTGAGTTGGCTCTGTCTTTTACCCAACCGTCGATGTATATATATATGTACTATTGAAGCCTCGACCTTCAAAATGCTGTGCGCCCTAATACCTCGTTCACAGAGTAATAATATAAAATCACGAGTAAATTGCTGAGTTAAAAGTGCTTATGTTGTCACTCGTTTTTGTAGGGGTTAACTAATCTTCTTCTGCTTGGGTTTAATTAACTGGTAAAAAAAGACAAACTAATCAAGATAAGCAAGGCAAATTTGATAGTTTTATAACTACACGTTTTTACGTTGATGCGTGCTTAGTGCGATGACTCTGTATCACCAGATCACAGTTAAGTTTAAAAACATTGTATTCAATACGCTAAACTCATACTAGCTGAAATTTTACAGCAATATATGAAAGTTAGGAGCTGACTATATCGATATATTTATAAAAATAACTCTCATTCAATAATATTTTAGAAGCACAAAGAATAAAAAATTAGTTTTGAACCCAACATACTATGGTAAAATGAGTTTTAAATGTTAAAACTATGTAGTAGTGGTTTGGAAAGAAGAAAAAAAACAACTTGTCATTATAAAAAAATTCTCATAAGTCTTTTACGTAAAAATAATAAAAATTTAAAAAGAATCAAATTTTCTGCTGAAAGTCGAAGAATTCGCATAAGGTATTATGAAAACTATTTTAGTTTTGCATCTATCACAAGAAACAAGCTAGAACAAACCTAAAGGTCTATCTATAATATTAATATTCAAGGCCAAATTTGTCATGTGACTTTTACTACTTTAAAAGCAGATTATAGTAAAGCATGAAAGCCTAGTTAGTTGTATTTATATGACAATTAATCAGCAATAGAACAAGGAATGATCATTAGTAAAACAAATAACTTATTAAGGAAACGTATAAAAGATTTGTCCTTAATTTAAAAAAAACCAGTTACTTAAAGTTATAAGCATTTACATAAGATTACAAGCATTCCAAAGCTTTTTAATTATTAAATACTTTTTTTGCGAAAGAATAGCTACTTAAAACACCAACATAATAAACCGTTAATGGCAGAATATGGTGCGATTATCGTTTCAGACTCGGATTTACCGAAAAATACGGATATATGCGTATATAGCCTAAAGAGTTATCGAATAACCATCCAAAAGAAACATATTTAAGTCGATTGTTGCATTTTAACCAAATAACGTTTTTTAAAGGTTTTCTTTAAGAGATTTGGTGTATGGCGTACAACTATACTTTTTTCACTCTCCTGCGGTAAGTATATTCTTATTACATCTTTTGAAAGCTCTTTTAATTGTTTGCAAGAAATTTTATCGTACGTTAGTGAATGTATTTTTTATGAATTGTTTTGCAAACAGAAGTTTCAATAATAACATAATGAATATCTCTGCCTCATAAAAAATCAATAGAACGTCCGTAAGATACATTATTACTTTATAAGCAATTACTTTAGGAATACTTAATACAATATTTTAATATTAAAATTTTTTCTTTTATATTTGGATTAAAGTACTAGTTGACACAGCTAAATCAAATATTTCTGAAAAATAAATATTTCATTACTGGATAGCACATATTTTCTGAAATATTGTTCGAGTCTGGTAATTTTTTTTTGGTTTTATTTGAGCTGATCTTTTCTGGCTTTATTAAACTGCTTCTACCTCATCATTTGAGTGCTTCTCATTTTTCATAGCACTAGCCTGACCGTTAGGGTAACGGGCACAAGCTAAGTTTTCGCTCAATCTTTGATTAACCATAATAGCCAAATATACGAATTGTTTTACAAAATTTTATCTGCGAGATCTTGGAAAACGAGCGCTTACTATCACACACACACACACACACACACACATATACACAAATAGAGAGAGAGTCAAGAGATGCCCCTGATCGCTCACGCGTACGCACTGCTCTTAAAACTTGTCTTGCCAAAGCTGAAGCAGTTTACGCAACAATCTAAAATATTAACAAGTGCTATATTCAAAAAAAATTTGCTAAAACTCTTCCGTTTTTCCGTAAATCTAAAGAAGTTTTAAGTTTCTTATTAAAATTGTCAATAAGAATTGTCTTTAACAATTTATAGGCTGCAATATTAGGAAATAACATTTGCCTATGTCATTCAAAACCTTCAAGTTTCTCAAGTAGAGGAAAAATTTCGATTGACCTCAGGCGGTCACTGGCACATAGGAGCAAAAATGTACTAGCACATGCAACTATAAAATTAAAATTTTTTCAATGATGTTAAAAGTATATTTTTTTCTCAAGTTTATAAAATATTTTAAAAACACCTTTCGATTTGATCAATCTAAGTGTGTAAAAAATTGCTCACGCCAAAGAAAAATGTATTTGCATGATAGTCACAAGTGTACCTCTTAAATTAAATAATTTTAAAGATAAGTAATACGCTTCAGACTCATTTTAAAAGTGATATATAAGTAATGTTTTTCTGGTAAAACGAGATAGAATCACGTGATTCATAATTTTGGACTAAAAATATAGTAATTATTTTTAATCACACAACTCTTATTTAAAGACAAAGTATAAGGGGATTGGCAAGCAAAGCATACAGAGGTCAAGAACCTTCTACAACAAATACCAGTTATTCTAAAGAGTCATTCCAAACCACCCCCTCTACCCATCGTAGATCCTCCATCACCCTCAGCCCCCCTACCAAGGTAAAACTCTAACAGTTTTCAAGTTATTCTTATTAGGTTGAAGATTTAACGAACCTTCATCTACTCCCTTAGCCCCCTCAGCCACCCAGCCTAATTTTTATGAACCCCGTTAAACTTTCCTCTTTCCCTCTCAGCCCTACTCTAAATAAGATAAAACTCTATGAGTTTTTACCATATTTTAATTAGGTTAAAACTTTGTTTATCCCTAAAGCCTTCACCATCTCCCACCTAGTTTTTAAATTTAATAACAGTATAACTTAAAAAAAATTTTGTTTAGCAGCCTCCGCTCCCTTCAACCCCTGCTTATTTTATAACCCAATAACAGTACAACCCAACACAATTGTAAAGATCTCACTCCAGCCACCCTTTGGCCGCATCTTTGAGGTAAAATGATATCAGTTTTTATGTCATTCCTAATTGTACTACTTTTTGCACTTTCCTTTCAGGACTACTAACAGTTATAAGTTAACTCCGAAGTTCCCTTACACATTCTCACCACATTATCTTAGAAGCGCTTCGATATTTATTATAGCTTTCTTATACTTGTTCCCACCACTCTCTTGAAAATTTTTTTATATTTCAACATTGATTTTTTTCTTAAATTTCTTAAGAGTTTGTAAGTTGCATTATTTAATATGTGCAAGAACATAACATTTTTATACCCAATTAAATAGAACAAATAAACTTATAGAATATTTGAATCATTTACCTTCCTCATAGCCCTACATACCATAAAAAAATTAGAATCATATTTTCCTCTATTTAAAAATCTTTCAAATGATGTGTAATATACAATAGAAAAAAAATGTATACCGAATGATAACTTTATAATATTTAAAGTCATAATATTTTAATTATTATGTATGTATGTTCCAATTAAATGTTGTAAGCTTTTGCAAATGTAAAAGAGTTCAATTTTAATCTTCTTTAGATTAGTTGAGGTAAAAATTTGTTGACAACCAATATCTTCTATTTGCAAATTATTTTCACATTCCGTTTCAATATAGTTCATTTTTATTTTTACATCTTCATAATGTGACGTTTAATTGACCTAGCGAAAATAGATGTTTTTCTCCAGTTATTATTTTTGCTTAAACTTTGTATTTAAATAATTTTATAATTTGTTATCTTGTATAATACATAATTCATTATTTATACTTAAATTTTGTGCCACTGTAAGAACTGTTTTAATTTTTAATTTAAGTTTGAAAGAAGGTAAGCTTTCACGGTGATTGTTGAGAAATTTAGTTAGAGAATTCATATTAATATCACTATGATATTTATCAACACCATTCTAAGTAGCATGATCTATGCTGTAATATGTTCTTTCTTCTTCTTCTACATGATTTATAATTTTATTATTTAATAAATAAGTATACTTGTTATGAAAAGAAAGTATAACTTTATTTATGAAAAAGTATACTTACAAAAAAATATCAGAACAAACATTAATTGCTTCCTATTTATTTTGTTCTATATACGATTAAGTTTTTTATTCTCTAATATCTAATGGTAATTTTTAAAATGTTTTGTCAATGAAAGCAGTATTGATATTAAGTTTCAGAATAATAAATAATGACTAAAGAAATAACAATAGAATACTTCCTAGTATAATCGTGCTTCTATAACAGTTTTTTCAAACTGGAAGTATCTGTCTAAGATCTTCTCCTAAGACAGTTCACTTATTACCAAAATAAATTTATGTATAACATCAAACACGTTGTGTTACTTTAATTACTTTTAAGGCTTTTTTAAGATTATAGAAGCCTTGTCCCATATCATAAATCAACTTCACTTAATCTTTTTTATTTTTTTTGTTTAAATTTCACGAACAATATTTCTTTTTCATTGAGATTTAATAGTAAGCAATGGCTAGTCATTCCTTTTAAAAGTAATATTATTACTATACTAGTCCAAGTCAAAGATAAAATTTTTTTTTTCGAAAAACAAAGTAATTAATTAATATTTTTAAGTAAAAATGTTTTTTCTGAACTTTCTGAGCCATGAACAGAAGCAATTTTTACCTTTTTGCTTATATACAATTTTAAGTATCGTTATTCATTTTTTATTTAATTAATCAAACAATAATTTAAGCATTTAAAAACAAAAAACATTTTTTTTTTTAGAACTGTTTTCCTTTATATCAATTTTTGTTGGTGTAGGTAAGTTTAAATTTTTAAATGAATCGTTTCTTTAATAATAAAATGCCATGTATATGTTAAAGTAAACAATATTAATAACAAGCCATTAAATCTTTCACAAATTTTTTTCATGTGTTTTCTGAATTTCATCTTTTTGAATATTTCCTGAAATTAAAAACCAGAAAAAAATTGTTGTTACTGATGTGGTAACATAACAATATTGACTTCTGTAGAAATATTATGCATTTGGCTATTGTGCTCTATTTAGCTTATACCTATTGCAGTATCTTTAAACGTTAGATGTATTATTTTATCAAATGTTATAAATCCTTAAATGATGGGCCTGTGTTAACTTTATTTAGTGTCACTAAAAAAAAAAGTTTTTATGATCTTTAGATGAAACAATGCCTGATTTTTCCGTTTAGTATAAGTTAAGTATAGAGAACATTTTGGTTTTTTTCTTTTATAGAAAATGTATACAATCAATGAAGCAATAAGAATTATTTTTTAATTTTATCCCTTCAGATATTTTCTTAGATTATTAACAAGGAAAAAACTGTGCTATAAATTTACAAAAAAGTGTTTTTTAAAGTGGCACCGTATCTATTTTGACTTTTATTCTACTTCAGAGTGATTTTTGTTTTTCTCTAAACATTGAATAGCAAACTAAAAGAAATGAACTCTTCAATTTTCTAAAATTTTAGGGAGTTAGCACTTGGCACACGCAAAAGGATGAAGCCCCACTAGTCAATTTATAAATTTTTTTTTGTTATCGTCCTTTCAGTGGGGATTTCCCTACCCCCTCAGTTCAGCTCATCTTGTTATTTTTTACCACCCCCTTAGTTTTCCTAATGACAAGGAAAATTTTTTTTTATTTTTATGAGAAATAAATCCAAAAAACTAAGATTCAGCTTTTCTTTTTCTTAAATAAACCACCCCTTAGTATTCCTCATATTTTTTCCCCCTTCAGCCCTTCCTCAAAATAAGGCTAAATTTTTTTGTTTAAATTGTAAAATCAACTCAATAAAACTTTTAAATACACCACTGACTGCCCTTTACATCTTCTTAACTCCCTCTTACGCTTGCTGGCCCCTCCTTATTCTCTTTCCATGCTTTCTATGGCCCCCCTTAGTCGCCCTTTGCTGCCTTTCACTTTGTTTGTACGCATGCTTACTCCCCTCATTCTTTTTTCGAGCTCTCAACGGCCCACCCTGTAAGCCCCCTCACGAAGAGTCAAAATTTCACTGATTTTTACATTGATTTATTCAATACAACCTTTCTAAATGGTTTATCATAATATCAATTAAATCAGGTAATTAATTACCTTTTTTTTCCATATAACCTATGAAGAAAATACCCAGATTCGTGAATGTTTTTTTTTCAATATACTTACTTGGCATTTTATGATTTTATATTATGGTAATTAATAAAAATAGTAAGGATCATATCCAGACAGTCTTTTTATAAAACAGTGAGAATTGGCTATGTGTGGAGAATCAAATCATAATATACTATATCAATTTAGAGTGCTACATGAAATGATATTGCAACATAAAAAAGGTAGCAGTTCGTTTGCATTTAGCAAATATAAAATAATAAAATCTTTTAGAACCTTTTAAAAATTAGCACACAAAACATATTTATAATATATTATTTGTTCTTTGTATTCTTTCATACATCAAAATAGTAATAATTATAATAATAGTTATAATAGAAATCATTATAATAATAATAATAATAATGATAACAATAAATTTATCAAAATTAAATAAAGTATGGATACAATTTACATCGATGGCTCAGTAAAAAAAAGGCCACCTTAGATAATTAGTGAGAAAAGAGCCAAATTAAAAATTAGGATAAACAAGCAGTCAACTTGCATTTGGCTTAAAAAAAAGCAAACTTATGTTAAGGTTGAAAAAATAGCTAACTTGAGAGAAATTTTTTTTTATCAAGTTTTGTCGTGTGCCATTGTACGAAATAAAAATATTTTTATTAAGTTCCTGGTGGTAGATAGAAAAAACATCTTTCTGTGTTTGTGTTTGAAAGAAATTTAGAAAATAATCGTGTTTGAAAGAAACTGTCTTCTTGAAAATTAATGATAGAGAAATACGTTATTAGTCCGTAGTCAATTGATTATTAGTTTTTTTTAATTTAGAAGTTCTACTTTTCTTTAAGTTAACTTAGTCATTTAAAACGTTTATAAATTGTACTAACATAGAAAGAATGTAACTTACTAACGTTTTTTGGTTAACGTTTGTTAATTTTTGTGGTCACACTGAGGTAAATAAAGGTTTTCCTATGCATTGCATGGTGTCCGTATAGTGCAGACATCATTTTCTTTATCACATCTTACACATGCATTATTCCTAATGTATTTGGGTTGAAGAAACAAACTAGAGACTGTATTTTTTGTAAGTATTGTATTTTTTTTATTTATTTAAGAAATTTTAATTTCAAATCAATATTTGGTAATTTCTGTTATGAATAATTAAATATTAGAGGGATCGTATTTATTAAACGACGCGGTTTTCCTTTTTTGCAGGGAAGACTACATTTTTGAATCATACTTTGTGTACAGAGTTTTTTTTATAATAAGTCTGAGAATTAAAGAGACTGTTATTTTCATAAAACCGATACTTTTCGTTTGTAAAAAATAATTATGAGAAAAAAAAACTGACTAGCTTAACAGTAACCCCCCATTAAAATAGTATTTAGCAGGCTTAAATATATTATAAAAATTTTTCTGGGTCTATACTAATTAAATAGTCGACGAAACCTTACCTGGTCTCAAGACTATATAGCCACGAAATCAGTTTTTTATAATTTCCTAGTTTTGGTTTAAAAACATTAATTGGTTTACGTTATTTCAGGATAACATTTTGTGGCATAACTATGAAGAACTATGTTGAAGCAAACATTTCTTATAAGTCTCATACAACAGTCAAATACACAATGAAAATGCTGTCAAGTAGCTCTGAAACTATTATTTTTATGTTTCTTGGAGTTGCCACAGTTAACAATAAACATGACTGGAATACAAGATTCATCATTGTTACAATTTTCTTATGTTCACTTTATAGAATTCTTGGTAAGTATGTTAAGACAATTATTAATCTTGCTTATTTAAAAGTATATCTTAAAAAGAACAAGTAGTTATTATTGTAAAAAAGTACTTAAGTTTTAAGATTCTTTCTGGAGCATTCTACAAACAAATTGAGGTTTATTACTGGGTGAGCCGAAATAGTATCAAACAGTAATATTAATTATGACAGTACCGTTTGTCTTGGTAGTTTGAAGATTAAATGAGGAACGTATTCTTTTAAGAGCTATTATAATTTTTGCTAATGTATCATATGTGTAGCTGTTATTTAACGAATGACTTAGTAAAATATAGGGCCTACACCACTGAACACAAAAACCTCACTATAACGTTTTCAAGTGTCACTCAGTCATCTTTGTGATTGAGATTGAAGTCCTATGTATGCATTAAATAACGTTAATAACGAATTTAAGTTATATGTGGATCCACTACTTTTTACCTACAATGCTCACGTTTTTGAACAAAAAATCATACAAAAAAAAGTAGTCACCATAAATCACTAATAATATTTGCGAACCACTGAGGGATTAAGTTGAGAAAGAAGCACTCAATGCCATCTCTTTTATCACACGGACTAATTGCGGACTTTTTCAGGTAGTTTCAAAATTTATAGGATCAGAGGTAGCACGTCTAAGACGCCTAGAAATAGAAAGCCATTAACACTCACTGACAGCTATAACCATATTTATAGACATTCTGCTGGTCAAGAAAATACTTTGTACCCAACCAATACGCACTCAACTGTGTGTGTGGTTTTAGATGAGCGTTTCTACTTTCCACATCCATCTGTTCGTAGTTATGTTAGAGCAGCTCAAAACTTTAAGTCAAATGTACTTGGAACTAGCATTGTCTCTATCAAGTGATAAAAGGAAGAACTTATTTCTGAAATTTTGTCATAAATAACGACTTCTACACACAAAGATTCATTCCCTTTACAAACATGGTGTACGTTCGGCCTTCACTCGCGTGGTGGTGTGACATCACTCGCTTAGCCGAGTGAACTTCAAGCGTTCATCGAAAATTTGGGAGAAGGAACTACGTTCACTGGGATTTTCTAGTGAACGCACTCGTAGAGCCGAGTGAACTTCGAGTGTTCATCTAGAATTAGGAGAAATGAATTGCGTTCACTAAGATTTCTAGTGAACGCACTCGTAGAGCCAAGTGACAGCCTAACCTTCACTAAAATCATCGATGTTTGTATTATTATAGCTCACTCATGACTACATTGTTGTGTAGCTATAGCGATCAAGGAAGATTAGAATTTGTAGCTAGGAAGTAAAATTTTATGTCCTTTCTTATGATGACAGTAACTATCATACTATTTTGATAGTTGGGATAAGATAAAGAGAATTCGAGTGTAACAATTAAGTCATAAAATTTCAATTTTTTTCAAGTCCTTGGTCTGAGAGTCCTGCAAAATATCACAGTGACCAAATACATGTATTCCATGGGAGTGATCACAACAGCTACATCCAGTGCGGCTAAAATTTTGTGCAGGCAAGATACCTACAACTGGCTAATACGGTGATTAGTGAGGTTGTGGATAGTCCCACAAACCAATGTTGACAGCTCTTAAATCCTTTTGTGCACTTTTGTCTGGGTACTACAAGTTAATTGAGCACTTAAAAACTTTTTGTCAACTTACCTGCACAAAATTTTAGCCACACTGGCTGTAGTAGTTGTAATCACTCCCATCGAGTACCTGTATTTGGTCACTGTGATATTTTGCTCTTAGGCCAAGGACTTGAAAAAAATTTTAAATGTCATGACTTTTTACACTCAAGTTCTCTTTACCTTGTAATAGCAATAATGCAGTTAGTCAAACAAAGTTTTAAAAATTTTTATAAATATACTTTTTTTACTGCTGACCCAAAATTGTATTTTTAGAATAAGCTTGTAAGATTTGATACAAATGTTGGGTTACATTACTTATTTCTTTTGCACATTACGCTAATTTATAAGTATTATTAAATAGAGCTTATTGTTCTCAAATAATAAATGTATTTGTATTAAGCTGATCCAATCTTTAATAAACTACTTATTATTTAGTACCATGATTATTTCATTCATTCACATTTTACCCAATAATATTGTATTAGTACTTCTCTATTAGTAGAATAGTAAGAATTATTATAAATACGAGATAAAACTTTTTTATAACTAGTATATTATTAAGTAGCTGTTAACCTCAAAATATTTATACCATGCAAGTTCAACATTCTTACTTATATACCCATATAAATACACACATACCAATATCTAATTAGGTACCACTCAGCTCTACGAGTGCGTTCACTGGAAATCTTAGTGAACGCAATTCATTTCTCCTAATTCTAGATGAACGCTCGAAGTTCACTCGGCTCTACGAGTGCGTTCACTAGAAAATCCCAGTGAACGTAGTTCCTTCCCCCGAATTTTCGATGAACGCTCGAAGTTCACTCGGCTAAGCGAGTGATGTCACGCCACCACGCGAGTGAAGGCCGAACGTACACCATGTTTGTAAAGGGAAAGAATCTTTGTGTGTATGTACGGAAAGCTCAGTCACGTGACTCATCAGATTATCTATGTAGGCACTGTGTGAAAGCATCATGGGTATCTTGAAATTAGCTCAAAAATTTGCAAGACCATTAATTTATTCTGGTTACTATTGGGGTTAAGCTAAACAAATAATAAGTAGCAACTTGGTTGTAACTTTAAAATCAATCAACTATTTAAATTATTCTTTCAAGTACTATTCGTGGTCAATACTTTAACTGTTGCTTTACATGTTTGTTTTGTACTATTACAAGTTTGACAACAAAGTTAAACAACATATAAGACAGCAAAGTAAGAAGAAAAGTACATGTACTCATGGTTAAAGTGCTTACTGCAACAAATACCATAAGACTTTGTAAGAAACTGTAGATTCTTTATAATAAAGGCTACAAAAATTAGTAAAAAAAATCTACTACTTATATTTAAAAAATTTATTAAGCAAAAGTCTTATTTTAAAAACTTATACATGAGGATTGAAGGAAAACTTTTAACTCAGTCAGTTTCACAATTACAATGAATTGAGATACTGAAGTATCCCTTTGAGCCATGTCTTAATTTTGTAGACTACTACATTTACAAAATGTCAAATTTTAGCAAATCATTATTACAATGTTGAGATATGGAAGAATACTATTCCTTGTTATGGGCAAGTTGAAAGTTAAAGATGATATTAAGGTTGATGACAAATAGTTGAGATCTTTTTCTAGTGAGGACGCACGTCTACCATTGCTAGGTAGGCATCAATCAAGAACAATTAATTTGTGGTCTCTCAACCTTGCATTGATTCTAAAAGAAAACAATATTTTAAAAATAAATAATAGTGTAGTGTAGCAGGGAATGGAGTCTTAGTTTTTAGTTTGTCTATGTTTTTATATACGCAGCAATATAATAAAGGTAGAAAAATACAGTTAGACTTTGAAGAAAAAGCAAACCTGGCTTAGTTAAAATTAGTTCACATGCCTTTTCTTTAAAGTCAAACGTTGTGTAAAAAATGTGAAGGATGATTGAGTTAGGCGACATAAAATTTGTTTTGTGTACTGTGTGGAGAATACTTATTATTCATGTTCAAGAGTTAACAGTAAAATATAACTCTTGAAACAGGGAACATAACTCTTTGGCTGTCTGTCAGAGTAAATTCAATTATACGCGCCTGTTTCATGTTACATTGAAATTTGAAGGCTGCGATACGTTACATTTTTTTCTGTAGCCATGTCAGTTTTCTGATAAGTGGAAGACAATTCTTGTAACTTTGACATCTGCTTTATGTAAATGGTTCCATACTAATTAGTACCTTATTAGCTATAGAATGAATTTATTGAAGCAGTGGCAGGGAAGCAGATCAAGCAAAGCCGCAGATACAGTCAATAGAACGATATTCTAGGCCTTCTTTAATGAAGGCTTAAAAATGTTTTAACTTTCACATCAGTTAATTGGAGACTACCAATGGTTAGTTAGTAACTTTTTCTGTATATTGACTTTACCGCAGGATTCTTAAATAAAACATTCATCTACTAGTATAAAAACCTAAATAAATACATTTCTCACTTTTTATATATAAACAAGTATGATTTTACCAAATAGGAAGACTAAAAGTATTTCTTAGAGTTCCACAAGGCAGTGTCCTTCGTTAATACAAGTTATTAAAGCATTAAACTAATGATCTGCTAAAGCTAAAAAACTGCTAGTATTAGATCCTTTCAGATGATCTGAACATTTATCTCCTTAGTCGCATTTATTACATCATGCAGTCTCAAGTTAATGTACAAAGAAACTGATGGACGTAATAGTTATACTCTTGTATGTAGCTTTAGAGCACAGCCACAAAAATAGATGTAAGCTGGCTTAATCTTTTAAACTTGATAAAGATGAGCTCGAGATAAAGATGTATTAAAAATGCGAGTGAGCTACTATGAGATGAAGTACAATCATAAAAAAAACATTATTGTTTTATTATCAAAAGTGCTCTTACACGGTTTTCACAAAAAATAAAAACCATTAAAAAAATTGTAAGGCTGGCTAGACCGTGTGAATTTCGTGACTCACAATATATCAATATTAAGGACGGCCACTTTTGGTCTAGTTGCTTATTCTGTTTTAGAGCTTTAATGCTTGCTTGGTTCTTTGCATATTGTTGGAATCACTTATTCAAAATCAATGTAGGCATTCGTGGTGCAAAAAATTTGCTATGTACGGAAATAAGTTTCGATATGTCATGAGCAAGTATGACCAACTAATAAAAAACTTGGGAACTATCGTATGATGTTCGTCAAAACGATGTTGCTCTCTGTTATCTGGCTTGTACACTCACTTCTAGTGGTACAAAATATCGATTTCAAAAAAAATGTTTCCAGCCGTATACTTGTATTAGCTCAAAAAAATGTTGCTATTTGACTCTATTAATTCATGGGCTATGACTAACTTTCACAAAAACTGTTGTAATATACGGGCACTTCCAAGCTAAGCGGATCATGCAGCGTGTGCAGCACCTTTTATGCATTTAAAGCGTTCTTTTCAACTCGTTTACAACGGATAAAAAATTGTTAAAAGGAAAAGGTAGACATGAATCGATAAATTTCGACCTGATCTTTTAGATAGTTCAGTCAGTTCTTACGTAAAAGTCACTTACCTTGCTTGAAATGATTTACAAGCTTAGGCAGTTTTTTCTCAAAATGCGTATTTTTAATTTTTTTTTAATAGCGTTAGTCAAAAGCTTAAGTCTTTAAATAAAAACATGCAAATTTTGAAGTTGGGACCTATAAAGCTCCAGAAATAACATGCACTTGAAGATAGCAGGGTGTAGTCTAGTGCTGATATGCATGTATATCGTTGAGTGCCAGGTGGAATTCTGTTTTACAACTCCTAGCCAAGTAGCTAAGGAAATAAACAATAATGTACGAATTGACAGATTTTAATGTGCTTTTTTTATACACAGGAAATTTTTAATTAAAAGAATTTGTTTTAAGACAATTTAATTACAAGTTCTGAAAGCGTACTACCTAAAATATTAAATTTTTTTTCCACTTCAAGGACTTAAAAGGAAGTATGTTTTTTTTATACTTTTAAAATATACGTAAGTATTGTTAAGTCTCGTCCGTTAGAGTAAAAATTAATAACAAGAATCCTCTGTATCGTATACCAAAAAATTTAAATGTCAATGGTAAAAAGTATGAAAGTCGCAGCATGAAGAGGCAGCGAGAAAAGGTAAGCAAGATCCGTTGATTTAGCAGATGTTCTATCTGCCTTGTTTACAACTTTTCACGCTGTGTCTATTATTTTTATAAAAAATCTATAATGTTAATCGTTAATAAAAAACTTTATGAGCTAAGACATATGAGATAACCTCAAATTTAATGTATATCTTCACTAAAAACTATCGTTCCATTGTATAAAACCTGTAAATACAACTCATAAGGAGTCAAAAGAATTTGTCGCATTAGTGTCGTCTCATTTATATTTTACCACCAAAGCAACAAAGTCCTGGAGCTTCATTTCTTAGTACAACAAACAAGATTACAAAAATATTTAATCGATTTAAAAAGCTAGAAGACTTAAGTTATCAATATTAAGGTTATAATGAAGAGCTGATGTCTCACTTAACAAATTCTTTGTTCATCAACTTTCACACTGCTGTTTTAATCTTAATAAATATCCTACGTCAGCTTCTTGACGCCTAAAACTGTATACATTTAAAACATTTAACGTTTTTCTTTTTATTCACCCTCTTGCTACTATAGGCATTTTAAAATTTATTTTGAGCCCTGTTTTTGCCAACTTTGTTCGATCGTAAAATATTTGTTGAAGAGGTAATTTGATGTTTCTAGCTAGTTGTACTGCCTCGATACCTCAGGGTAGTCTTCTTTGGCCTGCTGTTATGATATGAGTGCATATGAGGGAAAGACCACAATACTCTGCAATGTTGGAGCTCGTTGTAGTGCTATTCTCCAACGTTTGCTGGTGTTTCACTTGAGACATTGGTAGCCAAATCACATTTTTTTTCTGCAGAGCTCAGTCGTTTTGGTGGTCTAAATTGGTGACATTGGTACGTAAGGCCTGCCTGTTGAGGTCTGACTTGTTTGCTCAAGTTTATTTCTCCTTTATAGTTTCACTATTTAATTCGCCTAGCACAGACTTCAGAGCAGATTGGTGATTTTTGATTAAATACTTACAGTTGAAAGGGTAATGAGGGGTAGTTTGTGTTTGAGGTTATCAGCCTCGTGACAAACAACTCCACTTGAGACGTCTAGAAGTAAATGACTGGCTTGATTGAATAGTGGCTGGCTTGATGTAGTTTTTTAGTGGACAGTATGTATGTTGAAAAGTCTTACACTAAAAAAACCGATGAAATTATTAATTAATTAGAGAACGTTACAGCTTCTGATGGCCTTGAAAAAGGCTTGTGGTGATGCATCTAATCATTTTTTATAAAAATCCTAAATAATAAAGAGCTGGCTTGGCATACAAAGATCGTGCTAATGAAAGGTAAGGCACTGACAGAAGAATATCTTGTTTTGAGATCGTTTCCATCATAACTAACCTGTAACCACTGCTCAAAGAAGGGGGCATGAGGAACATCTTCCCTATCTATTTGCTACGGGGTTGAACCATTAAGGAAGAGATTGATAAAAGTTTTTCCTATGTGGCTGTCCGAACTTATCAGGATTATTTTTCCTGGCTTGCTGTTGTAGCATATAGTATTTGGCGTTCAGAACGCATATTTTTTCTTGGCAACTCATAATCTTAGTGCTTTAGTGCTGAATTTGACATAAGTCGCCTGTTCATTAAAAAAGAAGTGTTATCGGTAGCTAGGATATTCACCTGCGTGACTTACAATTCTGTATTTAAGTACTGCTGGTGAATAACAATTATAATGGACAATTTGTGCAAACCCTTGCATTTTTGCGAAACAACTCCAAAACACTGAATATAATGTAAGATTCTAAAGTTGTTACTTTTATTTTTTTTTTATTTTTTACTATAGTTGCACTGCTGTAGAGATGTACAATTCTAGATTCTAGTATATAGTTCAAAGATTTTGCAGCTAAATTTTGAATATTTCTGTTGTTAAGAAAATAAGTACTTTCATGATTTAATACAATGTTACTTCACTATTAAGAAATAGTACTTACATCTGTGGCTGCAATGTATGATAACTTTATTTTGTGTAATTGTTCTTATTGATTAAGAAACTTATTTATAACTAAAATGCAACAGTGCTTTATTAACAATGTTGTCAGAATCTTTTTCCAAACAATAGGTGATAGCAGTAAATTTTCACTTTCACTGTTAGTCCTAGAACTCAGAAAGAAAAAAAGAGAGAGATCAGTGGAGTGAATTTTTAGACTTAAATTTTTTTTCTTATTTCTGAAAGAAAAATTAAAAACTCATTCCATCAGTCTTAAGCTCTCAATCTCTTACATACTAGCTGAGCACAATATTAGTTTTACCATGAGCTGTCCATAGAGGACGGTTACCTCTGACTTAACTTTTAGTGTGATATGACTTACATTTAATTACTATATTTATTAACTGTTAGTCAGTAAATTGATTTTTCTTTATATGAATATTATATAAAATAACTATTTTTTTGTATAATGAAATGTTTTTTTCTTAACATTAAAGGAATGTTTGTTAGCAAAAGCTTTTCTATTAATTCATGCATATTTAATGAGATTTAATTAATTTGTTTGTTAAAAAAAAATTATGTCAATAATTGTTAGTACAAATTTTTTTTTTTTAACTATTTAAATTAGTTTTTTAAGCAAGTTTTTCTAACAGTTGAAACGTCCAAACTTCTGAAAAGAGGAAGGAACCCGTAGATTTATTCTACAAACACAAAAATTTTATTTTTGTTTATCAAGAACCAGCCATTAGCCCAAAGGTCTTATTTGCTTTTACTTACAGTATACATTTATTTTTAATCGCTGAGTGGTGTAAGTGTATCGTATGCCAAGCTGACGTTGACCTACTGTTAATATTCATAGCTTATGAAATGAAGTAGTAAGGTATTTTGTTCGGTTCCTTATCTCACGTTCTTGAGTAGGTGTTTGTTATTTATTATCTATTCGTTTTTGCTGGGTATTTAGTTATATTATCAAAGCTAAAATGATGTGCTTGTTCATTAGAATATTAAGTCGTAAGATGTTGAAATTAAGGAAATAAATTTTATTTTACAACCAAGTTATGTCTTCTTTGATAATTCAATAAAACAAGTAAAGCTAAAAATAATCGATGCTCACAAATTGTATAAACTATAAAGTATTTAGCTCGCATTTACAGTGTTTTGACAATTTATGGATTTTCTCAACTTAACTTATATAATCATTGTTTAGTTGCTGCTTTAACATATGTAGATGCAAGATTTTACAAGGTTGGCTGTAACGATGATTCTAATCTTACATAAAAGTACTCCGGGTGATAATTATAACTAAGCTGCTGCTTTGAAAGTTTGAATCCACGTCAACACTTCTTTCTATTTTTGTTTCTCTTTGATTTAAGTTTTAGGCTAGCTTACAGTGGCCCCGTTTGGTCGAGTTTTTCTCACACACCTAAGTCACTGAACTAAGTTTTACATTCACTTGAAATGAACGCTTTTAACACCCAGCTTTATCACCGAATTAATTGTTATATTCGCTTAAAAGACGCAACATAACTCACTTTTCTAGACTTATAGTTACTTTAGAGCACCCCATCAAAAAGAAAAATTTAATATTGGTTGGTGAAAGCTATTGTTACACTTTTGCATTTTGGAAGTATACGTCAGGTGCTAGATCCAAACGACCAATCAGAGCTTAACCTAATTACTCTCAATTGATGATCTCTCTGATTTTATGTAAAACACAAGTTTTTGTCATAATTGTGAACGCTGTTTCAATAGATACATAAAGTAAAGAATGCTCAAATTGTTGATTATTCCTATTCTTGGATGTAGTACTGCAAATTTCTATTGTAAGGTAAGTGGTTTACAAGATTGTTTGGAGGGTGGGCACGTAGTTCAAATTTTTCGACGGAAGTTTGTCTTAAAAAAACTAAGCTATACCTTACGTGATTGCAAAATTATGTATACAGATCGATGTTTACAAATCACTGAGTAATTTTACAATAGAAGTATGTGTTTTAAAATAATAAGTATTAGGTACTAGCAGCCATCCGACTTTCACCCAAGACTAACTAAATGGAACAACGTAGTGTGATGACACGTAATGTAAAACAATTTTAGCTGAAAATGTAACATCTATTCTTGATACTCCTTGAGACAGAGAACTTCTAATCAAAAAAATTTTTGTTTGAAAGCCAGACAGTTTATTCGGTCAAATAATGAGATATAAGAATTGAAAGAATATATTATGCTGAAAAGTACTGTGCGTTTCTTAGGCTATAAAATAATTCTTGGCCCTAAAGAACAATTTATTTGTACTTTTTTTAATAATTTACTTAACAAAAGGGGCTATTTGTAAAAACTGTTAGGATTTTAAACTAACACAAAAAATAAAATAAAAAAGTTGTTTTCTCTAATTTCACAACTCTATTACCTAAGCAAGAAAGTCTTGGAACTTAGTTTCTTTATTTTTTACCACCATAATTGATACAAATATTTTTTATTCAGCCTACTTAAGAATCTGGAAAATTTTAGTAATTACTGTCAGAATTATAACGAAAAGCTGATCTCCTAATACATGGATTCTTTATTAACAATACATTCTTAACATTTCTTACATGTAAAAGATAAAGGTAGTGAAATTTTTTTCATACTTTAATAGAATTTTATTCTTTGTGTGAAATCTTTTTATTCATAGAAGATTTTACTTCTATCTAAACCACACTAACTATATTATCTTATACCTAAACATTGCAGCTTTAAATGCCTTTGTTACACAATCACCATATGTCTGTTTCAGTTTTTTTAGGAACAGGTTCAGCTAAATCATTAAAAGAATTTTTGAACTAAAACTTTTCAAGTCGGGCCGTGGACAGCGGCACAAAGGGAAATACGGTACGAAAAAATGCAGCCACCTACCCTGCGGCCCAAGTCCTCTTCCTAATCTCCTCTCTTATGCACTTCCTCCCGCTCAATCTCTCTCTTTCGCAGCGCACACCACTCTACTGTCTATACCATTCTATCTCTCTTTTTCTCGCATGTACGCCACTTGCTCCTATTCCCTCACCCTGGTACAATACTTTTATACATACATATATATATATATAAGAGCGTGTGGTGGCTCGGTCGGCTAGGTCATGGATTAGCACACGGGAGACCGTGGTTCGATTCCCGGCCATAGTGCGACTTTTGGGCAAGTACCTCTGTGTATTTTCACAAGTGCTTTTTCACCACGCAATGCTCCTTGAGGAAGATTTTAGGCGACCTCCTCGCAGCAAAATTGCCTAATTTCCCCCTACCCCCCTCCCAGTAATGGGAGGCCTCCCATTCCTCATCCCTTCCTTCTCCCAAGTGCTAAGTGCCCATAGCAGTGCCCTTCTTAAAGGAGCCGGACGTATAGAGCACTATAATATAAAAAAAAAAGTATATATATATATATACACACACTACTCTACTACTAAATACTAAGCCAATGTGCCTGCTCAAGCTGAGGTACGGAGGGAAGAGAAAAGAAAAAAACAACAGCTGTTCCTATACAAGAAGCAAAATATACGGATGTATTTTAAATACATAGATACGTGTTGCACCTCCCTGTCATTACATGTATATTTTTATATATACATGTACGTGAAAAAACGTGCATCAAGTTTTAAATATATATACTACTACAACCATACCTTTGAAAACGAGAAAAAACGCTGTATCTCGAAACGGAACCAAAATTTGGCTGAAATACAATTTTTACGGGTCTCCTAAAGAAAAACTACATAATCGAGGTGCACAAATATAGAGGGGTGGGACTATGCCTAAATTTAACCTTAATTATTTCCTTTTTCGACTGTATCTTGAAATAAACGAGTAAAAAAAATTGTCTTTTGTATGCCGTAGTTGCAAAATTAATATGGACATTAACGAAATCTTTAGAACATATCTGTCGCAACATAACCTATCAAAATCTGAAAAACAGTTATACCTCGAAAGGGGAGCCAGATAGGCTAAAAATAATTCCTTGTATCGAAAATAATTATTCACAGGTAAAAATAAATAATACACCGATTCATGGAAGGAATCATAATAATTCTAAAAATATTAATTCATACCTCCAAGGCAAAGCTACATTCTACATATCCTAGCAGTGAGTTAATTTATTTTCTGTTCTTTAACATGTATTATAAAAATAATTTTCACGTGACCAAAACCTATATTCTTATTATTAATTTTGAAATTAGTAGAAATAAATTATAAGTACAAATAAATTTAAATATAAAATTATATATAATTATAAAAAATAAATTTAATATAAAATTGCAACTTTACAATGGAAAACAGCTACATGTCTATTGTTTTTCTTAATGTCAATGAAATAAGTGAATTATTTTACTCTTTTAATATCCGAAACTACAAAAAATTTTTCGGATACAACGATACCAATAAGAATTGATTAACATTTTTGATATAATATCAATTGCACAAATAAAACATTTTTTGAAAAGGAATTTTTATCTTAAGCTACTGGACAAAAGCGCTTTTTTAAAGGCACTATAGTAAATGTTTTTTTAAATTCTGCATTAAAAGACCAACAATTAATACATATATTAATATCCGTATCACAGCAAACATAAAAGTACTTAGAATGCGTTATAGAAATAAAACTTTTACGACTTTAATATCGGATTCTTAAAGATCTATTGAGATTGAATATAATCTAATTTTTCTAGTTTCTGTTACACCAAGTTTTATAACATTTGCGTTGGAAGTCTCACTTCTTCCGGGGGTCTCGAGGTCCACACCTGGTTTTTTTTGGAAGTTTTTCTGTAAAAACGGTAGTTTTTTTTTATTACTATTTGTAATCATTTTTTTCTTCAAACAGATTTTTTTGTACTTTTTATTCTTAATTTATTAAGCGTATTAATAATTAAATTTTAAAAAATCTCATAATAATCGATATAAAAATTGAAAAAAAGTAAGAAGTAGTTTAAAATAACCAATATAAATAATAAGGGTTTAACTTTTTATAAATTTAAGTTTTTCTTAATTAGTGTACTTTTAAATTTTATAGAAAATTTCCAAATGCTTCTGGAAGTTAGACGCGTTTCCACTGGATTTTATGGATTTGCTACAAATATCTAGGTGCCTTTTTCCCTCGTAATAGTAAAGGGTTCCTTTGCTTATTTGTAGCAGTAAGCATTTTCAAGTAGCAGGAACTGTCTCAAAATGCACTAACTTATTGCAATATTAATAATTTTTTTTTAATGAAGATAAAGCTTTTACAAAAAATGTTTCAGTGTAAGAAAAATTTGAAAACAAGCTGTACACGTAGCTATTATCTTCGGAAAGTTAAATTCACCGACATAATTACCAACCCAGTGGTGCTCAGAAAGCTTCCTAAGAAAACTAAAATATCTGTCAATCTATCACTTAATCACTCATAACTTACTCTTGCCAGTCTCACAAAAATAGTGGTCAGTTAAAAAATTTTAGTAAACATCTATTTTTATAGGGTCAGCAAGAGATGACTAAAAATCTTTGGGTCAGGTTTGTAAGGTAGAACTAACAACGCAAATGTGCGATGGTACCCAAAGTATTATATTGAATAATATTGATACATATAGTATTAATTTTCTAGACTGCAACTAGTTGTAGAGCTCTTTCCTAATGTCTCCTCATGCTACACCAAAGATGTTAGTGATTCTAAATGCCCTCTTTATTTTTTTATAAATACGTATCAAACATTAATATATTTTTTTGACACCTGTTAAGTTTTCGTTATATACTTTTTAACTATGTGCATCAGTGTTAAAAAAGATTGAGGACAATTATGTAAGCTCGTTCTCTTTTAAAAATCATACAGTGCATTAATAAGACCTGGTCCTCAATTATTTTGTTTTATTATCGTTGCATACTGAGGTAAGTTTTAAAAATATTGACATTAACAATATCTTATGGTCAAAGAACGAAAATGTATTGTAATGAGTTAAATTTGTTTTATCAAATTAACATAAATCATTTCATACTTTAAAAAAAAAGAGAATAATAAAATTTCTTTAAAAAGTAACCATAAGAAAGAAGTGCTAAAAAATGATGTATAAATATTTTTACTGTCAGTTGACATTGGCCATTAATGTAAATTGTTTAATGATATTTGTCTCATTAAGCTACCCGAAATTCATCACAAAAAGATTTTAATGAGTGTTACAAAAGCCAAAACATGTCTAGTATTGACAGCGTCTCGATTTGAAGCGTTCGAGCTTCGTTCTGTTGCATACGCTCTCCTAGAGCTCATCTCTCCCTGACTTTCTGCAGCTTCTACCTGTTCCTGCAGTCAGTTTACTTTAATAGTTATTATTATGTACTACACTATGTGGCACAGGTACTGTATATTTTTTTATTAAAAGAACAAGTCATAAGCTTTTACAAGTTTAAATTTTACTGCTAAATAATCAAATCCTTACAAATCAGTCCTTACAAATTAAAAAAAAAGTCTCGGCTTCTGTCTATACTAAAACAGTTTTTTTTGTTACTTATAATAAATTTTACCTTCACAGTTATATAATTGCCAGAATCAATATGGAGTTTTGAAAAAAGTTTAATAGTCTTAGACCTTCTTCAAATACTAGTACGCCTCAAAAAATCTTTAATAAATTCTAAAGCACCGTCTTTCTTTGCAGAGCTCAGTCGTTTTAGTAATCTTAAGTGGAAATATTAGTTTGTGGTACTAGCCTGTCATAGACTGTCCTGTTTGCTCAAGTTTATTTCTTTCTTTTAGCTTTATTGT
Organism: Copidosoma floridanum; assembly: GCF_036245765.1. Classification (NCBI taxonomy): domain Eukaryota; kingdom Metazoa; phylum Arthropoda; class Insecta; order Hymenoptera; family Encyrtidae; genus Copidosoma; species Copidosoma floridanum. Next base: position 18,152,847 of record NW_028321897.1, on the reverse strand, counting down.
TTAGTCAGCCCAGCACAGATCTTGGAGAGGATCAGTTATTACCAGTTGAATACTTGGAGCCGAGAGGATAATGTAGGGTCGTCGGTGACCAGGGTTCTGAGTTTCGAGACGATTAACTCTACTCGTGACGTCTGCCAGTGAATAAATGACTTATAGTTTTACAGTGGATGACTTAATATAGTCTTTTATTCGACAAATTGTTGCTGAAAAAAGTAGTAAGAACGTATTTGCTGGCAAGGTAGTTCAACGTTAGATGGCCCTAAGAAGAAACGATGAGATGGATGGTTAATAAGGAAACGCAAATACTTATAGTAGCCCTGAAAAAGGCCAGTGGTGAAATTCTCAGTCATTTCTTATCATTATTCTTGATAATGGAGAGCCAGCTGCGTGTAGCTTGACTCTTACCCATGGAGTCTTTGCGTAAGGAGACCATGCTAGAGGTACACTGGTCACCACTGGCCGAAGAATATCTAGTTTTTCTATCATTTTCCAGATAACAACTTACCACTTACCATTAGGCAGGATACAAGGTGTAGATAATATTTTCTCTGTATGCCGTTCAGATAAACCAATGAGGAGGGGGCTGATGAAATTTCCAGTTGATGTGTCTACCTGAACTCCTGGAACTTGTTTTTCCTGTTGTAGCAAAATCTGCTCTGGTAGCACAAGGTTGGTTGAAAAAACCACCACAAAACTCTAAACTGTTAGATTAAACTCTTGCATGACTTTAGTTTGTACACCGGACACTTTGAAGTTTAGATCACGTTTTTACTGTAACCCTCGTTAATCATAATAATTTGAGATGGAATTTGACGTAAGTTGCTTGCGCATCGAAAAAAAGTATTGTTGGTAGCCAGGACACTCAGCTACAGGACGTATATTTTTATTAACGATGCTCCATCGGTGAAGTACCATAGTATTCTGCAATGCAATTAAAAATAATGTAACCAGGTCCACTTCCATCGCAGGCAGCTTCGATTTTTCTTCTATGCCCTCTAGTGGATTCTATTAAACTGGAATAGGCGTAAGAGGAGCAAGCGTATCTTTGAAAAATTTTAAGCTTTTTTATCACTATTGTTAGTAATTATTTAGAGTGAAGATCAAAAATTGTATAAATCTAAGGTTTTCCTTTCAATTTGCCTTCTTGCAACTGTAGCCCTTGTAAAAACTCTTGAGAGCCATAAAGGCTCTTTTTGTCAATTTTTTTAGTTGTAATATAATTTTTGGCAAAGTAGTTCTAGTGATCTGAGTGAGAAATATTGAATCATAATACTACCCTTTTAAAAACTGTTCCGTTAGCTCAAGCTTTTTTTTCCATCATAGCTCTTAGGTTTGCCCAGTGCAGTACTCGGAAAGGATTGGTGATTCTTGGTTAAATGCTAAGAATCAAGAGGGTAATACAGGGTCATCAGTGGCTGAGGTTCCTAGCCTCATGACAAACAACTCTGCTCTTGACCTCTGCCAGTAAATGACTGACATGGTTTAATAGTGGCTAGCTCTATATAGTCTCTTAGTAGATTAATAATTTCAGGAAATTGTAGTAAGGATCTATTTGTTAGCAAAGTAGTTTAACGTTGGATGGCCTTAAAAAGAACCGATAAGATGAGGCAACCTCACCCCCGAAGCTCCGCCAACCACCCCCCCTCCGCCAAACACCACGAGCACTGCAGCAGAAACACCATCCCACGCCCCCGTAATAGTACTGGATCCGCGCGCACACCAAAGAGTGCCTAACGACTCCACTCAGTTGTCTAGAGAACCGTCCTTCTTTTTGGCCTGGAGAACTGTATGTATAAATTGGGCTACTGCAGTCTATCTTTCTGCGTTAAGTAGCATTTTATCTATAACGTTGTCGGGATTTAAATTTCCGATCCTTTCTTGCAGCACTTTGTGTTTGGCTTGCCACTTGGTAAAGTCAAAGAACGAATGTTCTGCGTCGTTTTTGTCGTAGCCGCAGTACTTGCAAGCAGCCGTTTGTATTTTCCGCATCTTGTTGAGGTACGATCGGAATTATCCATGATTTAAAAGGAATTGAATAAGATAGTCATCTACGTCCCCATGTGTTTGCTCAAACCATTTATTAACATTTTTTATCAGGCGTGCCGTTCATCTACCTCTAGTTTCCTCTTGCCATCTATGTTGCCAGCGTTTTGAGATGATTTTCTGGTCGTTTTTCTTAGCCTCCATCCTTCCTATGTCCTGCTGCGTAAGGTGCTTTAATCGTCTTTCCCCCGCAAGCAGGTCAATAGGGATTACGCCTGCTATCACTATTATCGCAGACTCCGAGAGTGTGCGATAGACGCAGGCTATCCTCAATTCATCTATTTCTTGAACTTGGATGATTTTCACTCTCTTCTTTTGAACGTTCATCTTATCTCCCCATATCTCAGCACCGTACAAAATAATAGACTGGGCCGTAGACATTAGGAGCCTCGCTTTGCAGGTTTTGGACCTTTAACGTTCGGCATGATTTAGCTTAATACCATAACTCTTGTCGTCGCCTTGTCTGCTGCTTGCCTAAGGTGGCTTTAAAACGTGAGCTTTCTACCTACCGTCATCGCTAGGTATCTTACGGCATCCTTCGTCGTTATTTTTTTTTCTTCTTGTATCTTGAGGGGGATAATGGTATCAATTTTTTTCCTCATCAATAGTATCATCTCCACCATCCCAGCTGCAACTTTGAGTCCGTAGTTCTCCATCCATAGAGCCACACTTTGCATAATCTGGTTAAGTCGTATCTGGATCAGTTCTATAGTCTGCTCAATGATCACTGCAGCAGCATCGTCCACGTATCTTACCAAGAACGTCTCCTCCAGCATTTTCTGGTGGAGCAGTCCGTTGTATGACACGTTCCAGAGATCGGGTTCAAGTATGGAGCCCTGTAATTCCCCTGCAGTTTTTTTTTCTGTTTTGCCTTGTGTTGTCAAGAAGTGGTCCTTGAGATAATCTCTTAATACTCTTAAGAGATAGTCTGGTGTTCTGAATGTAGATTTTAGAGCGTGAAGCATGTCCTTCTATCTTGCTTAGTAAAAAGCGCTCTTTACATCCAAGATCACCGAAAGAACGAGGGGTCTTGCTCTATGGCATATGTCTCGAGTGCTCTAAACTGCTTTGACTACTTCTTTTACTGCTTCTATGGTGGACCTTTCTTTCACAAATCCGCACTGCCTGTCCGAAAAGTCTTCCACGTTTTGTATGGCATGTAGAAGACGGGCCTTGAACAACATTTCGTATAATTTTCCAGGCGTGTCCGGCATGCATAACGAGCTGAGTGATGACGGGGAGTTAGGCTTTCCCTTGCTTATATCGATCAGTACCAGCTGTGCGTTTTTCTAGGGAGTTGGGAACAACCTCTTTAGCAAACATGCATTGTAAAGGTTTAAGAGCAATTTTGGGTAATTTGCCACTACTATCTTAATGAGTTCTGCCGGTATGTTATCTGGTCTAGGAGCTTTTCCGTTTTTAAGCGATCTGGCTGCTAGCTCCAGTTTATTCTGGGTGAATAAAGGTACATTTTCTATTGGGTACATTCTCATATTACCTTCAGCGTCTTCAATTTGAATGGTGTGGGTCTATTAGTCAGTACCCTTTTATCAAATTCAGAACAGATAAAATATTGTTATTTTTCAAGATAAGACATGTTGCACTTTCGATGTCCACGATCTTACGTAATTTTTTAGACAAATTAAGCAATACGTGTATTCAATGTGTGCTGTTCTGAAACAGATTAACTTAGTCACTACGTAACCATCTGTTTCCAAACTGAAAATCACGTGATTTTGCGTGGTATCATTACTTCAAGTTTCTTGTATCATTTTTTTGATATTTGCGTATAAGCCACGGTGGATGCAATAATCTACATTAATTACACGACATTCTGTGTGTACATTTATGTGTAGCAGTTGTATGGATTTTACAGCAGTACTTCTTTTATTGTAAGTTACCACATGTTCTAACGTCAACAGTAATAAAATCTCTGTTATACGAACACTCTATCGGTCATGCAAGCTAGTTTGCTGAGACAATTTAGTCACAAAATGCATTGTACCATTATAAAAGTAATACTGCTTGCATAATACTGTTGCAAGGCAGCTCAACGTTAAATTTTTGTTTTAATTTATATCTTTAAAATAGTTATCCTCAATCCAGGAAATCAATTTTTCAGTATACCCCTTCTAGCTGATGAAATATTCCTTAGAACGTCGTTTACTTTGACTTTTCCATAACTTGACTTTGAGGTTGACACCTCAAAGAAACTCTCGTTCAATTTCTTTTGCACTCTGCTTAACTTTTCCTCGTAAAAGAAACCGTCAGTGACTTCGTCAGCCAAATTTCTGAGAAATTATACTAGGGTTGTCACATGCTTGCAAGATATGCGTACTGTTCTAAACAACTTTAAAGTCCAACCACTTTCGTAACCTTTGGCAAATACACTTCTTTTCTGACTGATGCAAACTAAATATCCAGCGTTGTACTTTGGATTTTCATAAATATGTCTTTCATAACTTTATACTTTCACATGCCTGCACAACATTGTGTAAGGTCTCGTTGGCCAATGCCATCTTTGTTGACGAAGGCTTCGTAAGATCGTATACTTCTGTTATACTTGGAAGAATGTCAATGAAGTGACAATTGTGTGCGTGTGTATAAAGTATCATTACATCTATAATAGTTCTTTTAAAATGTTGAGCTATTGCAGCCTTTGTCTGTGGGCTACGTGCTACTCTGTATTTAATCATATTTTCTCGCTAAACGGATTGCATTTCACAGCCTCAAAATTTTTCATCTTTATAAATTGGGAGACTAATTAGTGTACGGTAGTCACTTGTTGATAAGAGATGTTGAAATGCTTTGGCAACGTTTTTTGATGATTAATCCTCAATAGTTTCTACCTAGGCTTATTTTCTAGTGACATTGATGACAGCAAGATCATAAGTATGGACATTATTAGAAGTTTTTAAAGCTCTTAAATCCATGAAATCAGCTTCCCAGGCGTTGTCAAAGTCACGCATGTGATAGCTTTTTTTGGGATGATGATTTTTTTATAGGTCTTTGTAAACTATAGGTATCTTGACTATATAGCTAACTAACTACGTTTAATCGAAAATGTTTATTTTTCGCGAGCTTATTATCACCCGTGGATGCAGGTGGTCGTGTCACTTCATAGTAAAGTTTTTGCATCGTATTATGCATTATTTTTTTACTTCTTTTTCTTTTTAGACTTAAATTTGATGGCTCCTTTAAAAGAAGGAAAAACTTCATAAATGTAATGTTGCTACAGATGCAGCATGATATCAATAAAGTAACTCTTCGCTTATCTGGCAGTGTTTCTCTTGCAAGCATTCGCGATAAGGCAAATTTAGCCAACCCCCGGTCAACTTTTAGACGTTCTTCCTTCAGCATAGGAAACAGCATGCCAACGACATGCTCGTCCAAGAGATTTCTATTCACATCACCATGCTTAATGCGTTTCGGTAGCTTCATTCCAGGACCACAAGATTTGTATCCAGGTACATGCATCTCAAATGGTAGCAAGTCGATAAAAATGTCGACAGCACTGTTTTGAGTCTCCTCCTTAAGTCTTACTTATATTTCTTCGCCTGGGTCACTTCTTCGCTCAACTGACGCCACGTTCAAACTTGTTTTGACAGAAAATAAACTTTTAAAAACTTTTTTGAAATTATACTTTTCTGAGCGCGTTCTGCACTATAGAGTAAATAAACAATTTTAGTTTGGTGACCTTAAAAAATGAAACTGACTCTCGTTCCAAATGGATACAAGAATTGCAAACTTGTTTCGCGTCACAACTTTTTTTGCGTCTGTTCGTAATCGCATCTAATAAAATTTCAATATTGATACAACTTACCAGTAAATATTTGCCTCTGACAACGTAAGCATAGGCTGCCACCAAGGCTCTCGGAAGGCAGAAATTGTCATGGCTTTTAATAGTTAATACAGATTGTTCCTTTACTGCGTCTTCACCTAATCGTACACGGCCACGCTCTCTAGTACTATTTTTGATTGCACATGTTATTGAAAGTCTACATCCAGTTTTAAAGTCTTTTAAATTTTGCACAGTACCAAACAATACTTCTTACAAATTTTCGACACGAAAATCGTACACCAGTCTAAATGATAACCATAAAGGTTGGTAATTAAAACTTTACAAATTTTTTATTACACACATGAAATCGTTGGGCTCACTTTGACCAAATAGCTGTCTATTCAAATTATTCATACACTCTTCTAGCCAGGTATATTTATTATTATTTGGCAATTGTCTTGAGCGTCCACACACCTCTCGTCCTTTATAGTTAAAGTGGAGATAACGTTTAACAACCTTAGAATTGAGAATTAAGAGTAAACACTTTTCTTCTCTGCAGAAGAAATGAGAATCTAATGGCGTTCATGAAAAATTAATACAATTGATGATGATACTTAATTTTATGTAGCATACCAGTATCCTTGCTACTAATAGTGTCAGTGCTACTGTTGTTACTAGTAGCACTACTGCTACTGCTACGACTAGTACTGACAGTAGAAGGAAATATACCGCTTTTTTACATAAGGGACGCACTTATCACTATTGTCGTGTACCCTTCGGTTTAAAAATTAGTAGTGCTGCCTTATCCCGAGCATCTAAAGTGGTACTAAATGAAGTATCAGGTTTTGTGCATAATTTCGTTGACGATTGGGTCTGTGTGTCACAAACGTTCAAGGAGCATTTGTCTCATTTGGATCAATTATTTCATTTGATCATGCAAACGGGTATCACTATTAAATTCAACAAAGTTAAATTTTTCCGATCCGAGTTATTTTCATGACTGATATAATGTTGGCCCACCCACGACTAGATCGACCATTTATCTTATGTACCGATTCTAGTAACGTCGGTTTAGGAGCTCTTTTGTATCAACCAGATGAAATGGGTGAAGATTGCGTAGTTAACATGGCCAAACATACTTTAAAAGGAGCCAAAGTTAATAATTTCACCACTGAACTGGAACTCCTCGCAATTGTTTAGTCCTTGAAAAAATTTCGGTTGTTTCTATTGGGAGCTCGAGTCATCGTAAAAACTGATCACCGTGCGTTGTCTTATTTACTTACATGTCGGCATTGAACTGGGAGACTTGAGCGATGGATGCTAACTATTCAATATTATGATATTGAAATTGCACATATCAAGGGTATAGAAAATAAGGCAGCTGATGCTCTTAGCAGAGAAACGGAGGTAGATAAGATGAATTTCGGAAACCAATTTTTCATTTTTACTTTAAAGGCCCATATCCCTAACGCATCGATTATCGATAATCTTAAGGATTTAGGAAGCGTACAGGATCGGGATCAAAAGATCAAAAAATCAAAAGATCAGATACGTCGTGACCGCAGGGTGAAAGGATACCTTTACAAAAAAAATTTCCTTTATAAATCCGTAGGAAACTATCAATAGATCCTTCTCCCAGAGACGTTTTTTAAGGAACTTGCACGAGAGACCCATACAGTTTACGGGCACGTAGGTACTAAAAAGTGTATACATATGTTGAGCGAGTTGTTTGTAGCCCCAAAACTTGAGTGAATAGTTGCGAAGGATATCCAGTCTTGTGACTCGTGCCAAAAAATCAAAACATATACTGGACTGACAATATTTAAAACGCGCCTGATTATTCCAAGCGAGCCACATGATCTTTCATTTATCGATTATTACGGACCATTACCTTCATCACGTAGCAGAGTCCGATATATATTGGTAACGGTCGATGTCTTTACTAAATTTGTTGCTCTGTATCCAATTAAGAGGGCGACTACGATGATCACCTTAAAACGACTGACTGATCATTATTTTGTCAATTACGGTAAACCCAAGCAGATCCAAAGTGATCATGGGATACAATTTACGTCTAAACATTGGTCTGAACATCTTATACAACAAGGAGTCAAACCCGTTTTCTCAGCGATTTGTTACCCTCAAAGCAACGTGGTGAAACGCGTCATGAAGGAGTTAAGACGTTTTTTTAGATCATTAATTGTCGGTAAACATAGTAGTTGGGCAAAGTACGGGCCGTTGATACAAGACCTTATGAACGAAACTTGCCACGATACTACGGAATATACCCCAGTCAAGTTGCATTTAAATAAAAAACCCAACTTGTTTTGGAAAAAATATCTTCCACATCAACCTCAACTGGATATCGATCGGGAACAAAAACTTATTTTCGCTGCGAACAAGATCCAAAAAAGGTGATTACGCACGCTGATAAATATAATAAATCTCATAGCTTACAAATATATAAGTTGTATGACTCTGTTTTAGATAAGACATGTCATTTTTCAATTGCCGAATCTGAAATACCCTCGAAATTTCTACATCTTTACGAAGGGTCATTCCTAATTACGCGTGTAATTCATAACGTAACCTATGAACTTTCAAATCACGAGCGTCGCAAGATCCGCGGAGTATATCAGGGGTCCGAGTTATGGCCTTATTACGGGACCAATAGGGGGTAAACGCAGAAGGTAGCAGAGACTTAATCGGAAGATCAAGCGTCTGAGGTTTCAAGTGGTCTGGATTCAGGAACGTGTGGCGGCCATGCAAGCACAATTGACCCACCCGTGATTTGAATCGAATCCAATCATCAAATCTAATGACCTCGATGGTGACGTTTTGGTTTTGGGATTTTGATGAACCATGGGAAGAACTTGATGGGATAAATGTGAGTCAATAGTCCCTCAAATCAATGAATGTTGAAAATCTCGATATATTTTTTGTGTTGTCCCCTTTGATGAGTTGTCCTAGGGTTTCCCAACGTCTTTCTTTACGAGTTGATTTTGACTTCTTGTCTGATCGAGTCGCGTTGGTATTTTCATTTAGTTTGTTTTTATTAGCATGAAAGAGGTTTACCAACATATCTGGCGAGGCCTTGAACATGCATCGCAAACAGTTGAGCGAATGCTCAAGAATGAAGCCAAAAGTAAAGCCAAGAAGATAAGGTGCCACACTTACTTTCACGCCCGTCGGGAACGTCGAGAAGAACAACAGAGGGATCAACGCCTTTACGACTTATACCACGGTCCCAGTTCATTGAATTTTCCGGAGATTCTGCCCCATCGTGTCTACTGACAAGGGTGGTCAGATGACTCGTGAGGTGTCAACTCAAACATTTGAATCAGCAACCCATGATGCATATCGCCAATCCCGCAACCGTGAACAGAAAAGGTGTCAGAGAAACTGCCTTAATCGCATGTCCTTAGATCAACGGATAGAACGTTTTCGTCATGAGCACACGATGAGGAATATGCAGACTGGTGCCTGTATCGATTTAATAGACAAGAGTATTCCACCCTTTTTTCCGTATCACGTGTTGTCATCGTTTTGTGTTGTCCTTGATGAGTGGATTTTTTTGTTATCATTGGGTAATTCTATCAGTTTACTTTCGTTTGTCCTAGGTCATGATGTGTCAAGTCAAGAACTCCAATCGTCCTCGAGTCCTCAGGGATTTAAGGTGCATCCAAAGTTTCGTCAAGGCGATGATCAGACGGGAAGAACGGCCTGTTTCCTTCCTCAGGCGTAAGAGGAGGGGCCGTCAGCAGAAAGTCTTCCGTCGATGCTCCAAACCTCCTGTTCCTGAATTGGTGGATCTTACGCTCAGTGATGACGAGACTTCTGAAGTTCTTGATTTGAGGCACGTTATCGGGCCTGGTGACTCAATAAGCTCAAAGGATTCCTCTATCGCCTCATCTGATACAGGGAGGATCCACAATCCAGTTCCGTCACTACCCGATTATAAAGATTACTATCCTTACTTGTTGGATGCTAATTCAATCCATTTGGATGAGATTTGGTGGAACCGTTCTAATTGTCAAGAACAAATTACGTCCCTCTTAGTTCTTATGAAAGACCGATCCGTTATGTTCTCTTTTCCCTTATTTAGTGTAATTTTTGTTCATTCAAAATTATGTTCATGATATAAAATTAGGGGGGGCGATGCAAGGTTTTACTTATAAGTATACGTCAGAATCTTTATACACATACATATTGTAGCGCTCTTACTTTTGTTGATTTTTGGAAAGCTGATCTTCGGGGGAAAACAGTTCAGGTGGCTCGACGCAGTTTCTCTTTATAATACTTTTGTGCAATATATTTTCCGGGGGAAGAGTCACGAGGTCCGATTTTCAGGGGTACCGGGGTAATAAGTCGGATCAAGTCAAAGGGGAGAGCAGTCTTTTTTGAGTTCTACAAGGGAACAGGAGGTTTCTCCCAGTGACCTGAGGAGCCTTGAGACTCTTTGCGACATCAGACCTCGTTGTTTCAAGAGTGTGAGTAGACATCCCGTCTGAGCCACGAAGCTATTCAACTCGTGCCCGAATCGATTAAGGCGAGTGGGTGGTAAAACCCCAGTTGTCTAATATATCAACTGAGTGGTGGCCCCAGTGCCAGCTTAGTGGTGCAAACGGTGTTCTCCTTTTTTATGTATTTATGTACTCGTTAAATCTGTGTTTTGATTCTTCTTCCTGAATCTGGGACCATTGCATTTCCGGACGGGTAAATCTTTGATTTTCTTTTTTGCGTCGAGCCTCTGTGTACTTTTCTTGTTGCTTATCTGATAACGTAATTTTTAATCGGATTATTTTAAGTGATAAATAGTCAATTCGTGATTAATAAACATAGTGATAAGAACCGAAACATAAATCTTTACTTTTGTTTTTAATTATAAATGTAAAATATACGTTTTAATTTTATCATGTCTTTGTCCTTACCTAATCCAATAGAAATTCATCTTAAAATTAATTCAGGGACTTTGGAGCCGACTATTACACCGTGAGGAACGGTACGCCTAAGCGATCCAAGTTGGCCCCACCAAAAGTCCTCATATTTGCATTTTTCGTGAAAAAGACGAGGACTTGCACAAGAGAATAACAGTTTTTTGATTTCTACGATATGATTGCCACTCGTTCCGTGGAGACTCCTTTTCTGAAGTCTCATTGCATTTTCGCATAGTGGGCATTATACACACGTGCTAGGGCTCACATGTAATATTTAACAGGTTACTTATTGTCGTTTTGTCTAATGGCAGAAAAACAAATGTAGTAACAAAAGTACACAGCACATCATTCGAAATGATCGTATGTGTCTTGCAAATAAATTGTGCTGACTATAAAACTTGAATTTACATCTCATTGATACGATGTGTACCACCTAGTTAGTTGACAATATGCTTCTAAAGGATGAGAAATATTTTAAAACTAGGCTAGTAAATTACGTACATCAAAAAAGTGATACCTAGTCGAATATAGCAACTGACATGATTGTTCTTTGTGATAGTGACATACTCAGTGACAATAATAACAGTTAATGTAATGAAAAAAATGGTAACTGCATTAAACAGCAATTAAAAAAGTATTATTTTTATAAAAAATAATTAATTTGTAATCCATAGTAACTTTGTTTATGTGAAGTATTAAATAATGTATTGTGAGATAGTATAAATAATTCAACAACGTCTTTCATCTCTGTTGATAGAGAAATATCTTACAATAGTAAAGAATATAGTAGAGACAATAACTTTAAAAATCATTCCAAAGACTTTGCCAATACTTACTATATCTGTAAAATATGCAAACAAAAATTAATCTCAGTTACATACGGATGTAAAAAAAAATGTTAGACAATGTGACAAATGTGTGTGGTGTCACAAAATTTATTACAGGGAAAACAAACAAGGTGAATATAAAGCATTCTACGTCAACTGTCCTAGCGCGATCCATGAGCACCAAAACATGTACTTTTTAACTCGCGATTGCGGTATTATAAATAACTGAGAAAACAAAATCAAAACATAAAATCAACGTGTTTTTCCTTAGCTTTTCGATGATTCAATCAATTTTTTTTAAAAATGACGATTTAACCTAGAAAAAGTACAAAATTTGTTTAATTTAAAAAACGGCATTTCTCATATTTTGTTTACCATCACTAATCAAAAGAGCAGGATTTCTTAGGTTAATGCGGCGATTTTCAAAAAGTACTTTTTTCATTACAGCGAGATATTAAATGACAAAGTTAGGTGCAAAGACACAGCAGCGGCGGCTGCTCGACTCGCGCAATGGTATGCTATATATATATATATATATATATCTTCCTGTATTATATAGTTGTAAGAGTTAAAGCAAGGTTTTGCTTTCTCACCCCTCCACCCCTTTCTTACTCCCCTTCAACTCCCCCTTAGCTCCCCCAAATAAGGTAGTTATTGTTTCATTTTTTTGCATTTTTCGAGTAATCCTACTTCTTGCTAGCTCCTTCCTGCTCCCCCACCTGTCCCCCACTCCCCTCCCGACTCCCCCCAGCCCCCCCAGCTTCCCCATATATAATGTAAATATATTCGTAAAGCCTTATATATTAACTGTTACAAGTGGTCTAATTTCCACATATAATTTTATTTGACCATAACAAAAAATTTTGTTACAATTATCTTACTTACGATGTTTATTTTGACTTCATACTCTAAAATGTCTTTTTAGGTGCTCTGCTCTTACATAACCTTTTCCACAATTTTAACAAATATTTCTTTGAACGTTTATTTCATGACTTTTTAAATGTCTCTGTAAGTAATAATTTCTTTTGAAACTTTTTTCGCATTTAATACACTTAAAATTTTTTTCAATGTTTTGGCATTCCTTTGTGTGACGCAAACAGTTTTTCTTGTCAAATATTATAATGCTACACTGATCACATACAAAAAATTTTTTTTTGTGAATTATTTCGTGCGATAATAGACACTCTTGATTTGAAAATTTTGAGTTACATTTGTCACACTGATAAAATTTTGCATCCATGATGGTGTATCTGCAAACATATTACAAAAAATAGATTGTTTATAATTTTATACATCTGGGTACTAGACGGTACTGAAATGTGCTTTTTTGATAAAAGAGAAAATTTGCAAGAAAGTATAAAAAAAGTAATAAACTATAGCATAGTATTTTTGTTACTCTAAAATTTTATTCCAAACAATATTATTAATTTCAAATTTGTTTTCTGATTCAATTTGGATAAAAATTTTTTTCGGATTTCTACATCTAGACAATGCTTTTCAATGATTTTAATCATTTAACAATAATTTTTTTGCACAGATCTATGTCTAACTTTAAATTTAGACTTCAAGTTCTCTGTAGATGTAAAAGGAAGAATTTTTATTTTTCGTTGTAATTTGAGAATCTAATTCGCTGTCAAATTTTCATTTAGACATTTTTTAACTTTTTTAAACGAATTTACGAAGTAAAAGTAAACGATGAAAAAAATACCAATGGACCAAAATTTTGGTTGTAAAAACATACCAAGGGGCCAAAATTTTGGTTATAAAAAATTAAAAGAAAAAAAACAATCAACTAACAATACTGTTGAAACAAAATCAATTTGTGATTTTAAAAATATCGTAGTTTTGTGATTTTTGACGATATTTGAAATCTTTTAATACTTTGTCATTTTAAATATATAAAAATTAGGCATTTGTCAGGAAACATAAAAAGTAATTGTTAAAAATTTATGTAGTTAATTATGATCAATATATATTTATGACATATATAAATTTAAGTAACAATTAATATAATTCGGGTTTTTTTCCATACTTCGTAAATCTCATTTTCAATTACGGGGGTTGGTGCTCAGAGCACGCAGGGAGCATATATAGTTATAAGAGCCTAGGAATATCCATTGACACATACAGGATAGACAGCTCAATTAAAAAAGGGAGTTACTAGAAAAAATAATAAAGCTTATCAACAAAAAGTCAAGGGCAAATCTCTCTGTCTATATAAACTTTACCTCTTTTATTTGAAATTAGCAGCGTGATCTTTGTATTTCCTCAAAAGCAGACCAGTAATCATTCCTCAGCGTAGAAAATTTATTTCCGAGTTTTTTCGAAAAATGCTATAGTGTTTCAAATTCTGTAAAATATACTTTAACATATTATTTTTATGCTTAGAATTGATTTTATCATTTCTTGAGGCTTTAAAAAATATTAATACAAACCCTATTTTAAGAAAATTACACTTATAACAAAACAAAAGGGGGGGTTGGCGCGTGAAGTGCGCAGAGGGGCAGAGCCCCACAAATATTACAGATACATATATTTCCAAGCAAACATGGTTAGGTTGCACTGATTAAATTCGACTTTTAATACACAGCAAAATAAATAATTGAATTATTAATTATTTTATTTTAATGACTTGCTATTAAAAAAGAATGAACCAAAATTGAATTTAATGAAATAAAAGTATTAAAAATGTATTCATTATTAAAAAACTGACAGAAAGATTAAATAAACTATTAACATAGTTCATAATTACATTGCAATAAATTATTTACACCGTTCGATAGCTCTGTAACTATGTTTCTCACATAATGTTTACAAAAGTCATTTAGTTTTTTTCTTCGGTAATACACATTTTTTTTTCTCAATACTCATCGCTTCAAGATTTTCTTTCTTTACTTTAGAAAAATTTTGGTATTTTGTGGCTGAAGATGTATTTTGAAGCATAAAATATTTGTTATCAATGGGAATGATTGCGTGATAGTTTAATATCCCTGGGAGAGCCTTGCATTTTTCAAACCTACTTTTAAAAAATAATGAAGTTCCTTTATAATTTGATTTCGCACTAACAAAAAATTTCAGTTTCTTTGCAGTTACTTTTTGCCTAATCGTATAAGGTTTAAGCAGAGGTAATGTGCTTTTCCAACGTCAATTGCAAACTTGCTCTTCTTGCACCTTGTTTTAAGTTTGCTCCAATGCCATTACAAGCACCTTTGCCATGTGCAGTGGCAAAGAAATGCCATTTAGCTGCTATACCGAAATCTGTTTCGTGGTATAAAAGATTTTGGAAATTACTTTTGTTTTAAAATGTTGGCCAGCTCTATCGGTGAAGTTAAAAATTTTTTTTGGATTAAAGTTCTTTTGTAAATAATTGACAATAATTTTGTAATACTCATGCACGGCTATGGTATCATGTGCTAAATTATTATAAATAATGGTAATACTCTTATTTTTTACTTCATCTTCTTATTTATGATAAATAACTATCGTAAATACAGTTGCCTGATAGTTGTTCCAATGAAACGACTGGGTCGAGTTTTGCACTATGAACGCGTAGTTCTCTGCGAAATCACAACACACGATAAATTGGCCATCTTCCACGTTACTTTTAATGTTTTGAAAATACTGAGATTATTTTTTCGAGAAATGATCATGGGTTCTCAACTTCATTAACTTTTTACAGAGTAAAGCAGTGAATTCGTGAGCATTTAGCGTTTGTGATGCTGTATTACACCGATCAGTTTGAAAACAGTTCGGGAATTTTACTTTACAAATATCGTTGTCATTAAATACTTGAATGATATGATTTTTCAATTGAACTGTATTCGGGCAATCAAGATAGTCTCTCGTATAGCATTAGTTTGACGGATTATTGCATACTATGGCTGCAATGCAATCATATTAGCTGTTTAATTTAATTTGCTAAGTTTTGTTAATTCGGATACGTCAGCCCCTTTCAACATGAATGTAACATTTTCATGGTGTATGCAAACACAAACCGTATGCGTTCCATTGCTTGCAGCTAGAATGCAGTAGACAAGTTGAAGCAAAGTAAATTTAGTGAAACCGATCTCGATATTTTGATGCTTTTTTTTAACCTGTAGAAATAAATTATTTAAATTACCAAGTAATAATCTTTTTTGTACGTGAATCCTTTTACCATCTTCTTGTTTTACCGAAATAAGATCCTCGAAGCCAGGCATAAGTTGACTTACATCATCACGTACATAAAAATTTTTAACTAAATTTTCCGTTTCGAGAGGAAGTACTTTGCCTCGATTTTTTTTGGGATCTGTTAATATACTGTTTTCAGATAATAAAGTTGTAGCTAGCATTGCTTCTCGTTTTGTACAGTTAAATTCTCTCATTATGTCATTACGGCTCCAGAACTTCGGAGCCAGAGTAAGTAACAAAATTCTTTCATTTCTACTAATTGAAAGAGCAAACTTTTCTTTGATTTGATCAAGGACGGCGACACCAGCTTTATGATAGCTTTCATCGCAAGTTGCTTCAATTTTTGCTTTTTTGTTCTTGAAACAAAAATCAGCATTTTGAGATTTCAAGTTCTAAATTTGAAATCTGCACTTTGTACAAATCTTTGATCCATCACAAACAGCAGGGTATGTCTCTCGAAGATCATTTGGAAAGCTTAACAAATTCTTGAATATACTGCTGTGATTGGACAACCCCAACAGCACCGAGACGATAAAGCCATTGTCAAAGCAAGCAAGAAGCATACGAGTTCTTATTTCAGTAGACACGACGACGTACTTTCATTTCACCCTAAGTTAGGCCTTACCTACGTAAAAAGAATCGAATTCAAATATTATAAGCTATCTAAAAAATATCCTTCATAAGCGTTGCAGCGAAGTAACGCTCGGCAAGTAAAATCATTAGCTCACATTTCATCTTCTGCGTGCATAATAACATATTTGTTTACCAGTTGATGGAACCTCGAAAACAAGCGAAAAATATAATACACAGCTCAAATACTGCTCCATTCAAGATAAACTATCAATCTGTCGATTCCTCTTAACTTATGTGTCAATAAAAACATTTTTATTTACAAATACACTTAACAAGAAAAGTATGCGATCCAACCGCCCATCGAAACATCGAATCAAAACAGCGCAACCTAACCATGTTCGCTTGGAAATATTTATATATATATATAGCATACCATCGCGCGAGTCAAGCAGCCGCTGCTGCTGTGTCGTTGCGCCCAACTTGGTCATTAAATATTTCGCTAAAATGAAAAAAGTACTGTTTGGTAATCGCCATCCCGACGTAAAAGATTCTGCTCTTTAGATTGGCAATAGTGAAAAAAATATTAAAATTGATGTTTTTGGGATATAACACATTTTGTGTTTTTTCAAGGTGAAATCGTCATTTTTTAAAACAACCGATTGCGTCACCAAAAAGCTGAGGAAAAAACACGTCGATTCTATGTTTTTATTGTTTTTTCTTAGTTATTTATAATACCGCAATCACGAGTTGAAAAATACACGTTTTGGTGCTCGTGGATCGCGCCAGGACAGTTGACATGAAATGCCTTATATGTGTGAGGTTTCTACAAAAGTTGTAATGGTTGGTCGTACCCAAATTGCTAATCTAAGTTGACGAACATTAGAAAATTGTATTTGGCTCTCATCGCAGCTACCAATTTTCTTCAGAAGCAAAGGTACGTATTTGATAACTTTTTTTAGCATAAAAATTTTCTGCAATACTCCAAATTTTCGTAAAATATGAAAGATCGAATTAGAACGGTAAGGTTAACCAATACTATGATGCAGACTCTCTTATACCTTCTCTTTCACTTACTTTATACTTTATCTTTATACACTACATTGATAATTTAGAAACGAAACACATACATATAGACGGGTGAAGCGGGTTCAGGTAATTTTAGTGGTAACGAGAGAAGGAAAGTAAAAGGGGGAATCCTTGTAGTCTGTCCTAGTAAGTGTACAGTGACATAGTGCTCTGTGAGCAATGTCTCACCCATCAATGTGGTGGGGGCTTGTTATGACGGACTACTGTGTCACAATAAGTACTAATGAGGTTACAAAAAAATAATTAGGATATCACATGAAGAGTAACAACATATTCTAGGCAGTAAAAAGTTTATATCTTTTTTAAAAATATCACCGTGATACTGCTGGGTAGACGAATTTATATACAGCCTTGATATGAAAAAAAACCATATACTTTGGTGAAATAAGTATTTTTGTCGTGCTGCGTTATATTAGTATCGTATAGAGACCTTGGGTTGTTACATTATTTTTCATAATTTCACCATTCAATGACTTTTACCCTGGCCCAATACAGTTTAAAGGACCCTGGATTCGTATTCGACAACTTCAAAAACATAAAGACATGATTAATACACTGTTTTATTAAGTTTCCTGAATTTGACCTTGAAATAACCACAACCTTGACGTAAAAAGATCAAACGAACTCTGAATTTAAGTTCAGCAGCCCAATAAACATACAGTAAAAGTTGTTAAGACTAAATGACTCTTATCTTAACTTGATGACTTGGCGTTTTCGATTTTAATTAATCAAGTGCAAAAGTTTACTATAAAACGACCTAAATTAAATCATGTTTTTATAAAAAAAATGAAAAACAGCAAATAAAATTAATTGGAATTCAATAAAGTTTATAAATAGAACCATTAAAGTTAGAAATACCTTCATCAATATTATACAAAACTGCGTAGATGCAGTTTAGTATAAAAAAGATACTAATGATAAATAATATACCTTAGTACCTGGAAAACATTAAATCTCTCAAACTATAAAAGCCTTCTACAATGAATAGGAAAAATTGTATAATGAAAAAAAATACAACAAGTATTATACTTAAGACTGCATATAAAAACTACACAGAAATGATAAATAAAATGATATGAAAGACAAAAACTAATTCCAAAAACAGGATATTAAAGTAAAAGTTGTGAAGATATTACACAGCTTTGGACTGAAATTAACTTACAGATGAGTAAAAAGACAGTTTTAAAATATAATCAGATAAGTTATATACAAATGATTAAGATAACAAACTACTTAATCTAAACAAACTTAAAGCAAACAATTTTTACAAATACTATAACACAATTGGTAAAAAGTTGTCTTCACTCGTTCTAAATTTCATGATTAAGATCAGCCGTCCTCCACCAATAAATATGAATTTTTTTTTTAATAACAGTTAATAACATTAAATATCAAGATAACATGCTAAGACTAAAGAATAACAAAGTTGGAACTGCTGGTGTACATACGAAAGTATTTAAACATTTGATATACTATAAAATTAATCGTGTATCACAAGATCTAAATATATGTGTACAACATTAAAAAAAGGCTTGAGTCTGAGAAGAATTTAAGGTAATCTCTGTTAAATAAGCTGGTAACAAAAAAAAACATCTTCAACTACAGATTAACAAGTTTACATTATTTATAGCCAAATTACTTGAAAGAATATAACATTTCAGATTTACTAGTTTTTGGAATAACAGTAAATTTACATCCGACAACCAATTTGGATTCACCAAGAATTAAGGTACGAAGCATACAATGTGTTATGCAACTCAAATACGATATGAAAAGTTAGACCATAAAAAATTAATATCAATTACTTTTATAGACCTTCCTAAAAATTTTAATACATTAAATTATTTAATTTTTCTGGAACAATTGTATCGCTATGGTAATTGAGGTAATACATTCTGGCTAATCAAAAGCTACCTTAGCAGCAAAGAGTTAGAATTTGGCACATATTAAGTAAAGAATGTATGTATATAACAAGAGATTCTCAACGAACAATTTTAGGCCCACTGTTACTTATTTGATATATACATGATCTAATAATGTATACACCACCGGGCTCTGTACGGTCGTATGTTACTGATACAGTCATTATTTCTACTGACACGACTTAGATAGTAGTTACAAACAAAGTGCATTTATATCTTGATTTAAATCGAGATTGGCTTGCTTTAAATGAATGGTCACTTAACAGAAATGAAACTGTTTATACGATTTTTGTAAATAACTGGGATAAAAGCTAATTGACTATACATACTATAATGAGTATTCCTAGTTCAAAGAGAGTAGTATACAATAAGTATTAGGGATCGATCTTTGACTACAATCAACGGAACAAGCACATATCATACATAATAAAAAAAATTAAGTATTCACTCTTTATATTTTATAAGATCTATAAATGTATGGACATTTATACTCGAACAGAAAGTACAATATGTCTTTTGTACAGTATATTACATTATGGGCATATTGCATAGGGTGGTTCATACAAAAATGCAGCAGACAATTTACATATAATTACAAAGAAAATATTAAACATTATAAGTAAAAGTAGATTTATACAGAATAACCCCTTAACTGTAAAGTAATCTTGCATTCAAATTCTAGTGTATTTTTTAAATGAATACCTACTAACGAAATGTATTTTTTTTAAGGCTTTATTGTAAAGTAGTACGTGTAGCCTTGGTACAGGACGGCATATCATTATGTTATATTTGTTACATATTTCAAGTATTAGTTACTTGTAACATTATTAATTATATTTTCACATTAATGGATACAGTTGTTAATCATTGATACTCTGATGATGTCACCACAGACCACCTCAAGAGCGAAGGATCAATGCAGTAGGCCGTTTTGCTGCGAGAAGGTTGCCCATCCCTTCATGAGAAGTGTTGCGTGGTAAAAAACCATTTGTGAAAATACACAGTGGTACTTGTTCGAGAGAATCACACTGGCCGGGAAGCGAACCCGCAGTCTCCCACGTGCTGTCCCATAAACCAGCTGACCAAGCCAACGCGTGCTCACTAGTGCATATATTACAAGAAACTAAGTTTAAAGAGCTTTAGCTCTAATAAAATTACCTGAAAAAAACAATACCGTTACTAAAATCCTACAAAACTGTAAATAATAAAACTGCTATACAACTGCAAAAAAACTCTTTAATGTATAAGCAAGTAGTATAAAATTGCTAGATATTTAAAAAAACTAAACTCGTACTAAATTTAAAAATTAAATAAGAACTGAAGTTGTTTTTTCATGAATTTAATAATTCGTAAATCTTCAAAAGGCGTTTTATATGTGAGACTTTAATTTTATCTGCCTGTTATAAACTCAGTGGATTCTAAAATGTTAGAAAAATTCTCTAAAACCACTTAGCCACAGATAAATGAGCGTGAGATGCTTGACTTGGAATTTCAAGTATAAGCTGTAGTTTTTAACGATGTTTACACTCCAAACTATATTTATAATGAGTAAACTTCTACCAGCCTGCACAAAAATAATTAAATTTATCTCTGCAGGAAAACAGGCACAACACTGCTTGCTATTGTTAAATGTTTCTTATTGCATTCTCTGGTCAAAATAAAGAAATACATGAAAAGCATAAATTTATCAAAAAATATTCCAATCGATAGTACCTTTTAAGATCATTAACGACTTTTTTACTTGTATTAAATGAATGGCATCGAGCAACATCGTTTAAGAAAATTATTTATCAAACAATTGAATTAAATATAAATGATGTAAAGGTACCAATATTCTGACAGGCCTGAACGTAATTACTAAATTATTGATATTTTGTAAGAAGTAATTACTGTCATGCATCATTATCAACAAGAATAGTTCTTAGGTTGACTTTAAATTTCAGAAAACATCCAAGGTGATGGTAGTAAACTAAAAGACTTTTTCAACAGAACAATTTTATATGAAGTAAGATAACTTTGCTCCTTAATCTATAAAGAACAATGAGAAGTAAAAAAGTGTTTGAAAACATGTATATTAATTGAGATTACGATCACAAAGTCATTTTGACACTTTATTTAAAAAAAGCAATGAAATTAATTTTTGTAGAGGGTACTGGAGGTCGAGAATAAGCTAATTAATAGAAAACTAGGCGAAAGGGGTCTAAGGACCTCCAGTTGGATGAAAATTTCATTCGCTTTTTTGTAGACGTTGGCTACATACAGTGATAATGTGTAGGATAAAATATCAACTTGCAGAAACGTTAAAAAAAAAAAAAAAACATTATTAGGAATAAATCTACTTAGTAAATTAGTAATTGAAGTATGTATAAGGTTTTACTACAGTGATAAATTTTTTTGGTGTTAATACATGTCCTACAAAGTTAGAAAAAAATGAAAATATGGGTTGTGACTGTGTTAACACAACAGCACAATTATTTTTATAAACCAACAATTACCTTGCGTGTAACTCAATGTATCAGTTTAAAAAATTAATTAAAAAAATCTAAGAATTATTCTCTAATTCTAAAAATAGCTTTTTTTGTGCAAAATTATGTGCATGTTCTCTCATGGTTACTTATAAATTGAGACAGTAGTTCTTTTTTCTACGACAATCGAAAGTTTTTTAGTTCTTATGATGCTTTTTTCCCTCTTTGTAAGCGTTAGTGTATTATAATAATCAATAATAAATTTACAAAGATGTCCATTCAGTAGAAATCTTGATAACAAAAAGATTGGTGGTCAGAAAATAACTCTACTAGCAATAGGAAAAGAGATAAAAGCGAAAATCTGAATTAAAAATTTGCAACTAAACATAAATTTTTAAGTGAACAAATAAAATTAACTTCTGATTTGAACAAAACTATTTTTCCTGAATTTTTAAGAAAATTTTGTAGCGATATAACCAATTTTTTCTTCACTAAGAAACATCAGATTGAATTGTATTTTTTTGTTTTTGGGCAACAAACAAAACAGCCATTTGCACAGCTTGTAAAATTCGTGTACTAGCGACCAATATAGAAATTTTTCAAGAACAAAATTTGAATGGATTAAAGAAAGAGTGTCAATTGAATAATAGCATAGATCAAGCAACTCAAAAGAATGTTGATAAGTCATATGATAATATTTATATAATTATTTCTTTAGAAACGCTGAATAATATTCATAAAATAAGAAAGTGTGACTCTTTTAGAACTTCCACTTGCTCGTAGTATAGTAACTTTAATATTATTTTGAGTTTACATCTACAATAAAACACTGCTTATAGTTTTCTTGAGCAAACATTTTTTATTTTAGTAATAGTCGATGTTTTGTCTCGTCATGGAGACCTTTTTAATACTGTAAACACATTGATATATATATATATATATATATATATATAAATATATATATATATATATAAATATGCTTGTTATTCAAAAAATATCTCATAAAATAAAATTTAAAAAAGATGTAATACGTATAGTAACTCTCACTTTTTTACGCAAAAACCTCACGCACTATAAACAAACAGTTTTATTTTATACAGTAACCACTTTCTAAATAACGGAGAGAATCTTTCTCGAGAATAGACTGTAGGAAGACTGTTTACACTGATGGACAAACAGAAAATGGAATCACAAGATACAGATTACAAAGACGTGTGAGCCCAGTGTTTGCTGATATAGTTTTGGAACCAGTTGAGGAGAACGTATTCTCTTAACTACAAGTAACATTTTACTTTACACACGTTATGTAGATGACATCCAAGCAATAGTAAGAGAAACACAAATACACAATATTTTGAATAAATTAAATAGTTACAATAGTTTTATACAATTTACAGTTGAGAACCAAGTTTACAACCTCTTACCCTTTTTAGACATGTTAACCATTAAACATGATAACGAAAGTTGCTCCTTGCATTAGTACAAAAAGTCTAGCAGTAGTAACCGTGTATTAAATAACCACACACACTACCCAATATTAGTAAAAAAAGGCATTGTTATAAACATAGTGGACAGAATTTTTAAACTCTATGATAGTAAACTTAGAGCTAAGAACATTATGTACATGCGACGTGTGTCATCTAAGAACTGTTATCCAGAAGACTTTGATACGAAAGTAATAAAAAATTTTATTATAGTAATAAAAATCAATAAACTTTTATTTAGGAACCCAAAATACTGCTTATAATCATCTTATCATCTTATCATTGTTTCTAAATACAAAAATTTCTTGAAATCCAAAAACTTTAGTGTAATAAACAGTATTAATGACAAATTATTTTCAGTAACAAGATTGGGAAAGATACCTTAGACACAAGACAAAAAACTTACATCGTATGCTCAATTAAATGGAAAAATGAAACAAATTTTGTATAGGCCAAAGTTCACGAAAACTTACGACCAGATTAATAGAATATGAGAGACTATATGAAAGTGAATCTAAAAAATTCGTTTTTTTCTTACATGCGAGGAAATATAACTAGAGTTTTGACTTTAATATCAACATAAATAGCAAAAATATCAAAATAATAGATACTGAACGAAATTATTTATAAAGGGGAATCATAGAAATGTTAAACATGTTTTACTTTGACCATAACATCAATAGAAAAAAAGATTTGGATAATTTATCGTATTTATACCAATGTACCATTTCTCAGTTTAAAAAGAAGTAACCAAATAATACTACCTTAAGTCAAAACTAACACAAGTGTACTAACCCGTGCTTATATATTTCTTATAACTATATTCACACTCTCACATTTGTACACAATTCCACTAATAGCTAGATAATTAAACTTGACCGCTAATGTATGTATACATGCGCATGAAGACCGCATATCATGTAGTCTCATTTCCTGTTTGTCTGTCAGTGTGAGCCGTCTACCTACAAATTATTATCGAAAAAGGTTCTCTCTTCTATTTACAACATGGTTTGTATAAAATCAAACTGTTGGTCGATAGTGTGTGAGGTTTTTGTATAAAAAATGAGAGGTACCACCATATTACATCTTTTTTACTTTTATTTTATTTTATATTTCATGTATAAAAAGCTGATATTTATTATTATATAAAAAATATAAATACAACAACAAACATGAAATGTATATCAATATGTTTGCAGTCTTTAAAAGGTCTGCATGCCGAGACAAGATATTGACTATTATTTAAATAAAAAATTTTTGGTCAAGAAAACTAAGTGGTTTTTTATTATGCATGTTAATTCTAAATAATATTTATGAAAGCTTCCTACCCGTTAAATAATACATAACAATTAGGAGTTGTTACATTAATAGGCACCTTAAATTGGTAAAATAGATATGATTAATACTCAAAATAAATACGACACCATTACGAGTAACACAATTACGTAAGTATAGTGTAAGAGGTGGTAAAAATTGGAAAAAGAATAAGAACGAACATTTTTATTTAAATAATAACTTTGAATACTGAAAATACTTCTTTACAACTGTTTATATTGTATACACTGAAAAAGTGGCGCAGAAAAAAGTATTGTAACTATAATAATGTATACTATATTTCTTAGAACAGCTGAGACATACTCGTTATTATATAAAAATTGCTATGGTACATGGTATATCACAAGATTATATCTTGGTGTATAAGACCCAATTATAATAAAATTTTCTATTAAATATAGTAGTTTTCAATTTGTTTGAAAATAATTTTAATATTTGAGGATGAGAAGAAAAATGTATGATCATAATATTTATGCATAGGGAATATACAAATGTATGTAACTAACAGAAGATTATGGTATCGTTTTTTTTTCTTTAAGATTATGTATGTATATGCATTTTAAAAATATTTTTTGTAAAAAATCATGGTTTGACTAGAAATAACCTCTGTTCTATGGTACCCAAATAAAAATTAGTATAAAAATAATAATTTGTGTCATTAGGTAAGCATGTCTAAGGTTTCTTAATGAATATAGTATTTTTAGTATAGTTGTAATACTTTTTTAAATATTCCCTTTCTCAGTGTAAAAGCACATTTTATTACGTTTCAGGTGTGGCTATTATGATTATTTAATCTTTATATTAGTTTTTTAATAACAATGGTTCTTACAGAAAAAAAATATTTTTTTTTTTGCTTAGCTTGATGCATTATTAAGATGCATACTCCCAAATAAAATGTTTATTTAAATATAAATAAAGAGTAGTTTGGATGTTTAAAGCATGCTATAAAGAATAACTTTTTATTAAATAATATGGTTGTACACAGATTTTTCATTTAACTAATAAAATATTTTGTTCTACACATACTAAAATGATTTTTCATGACTACTTAGGTAACATAAAGAAGGAGGAGGGTATTAGTTAGAAAAATAACGTAGAATAATTGAAGTTAGTTTAATTTCCCTGCCTTAGAAATTCATTGTATACTTTATAAAATTTGAGTACAACTCTTTAAACTTCGAAACATTATTTTAAATAAAGAGTTTTCTAAAAACGTTTTGTTTAGTGTCTAAAACGGCAAAAACCTTGAAACGTACGTATAAAAATGCATATTTGTTCCTATTTTTTACAGTTATTCATGTGGGTTATTCCACGAAAGCCTCCTGTCACCCACCACAATAATAGCTCCCTCAAACTATCTCTATAAAATGAAGGAAAATTCAGTGTACTTTATTATTTTTTGAAACCAATTAATTTTTTAATAAATAACCACTGACTTTTTACCTACTTTAATGAACATGAAGTTGATGAACCTTCATTTTCATTCTAACTTCTGACCAGACACTTTCCCTACTCTCCTCTTTTATTGTGTATACGTTTGCTCTAACAAATTGTGTCTTATATAGTTGTATAGTTTTAAAGTGATGACTGGCTTCTTCCTAACAGAAGTTACTTATTTTTTTTTTTTTTTTTTTTTAATGTGAAAATGAACCCATGTGAAATAGAGCTGATTGACCTCCCCCTTATTAACTGGCAGCACTAGCACATTAAACTAAGTAACTTACTATTCGGTTTTCATTAATATTCTGTGGTTGAATTAAAATCACAAGTAAAACTAATTTAAATACATAGACTGCAATGGCAACCCTATAAATAAATTGTCACCTTTAAACATAGCTAATCTTGAATGCTGTATAAAAATAAATAATGATACGCACACAGATGTTCTTTATTAAAGTTTATAGTCATGTTTTACATACTCTATAGCTGTAGCCGCATTAATTAGCTGTAACAGTGCTTAATTCATAGACAGACAGAAGCCACAGTTTGATGAAAATAAGATGTGCTCACTTTTCCCTTTTAGACTAAAAGTACTGAGAAGACCTACATAGGGTGGACTTTTTATATACTGCCAGTAGGTAAACTATGGGGAATCTGGAACAGTGGGAAGTCTAGGACATAGGAGTTAGCGGCCTGGCGGTCACACCACTACTGCGTTCAGAGTGCTACGGCATTGAATCCCATTACCCTAAAACCTCTTTTGCCTTACTGCGCAGGTTACCGCGCAGTAAAGATCCCTACTACCTTTCACTGGACACTCTAATACGTCCACTTTTTTCTGTGTTGATTTTTGTGCAGTAACAGCAAAGAGCACATAGGTTCTGTTGTCGCACAGTAGTTCTGCTACTGTTCTCGGGTGTTAGACTACTCGGTCTTGCCTGCTGTCTTCATACTGCCATTAAGTAAGTGCTTTTTGTGCTTCTGCTAGTACTATTGATGCTGCTCTTGGGTATCAGAGACGTCACTCTAATGTTCTGTTTTTGTGCTGCCATTAAGTGTGTGCATTGTGGTTGTACTGAAGCTGGTGATGTCAATGCCGCTCACAGGTATCATCAACGTTGATCTCACGTTTTGACCTCGTGCTGTCATTGAGTGTGTGCATTTTTGTACTACTGCTAGTACCACTGATGCCGCTCTCAGGTATCATTGACGGTGCTCTCACTTATAGACCTAGTACTGCCATTAAGTGTGTGCATCGTGCTTGTACTGTAGCTTGTGCCGTCAACGTTGCTCTTATGTATTGATCTTCTGCTGCCATCAAGTATATGCATTGTAGTTGTACACTGCAGCTGGTGCCCTTGATGCAGCTCACAGGTATTATTGACGTTGGTCTTACCTGTTAACCTCATGCGGTTATGAAGTGTGTCTATTGTTGTACTACTGCTAGTGCCATCGATGCCGCTCTCGGGTATCATCAACTGTTGACCTTGAGCTACTATTAAGTGTGTGTTGTTGTTGTACTGCTACTGGTATTTTTTGCGGGTATTCTTGGAGCTGCTCTTAATTGCTGCTCTACTTGAACACGTTATTGGTCTGTTACTCAAAGTACAAGTACCAGTCACTGGTACGCATGCTGGTATTTATTTTTTTTGTCGTAGCTTTAAATAAAATGACACATACTTTTATTTTTCTACCTGTCTATCTACTCATGATGATTTGGTGACAGAGTGGTGCTCTCTCTCTGCTGCAACCAATAACGTTACTCTCTGCTGTCAGTGACGACG